>NC_071104.1:26807500-27524375 GCF_024256425.1 Clarias gariepinus | reverse complement strand
TGTTAATTTGTGGACTTGTTATGTAATATGCTCATTTCCTCCTAGAGTACTTTATCAGTAAATCTAAACGTCTCTCCAAACTGTAGTACCTTATCTTGGGTTCAGTTGAGACATTTACTACACATGGACCATGGTTTCCAGCATACTCACATGACATAAAGATTTGTGGGCTTTCTCCTCAGGGGAAGATATCATTCAACAGACAGGAAGAAGGACACAGAGGCCACAGCCTAAGGCAAGAGAGAGACCTGGGTCATCACCTCGACCAGGGTCTGCTAGCACCACTCAAGAAACAGCTCTTTCCACCTCCAGTGCTGCCGATGAATATATTGATAAAACAATTCCCCGAAGTCAGACAGAGTCATTAAAAGAAAATGTGTAAGTAATACATTTGCTCATTTTAGTCCAAGACTCACTGTGTCTACACGAGTTTCCTATAGATTCCATGGTTTTGTTCTACAAAACATCCTAATAGGTGGACAGGCTGTTCTAAACTTCCTCATGGTAATAATAACTATTTCCCATGTATCTCTTTTTAACATCATACATTTTTGTAATTTACCTTTACTCTTTGCATTCGAACAACGCTATATCGAAAAATGTTTTTATGATCTGCTTTTCATTTGATTGGTGTCACTGGCATAGGTACTGTAGATCCTTAGGATAGTTTTTCCTATCAAAAATATTCAGAGAAAAGACTATTTTGAAAGCTAACACCCTTTAGACATTCAAAAATAGCTTTTACTTTTTCTACTTTTTTGTCTTTAAATGTTCTGCTTCATAGCATTACATTAACGAACAATTCCTTTCTTTTGGGTGTACCCATTGGAGGTCAAGACTTAAAGCCAAAGGTCAGGGTTAAGGTCAAGCAATGTTGCATTGTGGAGTTTGGAGTCATTAATATTCCGTCTAATTACTGTTTGCATTTCACCGTCACCCATTTCACGTCAGCATCCGCCTTTGTTCCCATGACTCTTTGACTGCGTGTTAAGTTTCAGCCGCGGCCTCCTGGTCTTCTGTGAGAAAGCAGGGATTGGAGTACCTCTCTCCATCTGCCTCCCTCACTTTCTTAGTGCTTAATTTTTAGTTCCCAACGCCCCAATGATACTTCATCACTGTCAATTAGATGACGACAGCTAAATGTTTTATGCTTTTCCTCCTTATTTTAGCAGCCAGTCCAGAAAAGCAGGTAAATTAGACAAAGCAAACGACCCCCACATAAGGAATGAAAAGAGGCAAGTCAGCGATGTTAATTATGCAGGGGAGAAGACAGTAGAACCAAATGTGGACAATGTGGACACAGAGTCACAACACACCAGTTTTAGTGAAGAAACAGTTTCTGGTCCAATACAAGTGAGTCCTACTTTAGAGATTACTGTAGCAAGAGTGAATAGTAATGCATCCCACTCATTCTTAACTTTTGGTGTCTTACATTCTGTCTGCAGAAGAAGAATAAAAAGGCAGGTGGTGACAAAGCAAAGTCCACCAAGTCGCAAAATGCAGCAGAAAAAATAAAAAAGAAGTCCAAAGGTCAAGCAGTATTTGTTGTAGGTAAGTTTTGCTATGACTCATGAGCGCTGATTCTAATTTCCTATATGTAGAGCAATATGCAAATGTTATATCTTGTCCAATCTGTCTCAGGCAAACCGAGGCAGTCGCAGGAAGTACTGCAAACTGAAAAGAGTAAATATGGTTCCAGGAGACAGGACAAGACAATATCCAACACACTGGCGAATGAGTCAGAGGACAAATCGGAAAACGATTTTTCCTGTGATTCTTCTGAATACACTGTGGATGAAATGAAAAGCAGCCAGGCCTCGACTGCCCCAAAGACCCACGATGCTGGAGACAGCCCAGGCATTGATCAGGATTACACCCATATCAGGAAGGGTGCAGCAGGGCACAGCCAGGAGACTGATCTGATTGCTGTCTCCAGAGACGAGGGTGGTGCTGGAGACGTCGATCGAATCTCAGAATTCCAAGAACATGATGTATCTGCAGCTTCTTCCAGATCACACAGCTCTGCCAAGTCATCCTGTTCAAGCACCTGGAGTATTCAGAGAACCAGTGTATCATCAGACACGGGGATGTTCACCCCAATACAACTTCCGCATCGCTTCCCACGCTTGGGTGCCCCAACACACCATCCCGCATCCAACCCTGCCAAGTCTGATTCAGCTGCTGATGTGGGTCTTATATAAGTATGGTTGTATAATGCTTAAAAAAAAACTGATGGGTTGAGATTTTCACAATGAATCATGGTCAATTTCTTTAAAACACAACTGGACAGTTATTCAAAAATACACAGATTTTTTAAAACATTTAGAACACCTTCTAGCTATAATTAATTTTAAAAAATAATGTTATCAAGATAAAACAATAGACACTTTTAATTAAAATTAACTCTCAAACTTAAACATGACATAGATTACCTATTTGTGAATGCTTACAGAATCACTTTTTTTTGAATGAAAAACAGGTGCATGATATTTTACCCATTTTTATTGTTGCCATGATAACCGGCATAAGATTTTTTTCTACATTTGCGGTGGAATTTTTGAGTCAGTCCAGCAAATGTTTGTTTAAAAAAAAAATAAGAGCCACCCGATTTTTTTCTAAAGTTCTAAAGTGTTTGGCTTCTCAATTTTAGTAATGATCACAATGTTTTTTATTTATTAAAAAAAAGTTTTAAACTTTTTTCTTCAGTTTAGAGGTGCATTTATAGGTATATATTTAGTGTTGTGAAACATCCGTGCAACAGGTTTGTTTCTGTAATTATTTGTAACGGCTATAAAAAGCCCTTTCCTCACCAGCTTTCTTTTTTCCCCACTCTAAGTTAATAAAACAAAAATGGAGCTTGTCATGTTACCAAGAAACAGCTAAACACAGCCCTCAGCCCTGAAGAATTTCCTGTGGTGGGAAAATTTAAGGAAATTGTCTTTCCTTAAATCTTTGAAAATCTGCTGACATCCTGGACTCCTTTCACAAATGTTAAATAAAAAATCTTCACGGTACCAAGGATCGGTCATGTTGTAAATGACAGCACCGTGATGACACAGGACTTCTACTTCTACAGGAGCTGCTGTTATGAAAACCTCCTGACCAATCACAGTTGAGAATGTGGTATAATCATGATTGAATATGATCATTAGTGGAAATGTATGGCTCTGATGATTTACATCTCCTTAGGCTAAGGGCAGTGAAGAAGCCATCAACTTGAGGAAAAGCAGAGTTGCGGCAGCTCGGGCCGCCAAGGCTGAACATCGCCGACTGGAGGTGGAGAGGAAGAGGAAGCAGAAAGAAGAGGAGAAAGAGCACGAGAGGAAGAGACAGGAGGATAAGGAGCTGACAGAAGAGAGAATGCGGTTGGAGCTGGAGGAGGAGCAGAAACAGAGGGCACAGCAGGCCAGGTTTACCTCTTATACACACTCCATTATAGTTTCATATCAAAAGCATTTCAGAAATCAGCAATAATGCATAATAAATACCAATGATTCTTCTTTCATGGTGCATTTTCCAGGTTGAGGAAGCATAAAGAAGAAGAAGAGAGACAGAGACAGGCTGAGAGAGAGATGGAAGGACAGAGGAGTGAGCAGGCTGAGAAGGAGAGGGAGAGGAGGAAGCAAGAAGAAACAATGAACAAGAAGAGATATCTAGAGCGACTTCAAAAAGAGAGGCATGAAGAGGAGATGAGAAGAGCAGGTACACTTTTATGTGCTTACTGGTGGTTATAAAGATTAGCGATTTTAGAGAGAGAGAGAGAGAGCACGATACCACCCCTCAAAAACAATGAACATATTGCACAAAATACCAGGTTACATTTAAATGCAAAGTTTGCAAACAGACAATTTTACTTCATAGAAACAAGGCAGGTTAAGTTTGCTGGTGCCACCTTTACTTTTTACAAATATCAAAAATATTCATGCAGGTCCGATTCCCACTTCGGGTCTGTGCATGTGACTGCATGTTCTCCCCATGCTTGGTGGGTTTCCTTGAGGTACTCCAGTGTCCTCTCACAGTCCAAAAACATGCAGATTTGGCTAACTGGGACTCCTAAATTGCCTGTAGTATGTGTGTGTGCCCTGCGATGGATTGGTACCCCTGTTCAGGGTGTACTGCAACCCTGTATACAGGATAAAGTGGTAGAAAAAAAATGAGTGTTTTTTTGTAATTCGTAAATAAAAATAAGGGGTGTAAACTTTCACACATTGTTTATATAAGATTATTATGATGATAAGTACAAGTGTGTGTGGTGTGTAGCTGAGTTAAAGCGTCAACAAGAGGAGGAAGAGGCCCGTAGGGAGGAGGAGTACAGGAGATTGCAGGAGATGGACGAGAGCGAAAGACTGGAGTACTTACGCAGGCAACGAGAGGAAGAAGAGGAGAGGAGGAAGGCTGCAGAGGAGAGAAGACGAGCAGAAGAGGAAGCAGCCATGTGGGATGAAGAGTTCAATAGGTACTTAAATGAAAGGAAAAACATACTGTGCTGACAATTACAAGTGAGGCCTGATTAAATACCTTGCACTATTTTGATTCTCAGGCAGAGGGCAGCACTGGAACAAACTCTCCAGTTCCAAAGAGAACTTTTTGTAGAGACAGAGGGTCTGAAACAGAAGCAGAGCATCTCTCGGCCCTGGGTCTTTTCCTACTTCAGTCGGCTCGGCTTAGAAAACTGTAATACGTCCAAGGAGTGAAATAAAGCGTATCATGTCTATCTAATTTGCTGAAACTTAAAATACATTCCTATTGTATCACTTGTACTTGAAGTAAGAAATGTTCCACATCACCAGCTTGACCCTCCAGCTATGTCCATGTTACAACCAAAAAAACAGATACCGTCTTTATTGAGTTCGATATCAACTGTAATTTTTAAGAAATGTAATAATTTTTTTAAACTTTATAATTTTACTTTAATTTTGAGTGTTTTAAATGTCATTAGCCACCAGTGTTACCAGATCAAATAATCTGGGTAAGTTAGTTTATCTGGTGCCTCTCTTTGGGCCCTTAAGTATTAATGTTCTTTGCAATGATGAGTAGGTAAATATTATTAAAGGCTTTCCCTAGAACTTTTGGTTTTCAGGGCACCCAGGGTTACATAAAGCCTACCCAGGGGGTCAGTGATGTTATTGTTTAGCTACAGTGGGGGTTATCATAAAACACAATTAATAAAAATATAAATAATATTCACTGGAAATAAAAATGTATATCTCTGGCTTCTATAATTTATCAAATTATTATGGTATGCGTCTAAAAGAACATGCCTATTTTTGTGATTTATTGATGGAAATAAAAGCAAGTGTATTATTAGGTACTTTACTTTAAAACAGGTTATGTGGTCCCTGACTGTAAACTGTTTAATGATCCTTGCCATAGACAACCTGGGTTATTTATATAATGCAACAATTTTGGACAGTGACTTTTGATAAATGATAAACACCCAGTTCAGATCCACCTAAAAATTGTGGGGAAAAATTATAATGTAGCAAAATATTAGCACTCATATGATTTATTTGTAAATATTTGACCACTTTTACAGTTATGTAATAAAAAATACTCAACTATATTAAGGGGAAAAAAATTTGAGATATGTTGAACATCTAACAAGATGTGTTTAACCTTCAATAATGTTTTTTGCACCATAGTCCCCATCTTCATCTTTAACTGTAGGCTTTGTCAAGTTATTTAGTTATGAAACACCAAGTGGTTTTAAAATATCAATCTAATCTTGAACATTTACTAGAAGCATGGCACCGCTATTAAAGAAATAGAAAGAAGTAGAAAGCTACAGTATGTGGATCTCTAAATTGATTTAGATTGATTCCCTCCAGTCTAGAGTTCTTTTGGTTCCACTGAAATCCTGAGCAGGATAAAGAAATTTATCTAAGTAAGCGAGTGAATATTCATTGAACTATGGCTAGTTCTCCTCAGCATTATAGCATTGTACGGTAGCCTCTGTTGCTATTTTTTGGAAAAGGATTTGGAAAACTGAACAGGAAACAGGATTCATGATTCAACTATGTGAATTTGTACGCCCCAAGGTTTGTCCATTATCCCACAATGGTTTATTCATCTAGCAAAAATATTTTCATACAGGATCTCCTCTTCTCTGTTTCCAATCCTGCTTGAGTAAAATAAATATAATAGGGTTTTACAGATAACTCAAAGGGCTGGATTGGTCATGTTGCATTTGTATTGTCTATTCAACTTCCAGTAATATGTGTGAGAAAACCTTCAGTTCCTTCAACTTCTGCACTGGAAATACAATCAATCTGAGCCATCCCAAGTATGCCATGTGAAGGGCTCCAGGTTCCATACAAGGCCTAAAAAGCCCACTGTGTTGTTGTAGCCACAAGCTCAAGGGCTCCAGTGCTGAAACAGACTGCTGTGTGAGTGTGCCCTCTGCTGGACAAGAGGGCTAACTGCAACTACACAGCCTACCACACTGAGAAATCTATAACACACTGTATTATACCCCATTGACAACTACTTCTGAATAAGTGTGAAAATTAAGGTTATACTTAATACATTAGACTTTTAATGCCATTAATTTTTTTCATGGCTGCTCAGGAGTTTTTTTAATAAGACAGACATTAGTCTATTAAGTGTATCTTAATATTTTTATGCAGAATAAATATGGAACAATAACTTGCAGGGTGAGTATAAAGTTTTGTACTGGTTCAGTACAATCATATTTTTAAGACTATGCGAAAAAGAAACATGTTGGTACTTAACATATGTTTAAAATCAGGGTAAGACAGAAAAAATAGGAGAAAGCTCAGGGAAAAACCAAACGTGAATATAAACAGGTTAGTACAAAGCTATTTAGACTTTGTTCAAGATTTTATTCATATCAGGACATTAGGACATGTCTGAAATCAGGATTTAACTAAATTGTTAGCCTTTAAGTTATTACATAAGTTAGCAGTGTTTCTATTAATGTCTCCAGGGAAAAAAACAACTTTAGCACCACCCATAATCCCTGCAGATCTGCAGTTCGATATGATCCCTGATACATATGCATCTACTCGTTAAGTAATACAATAGCAATACAATGACAACATTCTGTGTATATTATTTATATGAAGCTAAATAATCAGCATGAAGAAACAAGGGAATTAGTTACAAGGGAATATCTTCATAAGGCACTGAAACAGCCACATAAGGCGGTTGGCAGGTTTGGCTGGTGAGAGCGACTGGTGGGTGCCAAGCACACACTGAGTCAGCTGCGTATGCAGGGACGACACACCCTCCAGCTCTGTGTCTGTATTACAGTAACCATGGAAGGAGTTGCCAGTCTTCTGCTCCACATCAAACACATCTCATCATCCAAGTTAACTAGAATAGAAGGATCACTCCACATACAATATTTAAATTTACTAGAATCATTTTAGAGAATGCTGTAGCTACAATTGTCTTTATATCCTGACAGCTACACTAAAATAGATGTTCTGAGGAAAAAATAAGTCTCCATGTCTGTCTGGCTATATGAAGTATGGTCCGACTTTTGGAACATGGACAACTTTTGGAACTACTGCAGACACACATACCATTTCATTTCATACTTCATGTTTCAATCATGCTGTTGCTGTCGTACCCACATACTATATTTTTATCCTACTATATTTTTATATTTCATTTTTCATAGTACATTAAAATTAAATTCTATGTATTTTATATATCACTTACTCACTCATCATCTATACCGCTTTATCGCGTAGGGTCACAGGGGCCTGCAGCCTATCCCAGGAGACTTAGGGCATGTACATCCTGGACAGAGTGCCAATACCTTGCAGGACACACACTTACACATTCATTCACACATTATGGGAAACTTGGAAACGCTAATTAGCTTAATCTGCAGGTTTTTGGACTGTGGGAGGAAACCGGAGTATCTGGTGGAAAACATGGGGAGAACATGCACACAGATTCCCGATGGGAATTGAACACAGACCCTAAAGGTGCACGGCAACTGTACTAACCACTAAGCCACGAGCTGCCATATTTTAATTTTTATTATAATTCTATTTTATTTTGTATATTTTTATATTCCAGCCTCTATTTTTTAAATGATTTTATTTTTATTGGAAATTCTACCAATTGTACTTGCTAGTGCATTTTTTTTTTTTTTACTGTAGTGAAATCTTGAGATCACAGACAGTCGCTTAAGTATTTTACTGCATATCATACCTTGTATGGTTGTGTACGTGACAAATAAAATTTAATTTATTTACAATTTTACCAGACAGCAAGGAGCAGGCCCTCTGCTTAATAATTATACGCTGGCAGCGCATGTATCTCAGTGCTTAATGCTTTGCACCGCTGACTGGAATGTTGTAAGTTCATATACAAGAAACCAAGCTACAGCTGGGTTTATAACCAAGGCCTTAAACCTCTCTGCTCAATTATAAGTTGCTTATAAAAGCTTCAGCCACTATTGCTAATGAGAGGTTAGTCAACACAACCACTAAGGAATATGAAGAATGCAGTGGGAAAGAATGTATCCAGAACAGGATAAGTTCAGTAAACATTAGTGTGGCTTTTCAGAACGAGACGGACCTGAGAGCTTTAAAGCGTGTGGAAACTGACAAGCCGGCTTTAATGCTTGGGGTGTTATTCATTTGATTTGAGAGCTTCTGGACTCATTTGGTATCCTCCCAAATACATGTTACTTTTCAAATTGGTAGCGCTTTATTATACACAACATAGTTAGCTAGACATAAACAACACTTAAATGTCTGGCCGCGTCTAGCTATGAGTGTTTGTTTGAATGTAAGCCATTTTGGCAGAGGTGAACAAGTTCAGCAAATTACAGTGACCTTAAATATGGTTAACATCATGTACTTAATTAATTAGATTGTGACACTGCCAAATGTCTTACTTGTTACTGTGTGTACACATGCATTATGGATATTTATTTAGGATATTAAATTGAATGTTAATTTAACCTGTTTGTGTGAAATTTGGCATCTGGGATGCTTGACCGTGCTACTGTGATTTAAGGTTATTTATATGAAGGCTGTACCGAAAGTAATGCACAGGTCTTTCAAAAGTTGCACATGTTGGAAAACTAACTCATCCGCTATAGAAACTCTTCTTCCAGTTCTGTGGTTGAGGTCCTGGTGAAGGAGAGGTGCAGGCTGTCCAACATGCACAGAGGTCTACAGAATGTTTCCAGAGATGGCACCATGAACAAGAGCAATGTGCACAGATGGACGAAGAATTTTAAAGAATGGAAAATCAGCACTGAAGACCAAAGACCAAAAAAAAAAAGTAAGAAAAGCTAGCTATGACTATTGGGTTCTTGGTCACCTCCTCCACTAAGGCTCTTCTCCACTAGGACTTTTCGAGTGGGCTGTACGGCTCACTCTAAATCCTAGTGGTTCCAAACTTCTTCCATTTATGGATGATGGAGTTCAAGAAAAATAATTCATTTAATCCATTTTGGAATAAGGCTGTAACATAGCAAAAGTGATGCACTGTATGTGCACTGCTTCCAGGGTCTGGACATAAGTGATGCTAGAGTTAATAAAACTTGTACTTTAACAGAATATTGTACTTTATTGATGTTTTCTGTGATATAAGATATGGAAATTCCCTGGTACCGCATTAGTGCTAATGTGCATTAAATTTTAAGTAAAAGACTTAATATAAGGTCTAAGTTTTGTAGCTTGAGAGGTCTAACTGGAAGATGGCATGTGGAATTTGCTCTTCACAGAGACTGGTCACAATTACTAAACCTTCTGTCTGTCTCTAGGCAGGAAACCTGTCTCGGCATTCCACTAACTAAAAACAGGAAAAGACTGGTTGAAGCACTGGACCTGAAGAAGTGGACTTGGTGTCACGGACTGTGTTGAACCAGCTGATCCTTTCTCAGGTCTAAACCAACATCACTGAGTCTGAGCTTAGCCTGGAACAAAGAGGGATTGCACACTTTGGGCAAGGGGAAAAAGTGAGGAATCTGGTTCTGTAATCTTAGGCTGGGTGTAAAGCCTGCCCCCATATGGTGCATGTGCACAGAGGTCAGAGGAAGAAGGGCTCTGGGACATGGAGAGGAGCAGTCTCACATAACCTCATACAATACGATTGAAGGAAAAATTATTTTTGTGTCTGTTTTCGACCTAAAAGCAGTAGTGAGAGACGGTGAGAGAAAGACAAGTGAATTGCGAGTGAGAGTGTGTGTGTGTGTGTGTGTGTGTGTGTGTGCATGTGTAACGCCATCGGTGGAAATGCATTGCATGTATGCGAACTATGTAGGTCCTGTGGATTCTCACAAAAGCAGATTGTAATTTAAATCTATAAAAAAGTGAGGGGGATCCTTTTCTATTCAGTTAAACCCCTTGCTGTGCTAATCACATGCCATGTCCAATTATGTGACCTGTTCTTAAATGGCCTCCTTGGACGTTTCTTATAGGCACACCAGACTGCCTGAGCCTGGGATGTGTGAATGAATGGATTCTGGATAATTCAATCCCATCCCCCCAACTCACTCATCATTGGGTTTTGTGTTTCTGTATAAGCCTTTTGTAAAATCTGTTATATATAGAGTTATACTGTCTCTCAGTGTGATTTGGGTTGTGTTAGCTGCATTGATAATGTGATAATGATCTGTGAGATGCAGGAATTGTGCTGTCTGTCCCTGTTAGAGTGCTGGTTAATGAGCCCTGCTTATCAGGAGAAAAAAAAAACTGTTTGTACAAGGTCTCAGGACTGTCCTCTGTGTGAATAATTCTGTTTCTACATACACCAGAAATTACGTGAGGTTGAGCGCTGGACAACGTGCATGATTGCACAATTTCAAACACTTCTCAACCTAATGCGTGTAAGACGCTCACAGAGTCTGTGGTGAGAATGGCTGAGGGCTTTCCCTAATATGAACTCTGTAACACTGCACACAAAAAATTGGCTGTACTATGACAGTGTAAACTAGTACACAAAAGCTCTCACAATTCAGTTTGCATTTAGAAGTATTACTACTAGCTCGACAGTGAACGACCTGGGCAGGATCTTAGACAGCAATTTGTCCTTAAACAGCCTTCTTCCACCATAAAAATATTGCCAAGCTTAGAAACATTTTATCTGTATCTGATGCAGAAAAGCTATTTCATGCATTCATGACCTCCAGACTGGACTATTGTAATGAATCACTAGGTGGTTGTCCTGCATCTTCAATAAACAAGCTACAGTTTGGCCAAAATGCAGCCGCCAGAGTTCTCACGAGATCAAGAAAATATGATCATATAACCCCACTGGCTACCTGTTAAGTTTAGAATTGAAAACAAACTAACACTATTTATGTAAGGCTCTCTAAATGGTTTAGCTCTCATGTAGCTAGCCAGACTTCTGGTAGATCCCAGAATATCAAAGTCTACAGAAGAGGGTAGAGCATTTCCGTATTTAGCTCCTAAGCTTTGGAATAGCCTTCCTGACAGTGTTCGGGGCTCACAGTCTCCCAGGTGATTAAAGACATTTCAAATAATCACATTATCATCTAGTGCTGCTTATATCATGAACGGTGGCTACGCTAATTCCTTTCCACCTGTTCCTTTTCCTACCCATCCCGAGGCATCTCGTTCCAGCTCCACTAGACAGAGGCCAACCCTGCAAGGATCCTGAGGCATCCAGAGAAGAACCAGCTCCAGCTGGACTCTGAGCTCCCAGTGATCCGGACCCCCTCTGCCCTTGGCACCTGTCTGACTCATCCTGGTACCCTGCTTTTGGCTGAAGATCTCATCACATGAAAGCCCCTGCGGTCTGCTTGGGATGCTTGTGGTGACTGGGAACGGTTCCACTTTACCATGAAGACGGGCCTGGCCTCGGCTGATGCAGACCACTGTTCTCTGAGGATTTGTGACTGGAGTCGCTCAATAATTCAGGACTGGAATTTCCAACAGTCTACCTAAATTTCCAATAACAAACTGTTATAAACATCTTCTGCTATATTGAAACTCCAGCCGCCCGACACATAGTATGACTGAAAAACAATCCCTTCTATCCATTATCACACAAATGAGAATGGGTTCCATGTTCCTCTCAAAGTTTCTTTCTATTGCCATCTGAGGGAGTTTCTCCTTCCCACCATTGCCCTCGGCTTGCTCATCAGGGACTATCTGAGCATTAGGATTTATATACATTTTCTCACATTTCATACACATTTCAATAATTTTCTTTCAATTTTGTGAAGCTGCTTTAAGACCCTGACCATTGTTAAAAGTGTTATACAAAAAATATGTAATTTAATTAATTAAAGCTAAATATACTTTATAGACAGTAGTATAATGTATATCTTCTTGTTATACTATCTCCACTATAGTATAAATGTAGTCTGTTATTTCTTTAGAACAATGGGAAGCATTGTAGCATCACAGCCCCGGGGTCTACAGATTTCAGGTTGCTGATTTTGTGGAGATTGTCATGCTCTCCCTGTATACAAGTGGGTCTCCTCTAGGTTCTCGGGTTTCCCCCAACCTCCCATAAATAACTTTTCATTCTTAACACCCAACGACAACTGAACAAGAGCTTCTTTTCTAGCACCCCATTCTGTAACGATGTTAAGGCGTCGAATTCCTGACAAACAATGGATTACAAACTTCCATAATGCAATAAAGCTATACAATGGAGTTTCACTAAGTTTCGGCAGGGATGTGGCCATTCGGATATTTATGAGTGACACACACACACACACAGTGGGGAATTAACAATGTATTTATGATGAAAAGCTTGGTAGTTGAACTGTTTTAGCAGCGTGTACAGCTGAAGAGGGGAGAAACCTAAGAAAACAGACTAACATGTTTCAACTAAAAAGAAGCCAATTCACAATTTCATTTTACCGCATGGACTCTATTAAAGATGTCATTCATTATAAAGGTTAATGCGCAAATAAGTCAGGGAATTTTCCTTGAAACCTTGTGACAGAAGACCTGCCCTGTTGTTCCACTAGGTGGCGTGTGTGAGTAAAAACATGCTGAAAGTGTTATGTTTGTCTTTATGAACCTGAGTGCCAAAAGAAACAGGCTTACATGACTTGAGATTTCTCCTCATTTCAGGGTCAGATCTACATTTCTTCTAATCCTGTTCAACATTCTTGGAATGTTTTTTGAGCTCAGATTAAGTGCTTTTGACCTGCAATCATGTTTCAGATTATTTAATAAAGCCAAGCTTATTTTCTGGTCACTGGAAAACACAGTGATTTCCACCCAGCTGTACACAGACAAGAAAAAAGAATAAGCACCACCTCTCACTTTGTATTTAGAGCAGCTGCAACTTTATTACTTTTTTTCAGGTACATACAGCCAGAGGAACATAACAGAGTACATGAACTGTATGGATATTAAAAAAAAAAAAAAAAAACAGAACAGATCAGACGTCTCACACAGAGTAAGAGATCAGAGGCCTACACAACAGTGTTTAAGCTGTGTCTGAGCAGACCTAAAATGTGCAACATGAAGAGAACTCTCTAAAACACGAGTCTAATCTGATCATCTTGTCTAGCTTCTCTGAATGTGTATGAGCATGTAAATGTGACCCTAACATGTAGGACACTCTCATTCCCCTCATTCTTTCGAACTAACAAATACACTATTTAGAAAGAGAAAATAAAGGCCACCATTTTTTTTTATAAAAATGCATTAAAATAGTCTCTACACTGAGCATACTTCTCTACTTAAATATAGGCACATATACTAAGCAGATACATCAATTCATTTTGAGAACAGAGAGCTGTAAATGTTTTTTTTTGTTTTGTAGTTGTTGGGAAGAGCTTAATGTTCGTACATTCCTGAGTACAGACCTACAGCAATAACCATCAGCTGATTTCAGAAGATTAGAACCTTGGAATAGTTAGAAATGGTGTTCAAAGCTATAAGCCACATGGGGCCTAACTGATCTGCAACACTGGCAAAAAGTGCGACATTTTTTTCTTTTTCAAGTTCATTATTTATTTCATTTAAAGCACAAAATAATACCTTAACAGTTGTGAACAAAAACGAACAAACAAACGGAAAAAAAAAAAAAAACCCTGACCCTTACAACAGAAATGTGTGGGGCTCCACCCAAGATCCTGAGCCCAAACCCAGGCCTGCTTGATAAACAAGGGGACGAGTGAAGGTCAGAAACCAAGCCACTAGTGTAACGTACTGAAGCAGGCACTCCACGGCTTTGGTCCTCTTTAGAACTTTACAAAGGTTTAAGTCCGATTCTTATTATTATTTCTTTTTTTTTTTTACTGATACTGCAGAACAGTAAACTGTCTCTAAATCATCGTTTTATGCTGCATCACTCTACGTCCTGGTTTCAACTGCAGCCATTTTCTTTGGACAGGATGACAGAGTGATCATAACAGCCTGTTAATGATTTTTTTTAGCCAAGACTTGATTATTACAACAGTGATGTTCTCAACATAAAACACAATAAAAATGAAAATTGCCTACAGCATACAAGAGAACATGAATGACAGACACTTGGCAAGCAGTGTTTATTATTTCAATCAGCTCTGTGACACGGAGGAAAAACGACGTGGCCAAGTACTAGCCAGAGACGGAGTATGATTACAGTTTTAGCAGTTTTTGAATCGTTGTGTTTTTTTGATCATGTCAGAGACGTGAAAGCCGATAGATTCCATGGAGATGTGCGAGACGTGCACTAAAGGTATGACAGCTACCTTTCGAAACACAATATCTGACATTATAGTGCACTTTCAAGTTAATATGATCCACATGAAGTATCTTGGATATAAATGTAAGGTTTTCTGAACACACTAAATTTTCAAACTAAATTATTAAAATTAACTGTGATTTGACCATGACAATCCTATACATGTTCAAACTGGAAATTAAATACAGTTTAAAGCAAAGTCATGTGACAGTAAATATCCATCTGATGCCATTTTATATTTTCTCTCTCAGTGTCAAAGCACCCTTGTCTCAGACTTATCAGTGAGTGAGTGAGAAAAGAGAGAACCCGCACCCGCTCACATGTGCACTTTATTCATCATGCCGTCAGCATTGCATCTCTCTCTCTCTTGTACACATTCTTTGTTCCCTGATGTGTTTGAAGTTCGGTGTTAGGACCTAAATTCATTTGAAATGCGCTTTAAAACCAAGCTGTTAGCTGAGATCTTCTGCTGCTGTCTCCTGACAGTCTTCAACTCCAACACACTCACTTGTTATTTTTCTTCACTGCACTTTCCGTTCTTCTCACAGAGCCCATGAAGTGTGTGTGTGGGAGGGAAGGGGGGTAATGGGTGTCAAAGGCCAGCGGAGTTCAGCCTGTCCGATATTAGTCTCTCCTGCTGTCCGCCTCATGGTCCAAACACACAGAGGGACGCAGGCTAAAAAAACACTCACTAAGACAGAGGCCTTCATCAACCCAGCTTCTACATTACCAGGTCTCTTGGTCTTGTCAGATCATCCAAAATATTCAGATATCATTTGTTTTCAATGATGCACTGTTCTAACTCTATAAAATCCAGTTCTCTAAAAGAGATACACTGCAAGCTATTAGAAAATTAGACTTTTTCTCAGTCTCTCAAGCCTCACTCACACTCAAGAGTGAATAAGGAAGAACAACAAACGTGAGCAGAAGCTCTCTTTGCGTGGGTGTCCTATGAGAGATACAAAATATTCATCCATACATCTTCACTCACTCATATTTATCAAAGGTAGAGGAACAATAAAAAATATATCTATGCTTATCACAAACCATGTCCTCCTGGTCCTTAAGTAGTACAAGTACTGACCTAAAAAGCTGCATAGCAAATAGGAAAATGGCATTATCTTATCAAATATAAGCAGTGTTGCCAAAATAGAGCCCTACATTTTCTTTTCTTTTGCTGTTTGATTTCTTTTAGTTTGATTTACAACGTGCTGTGCTTAGTTTTTGGGGGACAGGATTGCCAGGAAACTTGATTGGTTGATTGATTGCATATCAAGCTCTCTGTGTCTCCTACATGTGGTGCGAGGCAGGATGAGGAGGAGAAAGAGGAAGAAGAGGAGGAAGGCTACTGGGACAGGGTGCTGGTGCCGCGGGACACTCTTTGTTCAGCCTCAGCGGGGACGCTCATTAGACTGTGTGGCTTGAGAATGCTGACCAGGCAGAATGCAGAGCCGCTGTTGGGAATGAAGTTGACCTTGTTTCTGTCTGGGCACAGGAACTGCGGGATCTCACGCGGAGGTTTGGCCCTGAGTGGCACACGCAGAGAGGACACGGAGAAGAAGTGAGAAACAGAAAAAAAACAAAAAAAAACACTGAGTCAGCGCTGAGGACACTATCAAAGCCATACACGGTCATCATCACTTCAAGGACCAACAGATGCAGAAAGAACCAAAAACAAATGTGGGAAAGGGAGAGAAAGATTATAAATAATAATAATAAAAAAAAAAAAGAGTATGAGGAGGAGTACTGACTGTGTTTCCTCTGTGAAGACCTTGACACGCTCGCAGCCCTCAGGAGGCTCGCGTTTGAACATGTAGCTGTTGTTGGGCTTCGGAGAAGATGCGTACTTGGGCAGAGGAGATCCAGGAGTCAAATCTGTTAGCAGAAAACACATTAGTGTTGTTTTTTTCCCCTTTACTCCAATTCTTGTTGCTTATTATTGTACAATATGTGAATGCCTACTGTACTGATACAATTTCCTTTTGGGATTAAAAACGTGTGTCTGTCTATTCCTGTGTATGACTGCTTAACCCAGCATCCTAAACACGTTTCTGATTTGCTCTCTTACTGTTTTACAGATGACGCAAACTGCATACTACAGATGGCACTTCCACAAACATTAAAAGTAGGACATCAAAGTATCTTTTTGCTTTTGAGTTAGAAACAAAAGAAAAAATTATTCTGTCAAATTTGCCCTAAATCTACCTATTCTAAAGCAAAAACTGAAAATGTTTATGTAATTATAGACTTAAAATCAAATCTGGATTCCTGTGGAAATATGCATTTTAACACTAGGCAAGTATACAAAACTGCATGCGTGTTGTACCTTTATCACGACAGTCACTGAGTGGGTCCTCATTGGGAGAGGGGCTCTCACTGCAGGGCTCATTGGGCACGCTCAGGAAGGCGGGTGAAACGGACTGGGACCGGCTGCTGCTGTTGCTATGGCTGCTGCCCACGGTGATGCTTGAGGGCGTCTGTGTGTCGATGCTGCGGGAGCTGGCGCTGCGCTGGCACAGTGGAGGGGGTGCACGGTGCCCATCAGGGGCATCCTGAGGCTGCAGACAGGGGAACGATATCCACAATGACATTTCTAGTCTCACTTGAGCAGTAGCGTTGCAGATAAAAAGATGCAGTGTATTTAAATGTGTCGCAAGGCCACTAAGTCACATAATGGCAAACATACGCTACGATTTAATATAATTGCATTGGGTGATTATTCGTTTTAGGTGCTTTGTGAAAATTTTTCTGATCTAGAAATTAGCTCCACCCCAAGACAAACCAAAGATGATCAGGAAACCCAAAGGCCATACTTTTGGGGATGGGAGCTTGACAGGAGGTAAAAAAAAAAAAACATTATTTATTATGCATGTTCTGTTTTAAGAGCCTGAAACATATTTTCTGCACAAAACCCATGAGCTTCCAGTGTCATGCAACACCATGTTTATGCGACACACCAGCAACCGCTACTCACAATAAACTGTTCGTCTTTTTCTCCTGAGTCTCGGATAATGATGCGTTCGATCTCCTGGTTGAGGCCCTCGATGCTGTTGCGGAAGCGTGAGATTTTGGAGATGGGGATGGGGATCAGGACGCTCTTTGGGATGGGAGCCTGAAAAACACACATGCAGAGCAGAGCCATGATGCCGTGTAAAGGGGAAAGCAGAAAAACGTGTTTGTGTGAGAGTGCATTAATACAGTGTGTCTATGTGCTGAGAATGCATGGTTTAACGTGTGGGCGAGTGTTTGTGTGTGTGCGTTTTAGACAATGATGTCCTCTCTGAGGGAGATAAGGAAAATAATGAATGACATGAATATGAAAACATGTACACAAGAGTTAGCAGACACACAACTGAGCTCTTAGAATCCACAAACAAACTGTCATTGAATAATAAGCATATGCTAACAGTAGTGCATGTGACAGTACATTAAATCTGCACAGGCACATAGACTGCAGGCAATCATTGAAGCACGGTGTAGTGTTTTCTCTGCAGATCCCAGAGTTATGTAACATTGTCTCCCTGGCATACTTTTGATTCTGGCATCTGATTTGCTGAGCCACAGAGCTCCTGGCTATATTCAGACATTTAGAAACAAACCCGGACGGATCCGCACATCCCTCTAAAACATGTACATGCTGGACTTTAGTGACCGCATCCGAATCTGATGGCAAAAACGAAAAGAGTCACCTTTTCTGAGAGCAGACTTCCGGTCATCTTAAATGCAGGACTCTCTCTCGTCTTCCTCCAGTTTCTGTGCTTCCACCCCCTCTGCTCTGTGCAGTTCTCAGCTCATGCTCTGTGATTGCCTCGCTCTCCCAGCTCCCTCCCTCCATTGAGTTCCTATCCTCTCTCCATTTCTACCATTCCCACATTCCACACCCTCTCTCCATTTTATCCTCCCCCTTTAGCTGTGCCTGTCCTAGAAATCATCCACCTCTCTCTCTCTGACTCCCTCCCCCTTTGCTAAGGGGTGAAGAGAACAATGTGGGTGCATTGGGAGGATGTGGCTGAGCTGTGTGGCCCCGTCGTGACAGCCTTTAAGCATGGAAGATCAGCCTGCACCCTGAACCCTCATTAACATCTCTATAAATCCAGGCCCTCTTTAAACTCGCCACACCACTCCACCCGTCACCCCACCGCGCTACGTCCAGCGCAGGACGGTACCTATCCGGGACCTTTGTGTGAAAGGGGCGTCTGCGCATTTAAATAATTTAATTTCAAAGCTCACAGAACACATTCTTTCTTTTTCCTGACGTTTTAAATGCAACATGCGACCTGTGTAAAACCAACAGGCAGACACTGTGCCAAACCATGACCTCTGAGGTCACCCGAAGACAATAAGCTGGTTAAGTGATGCTGTCCAACTCCTGGCAACTTCCTAGCAACAGCTCACTAGGAGACAAATATTTGTTTACGTGTCAAATTTCCAGTGGCGAGCTGTCCTGGGACACGGGTACTGCTGCTGGTCTGAAGTGGCAGGGCCTTTACTGGCATGCAGGATGAGACAAAGTGCTTTTGGCCCTATGGGTCATTCCCACACTATAAGCCATTGATCTGATCAGGACGATCTGTGGCTGAAGGTCAGGGAGGCCAGCGCTTTGTGATTACTATAGCAAAGGGCACTGGACACCAGGCACTGCACTGTAGAGGGCACACAGCAGATCCTGAGGTTTGAGGTGTGTGAGTCGAGCCCATAGAGGAGTTGTGCTCTGCTGTTTGTTTATTGTAAGAGGTCAGAGGCTGGGAGCCATGAAAACACTGGGGTTAATACCCCTTTATGCTTATAAATAGCCATTCTGCCTCTGCAGCTCCTGGTTTCTCGAGTCTTAAAGAATGAATGAGTGGTAAGACTTCAGAAGGCTAGAGGTAGTTAAACTTTAAATGAACACTACAGTTATTCCAACTTCTGTCCAGTATAAAGAGGATATGTGCAATAACCACAAAAAAGAATTTTAATAATATTTAAATGAGTGCCACAGACAACCCTATTTTCCTTCCAGTTACATATTTAATATAATTCCTGATTTATAAAGGCTTGCAGTATACAAATGCTACTTAAAGCATAATTGCTAAAATGTTATGTCAAAAATACTTTAGTAATTTATGAAGTGTGTTCAAGTCAAACAAGGACCACGGGGCAGAATAGCATAACAGTAATGAGACTAAAAACTCACTTTATTTTTCTATATAATCTCCTGCTACACTAATGCACTTATTTCAGCATTTTTCTAGCGCTTGGATACCATTAATGTAGAAAGTTTTCTCAGTACACTGGAGCCGGTTTGCTTCACATTTGAAACTTCGGCCTCCCAGGAACTCCTCTAGTCGTCCAAACATTGGAAATTGCTTGGAGCGAGGTCAGGACTGTACGGGAGATGTGGCAGTAACTCCCAGCCAAGTTCCAGTAATGTGCAAATAGTGCAGTTGGCAGTGTGAGGTCGTGCAAAAACAGAACACCTTTGGTGATCAAACCAGGCAATTTATTTATTTATTTTCCCTGAGAACGTTCCACTCACTGAATGTTCATGGGAGCGACTGCAGTGGGCTCAGCGCCATGTTGGCCCGGGATAGTCATTCATGAACATACGGTGTTCTTAAAAACGCTTGCACCATTCAAATCTTTTACTGCGGCTCAGAGTCTCATCACCGTACTGTGCTTGAAGTCTTCTGTAAATGTCAATCGGATTTACGCCTTCATTCATGAGAAATTTCATCACAAGTCCTGGTTTGACCTAAACGTCCCTCATAACTTTCTAATGAACCAACAGCTCCTGCATCTGTCCCGTGTGAGTGATTACACCATACTTGAATTTGAACACATTTCCTGTACTGAGACAAAAAGGAAAACCAGATTACTCAAGAACCACGACAGATATGTGACTGATTCTGAAGGAAATTCCATATTACTCTAAAACGGTTCTTAACATTCTTCAGTCAAAGGCATTTGTAAATTCAACTTAAAATCTGTATTATTCATTCTTCCTGCATTTTCGAAAAGAGGAATTTGAGGTTACGTGTTAGCGATGTTGATGTGTGGGTGTGATGGCCCATGGACACCACAAACCTTTTAGAGAGGCAATAAATAACCAGAATTACTCTTACAGTACTGCTCTAGTGTTTACAGTTGAAGCAAAAAGACTCCATAACAATGACTTCCTTGCATGTCTTTCTCATTCTACTACTTTGTTTGATTGATTGTGTGCAAATGAGTTTTAAGTTCACAAAACTAATTTTTAAAGATTATTGATGCAGCCTGTTCTTGGGCTCTATAATTAGTAAGAATGTTTTTCTTTTTTCCCCCTCAAAACAGAGAAATGCTAGAATTCCTGTCCATGATAATTGTTCATATGCTAGACATTATAAAGAGAGATTAGGATGGAAAAAGTCTGATTACGTACTGTACTTGGGTTCGAGGTTGACATTACAGGGTAGTTAAGTACAGAAAGTTTAGAAATAATTGTAATCGGCATAAATCATCACAGGGGTGGAGCAAAGCGTAGCTGTTCTAAGCGGTAAAGTGGGTTTGTTCGTGTCATTGTGAGGCTTTTTACTGGCAGCAAGCGAGTGGTCTTTCTTTCCAGGGTTTGTTCTGGTTACTACACCCTGCCTTTAAATGTGGAGGTCAGATAGAAGAATCCCTTTGAACCGTCCCCTGGCTCTGATAGCTGCCACAGTCACATTCACACGCGGCCTTGTTTCACCGCCGTGGCATTTATAAAAAGCAGGAGATTCACGAGGCCACGGCTGTTTACCAAAGCTGAACTATGGACAACCTTAAAAATACAAAGGCACTACCGCACACACGCGCGCGCACACATACTTCCTCTCTCTTCCTCCAGAGACTTGCTACACATTCATAAGCCTGACTACAAAACCACCCATGCATTCCCAGCAACAGTTTAGCATAGTTTAGACTAAATTCAAGTCTGTTTCGTTTGTTGTGGCTTGCTATCTGAATAAAATGCTGAAACAAATCACCAGCCATCAAACGAGCCACTCTTCTTCACGAATGCAGCAATCCAAGAAAAACACATGTGAAACCACAAGCTATCACAGAAGAGGGGCACTGACGGAGTGGAATTCATTCCTCGCTCTGCAATCGGATCAAACTTGAGCGGAACGGTGCAGAGCGCTTCATCATTTCCCCCCTCCCAGTGTGCCAAGAGCTACATGGCTTGGAAGCTTCTTGTTTCTGACACTAGGGGGCACTGTGGAGATCGAATCTGCACAGGAAATTGTTTGCCTCGCTCCAGCTATGCTGAGACATTTTCTTATGTGGCAGGAAAGATCAGGCTGCAGTGGAAAAGCATTGATTTTCTGACAGCAGTTGAGTAGCTTAAGACTCGGTGGACAGTGAGGGGGAAAAACAGCACAAGTCTTGTTTGTGTGTGTCGTGTGCGCATGTGTGTTTTAAAGGCCTTTAGACTAAACTTTAGCCATGTTGTTTAAAACAATCAAGGCATGTGCGTGTGGACTTTTAACACCTCTGAAATGATTAGCACTCACACTTGTACAGTACTTTAGCAGAGGGTTAACCCCAGTCACACTGATAAAGCTGTTTGTTGTTAGGCCACACACCTCCAACAGAACAGGGCTTCTGCATTGCCATAACCTTTTACAATTAACCCTGCCTCCAGCAACACCAAAACAAGCACACACACACACACACACACTTGCCCACTTGGTGCGTACACGTCCAAGGGGTCATGTGTGTCATTCAGGCTGCACCTCCACTTCAGTGAAAAAATAAAAAATAAAATGGGTGAGTGGGTGAGAGAGAAGTAGGTACCCCTCTGATTAGAACAGGGGTGGCAGTTTGTGTGAGAGTGGAATAAAAACACAGAGGCCATGCCAGACTAATTCTTACAAAATGAGGTAAATGCTGTGGAACATTCCACATTAACTTCCTTTATACTGTGTGTATAGGAGAGGCACGGCGACGTCTGAAGTCAGCGGTTTACAGATCCAGATCAAAACTTTAAAGCTGGATTTGCCATTTATTGAATTATAGTACATCGCTATTAGGTAATACTTTAAAAAAAGAAACTCGGAGAAAAAAAGATTTTATGGCAATTTGAATTCATTTGACATCATAAATCCCATCTGACAGTCAATTTACAATGGAAAAAAAAAGTCTTCACTCAAATCCAAAAAGAAATATTAAGAATGTTGTGACCTTTGTGAACCCGTTTGAGTTTTCTTCCTTATTTGACCTCAGCGTGGTTATACCCCTTTTTCTTACTTGCCCAACATGGCACTGCAGCTTTGTAAAATAAAACGGTGTGTATCGTAAGAATATTCAAGCATCACAATACAATATATATAGTTAATATATAGTATTTTTACCATAATGCCCCTACAAACACAAATCAGCCAAAATCCAGAACACACACACACACACACATTTATTGCCTAAGTTATGACAGTGAATTAGAGCGACGGTGTCCCTCTGGGTGAGACGAATCCCGCGTCTTGTAGAAGTAGAATGGCAATACAGCCAATTCAGTCTCACCTGCTTTTCATTAAGCCTAATGTGAAGCAGAGCTGCTTTAGTCAAGGAACCCCCAAGCAAATAAACCTCACTGAGACAATAAACTCTCCATGAAGGGAGGGGGGTATATAGAGCTATATAGAGCTGGCAGCAATTGCTAATAAAAATACTCACTGCAAAGAATAATTAAGGCATTGAAATTGTGCAATTCGTGACTGAATTACCTCATGTCAGACATGCTTTTTTGGAACTGAAACCTCCATGTTTCCACGTGTTTTCTCACCCAGGCAGCACTATAAAAACTTCCTTGAGAGTTTGAACCAAAAACAATTCGATAAGCCCTCTCCTAAACCAACCCAGCATTCCTGTGCCCTCTGCACTACACCCTAAGTGGACCCTAATGACACACTCGCGCCACAACCGATTCAACCGACGAGCTCGGTATTTCGTGTTCTTTGGAGATCAGAAGAATCGGCTCTGTACAGTAGGGCCGGGCTCAATACGCTGGAGCGACAGATGGTGCTTTAGTTTGCCACAGGCACACAGACAAAAAGGTAGCCACGCAACAAGCTCGTCTCCCTCACCCGACACCCACAGAGAGGGACAGCCGGACAGAGGGCGGCCTTTAATTGACCGGCTGGCAACCATAGTACAGTACAGAGCAGGCGTGCAGGACGTTTGCCACACGCAGGCCTAATTCATGAGCAAACACAAAACACACACACAGAGACAAAAAAAAAAAAAAAAAAAAGAGAGAGAAAGAGCGCGAGCAAGACCGACCCAAATGTGATCGCCGTAATTTATTCACTAATTCCCCGCTCATGAAGAGAAGCCTTTCACACTCGAGAGCCTTCATGCTTGCACCTGGCCTCGCTGATTAAGCCTCAACACACACGCTCGCAGATCAAACCTCACACACGGCTGTCCTGCGCCCTCATTCACCCTCACGAACACTTTTCAGTCTCTTTATTTGTGAGCATGTGCGAGAGTGTGTGCGTGCGTGGTATCTGTTTCAACAACTGATGGAGTAATTAACATTGCTATTATGCATCCTGACAGTTCATTAGGGATACAGCTTCCATAAACAGTCTGGTCTGGACTGCGTGTCTATCTGCGTGTCTGTAGGGAAGTGGGATCTTCGACACAACCTGAGTTTTAGTTTATCACACCGTGGCCGTATCCCATGATGCATCATCCATCACAACCTTCTGTAACCTATTTGTGCTTGTGGTACTTTCAGAAACTTTCATAACACTCAAGTGATTTATGATGCTTCATCTAAACCGAGAAAGAGTTGCAGCTGCTTCACTTCGGTGCTGTGAGAAAATCAGGCAAAGAGAGAAAGAGAAATGCAGAAAAAGACCAAGCAAGTGAGAGAGACAGACAAAACTGAAGGAGAAAAATAGGAAGGGTGAAATGGAGAACGGGAAGAACAGTGTTGAGAAAACGAGACAGAAATACAATAGAGTTTGCTAGGTCTCTGTAGCAACTGGCAACACAGCAATGCAGAAATGTCCTGCAGGAGTTCTTAGTTGTTAGCCGAGGGACAAGGTGAAAGAGAGAAGGAGAAGGACAGAGAGAGAGAGAGAGAGAGAGAGAGAGAGAGAGCGCTCACCTGTGATTGGTTAATGGCGGCATGGTTGCCATTAAAGGGGGATTTGCGTTCCTTATCACGATGGTGCCGACTGATGTGCTTACTGCGCTGGAGCTGCTGCCTCAACTTTGCAATCTGAGGGACGGAGAAAGAAAGAAACATTGTTAACATACTTGTCACTAACCTCTATTTCAAAATGGCTTCAACCTTCACCAGGGTCTCTCTGTTTCCAATCACTCAGACAGCCGCGCAAAATCATTCGAAACAGACAGAGCATGGCCGCATAAGCGCAGTCTACGTTAGAGCACAGAGAGCTGTGTTCTTCCACATAAGCAGTCTGAAATAAAGAAGGCACAGAGAGAGGCACGAGACCCCACGCAGCCCGAAAGAGGATTCCTCTGTGATTACCTTTGGCACTGTCGCTACACTGCATCTCACACACAACAAACATATACACGTGGGAACGTACAATTATGTAAGCCAGGACCCATGCATCATACAAAACAAAAATACATGCCATATTTTGCTTGCTTTATGAGCTACACAACCTTCCAAAGGCGCAAGGATGGTGAGCGGCATGAAGAGATCAGATAACTGGCTGAAATGAAGTGCCAGGCACATTTAATCAATAAATGAGTAATGGTGGGGAGTGGAGAAGCTAATGACACGTTCGCGTAATCTCTTTCAGCCCCAGAACAATGGCCTGCAGAATCGCTAACTTCCCAAGATGCATATGCGATCCAGCAGGCCTCAAAAGGTCTGTGTAGGCTTTGTGCATGTGCGTGTGCATGTGTGTGTGGGTCAGGAGGAGCACTGCTGGCTGCCTCACTGAGACGAGCTATATAGTTTGGAGTTTCACTACTCTGTGTGTGTGTGTGTGTGTGCGTACACAGCTGACCTAGTGACTGGGAAGAGAATGATTAACTTGGTTGAAGCTGGATGTGAATGTGTAGCAGTGCACGCGGGGCATAGCAGTCAGGGAACAGAACGCAGCGCAAGGTCGCGCGTCGGGCAGATATTCCATCGCTTGCAAATGATGTGGAATTAATCAGCGGCATGACAAGAGGGGGAGGGAGGAACTCTCACTGGAGAGACAGAGGAAGAGAAAAGAAGAAGAGAGATAAAACAACAGAGGGCAGGAACGAAAGCCTGAATAGCTAGAGCAGTTTATAAAGCAGCTATAGAGGTGTAGTTCACAACGTGGGGGTCTGAGGACCCCCTGGAGTCTCTGATGTAGAACCTGAGGGGTCCGTGATTTTACTTGGGTCTTATTTTTTATGATGTGTATTAATCATCTTTCAAAGCTAAATACATTATTTATATGTGGGTAATTTTTACACTACAATACTACTTCAAAGTTTGGGGCCAAATATCAGTCGAAAATTTTCAATCAAATCACAAAAAAAAAAAAAAAAAAAAAAAATCCAATCAATCATTGGTTTACATTTTTACTTACGAAAAAAAAAAAAAGAACTGGTTGGTTTTTATACCGGAATTAGAGTTCTTTTAATTTGTCTATTCATGCAGACATTCGCACTGCAATAATAATATTAATAATAATAAAGCCTGTTAATTGCTACGGATTTCTTCCTGTTGTGTGATATTGTACAACTATTAAGAGAGCGTTTGATCAGCTGCATCTGTTTGACAAAGTCAAAATATCATGGCTTTATGGACAACCACTCAAACAGAATTGGATTGTTTGATCATATAATTAATTCATTCAATATTTCATTTGAAATAAATCTAAAATAGATCCAAATCATCACAATGGTATATATGCAAATTTAAAAAAACTGGGAACCCCTAGTGGAGAGGATGTGACGGGGAAGAGGAGGAACTTGCATGCATATGAGAAACGTGGCATTATTATAATTTGAGCAGACACAGCGCTGGTTGTGCTTCAGTGAACCCTTCTTTATTCTAATCCTGACATGGTCTCCTCCCAGCTCGCTGCCGCGCGTCTGCTCCCTGCTGAATGCTGGGAGATCGAAAAAGAACACCGGCCTCGTCCTGAATACAAGAGAGTGGGGGAGGAGGAAGGCGTCCTGACCTCTTTAAGCTGGTCAGTGCTGCCCCAGGACGCCGAGCGCTGGTGAAAGCTCCGCCTCTTGTCTTCGCTTTCATCCGCCCAGGCACTGGGGGTCTGAGAGAGAGAGAGAAGACAGACAGAAATTAGTATATATGGAACTAAAGTTTACAATATGGCAAACATTTGCAGACTCTAGATTTGACAACATCTGTACAATCTCGTGTTGTGTATACATCCTCACAGTGATGCAGTCTGGTGACACAGTCATAAAAGACCATGCAACCGCCTGTGCTCTCTGAGCAAGAGAACACTCCTTCTGTAGGCCCTCTTTCTCTCTCTCTCTCTCTCTCACACACACACACTCATACACAGAGACACGCACACACTGTCATGCGCCTCAGTTTTATGTCTAAACAGTTTTGTATTCAAGAAGCTTCAAGACCACATCAGCAGGTTTGTCATGTCTCCTCCTTCATGGTTTCCTCTCCCCCAACAAAGAAACCTAAAGGGCCTTTAAGGTGTCTGGTTTCTTACAGAAATATGAAGCTGCACTACAGCACTGTACCTTTCTTTATCTGTTTGAAGCTCTCTCTGAAACTGACAAACAACACACAGTGTGATCAAGAACATGTTTTCCGACCTTGGAAACCATCGGCATGACACCTGGATGAATCTTATTCCACAGCAGGGCACCATGGACACTCTTTCATACATTCACATCTAGGGGGAATTTAGATTTGCCTAAGCACCTACCGGTGTGTTAGGGAGAAGGAAAGAAAACAAAGCATCCAATGGAGAGAACATGTAAAACTCTGCAAAACATTGAACTGGGAATGCTGGAACTGAGAGGCTGGAATAGATTTGGTACTGCACCACCTTATTGCCTGAATTCCAGTACCTACACTCATGATTTCTTTGTTGTGAAATATTAAAAATTCCCCAATCATGATGAATAAGACTGTGGCTTACCAGCGTGTGTCAGGGTGATTTGCAGCTTGCTATAAGCTGGCTATAAAGGGACAACTCTAGGGCTGCTCTAGGTCCACTATGAGTTAAGCCTGTCCATGGTCATGGCCTTTCATAGTCAACCGTAGACAGCCTTAGTGGTTTTGTTTTAAATGTCAAAATAGTATCACTCGTAAGTGTGATACTTAAGTAAGTAAGAACTTTAATATTTCTTTCTTTAACTTTGGTTAAAAACGGTTCTTAATAAGTTCTTAATAAATCAGTGATCACAGATAAGGATCTTTAATAGAGCTATTCACAAGTCACTTTGGTCATCTGTGGCATCACCAAGACAAATCACTGGTTTTCCTTGACTTTACACAGTTTCACTGTATTTTGCTTTAGCTCTGCCTTTGTCGCTGCGCTGCTGTAGCTAATGGAGTCGGAGCATGTGAAAGCCTCGGCAAGCCACGATTTTAAAACTGCTTTGATTCATATAAAAAAAATCATGAAAGTTATAAATGAGTTTTTAGTAAAGAGGCACAATATGGTGGCCGGCTTTAAGGTTTTTAGAGGAGGGATATTAGCTTTCACCCTCCCAGCGCTGCTGTGAAGGAGCTAGCTGGTGAGTGGGGATTTTGAGAAATTTGGGAGGACATGGGAGAAAACCTATAAAAACATATAAGACCAGTAAGACTTATAAAAAGAAACATGAATACTTGCTGATCATTAGTAATATACTAAAGTAAAGCTGAGTGTTTGGCGTCATCATTTTAACCCTGAAAGCTCTAAAATCATCCATACACTAGGAATATACGAAAGAATATGTAGGTCAGTATTAACGACAGTATTCCTTTAGTATACCTGATCTGATACTTTTATTTATTTCTATGAAATATTACCATGAGCTTTTACATTTACTGGTCGGTTTGCCAGACAGCAAAGTATCTGGTTCCTATGGGCTTAAACCCACCACCTCTTAGACTCTTTCTCTTTGCAGCACTTCTCACAGAAACCTGGATGTTCAGCTTATCTTCTAAAATCTCAGGGCTGGGCAACACATAACACGGTGTTCCACTGTAGTATTGTCTGGAATAAGAAGTCACACCGACAACCAGCCTGGGCCTGTAGAACCGGCCACAGAAACACAAACAGACACGCGCGTGTGCGCACACACACATGCACGCACACACAGAACCACAATACATCTAACATATCATTTACCACACTATAGACCCTGATTTACACTGTTAAACTTCATTCCTGCAAAAGATAATTACAGCAACACACCTGTAATGCCTTCTGACACACAAACACACAAACTGAGACTGATTTGCCTGCAATGTGAGGACAAAAACATGTGGAAGGGAAGGTAACACACCACACACACACGCTGGAACGATTCAGGTACACCTGAACCACAAAGAAACCTCAGATTCTAAACAAACCTTGTGTGTGTTGTGCTTTATGTGCACAGCTGTGATTATCGTAACATCATTACATATTTACATATTTGTTGTACGGCAAATCCTCCTATGATTCTTCAATCGATATTTTGCATCACGGAACAGAAAGAGCGATCCAAAGCTTTCATAACTTCACAATTACTCACACACACGTAAATGACTCTTGGAAAGTTCTAGCCTTTCCCTTCTAAGAGCTGCAGTTGTGTGTGGTTTACCTGTGGCTTTAGGCTGTAATGCACCCACAATCCATCCCGTATCAGCCCCCAATCCGATAACGAGGCAGTCTGACAAGCCTGTACAGACACAGTTTTTTTAGTAATTTTTTTAAAACTAAAATAATTCCACACAGGAGACTCGCATTCCACTCATATCTGCTGCAAAATATGAAAAGCATTAAAACATGCACAGAGGGCACCGAGGTAAAACCGACAGCTGTTATGCTATGATGCAAGACTTTACTGATAACTGACTGTCACACACTACAGCGAGCTTACATGTCACACAGACAGCAGAACATACAGCTAACAACTAACTACCTTCATACACACGAACCCACACAGTTTTCATCTGAACAAACAAGAAAAAACTATCAAACAAAAAAACATAAGTGGGTGGCAGCTTTAATTAATAACGACAGCAAGAAACTTATACGATACAATCCCAAATGTAGGGTACCATAAAAATCAAATCCAACTGACTGCTGTTTTATCTCACTTGATAACACTTAACGCTGGAGAACCATCGCTTCAGGAGGTGAGTGTGTGTTCGAGTTGCATGTCATGAAAATCATATCTCACAAGGGGAACTAAAATATATCAGCACCAGACATCTTAAGAGTCATCTTAAATGATGTTTACCAAGTGATTAGATCCTCACCAGATCAAACAAATGTCTACCAGTTTTATTCTCTTAATCTGAGATTAAATTTTTTTTTTAATGTTTTTCTTTTACATATAAACTTCTTTCCATTATTCTACGGAAAGAATAAGCTGCAAAGTGGTTGTACACGTCAAGCGAGTGAAGCATGTCCAGACCCAGCAACATGCTAGAACAGCTGTAACAAAGCTCAGGCCAGCACGTGGCTTTACTCACACCCAGTTAAAAATCCTTTTTCATTTGGGTTCTAATACTACTTTGAAAGCCAGCAGACCCGGGGAAAAGGCACAGCACCTGACACGCTCACGCCCCTACCTTTCTACCGCAGAGCACGCGATGAGTTTCATCTACGAGCGTGAACTTTTCCCACGCGGCGTGTAGCTTACACATATTGTCTTTTTCTTCTACACACCCATGCCCTTGCGAAGTTAAGCGATCAGTAAACTCATTCATCAGCCAGACACGTTGACATGCTTTCATTAAGCCTTGGTTGTTGCAAATCGTGACAAACATACACAGTGAGGCTCGTCCTGTCACCCTCAGCCATTAGATTCGTTTGTCAATAGCCCTAAGACAAGCCCAGATGTGTCCCCACACACTGTATATTGTATACTATACTGTTGATTACTACAACAAATTCATTGAAGGAATAGCGGGCTACAAAACCCCATGGCTAAGGGGAGTGTGTGTATGAGAACAGTAAGTTGTTGGAGAAAACCGCCCTTGCGCATTAATCTTGTTTCATCAGTTGGTTGGATTGGATGGATTTTGGAATAAAAACCCGGAGTAAACATCTTTTGTTCTTTCATCCTATTGATCCATTTTCAGTTATGTAAAGGTTTGGCCACCTGCTGAGAGCTTCCAGTATTTTATCTGTATAGCACTTTTAACAAGGGTCAGTTTCGCAAAGCAGCCTTACAGAATGTATGAAATGTGTCTGAACCAAAATGATCAGATTGTCCCTAATGAGCAAGCCGAGGGCGAGGTGCCGAGAAAAGACCATTTTTTCAAGCAGACTTGATCACGGTTCCCGAGCACGGAGCTATTGTGTTCCCACTGATCAAAATGAATCAGACTTTGAGGTCAAGTGTTTTCGGGAAAAACGATTCCCTAATGTTAGAGCGACGGGGCAGTGCCTTACTCGTAAAGACCTTCTAGCTCTCTCGGTACTCTCTGCTCAAACAGATCAGGTTCCTAAGGCTTCAACTTTCATGCGAATATTGCCATCACTGTCAGCACCATCATGCTTATCATCTTGTAGCGTGTTGAATGGGTCCTCAAATTTCATCCAGGGTATGGTGAAGCCTCTCAGGTTTTATATACTGCAATTACATTATCATGATAAAAAGTAAAAGATGAAAATCTCAACTTTAGGGCTTTTTATTAATTCTGTTAGGATTGCAAATAGACTAAAGTGTTATCTTGAAATAATCAAGTTTTCAGACTGGTCCAAATTGTTGGTTATTTTAAAACTTCCATCTTGTCAAACGTTTTGCTATATTTTTTTCCTATATACTTCTTGATAAATTTATAGTATTATTTTTGTCCCTGTTACAGTTAAAGTGATGCCTCATAACTCATTCCTTTTACCCCATATGATATTATGTCTGATGGTAATGTCAGCATAAGGGTGGGAGTGTTTATCCGAATTCCTTTTCCTGGAATTTTACCCTCATGTCACAGTTTGGCTGCCTTTTTCATGGAGTGACCCAAATACCCCCCAGCTGAATCTCTGCCAGAACTCAGAAAGAGTAACCATGGCATATAGCAGCACTGCATTCTGGGACACAAGGTCCAACGTTTGCTCTCTTTTGTTCTTACTTCAAAACCCTGAAAGCTATACCTAATGTTTAACTTTTTCTTTCTCATTAAGCACCACTGTAAATACACTTGCATTGACAGTTGTGACACGAGTACAGCACACAATGTCTAACCTTGTTACAGCAATACCAAAAACACATTACCAACCAACAAATCAGTATTCTACTCCAAAATATTTCAACAGAAATACATCTAATGTGCTTTATTATGAAAAATTAAGAGATTATACAGACATTCTGTATGTGAAAAAATGTGTGCTGAAATGTTAGCCTTTTTTACTCTTCTCACTTCACTCCATTAGATCCAATCTGAATTGTCCACACCTTTCTCTGCCAGTGACCTTGTCCATTATGTACCTTATCGTTACTTTTTTTTTTTACACTGCGCTCCCTCAACATGCTGTTTTTCCCACCACTCTGTATTACTCCCAGTAGACGTCCTCCGCCTGTAAGAGCTTCTCTTCCTGTGTGCATGTATCTGTGTATACTCTGCAGAACTCATCTTAAAGAACCGGATTTCCACACTATGACAAGAAAACCTAAAACAACCACAACTTTTTTACTGAGTCCATAAGGGAAAAAATACTTCAGAATAAACACAGCTTTCATTTGCAACCCTAAAAGAGACCAAATATTTTCTTTAGTAACCATGGTGAATGTCGGAGGAAGGTTTAATCAGAGTTTAGTGACAGTAATGCCTTGTTCAGTGAAGCGCCCCATATGCACATAATACAGGTGTTCGTTTTTTAAAAAGGTTGTGACCCAATGGGATCCCCTGCATATGCTGGCACACTTCCAAACCAAAGAAACCAAAACCCTTCCTGACTTCCTCTATTTGTCTCTATAAGAGATGCAGGGCTAAACAAAGTTTTTTTTTTCTCTTTTCACATAGCATGACTTCAGTGGGTTGTTATCAAATGCGTTAACGACATCAGAATTTACGGATAAACATCATTTGATGCCATAACATAGAGTTGAAGTCTATTGATAGCGAATATACAGGGTGGCACAAATCACACCCGTCTATGGAGCTTTCCACCTGGATTGCAACCCTAAGAAATGTCATAAAACCTTTCATTATGCACAATGTTCCTTTTATTTAGAAATTTACCAACCAAGACAGGTGATCTCTGTAGACCCTGAGCTGCTGAAACAACCAAACATGCTCACAAAATGGAGGCTGCATTGAGTTGTTACCCTGTGTACATGCGCAACAACCGTCACACCTTAACCACCCTGTGTAAAATGTATAAGCTCCATCCCTGCATAGCAACCCGCTCAATCACTGCCATTTACACTTATTTGCTCCATTTTGGATTCTCTCCTCCAGCCTATAATTTCTCCTTTCCCTCCATGGAAAGTTCAAACGCAGCTTGGGACGTGCGTATCTGTCCACACAGTGGACCAAAGATGATAAATAATGAACACTCTTTCTCTGTGGCTGCTCCTGCGACTCCTGCATGTGTGTATGTGTGAGTGCTTGTGTGTCAGCGAGCTCGTCTTTCAGCACTGCTGCGCTGTGACTGACTTCGTTGTGTGTGTGATGCATGGCTGAGCCGTTGCACTCCCGAGCCGTTCCTAGAGCCCAGGCCGAAAGCCAGACATCACTTCCTTCTTCCCACGATTTTAAGATTTCCAGCGTGGCTGCCTGGCTGAGCGCACAAGCACCGCTCTGTTCAGCAGCTGTGGCGACTTTACAGCGACGCACACACTGCACAGAGCAGGGGGGAGCATCTGGCTGCTAGGGCTGCCAAAACCATGACTGACGTGAGACAGGGTTACACACATTCTCTCTCTCTCTCCTGCACACACAAATTGCTGTCACTTGTTTTGCAGCTGTGCCATGCTTTGTGGTATGCTCCTCTATCTGCTCTGTGCCCTCAGTGGCCCTTCTACTGAATCTACTAACCAAACTTCACACAACCCAACCAAAGCGAGCACATGCCCTACAAAATGATGGGAAATCTTTCAGATTTCTGTAGTAGTCCATATATCTGATCAGCCTTTAAAAAGCAGTCAACAGTACACATGCAAATCATTAGCATACAATTTGATTTGTTTTTAATTTGGGTTGTTGGAATGTCAAAGAAATGGTTCGTTGTGCATCTGGATACACTCAGTTTTTACTTCATTGTCTACTATATTTTATATATACTCACAATTATTCACTATTTATTTAACCTTCATATTATTGATACATTATTAGAAATGATTTTTTTTTATAGAAAAAAAGTTTTTAACTTCTACTTTGTCAAATTTCCTATATAAATAAATGGTAAAGCATGGCATTTAAGTAAGTCTGACAGAAATAAATGTTTCTAATAAATCAACCTATCCATCAATGTGTGTGTGTATGTGCATATGCATATAAATATGGATACATACATACATGCATACACAAAGATCTTTCCACTAGTATAAATAGGACATCATAAGAATATAATAATTGTTATAGAGTTGGTTTGGGGTAAAGTGATAAAGTAATCTCCACTTCTGCCCTCACGCTATTACTTCTGCATTAAGAACACACCGGTAAATAGAATGTCATTTGGGATTACTGTGCACTAAAACGCAACATTAAAAACATACTTCTTAGCCTTTAGTCTTTCATTAAAATGTTTGTTACTTTTTCTATTTGACCCAGATTGGCCTAAGCAGAATCCAGTTACTACATTTTTAGCCTTAAAAAAAAAAAAAAAATCACATAAATCACAATGCAGACAAAATTTTGTATTCTTTTTTCCCTTGTGTGTACACGCTGCATGTGGTTACAGTTGGGCTCTGCTAAGAGTAAACTATTCGAGACAATGAGCTCTTTCTGTGCAGGCCATGCGTTTAGGCTTGCTTTGATGCCCAGGTCCTGAGAAGAGGCCTTGGCTGTGACGTAACGCCTGTCTGCAAGTGGATCCTCAAAAAGGAAGTTAGAAATGCTGGTTAATAAACATAATGGTAGGAGAAAGAAAAAAAAATAAGCGGTAGAGAAACTCTTTGGAAGGGAAATCGACACGCCCATCTTACAAAAGACGGAATAAAACAAGTATGAGCTTGGGCTACAGGTTGAGACTGAAAACGAAAAAAAAAAAAAAAGATGCCGTTTGAAATATGGAAATGTCAGGATTTGCATTTCCTGTCATTTGCCTCTTCATATATTGCTTCATAAACACAATAGGACATCTGTAACGCTGCTCTGGAAAGCTCCCAACTTACATGTGTATAAGCCACATGAACGTTCTAGAAAACAGTTGAAGCACAAAAGAGCTATGATTCAATACTTCTGAGCAGTTTTCACACTGAGCCAACAGCTGCTGTGTAAAAGTGAGCCTGAGGTGAAATGGAGGGATCAGGCCGGTTGCAGAAAAGAAAAAAAAAAAAAAACCACTCTGTGTACAATCCCACCTTTTAAGTCAGTCTCCAGCTCTGCCATGGCTTGCTCTGCTCCCACAGACAAATTTCCCTCAGTAGAACCATAATTCACACATGGCTTACTTTCTGTAGGCAGCAGAAGGTATGTCAATGCGAGAGGGCCAAGTTCACCGAGGGCCTTTTGGAACATACTAGAGACAGAAAATGGCAGCAATTTTCAGGCCGTCAGTCATGATGGGAGGGATTAGCATGACAAAAAGCCCTTTCTTGTTAAAGGGCAACAAAGCTGGCTGTAAGACAGAGACGTACAGCGCTCAGACACAGCATGGGATGTGGGCAGTCTTGTCAGAGCCTCTGGTTCTTTCTGCTCTACTCAGGTACATGTTCACTTTGTAGCCGAAACATAATCTGACAAGAGACCCGACAGAAGAAGCCAAACCACTATCAGATAATCATGTTTTTGGCATCTACCAAATTACAGTATGTTTATTTTATTTCAGAATGAATCTGCAAGAAACCGCTTGTATCTACATATCTTTCTTAATTGTGTGTTTACTTCCGGATCATACAGGTCAAATTAATTAATTAGGTTTTAAAGGACGTGCCTAACGTATAGGATAGTATAGCTCAAAAAGATGTGGTTTTGTGGTCATATTCTTCCTTTGTCTTGTTTAGGACTTCCTCAGTGACACACACAAGACGTGCTCTGACATTTTGTGTCATGTGAAAGTATCTCTAAAATGCTGCCTGTTTGAGAGGATATGGAGTTCTCCCTAAAGATAAACGCTAGTGGAATTTCAGCAGAACTGTCTCTGAAATTAGTCAAATTTGAACTTTTGGTTTCTCAGGGCAAACTCTATTCTTAACAGCTGTCGATGCACACGTCTGCTCAGGTTTCCATATTAGCATAATTATGGATGTGTGTAGTAAAATGACTCATGTACAGCTCAGATGAAAGTTCCCTCATCTACACTTTCTCAGGGACTAAGACTGGGATGAAACATATTTTGAGAAATAGTAATGCATTCGGGTGAAACGAACAATAGCTGCTTAAGCAGTTAAAATCAAAAGCAAATTGTTGCTAGGCAACCTGGAAATAACGATGCAATGAAGAAATGGACCAGCTAATGGTGGAGGGTTGCAGTTGCTAACTAGCATGCACACATCAAGTTCTTTATGTGGCTTTGGTAAAGGGTTAATATCTGGAAGCCAAAAATGTTGACATCAGAAACCGTCCTCAAAATTATTTGCTAAAATACATTAACACATAAACAAAAGATTACATATTGTATTTGTACTTACATTTAGCACAAGTCACTAAATTAACAAATGTGGCTTGCCAAATGTTGTGTTAATTCGAAAGTGAATGCTTCAAAACCGAACTCTGTACATACACTACTGCTAAAAAGTTTGGGATCACTTTCTTACTTCATGGTCATTCCTGATGAAGGCAATGCTAAAAGCGTCCACAATATGAAATAATCTCCTTTGAACAGGTAATGTTGAGATGTATCTGCTACTGATGATCTATAAAGCCTTCACAACAACTCTAATATTAGGTGCTGTTAAATGGTGATTTTTGAGGCTGGTAACTCTAAAGGAACTTCTCCTCCGAAGCAGAGGTAAGTTTTGGTCTTGCTTTCCTGCGATGATTTTCACGAGAGCCAGTTTCATCATAGTACTTGATGGGTTTTGCAAATGCTCTCGACAATACTGTTCTTGCAAGAACTATTCCAGAAAGGCTGACCACCATGTCTTAAAATAACAACTGACTATTGTTGCTGTTACATAATTACCCAATTCCATATGTGTTATTTCATAGTTATGAAATCCCCAGTATTGTTGTAGAATGAAGAAAATAAATCGCTTAACAAAAACAAAGAAATTGCAAGTGATCCCAAACTTTTGAGCGGTAGCGTATGTAACATCAATGGCGACCGCAGGTCCTCATGCACCTCACAATCGACAGTGTATTGTAACACCTGCCGTTTTGTAAACAGGATGTTCCTGCAAGACCTATAAAAGTTCATAAAAAAAGCTATTCACATTGGATACACTTCCATCGCCTGCCAGAGTCGAGCATGTCAGCTGCATATTTCTTCCAGGCAACGAGCGAGGGGAAGGCTCAGTTCGGTGTTGTTGTTTAGTCACTAGGTGTGAACTCTCCATGGCTCCATGGCAATTCGAACCACCATACTGATCCAAGACACGGTTATTTTGGCCTGATGCTGTAGTAAGGACAAGAGACAGGGTGCTTCAAATCATGTGCAAATTTCACATTCTCTCCACGCTCTGTTGCACGGTTCCTGTGTTATTTCGCTCTTATTGTGAGACGGTGCCGCTGACAGAGAGAGAGAGAGAGAGAGAGAGAGAGATGGGTGGAGGTCTGGAATCTCCAAAGGAAGTACAATGTGCGCACAAACACATGCTGTGGACAATAAAAAAAACTCTGGAAATCCAAAGCTTGTAATCAGTAGAGCTGCGACATGCGTGTTACATTTTGATGTGATTAAACTGATTAGGAATCAGATTTAATCAACGATGCTGTGATATCACATCCTGTGTAATCAGAAAACCCATTTGTTTTTGTTTTTTTAATTCAAAACAAGAAAACGACATTTACACTTTGAAATGTACATGTGTACTTTAAAACGGCAAAATTAAAACGTTGGTAGAAGCTGTTGTGTAACTCCAGGTGTAGATCAGTACTGGAAAAAGATGAGGTTTTAGGAAAGAATGAAGCTGCGATGGCGGCCAGCCTCTGCCTTCACCAAAAATATGCTTCTGTTTCCGTTCATCTTTCAGCTAGTCAGGGAGAGGCTTCCTCCTTTCTTCCTCCAAATGCATACACACACATACATGCGCTCTTACACACACACACACACGCGATTCATGTCTATCAGTCCTGCTGTCCGCTGACCTTCTTCCTTCCTAAAAAGCTAAAGTTTTGTATTGCTAAAAGCGTATTGCAATTACAGAAAAAAGAAAGGAAAAAACTATTTAAAGTTAAAAAACTGCTTCCTGTCACACGATGAAGTTGTCCGTGCTCAGAGTTGATCACAGTCCTGAAAGCTAGGTAAACACTCAGCACCGAGGTGGATCTGAGAAATGCAGGGGAAACCACATTAAAAGCTCACAGTAATCTGTGGTAACAGCTTCTCGAAGAGAAAACACTTTATCTTTACATCTCCCTACCTGTGTGTATACGTGTGTGCGTGTGTGGTCCAGACGAGCGTGAGGAGTGTGTGTGTGCTTTATACTGCTATTGCAATACTGGCATTATATATATATATATATATATATACACACACACACATATACATACATACATACACACACACACATACACGAGTGAGAGCTTACTCTCTTAGAAGCGACCTTTGTAGAAATGCACAGAATGTAAAGAGCATGACGTGGTTGGAGCCGCTGGTGTATAATCACACAGGTGTGTAAAGGTGAGAATACACTGCAAGTTCCACAAGTATGTTTTAGTTACCGCTGGCTGCGCGGTAAAGATACACAGGATGTTTCCATGAATTGCACTGGAATCGAGAGTCAATGTAAATAAGGGTTTTTGCTAAAGGTAAATCTAAGTACATGTATAGGTGTGTGTGTGTGGGGGGGTGGATGGCACACCTACTGTGCTCGGACTGTTAATTGTAGGCTTTTGATGTGAGTTCAATGCTGGATGCAGCGTATTTTTAATTACACTGACATTTCAATTGTTAAAAATATGTCAAAATAATAATAATAATGATAATAATAATAAATAATGGACTGATGAAAACAAACATGCAGCTCTGCAGATGGAAACACTGAACTTAATGGAGGTCAGTTCAGAGGATGGCCAGACTAGTTCCAGCTGACAGGCAGTCTACAGCAGGTACCTTAAATACAGGTAACTTAAATAGTCACCACTTACAACTATGGCGAATGAAAAAGCATTCCAGAAGGCACAACACTTTAAAACTTAAGGTGCTTGCGCACACATCAGGATACATTCCTGTTAGCCAAGAGCTCGGATCTGAGTCTAGAATGGGCGCATGCCGACAAAAACTGCGCAGAGGAAGATTGGGAACATGTTGCTCAGTCTGATGAATCTTCATTTCTGCTGCAACATGCAAGTGGTAATGTTTAGCTGACCAATCCTTAAATGTATGTGATGTAATCATGTCATCATAAAGAATAATGTCATAGAAATGTTGTGAAAACCTTGCACAATAAATAACACAAAGCTGTAACTGTTCTACAACTTAAGAAGTAAAGGTGTATGATGGATGTTCTGTTAGTCGGCAATGTAAAACTAGACTCCTGTTAGAAAGAAACTACTATCTATGATTTATCCAAGTATTACTTAATTAGCACAAAAAAAAAAAAAAAAAAAAAAAAAACACACCCCCTCTGGTGACATCGAGGGAAAAATATTTGTGGCCATAAATTGCTACGGTGTGGGAATGAGATACTATGTTGTGACCACGACTTACTAAGGCATGGGAACAAGATACTATGTTGTGACTTACTAAGGCATGGGAACGAGATACTATGTTGGGCCATGACATACTAAGGTGTGGGAATGAGATACTATGTTGGGCCATGACATACTACGGTGTGACCACAACATAGTATCTCCTGCCAACACCTTAATAAATCGTGGGAATGAGATAGTATGCTGTGGCCTCGACTCACTAAGGCATGGGAACGAGATAATATGCTGTGGCCACGACTTATTAAGGTGTAGGAATGATATACTATGTTGTGGCCACGACTTATTAAGGTGTAGGAATGAGATACCTCATGTTGTAACCCTGACTTACTAAAGCGTGGGAACGAGATACTATGTTGTGACCGTGGCTTACTAAGTTGTGGGAACAAGATAGTATGCTGTGGCCAAGACATACTAAGGTTTTGGAATAAGGAACTATGTTTTGGCCCTAAGGTGTGGAAACAGGATTATGTTGCAGCCACATCTTTGGAACATCTGGAAGGTGTTGGGATGAGAAACTATGCTGTGGCTAAGACTCACTTATGCATAAAACGAGATAGTATGCTGTGGCCATGACTTACTAAGGTGTGCGAATGAGTTTGTATGCTGTGGCCAAGACTTTTTAGGGTGTTCGAAAAATGTACTATGCTGTGGCCCTGACTTTACTAAGGTGTGGAAACGAGATGGTATGCTATGGCCATGACTTCCTAAAACAACACTACATAGTATCTTATTCCCACACCTTAGTAAGTCGCAAAAACTGGATAGTATATTGGAAAAAATAAACTCATGAAATGTTGAAGTAAAGTGACACATAGTGTTTTACATAATGTATAAATGGTGGAACCCGTTAAAAAAATTTATCCTAGCGCAAGAGTTGCATGTCGAGCTCACCTGGGTGGCCTTGTCTCTCATGCAGGGTACACAGGGGGCGTGGGTGGCATCACGGGGCCAGTGGCCTGACAGATAGGGGCCTGTCAGGGCGTCCAGGGAGGAAGTCCGGCGGATACTGGCACTGCTGCTACTGCTTCCCACTGGACCAGCCAGTGAAACTCTGCACCTCTCTGTGATAGATGAAGATGGCAGAAGATTGGGGCCAAATTCGTGGGTGAAATGTTTAACAAGAGGGGGAGGAAAATAGGAACAGATGGAAAGTGGAAGAGAGAAGAAGAAGGGAAAAAACAAGTATTAGGAGTTTAACATGTGAAATGGGATCAGTTCATTAAAAAGGTCTGTGATCAGTATTGTTTGCTTGGTAAGCAAATACTACAAGATTATGTAAGTAAAAACTGTGTGTGTGTGTGTGTGTAGTTTTGAGCAGAAGCAGCCTGCAGTGTTAATAGACGGCGAGGTCTGCTGGTGATAATCAGCGAAGCTCGGCAGATTGAGACGGCATTAACATAGTAGCCAGCAGGCCTTTTAATGAAGGAAAAGCTGATTAGGCTCTGATTGGCTGAGGCAGCCTGGCTTCGAGGAAGCGGCCCTCGTGTCTTGACCTACATTCACTGAGCCTCCGCGAGCACTCGCCCCTATCCTCTCTCCCTCCCTCTCCTCTCCCATCTCTCCCTCACCCATTCTTTCCACCACACAATCAACAGGCTTTCTCTCTCGCTTGCAGACAAAATCTCCCACTATCCCTCTCTTTCTCGCCTGCTTCTTTTTTTTTTTTTTTAAAGACCATTCTTTCATGTAAATCTGCTCCATTGAATACACTCGAGAAGGGTGAGGCGTACAGTACGAGCGAAGCCGCAGCACCTGTCGTTTTTGTGCTGCTCTGAAGAGCTGGAGCCGGTGCAGGAAATCCAGCATATGGGCTTTTCAGTGCTGCTTTAAAGCACAACTGCTCTCTCCTTACACAAAACTTTTACCACACACGTTACGTCAATCCCTCACTATGTGTCTGTGTGTCGCGTATTCACTACCACTCCCAGGAAAACAAATCAGAGGGGAATCGTTAAAGCTGTTTGCAACCATTACTCTAAGGAGCACATGCGCGCACACACACACTTGACTCACAAAACAAGAAGCTCAGCAACTTTTCACTGCTAGCAGGGTCCCTTACTTCACTGGGAGGTGACATCAGATACTGAACTCATCAAAAAATGCAAAAGCAGAACTGGATTTTTTAGTTTTTTTTTTTGCCTTGTATTTTGAAACGGAGAACTGTGAAATTGCAGAAATGCTTTCAAGAGGAGGAACCTGGGAGAAATTTCAGAGGAAGTCATGATCACTAAGTATGGCTGTGTGCATATGTAAGGAAATAAGCAGTACTGGGTCAAGCTGCAGACTTAACCACGCGCGTGCGTGTGTGTGTATATGTGTGTGTGTGTGTGTGTGTGTGTGTTTGCATTTGTTAATGTGCTCACATGGGAACAAATAAGCCTGTGAGGTCTTTGGCACGTTACATTACACAAAAAGGTGTCATAATGTTTGGGTGTCTGTTTGTCTGTGTGTGTGCGCGCGCATGTGTGAATACTTTCCTCTGTATGAAGTCCTTAATAAACGTAGCTAGCAAAAGCAATTCCCAATGGCTCGCTTCGTTAGCCACAAAATGACTCTCTTTCCATACGACTCTCACTCGTGAGCGCACACATGCATGCACGAAGATAAGAGCAGTGAACGTCCAGGCTGTCGCATTCAGTTTAAATGTATGCTCTGGTGCTAAATGAGGTCGCGTACATGAGGTGGAGATGCTTCCCTGGGCACTAAAAACAGCTTATCAGCACTGCTTATGCTATTTCTGATACACTCCATCCGGTAAACTGTTCAATCATTCACTGACGAGTAAAAACCAAAAGCTTTGAAATGACATGTTAAAATCGCTTAGAACTTACACAGAACAGGCAATAAAATGATGCTGCGAGTACGCAATTAACTTTGCTCTATCACTCTAATTCGTCTACTAATACACAAATTCCAGAATTGACTTTCTGCATCTGTAACACTCAAACACAAACACATTATACGACCACAAACACACACACACAATAACCAGAGACAAGAAGTTACACGTTTCCCTATACTGAGAATAGAACCAAAAAAAAAAGTCGACTCAAGATATCAGGCAGTTAATGAATAAATACAGCATAAATATGAGACAGTATATAATTCAAATTTAAACCTACCAGAATTACATTTGATAAATACTGCAGAATGAGAGCCATGAGAGAAAGTCCTACCAAAATGATCTTCTCATATAAGTAACTTTTAATCACTGGAACAATACCTGGCATTAAGGTTTTTCATCAAGTGTTTCAGTTTTCTACACACTGAACACATCAAGCTTTATAAAGTGCTCCACAATAACAGGTTTGCCTGCACCAACATCTGCTTTTTTGTATTTCCTCTAAACATGTTACCTGTTAGTTTCTCAGTACACAAAAAGTTGGCGGATGGAGATTGTGTTGGACTATTCCTTTACCGTGCACACCTCCTCCCTGAGAACGCCCAAATCTCACCAATCAAAGCTGACACATCTTTCCGGTATTATGACTCGTTCCTTGATAGCACACCTCGCTAGATACTTCTGCGCCGCAATGCAAACAGTAAAACACCTCACCACTGTCAGAAGAATGCGAGTGCCTGTTTGGGCTGGAAAAGTAAAATTAATCTTCGACCAGACTCAACACATTCTGTGCTGGTGAACAAACAATCTAGAGGAGCAGATGAACATGAGTGAGCAGGGCTGATATGCGTGGAAGTGGGCGCAGTGGTGGCTGTACTACCACACTGGGCTCTTTTCTTAGGCATGTGGTGTGATCTCGTTGTGGCCTGCCCTCACCATTCCTACGTGCTTAACTTCATTAAACCACTGGTTTCTAAGAGAATTGCAAAAACAAGACACTGAGGCCTGAGCATGTCTGTTTAGAGGTGCATCATGGAGAGGGATCGTTTGAGAGGAAACGTGGGAGTTTACAAGGCCTGCTTGATTAACGGCCTGGAGGAATGTTTGCAATTATTGGTAACTTTTGCGGGATATGTTCACTGAAAACAGATTTCATGCTTGGAAGCCCTCAAACAGGCATATTCCTCCCTTCTCTAGTTCAACTTGTTTGTCTTCAAACCCTTCCTTCATCCTTCACTCCCTCTCGCTGAGAATAGTGTTTTCAAAGGGTCTTGGGTAAGCCTGTTGATCTGGAAAATCACTAGACTTCACAGGAACAACAGCAGACTGTTAAGAAGAGGACAATAGGATAGGTGAGACGAGGGGAAGGCTAGAAGCTTTAGACTGTAATACTGTAATACTGTACGCAGGGCTTGCACCGGGCTTCCTTTCTGAACAGAGCCATTTTGCTAAAACTGAGAGAAATAAAGGATGAGAAAGATTTTCTTCTTTGTCTTTGCACTGCACAGCTCCTGCAGCTAAAACAACCTTGCTATCGGCCATGTCTGCTTACATTTCAGACCCCAAATTACCCGAATCACCAAACACTGGTATTAAAATAATCCCCTGCGTGTAGAACCGCAGTCTCGTGTTTACAGATCGGCTCGCACACGTTGATTCCTTACTCTTTCTACATGCTGAGTTTTTGTTTTCCCTAAGTTGGGAAAACGTAGTTGCTGCTTCGAAAGCACCGCACATCAATTTACAGACGACATCACTGAAACACTGTCGTAAATGACATGACGCAGGGGTAATTTTGACAAAGATCGCTAGGAGACAATCTCCACAGTCGTGCCTGTAAGCAAACACATTAGATGCATAATGAACCTCCGTCGGGAAAAAGGGTAAACTTACACATGGCTACCGTGTACACAACACTTCTCCTCTAGCAGTCACAAACACATTGAGGCCCCTGTCATATTTCCATGTGGCAACACTGGCCGAGTGCCCTTGCTACAGTTTTACAAATAAGCTGTCTGCATGAGAAAAAGAAAAACTGTGCCAGATACGCATTAAGCACCATTTGAAGAGAAAATATGGTGCTGTGGAGCTCAAAGTTAGCGGGTTTGTGCTGTTGGAGCCTCTCTTTCTGGAGCTCCACCAGCTCCCCTCCCCCTTCGGCAGGCTGAAAGAGCAGATGGGGGTTTTCAGGCCTAATCGGGTTTTACCCAGCAGCCCAGGAAAAGGGGGAATACAAGTTCTATCTGAGAGGTGGGGCACAGTGGCAGGGTAAAACGGGACGACTGATAAACTGCAGAGGAAGAGGCTGAGGATTTGTGGAGCATCTTCAGGGTGAATAGAAATGAAAATGACAATATCGGATAAACCAATGCCATGATGGACATGTTAATGCCCTCCTGTCCTCTGACATGACAATAAAGGGGGCCCAACTGCCCCTTATAGAGGCTCCTAACTAGCTCAAGGTGAGCGGCACACATGAAACCATTATACCAGTTGTTCTCAATACACTCCTCGGGGACTCGCAGCTAGTGCATGTTTTCATGTTTTAGCTCCCAGCACACCTGAGGTGGGTAAGGAAGGCTGTCGTAACAACGGTTATCCCAAGGAGGGAGATTTGGCAAACTGGAGAATTCCTAATGGGAGGATTTGAAACCTAGTAGGAGATCAGTTTCAGTGAAAACAATCCAAGATGGCTGACAGCTAAGCTTAGAAGCCTGTGTTTGGCCAGTTTAGGAAAAAGTCCATTTTATCCAACTTGTTTTGTTAGGCCTCAAAACAGAATAAATCTGTGAAACAGGAAGAAACCATATTTCTATAGAAGTGAATCAAAAATGCCTACGTCAAAAATTTTTCCATCCAAACGTCTAAAGCAAACAGAAGCATAAACCAGTATCTTAGGCTGCAGTAGTTACTCATAGGAAGCAGATTAGCTGTGCTTTTATTTAGATGGGGGGAAAATCGATTACGTAATGGATCGCAATTCTTTTGTGTGGCAATTCATGCATCACCACAGTGACTCCAGAATTAACTTCTGTCAATTCAATTTTAATTTATATATATAAAAAACGCTCCAGCCCATCCATCTAGGAACGTCTGTAGTCCAATTAGAGGCCAATGGTGATTACCAGTGCATTTATTCCCATGTATACAACTGTAGTGTGTATGTGAATGCAAGTGTGAATGTTTGAAACATTCACACATGCATTCACATACACATTACAGGATGGGTTTTCTCAGGGTGTTCTGGTTTTCTCCCACAGTTCAAAGACATGCAGCTTAGGCTGACTGGTGTGGTAAGACATTGCTGTTCATGTATGATCCTGTAGGTGGTGTGCTCTAAACTATTCATACTTTGTCAGGCAGCACATGATTCTGTGTGGTTGGAGGAAATAATTATCAGAACAAAATAAGACAAGATATTAATTAGAATTGGGACAGTTATAAAATGACTATCAGTGATTTTATAACTATGAAAGCAGAGCAGTGGTGGCTCAGAGAGAAAAGGCACTAATGAGGTACTAATCAGATGGTCTGCAGTTTGAGCCCCAGTCCCATTAGGTTGCCATTGTCAGACCCTTCAGCAAGGCACTTAACCCTATTTACTCCAGGGGTGCTGTATCATGGCAGAGCCCTGATTTTAATTTTCTCTGAACAGTAAAGAGCAAAGTTTTGCTCCATTTTTAGCTTTTCTGAGAATTTGGGGGGGGAAAAAACCAAAAAAAAACAAAAAAAAAAAACTACGATCCCCATCATCAAACTGCCCAATGGATTAAGCAGCCTCATCAGGGTTTATTTAGAGAGTCTGATGTTCCCTAGATAAATCATTGCATGCATGAATGATGAACAGCCTGTTTCGTGATGTGTATAGATAGAACTGAAACTGGAGGAAAAAAAAAAATATCTTTACTCATATACTGAATGAGCAATCTAGGCAGGTTACCTTTGTGCACAGGTGAGCTCGGGCTTATTCTCTCAGGTGACAGTCTGTCATGTTCAGGTGAAGATGCCAGGGCTTTGCCCCTGTGCCCGCAAGATGCTGAAGATGAGGAGGTGGAAGAGGAGGAAAAGGGGATACAGGAGGAAGAGGCTGGCCCTGGAGGATGCGAGCCAGCTGTGAGCACCAGATTGTCTGTCAGTGAGCTGAGCAGCAGGGAGGGCGAGTGAGAGCCACTGAGAGGGGAAGGCACGCCGGCATGAGCTGATGCCACACTGACCTGCGGGCACTGCGGGTGAGGAGACACGGGAGAACTACTTCTGAGTGCCGACGATGATGTCCACGTAGGAGACGCGGACGGACTCAAAGCGGCGCAGGAGGAAGGTGAGGAAGAGGAGGTCGCGGCGCGAGACGAAGCGCACAAGCGGCTTCCGGCTGCGTCGCATCCGCTGCTGCAGCATTTAACGTTAGCACTATTTCCTCCTCCTCCTCCTGCTCCGTTGGACAGCGCCATCCTGGTCAGTAGGGGGGGCTGTGGCTGTGCTTTGAGCTGGAACGGCACGGTGGCTTTCATGGGCAGCAGGCGGCTCAGTAAACTCACCCCGGCGCTCAGACCCGAGGCTCCGCTCGAACTCCCGGCGCTCACCGAGCTGCAGCTGGACGTCGGCGAGCCGTTCTTACGTACTCTTTGGGACATGACGCTGTTACAAACTGCCGAAAATGGATGGAGTGTCGAAAAAAATGCATACGCCAGGTGTGCGTGAGGTCGTGGACACTCTTTTATCCGTCTTGCTTCACTCCATGCAGCGTGTTTAGTTATTATTATTACTTTTTAAATTATTATTATTATTTTCAGTTCCGCACCGTGTATGCAGCGCAGAAGCGTTCCCGTCCTGAAGTAAACTACACAGCAGTGTGAGCCACGCACCGTCAACTCCTGCCAAAGCCCCGCCCACTGCCCCTTCTGATTGGCCCACTCGCAATACAAGACAACTTTTCATTGGCTCGTCAAAAGATCCTTTTAACTCTTTGGAGTTGTACAGACCTGTTGTAGATCTTTTACAAAAATATATAAATAAGTAAAGTACAACTCCACAAAGCTGTTCATGTCACGTTTTATTTATATATAATATTTTTTTGCCATTTTATTTTCAAGAAACTGCTTTACAAAGGTCAGTGTGTGTCAGTATGAAATCCTTTAATGCACAGTGGATTAAGCATCTAATCTAGCAGGACAGGACAGATTATGCTTGCTTACACATTTATCTCCCTGACATTTGTGTTTGTTTATTTTAGTTTATTTACTGTTTATAGGGATTTGGGACAAAGCTTTGTTGTTGGGAGCACGTGCTTTGTGGATTGATGCTGTGGCTTTAACACCCTCCTGTGGTCAAAATGCTGTGACACTCCTGAGGATCATCTCCCCCTCCTGGAGCTTTTGCAAAACTCCATTTACCCTGTGTTTCTGTAGATAGTCCCATATCCATGCCCTCGTCACTTACACTTCCTCAAAACACTTTATACCCAAGTCTCACAGCATCCCCAGTGAATAATTTCACCTGTACGGTGCTGAGAACTGCTGCTATGATCATTAAAACCTGCCGTGCACTCAGCCCTTTACAATACGCATCATACCGAACACCCTTTCAGCACACTAAATACTCGTTGACTAGTATACGGTTGTGAAAGTGTAATGAATAATAATCACACTATCCAGGGTCTCTCAGAAGAGAATCGATTCCCTTGTTGAGTATGGTTTCTCTCAAGGTTTCTTCCCCTTGTAATGTTAGAAAAAAAAATTCTTTACTACAACCATCTCTGTTTTGCTCATCATGATGTTTGTTTGTTACACTGAAAATGAGTACACTTCAATATATGTTCATGAGTTGAATGTGTGCCATTATTTGCTTGCATGTTAAAGAAGGAAATAAGAGACATTAGTTCTGTAATATAATCTTTAATCAACTGAGTAATGCAGGGTTGTACAGCAAGCTTATTTCTAAATGGCATTAAAACGTATATCTTTTTGAGTAGACTAAACTGAGTAATGTTTTTCCCCCTCAAAGCACTTACTTTACAAGCTGCAATAGAAAATATTTTAGTGGCTTTTTTTTTTGTTGCAATAATCTTAGCCACAGATCTCAGTGGAGCCATTAGTTAGCATCAATTCAATGACAAGAAGGAAAAGGAAAAACAAAAACAAAAAACAAAACAGCAGCCCATCATGAACAAATACTTTCCGTTCTTTCTTTACATACACAAAGATAATCTGTTATTCTAGATTCTTAACAATAATAGGACAAACTTTTTTTCCATTAGCATGCCTGAATTTGAAAAGACCTGCCATGGGTGGTATTAATGAAACAGCTCATTTTGCCTTCAGTCATTTTGGGGAATAAAAAAAACAACACCACATCTGTATAAAATTCTTAACTGGACTCATTCATATGATATAAATAGGAACAGTTTAGGTGATGACACATTTTGTTATTAAAATAAACACTGCTTGTGTTTACATTAAACATTTAAAAATGAATAGATTTAGAACGGGATACCATGATTACCAAAGCTGTCACGTTTCATCTAGGGAAGTAACCACTGACCCTCTTTCTGAACATCACACCTTCTTACAGAATTCAGCCCTAATCCAGTACAAGTGTACCAGATAATCAGTTTACTTGATCAGCCGGAACAGCTGAGCTGGATTATGTTTGGAACAGAATTCTGTGAGAAGGGGGATCTCCGTGAACCTGTTTTTTTTTTACTGAGCATAATACAGTAAATGATGGCTGGCAATTAACAAAATCTAAGCGTTATGATCTTATTCTAAGGTGACTTGGGCAAACTGAATTATTAAAAAAAAAAGTTAATTTAATGAGTACAAAATCCACATGGCATTTTAGTCTAATCAGCTTTGTACATGGGTACCTTGTAGCATATTTACTTAGCAATATGCTGTAAAAAGCAGTGCCCTAATTTAAAACATCCAATAATCAATAATCCCAATACTATATTTTAGGTCAGCATTTTAGTAATTGAGAACTTACAGGTATAGGAATAAAACAAGTCACATATTTGCATGTTTACAATGCTAATCGTTTCTGTGTAGCTTGAGAAGAAAAATTGCATGTACATAAACTTAATCATATTTGTCTGACATAACTGTGCCATTTTATCATGAGATAAATATCACAGTGTTATAACATTGTTCTTGGTCCCACAGCAACAGTTGAGCCTCCTGTATATGTGCAAGCGAAAGCACACTATACAGATATTTACACCACATCGGTGACGCTATATTACATACATACAAAACTAAGGTTTCAGCTCCAACAACTTGGACAAAGGAAGCGAAACAGGTACTTTTCTTAAACAATAAATTTGTCTGCGAAAGTTATTTGTTGTGTAGTCCAGTCCAGAAGACGAATAGTCTTTAACAAACTGGCATGCGATAAGTGGCACATTGTTTACTAAGTTCACGCAGCATACAGTTTGCTAGTTGTGCATTTTAAGTCAGTCTCTCTAAGGTTGAGTTTTGCTTTGCAGTATAAGAAATTTTCCCATCATGGAGCATCACTATGTAATTATTTAAACGGCTCATGTCAGAGTCTGCATAATGCATCAGTAATTGTGGTCAAGGAAAAAAAAAAAAAAAATTATACTCCTCAACAACTATATATTTAAAATGAACCATGACGCAATATTTAACATACACCAATTGTTAATTAGGCTAAGTGTGGTGGCACTAAAATTTAATTTGCCAGGATTATCCAGCAACATTTGTTCAAACTGCTCATAAACATGAATGACACCGAAGCACAAGGATGGATGACAGTGCAACCCTTAAACTACCAACAAACTCCAAATGGATGCAATATATAATGATATTCATTAGAATAATATAATAGAACATAAAAAAAAAAATCTGGACAGACAGCCTTGAGGTTGGGCCCTTGGCACTGTTAAAAAGAAAAAAAAAACGACATGACTAAATTCTGAAGTAACAGCCTTGTATATGCATCATTTTGTCCACTTATCATTCATCTGGACTCGGCCTCCCTCTGATTGTATGAATAATGGAATAAAAGCTAACAACCAAGACTTAAGATTACTTTGATATCCGAGACATGACTGTGACCACAATTGACCCTATATTTGTCATTTCAGTACAGCTTTCACGACAGAAGTAATGTGTAATGCGCACATTAATGTACACAATCAGTTCCAGGTCTATGTAGTTTAACATTAGATATAAATTACATTTGAAGTACATACTTGGTGTCCATGGTGCTGTTTGTGACTGGAATGCAGAGAGCAACAACCTAACCTAAGCGACATGTCCGTTTCTCATACGAGTCTTCTTCAGAAATAAGAAGTCAAAGATCACATCTGATCTAGTGCTCTCACACAGATCTGTATGCAGAAAGTAACGCATCAGACTGTTAACGTAATGTAGACATGTTTATGTGGATCCGCACTTTGTAGAAGCCTAGTCCAAGTCTTCTCAAAATAAATGAATAAAGTATGCACTTCAGAGTCTGGTAATAAAAGAGAACATTTTCCAGAGATCAGACTGAGATAGATCTAAATTCAGATTGTAACAGAACTAAAAATCCTCCATTCTTCAAACTTTCAAACATTTTTTCACTGTCCTCTGTCGTTGTGCACCTCCAACAGAGGAGAAAAACCTATATGCACTCGCACAGAAATCATTTTACCTTTCCCTCTCAGGATGAATGGGACTGAAAAGAAGGGATTGTCATCCATGAGATGCTTCTTAACTGCACACAATGGCGGTTAAAAAGATAGAAGATTGCAGGTAAGTGCACTGTTTAGTTTGCAACATTATGTTAAAAAATGGAAAATGCTGCAAAACATCCAACAAAATTAAAAGTACTGAAGAGCACCTCAAAGCTAAAGCCTATTGCACATTTCAGAATGTAATACAAAAATGGGGGATACATGTATATATTACATACAACAGATGCTTGAATGTACTATGCATAAAACATAAATGCTATTGCAGTCAAAGATCTTAGAGACCACTGCATTTTCTATCAACTTTTATACGGACTAGATTTCATTTATGTCCATATGAGCCGTCTAGCTTGATTGTTAAATCAACAAATTGTCATCTTTTTTCCATGTTTTAAGACCCGATTTAAAAACGCTCCAAGAAATCAGACATAACTATGTGATTAAGATCATAATTATAAAAAAGTGCAACAAATACAAGAAAATAATTATCAAACAACCAGACACATGAATCATACTTTGATTTACTTAACAGGACGACTAAAATAATGGAAGCATTTTAAGCCAATGATGCTGCATAGCTGGGTTCGGTTTAAAGCAATTACTTACAAAGAATTAAAATAAAATAAAAGGTCAGAGAATCAAGAAACATCATGATGTTAAGTGCTTGCAAAGTGTATCATAGAAAATGGTTTTCTCTTCCTCCTATAACATGCTGCCAAACCCTCCAGTATCAATAAGCTGCTTGTAGCCGTTTTTTTTTTTTAGCAGGGTGAAAGGTTATAGGCAGGTCATGCCAGGCGGGTCAGAGGAAAGCGTTGCCGTGGCAGTTGCCCCTCCGACCAGGAAAACAGCAGTGCTGGATTTAGAACGAGTAGCACCTGCTGCACCCTGCCCCCCACCTGCCCCGTTGTTGTTGACCTCTCCATCCAACGTATCTGTAGAAATAACCCACGTGGAGGGGCGCCACCGCTTCAACGAGTAAGGAGTCTTCACACGTCTCTTTATCTTTTCAGCCGACGCTGCTTTTCCCTCCTGAGATGAGCTCTCACCTATATGAAAAAGAGGGACAGGAAGTGAGCAAACTACACATAACTGTAAATAATTTTCTGAATGCATGCTGCAAAAGAGAGTAGCGACTTTAGCATAAAGGTACTTACAGTGCTAGTTTATATTCTGATGCAGAAATACTACATATTTTTTATGGAAATGCAATGAAAAAATTTTTTTAATGCTCATTTGTTTAAGCATGCTAAAAACGCTTTTAACAGGTGTCATACAAAGATCTATGACCAATGTTTGAGTAGTCTTGGACCCTGAAATTAATCCAAGGGATTCATTAATAAGGGGAGTACCAACACAGATCATATCCTTAATTACTCTAAATTTATTATTTCTGTTCCAGCCTTCTCCTAATTTTTGTTTTGTTGTTCAGCTACCATTCAGAAAAAAATATGTCTACTTTATGTCTAATGGACTGCACTGTTGTCAAAACAGTGTAATCAAGGTTATGTCCCTTTGTTCTGGCAGCTCTCTCTCACAATGCTACTGTATATGCATGAACCTGGTTTCTAATTGCAGGGAGTGTGTATCTGTTTCCATGTATGCAGCATGCAAAGAGGTGGTTAAAGATTTCTCCTGGTTTACATTTTTTAACCAGTAAATTATTTATATATGGTGCTTCACCCACAACTTTACAAAAATTAAAAGCATCTCTAACATGAATAAACAATAGCTACCTTGCACCATGCAAGAGTGGCATGTTATTTGGTACTGCTGTATGGCACTCCCATCTCCTTACAAATGTTGTATATTATTACTGTTTACAACTGCAGCAGAATGTTCTCTGAATCCTTATCACATAGAGAAGGTTCCCCTCCCTTTCCAGTTCAGGCAAACAAGAGGAAGAAAGAGAGAGAGAGAGAGAGAGAGAGAGCGGAAGGAAGAGAGATAGTCCAGTGTCTCTTGCTAAATAAAGGAGTAGTAATAATTGACCAGTTAGAGAAGGATTCTTAAGTGCAGGAACACACACAGGGTCCATCTCTGGAGGATGCTGATTGTGGGCACGCTGGCACGCACACTAGGTAGGAAATGTAGAGCATGGGCAAATAAAAAAACAGATATACCATAAAAGATAGGAGTGAGATAAAAAAGAACTTAAAAAAATAAACATGCATGCTCCCAAGTGATCCTCAGAGACTTGAAAAACTGGTTCAGGGATGTGTAAAAGATAATATAATAATATGCAGCTTATTTGTTCAGCACGACAGATTTGTTCACCTTGGAAAAATAATAAGAGCAAGCTTTTACATGTTCCAATCTAGGCCAAAAGGTTTATTCTCAAAAAAAAAATATATATATATATTTTTGGAAAAATGGAAATTATCAATTTTTTGTCAAAAGCAATTCTGCCTCAAAGACAAAGCATATTAAAAATAATACTAAACAAATCCTGAAGTGGACATCAATGTGCTAGTAGCTTAAAAGGCAAAATGAAGGATGATGTAACAGCGATGTACAATACTTTACCATTACCATTAAGCCATGCAATAATGTTAAGTGAATTATTCTGGTTAATCATGTTTGTATGTGTTAAAGGACAATGGATGGATTACTCAAATTAGCTAGCATGCTCTCTTGGCTCTTCTACCGGTTATGCCACCTTCCATTAGTACACTAGTAATTATTAACATTATAGAATCATGCGTGATAGTACAGCAAGGCTGATTACAATACCGAGAGCACTTGCGAACTTCATCAGGCCATTCAACTATCATACAACTGGAACAATTCACAAGCGATTTGTTATTGATTGCAGTCCTGCTGTACTATCACATGCACTCCTATCTCTGGTAATCATGTTGGTATGTGTTGAAGGACAACTGATGATTAGCTAGTACGCTTTTTTGGCTCTACTAGTTATGCCTTTCATTAATACACTAGTAATAATTTTGTATTTATATTCATATTGTATTTATGAATAAATTACAGCAGGGCATGCCTAAACAGGAAAATAATCAACAACAAAGTGATGTGTTACTGCTTAATGTGATCAAGGCTCAAGATGGTGACTGAAACTGTCGCCCATGTTTCACTTAATGTTTTTTTTTTCTTCTTGTTTTATGGCAGTTGGCATCTATTACATTGCTGGAATTTCGTTTAGGATAAATAATGTATGCATGTACAGTATGTATGTATGTATGTATCACCCATTTACTCTTTTTTTCTCTTCTCTTTATTATGTTATTCCACTTAATGTTTTTTTATTTTGTAATAAATTTTATCCAGGCAGTCGCCAGTGGCAACTCATAGTAATAATCAGATAATCTACAGTACAGCTAACTAAGTTTTTTGTGTTACCCATGGCTTCAGTTTAAATCAGAGTGGGCACACAAGTGCACCTGCTTACATTATAAAATAGTTAAACATTTGGTTCTTTAAAATTTTAATTTGGCTCCAAAATCTTTTGAGTTTAGGAGCTAAAGTGTCCTAAAGATTCATGTTCGTCTGGAGCCCTGAGTGACGCCAAGGTACTGTTACCACCATGAAGTTTAATTACACATCCCAAAGTGATTTCCTTCTCTTATTCCACAGCAATTTCCCCAACTGCTACTTCCCAACTTTTTTACATGTGTTGAATGACATCATTCTAGTACAAATGGACAAGGACATGTTTTACCCATTTATAGTTACATTTAATGTTGTGGAACATCTGCAAAATAAGTTTCTTTAAGTTATAAGTTCCCTCACAACTCTGTCTTTCTCTCTTGAAGTGTATAAAACAAGAAATGCAGCACAGTGTGCTCTGGCCTTATGTCTTTCCAGCAGCAGGAGCAGCTTAACTTTGGCAATTTGGCTTTCTTTCCATAAACAACTAGCCTCATTTACCACATACATTTAAACAATGCAAGCAAGAAGAGCTTCACCTGAAACAGAAAAGTCCTGTGCAGTGGTCGACAGGTCCAGGGAGTTGGGTCTCTCTGGTCTTCTGGGCTTGTCCTGCCTCAGTGGGGCTTCCTGCTTCACTTGCAGTAATTGCAGCTCTGGTGGAGCAGGTCCTGTAGGTGCTGTACTGGTTGTACCCGACACAGCAGAATGTGCAGCGTGGATGTTGCTATTGTTGTTGTTGTTGGAGTTGGTGCGGCCTGTGTGGTCTCGGCGCAGCAACGGTTCGTGCTCATCCGGACTAGAGTTGATGTTGATGTTTAGCCGGATGTCATCCCCACTGTGCTGGCTCTGGAGCAAAGGCAGGCCACCCCCCTCACCCTGCGGTCCGGCTGGGTTTGTGTTCCCGAAGGAGCTGCTAGCACTACTGGGAACACCTGCATAGCCGTTAAGCAGGAGCACTCCAGCTCCACTTCTCACTCCAGGCCCATTATTGGTTAGGGTAACTGAATGAGGCTCTGCTGCCGCCACTACGTTCATTTTAGCCACACCCGTCTCCACCTGCTTCAGGTTGGACTTGTGCCTGCCAAATTTAAGCCGAGAGGATGAAGACTCCTTGCTAGGATTTTTGGAGCCAAGAGCCAGGCTGGTGGGCCTCTTGGGAAGATTTTGTTGTTTTGGAAGGGGAAACATGCTGGGTGGGGCATCAAGTGTGGCATTACTACCTGCTCCATATTCAACCTGATGCCCACCTCCCGCCCCTGCACTCACCTCGGCTGCTAACTTTATAAACGGGTAAAGCAGGCTGGAGCTGCCTGTGCTGAGTGGATCAGGAGCGCTGAACTGCTTCTGAGAATGCTCCATTAAGTTCTCATCAGAGCTCTCCTTCAGGTTCTTGTCCACCTCCTTGGGATCCAGCTTGGTGGTTTCCAGGTCTTCCTGGGTGAGCTGCAGGCAAACGGGCATACTTGGGCCTGCTCCAGCCTCCTCAGATGGGACTGATTCAGAAATGGTGGACATGACCGTGCTGGGGGTGAGTCCTGCTGTGGTGGTGGTAGTGCTTGTGGATAGACTGGTTCCGCTGGTCTCAGGGCTTGGGAGACGTGCCTGCGCTTGGGCCTGCTGTCTCTCGTAGTTTATGGAGTTCCTGTTCTTTTCTCCTGTGCCCCCTGTACCCGGGCCACTCAAACCAATGCCACTCACTGACGACGTGCCTGAGGTGGACATGTCTCCAGGTAGGTTCTTCACTATGCCGTCGTGGTCCTCGATATATGAGGAGGAGGAGTAGTCTGGGTAGGGCCCCATCTTTGGAGCTCTGCGACTGTGGGTGAGGTTCCTACAAATGAGACAAAAAGCAACCAATTTACAAACAATCGTATTTAATATCCCTATAACAAAGTAGATAGGACAACTGGACAGTGCTCTTAAAAACATGTTAGTGTCATGTCACACAGAAAGCTCAGGGGACTATGTGTATTAGCAGACCTCTCATTCTGAAGAGCTGTGCTCATCGGGTTGACAGTGGGGCTGACTGACTTGTTCCTGTCCCAGATAAGGAGCAGCTCTGCCATGCGCTCCTCTGCGCACTGAGCTGTTAATCGAGCCTCTGCATCCTGATCCCAACAATCCTCCATCGTTTCCTTCAGCGAACGAACCGCCTAATATGAGACGTGGGGAAAAAATAAGAGATTAAAATTGTATCCCCTGTAAAACAATCTCCCACTTCGGTAAAATAAATCTGACTTTAAAATTTAAAACACAGAACCATGCTAATTCCCAGTGCCTGCAGTTTTTATGATTACCTGCAGCTCAGCCACAAATACTGAGCTGAGTGCGTTCTTAACTCCTGTACTTGAAAGAAACCAATACACATGCTGAGCTGCTACGATGATCAGAAGCACATCAAGGTGCCAGAAATTAGATTGTTTCTCTTACTTAAGCATTGCTCACCAGACTATTCTCTTTCCAAGCTTCGGGGAACTTTGGCCTCTGTTTCTCTCGGGAAACCAGAACCTGCATGTCCTCAAAAGATGGGTGGTTTCCTACCTCCGCCTGAAAAGCCATCTGGTACTCAGGTACTGTTTCCCCTGGAAATACACACACACACACACACACACACACACACACACACACACACACACACACACACAGTTATAACATGAAAATAACTCATTTCACTCTGTTTAGAATGTTCATATGTTATATAAATGTCAAAGTAGCAAGTCTTAAAATGTAATTAGTACAACTTAGACTCTGACCACATACGCACAAGCAAACGCACAAACGAACAAACACACACATCAAATACACCATTGTAGTTATGTGCAATATTATGAAGGAACATTTTAAACTTTATAGTGATGTGCAATATCTCCAGTCATGTGCAATACTATGGTAAAACGTGCAACATTTAGAATATTACTGTAAATGCCTGTCATTCACTCTCTGTATGTATACATATATTCATTGAGTACAAACATATTACTTAGTCAACTGTGTTTACTTATTGTCTAAATATATATTTATGTAAATATTTTTTACTACACAGATGTCCATATTTTATAGCCAGATTGTATAGTATACATTTATACAGTTAGTATTTGTTATTTTATTTGATTTCCCCTATTTTTATCTTATTTTACTTTATTCTGTTGTTTCTTAATTTTTAACTTTGTACTGTCAAGTTGCTGCCGTGGCAAAACAAATTTCCCACTTGTGGGACTAATAAAGGTTTATCTTATCTTATCTTATTAAGGCTAGATTTAAACATTTACATAGTACAGCCTTATTGAACAAAACCATGATAACTGATGAAGAGAAAGTATCAACAGCAAAGATCAAACTATGAGAGCGCCCAGGCAAAGTATTTCAGTGGACTGAACAAAACACTTCAATAAAGCATTACATATCAGTTTAACCTCTAGTTTTTGGTTCTTCTAATTATGTGCATTTACATTATGTAATTGTTCAGCTAAAGGTATCAGGCCAAAGACTGACTACAAGGTGAGAAACATTAGGTCTTTTTTTAATTATATTTCTTTTTCCCCTCAACAATTTTTCTTTTTTTCATATATCTATATTCAGGTAGCCGTCCATGCCACTAGTCAAAACAAGCAACATACCGCGCACCACTATAAAAAAATATTATTTAATTAATTTTATCACATCAATAAACCAGTAATCAGTAAAATCAATGGATAAACATTAAAGATTAATTGTTTCACCACTCATTATGTTCAGTGCTTATCCAGTCCTAACTAAGCAAGGAAATTTAAGTCAATTTTAGCTACACATCCCTGGTACACAACATAGTGTGCTCTACTGGAACTCGTGTCTTGCTAAGCCAGCAAATGCCTTTTGTATAGACTCATAGATCTCACCTGGGAAAAGGTCTGTACAGCGCATGAAGGTTTCCCAGTATATCAAGCCGATGGCATACATATCCACCTGCTTTAGAGCAGACTCACAGTCCCTCAGGTTCACTGCTCCCTCCAGCACCTCCGGGGCCATGTAGCGGATTGTCCCCACCTACACATAGACACAAAACAGAGATTTACATTCAGGTATTTGGCGGTAAAATGGGCTTATCCAGAACGACTTACAAAAGTGCTTAAGTTTCCGAGAAAGAAGAAATGAGATGGCAGCATATTTGCACACTACACCTCAGGGTAAGATCTGACAATAAAATGGAGCTTTTATATTAAATAATAATAAATCACACGTGCACTTGTTTTTTTTTATCAACGTGCCTCACTGATAGCAGCATTCTCCTCCTCTCCAGGTCGGACTAGACGGTTTCCTGTCAGTTTCATGGACAAACCGAAATCACTGATCACACACGTGCCGTCGTTCTTGACCAGAACGTTTCTGCTGTTCAGGTCTCGGTGCGAGACTGCAGGTTTATATAAATCTGAGAAAAGGGAGAGAGGTTTTCATTAGCTTTATTTTATGCAGTATACTGAATTAAGGCATTGAATTATGACACATTTCAGTATGTTTATTAAGAAATGTAAATCATAAGAAAGCAATATCATTATTTTAGCAAAGAATATGCTGTATGGATTTATTGATTTGATTAAACAATGTGAAGTGTCCATAAAAAGTAGTTTTAAAAAATTTGATATAAATTGTATTTGCTCACTACATAGTGTATAAAACACCCTCCCCACCAATAAATAATGAAATAAAATTAGAAAATTTAGTCAGGATAATCTTATTAGAATCAGGTACTGACTGCATAAAGCAAGTTAAGCAAAACAAAACTTATTCAGTGACCAGTTTAGGATTTGCTGATTTTCAACATCATAAACTGGATTGCACCAGGGTTAATGCCATACATAAGATAATGCTGCCCTTTATACACCCAAATGTTGAGATACAAAGGAGAAATTGATTTTATTGCTACCAAAAAAAGTCAAAAACAAAACGTCACCAATGCTATAGGTAAGGCAATGATATAATGAGCTAATCTGAGAACTGCAAACCAGAGGAGATTTTAATCTCTTGCTCCTTATTTAGCAAAACTCCTGTTACTTAAACAGCCATAGGCACATATTCTACACAAAGTCTGACAGACATTTTTTTCTTTAAAATACTGCAGTATAACAAAACAAACCCCATGAATACCAACAGATGCACATCATATGAACGGCCACCAGGTGGCACTGCAGCAGTTGGTGTAATTGGCCATGAATGCCCATGCTTGCTTACTGTGTGTCTGTGTCTGAACTTCAAGCTCTAATGAAGTCAAAGCTTGGCGAGGGGGAAGAGGGAGAGAGAGAGAGAAAGAGGGAGAGAGAGAGAGAGTCAGCACAGAGCTGAGACAGACGGAGACCCAGTACACATGGTATCCTGCCACAGCTCCCTGGCACATTGCCATTACCAGGGCAACTACAGGAGCAAAAGACACAAATTAGCCCCATCTTATGTGCACTGTTCCTGCTGTTGGCCCTTTAACAACCAGGTGACTGCATAGCTCACTCTCACCATTACCGTTTCCTCATCCTATATCCTCAGCCCTAATAAGCAGCACAGTTGACACACGCAGCGCCTGTCTGAATATAGTTTTCACTGGTACATGACATGTGCTACTCTTGGGATTTGACAAGTGCTAACAAAATGACGCAGCTTGGAAAATAACCCATCTCACAAAATAAAAGAAAAATAATGATAAAAAAAAATAAAAACAGTGTGACCTAGATGTGCAAATCAGAGCGTCCCTGAGGTGGCTTCAAACAACCAGCCCATGGGTGGATTTGCATCGCTTTTTAATCCAGTGCGGTTGGAGGCATGTAACAACCACAGACAACAGCGTGGACTCGACTTGTATACCCTGTTCACTCTGTACAAATCCAACTAAAGACTACAGAGAGCTCGCCCGGCTCTTCTCTAATAGCAGAAGGGAACAGAGATGCTCTTTATTGAAGAGAGAAGAAAGGAGTAAGACACTGTTAGAGTGTTTATAAATCAAACCTTTTCATTCTGTGATACCAAACGCATACACGCAATATACATGTACAGTTTACTTGTATGAAAGATGAGCAAACACAGATGGCCACTGAGTCTTATCTGAAGTGAGTCTTGCAAATGATTCCATCAGCACATGTGCAGCATTTTAGTCATCGCAGTTGATGTGTGTGAGAAATGCATGGGTGTTAAATGTGAATCTGACACACTGTCGAGATTGAGATTATGTTTGTGTACATGTGTACAGAAACTGAAGGTGACCCTGACCTCCTCTTAGCAGCTCGGTGTGTAGGTAGGCCAGTCCTCTGGTGACCGAATGGGCGAGACGGCAGGAGCTCACCCAGTCTAGAGAATGCAGACTCAGGTAACGACACAGGGAGCCCTATACAAGAGTGTACATGCACACACACACACACACACACACACACACACACACACACACACACACACACACACACACACACACACTTTAGGCTGAGACATAGTAAGTTATGACACACTCATCAACACTTCTCATAGAGGACACATCATCTTAAAAGCTCTAAAGCTTTTAGGAACAGGATTAGTCTTATTAGAATTAGGTACTGACTGCATAAAGCAAGTTAAGCAAAAACAAGACGTATTTAGTGACCAGTTTAGAAATTGCTGATTTTCAACATCATAAACTGGAATGCAACAGGTTTAATGCTAATGCTAAGCTTATGCTGCCTTTTATACATCAAAATGTTAAGACACAAACGAGAAATGCATTTTATTGCTACCAACAAAAAGTCAAAACAATCTATCTGAGAAAAAGGTCACCAGTGCTATAGGTGGGGTAATGAGGCTATTATAATAAAAAGCTTAAAAGATTTTAGTTTCTATCATAAAGTAGTATTTACATTTATGCGAATACAATGTTGTAGACGGACGTGAGTCTTAGGCTCTCTCCACAATACTCTGCACAAGTGCTTTTACTGTTCTAAATAGTGGTAAGCATTAATTTAATCAATTATTTGTTGCAGACTTAATGGCCACGATGATTAGCATGCTAATGGTTACCCACAATGATCAATTCTACAGTGTAAGTGGACATAAAAAAAACCACAAGGCGCTAGATCTTAGCCCACTGGGGACACTTTGTACCACGTAAGAAGTCGTTTGAGTTCTTTCAATCAGTCTAAGAGCTGCTATGTTTTCTGAGAGGAAATGCAAACATTTGCCTTTAAGTTTAGCACCACCCCCACCTCAACACCCCCCCCTCCCCCAAGTTTAAAGCTGATAATGTAATTCCACCCAAAGTAAATAATTAGCAGTGAAGCGGAACAAGAACAAACGTGGCAGTGTGTGAACGGCGTAATGTCTGTCTGTTTAGAAACAACAGAAGAGACATTCATTCCTGTGTCACACCCATACACACATGCTAGACAGGTGTGCCTGTTGTAACATGTTACTCTGTACAAGAATGCGCTCCTTTCTAGATCACAGGATACAGGAAACACGCAGTTGTTCTAGCCAGAGTGCATGTATGACATTAATCTAACTTGCCAACGGAATGGATGATTAAACTGTTAGACTGATTGAACAGCTCATAGTAGTAGGATAACTCCACACCCAGCTCGCCACACACGAAGGGGGAAGAAAAAAAAAAGAGACAAATAAAAGAGAAGTTATTCTGATATTTAAATGCAGCTAGATATCATAACCCAACATAAAGAGGTGAACAAACAAGAGGGGGGGGGGGGGGGGGGGGCGCACAATGAACTAGTACATAACACACCCATCTTCACTGCCTGTGGTAACCCCATCTGAATCATCTATAAAAATACCAGCCCAGATAGTTGTGTTACTGGCAGGACATTTGACTCCTCTCTTATCATGGCCAAAAATATTAAGAGGTGGTTAAAAAAACGAAAGCAAAGAGATAAGGTCAGTTGAAGGTAGGCAAGGGAAATTCTACACTATCTTACACAATCCAGTCAGAGCTGTTTGAGTAGATGCAGTGGCTAATGGATCGGTCACTCACATGTGGGTAATACTCCATCACCAGCAGGTACTCCATCCGGCTGTCTGTCGTCAGGCGCTCATCTCCTACGATGAAACGTGCAATGTTGTCGTGCTCTAACAGGGGGATTCTGTAAATGGCTCTCTCGTTGACGAAGTTCTGACGGTTCGCGTAGCTGAAGACTTTTACCGCAACCGGGCGCTCATCCAGAGAGCCTTTGTAAACCGAGCCGTAGCGGCCACGGCCAATCAGCTGAAAAAGACCACCGGAGAAATGTTATACATAATATAAAGTATAAATTATATGTTATTTTCTGTCTAATTTAGTCGTATCCAATTTCCTCCCATCACTAGGGGTCTCCCACATTAAGGCTACTACTACCAGTCAGGGAGGGCCGAAGACGATCACGTGTTTCCTCCGAACCACATGACACAATCCGACCGCATCTTTTCTAACTGCTCGCTCGCGCACTGTTTGGGGGCAGGTCACAGACGACCCTGATTGGCTGTAGAGCCATGATTGATGTGAGAGTGCTAAGTCTCTTTCATCCCACCCCACTAAGAGAGCTCAGCCAATCAGCTCTCTCCAGGCCCCTGGCTGCAAGAGACAACAGCATCACCCGGGAACCAAACTCATGATCTCCGGATAAGTTAGATAGGGCAAGCACTTTACAACTGCACCACTCGGAGGCCTAACCCGAATTTTTTTTTTATAGAAAGATAGTAAGCGGGCTGTAGATTAGAGTTAGGACGCTCACCTCCAGCAGCTTCAGACTGTCTAAATCAACTGAGGGCTCGGATGCTGCTGCCTCCATCATGTCCATATTGTGCAGACCTTGTTTACGGTCTCCTGAAAAAACAGACACATACACCCAGATCAAATCACAACATCAATGTCAGTTAGGTTTACTGTCACCAGGTATCAGTAGGTATCTCACCTCTCAACATGCGATAGCCAAAGCAGACCGCCGCAATGAGCACGGCTACGATTGAGAGAGACGCCAGGGTGATGATAATGGCATCCTCGCGGTGCAGAGGCCGTGGGTCTACTAATGGGAGAGAGAGGTACTGTTAGTATCATTACTTGTTCACCTTGCTGCTAATTACGGAGTGTTTACCGTTTCTCCTCCCACTATATCAATTCATCACCACAGAGTATTGTGATGTCAGGTTTGTCGCATTGTCACCTTCTCGCCCGTGTTCGCACATTTGCACGTGTACTTTGTGTTGTCTCTTTTGTATAAAAAGGTAGATAATTCCCTGTTAACCTAAATGTCAATCTGTCTTGTCCCAGCTAGCCAGCTAATTAGGTCTTCAAGTTAGCTAGTTAGTTTTCTGTTAATTTATGTTGTAAATTTATGTTGTATGTAGAACCTTGGTTCTGGAGGAACGTTGTTCTCGTTTCACTGTGTACCAAACTGTATAAGGTTGAAGTGACAGAGTCTACTTGACTTGACCTGAGACAAGTCAGTTCTGATAAAGCTTACAGAAGGTGTCAAAATTCACAAGAACAAATTCAAGTGCTAAATCAGGCCTACATATACATATATATATATATATGCACATATTTATATAAAACAGCCTAGATCCTCACTGCTGGTAATAAATCAGTATAAAAAAAAAGAAAAAAAAAAAGGTCACAACAAAGCAGACAGTCTGACAGAACAATAAAATGTGACTAGGCCGCTGCATAGGATAAGCTGGAAATGTTGTATATGAGTCAGTCACGCCAACTGAGCTGCAGCATCGGAATGCATTCTTTACTGCCTCTGACGTCAAATAAACGTACTGTACATAAACACACATTACGCTCTGCACTGAACCTGCAAAGCACACCATTTTGGCAGTCCCGCACACTAGTGATCAAGAGCACAAAAAAATGAATGTGCCTATACTTAAAATTTATGATTTTTAGTCTAATAAAACAAATATGCTTCCAGTATAATCAGCTGTTATTGTCCTGCTGAGTCTATTCCCCTCACACGTGTGCTTGAACAAAGATGGTTCAAATAACACAATCCCTCTTTTCCTAGCACTCCAGACAGAGGAAGAGAGGGGTGTCTACATTTCACAAACATTTTCATTTAAATGCACAGATGTAACAGCTGTGTGTAGGATTTGGTCATGCATGTTTTTCCTTTTTACAAAAATATCAGAAGGATCATGCCATTTCTCTCCAGATAACTCCAAATTGGACTACTGCAAGTCGTTCCTGGAAGTTCTTCCCCTGAGTGCCACCCAGCTACCAAAAAAAAAAAAAAAAAAAAAGGGTCTAGAAACAGATCCAACCAGTCTCCGTGCTGGAACATCCGCTCGGTCTCTTAACACTGGTAGTTTTTCAGCAGTAAAGATGTGAAATCTGACTGAAATAATCTTTGTACTGTTCTTGTTGCGGTATCTTCCTGTTGTGCTAGCTGCGCTCTTACAGGGTTTTAGGTTCTCAGACAATGACCCTTTTAGTACAAGCATAAGGATATGCTATTTGATTAGATTTGATGAAGATTTCAAGTCACGTTGGTATGTAAGTCACCACATGCTGTAAATGTTAATGTTAATTTCTCTTACCCTTATACACAATCATACCAAAACACACACGCAGACTGGTGTGCACGTACTGTTTACGTGTCTTGGAGCCAGCAGTGTTTGGCCTGGAGGCCGAATGTCTGCCTGCCTTTCCTTGTGTCCCGCCTATGCATTCACTCCCCTGTTTCCACTTCCTGCACTTCTCTCTTCATCACTCCATCCATTATGGGCTCTCTGCTTACTTCCTCCTCTCTGCTTATTTAAGCGCACTCTATCAGTCCTGACCGCCCCGCTCATCTCGCACGCCTTTCTCTATCACTGCTCCAGATCCCCGCTCTTTTACTCCCTCTTGTATACCCCTGCCTTTCACACAGAGCTGCAAGTCAGACTGATGGGCTACTGGTCCAATGACGGACGCATGAAGTGCTTTGATGAAGTGATCTGATGCAGAATGAGCTGACAGAGTGCAACAACAAAAAATATCTGAAACAATCTAATAACTAGTTTATGGTATGTAAATTACACACAGCATCCCCCCGCCCCCCAAACACACTAGATATTATGGCAAATAACAAATCCTGTTTTGTAATATATACACACACCAGTTTATCTACTTTACCTGGGTACCATATGTACTGAACATGAGGTTGGATAGAAGTAGAAGTAGAGCAGACCATTTAGCCACTTACTTTCTTCTCCTTATTCTATGTTCAAATAAACAAATTTTATACAAGTGTCTGTATTACACACGACTGATATAACAGACTAATTATACAGCCACTGTTTGGCTCAGTTTTGTGTAGACACAACTTTATTGTTGGCTTGACCAGAACTGGAGCTAATGAATGCATCCCATCAAGACTAAAATATTGATTGAACCCTAATATCGACCTTGTACACAGAGAGAGCGAGCAGGCAGATTGGCGGTTGTAAGACATCCGCAATGTGCCAGTATTGATATGCCCGTTATTATGTTACGTCCTTGTCCTCTTCCTTGGCTTGCCTAATGTGGTTTGCTCTTCGCTCGTGTCTGTGACAACACGGTGATGGCAGCAATTGCAGTTTCCCTGGGCTACCAACTCTCTTCACAGATCACATTCTCACTCCCAAACTGCATAGCAACCCACACCCAGCTGCAGCACCGTCAATCACACTCCTCTCCTTCACCCAAACTAAACTACTTCAACTTTTATTAAAAATCTTGCTTGGGGGGGGAACTGCCTCAACAAAACCCCTTAAATCTTTTTTAGGCAGTGGATAGAAGGACGTCTCCCGTGTATTTTATCGGGAATGTGTGAAGCGCACAGTTGTGTGCATCCTCAGTCGATTCTAATTAATCACTCGCATACCCTTACAAATGTACTATTAATAAACATAGCTTAGTTTCTATTTAATGTATAACATAATTATACATGGGAACCTTTTGCCAAAGTTGTTGAAGCCCCAGTCTGGGGATGCCTGTAGGGCTGCTGCTACTGTACATACCTTTGGAGACTTTAGTGCTTAGCAATAAAAATGTATATTTGTAACTGGCTTTATGTGTAGTTAGATTAATTAAGCAGAGTGCCTTCAAAAAATATACATTAGGCTTTCAAGGGGCCCAGAATCTCTAGTTGCACCCCGTGAATGAGCAGTGGTTTGCTAAAGCACTGTCTATGGATACACAGATTTGTGGCTATATAGATGTCTTTACCCCATACATGCATAACTATAATATAAAAAAAACCTCTGGGCACATTTAGTGTCAACAGCTTTGCTCAATTTTCCATCTTTAAGTAACCTTCAGTATACTAGCTAACATACCAGCTTATCTGAATGTTGATATGGTAACTACTGTAGATGTGAAAACTGCAGGGTTATTGCAGAAGTAAAATTTATTTGTATTACTTCTTATAACTACAGGCTTGGTTCCCTGAATCTGAAAGTTAATAATAATTTTGGTCAACATAGCTTACGTAATGCAAATACTTGTAAAAAATCTACTGCAGAGCCTGTAGGGTGAAATCCATCATGGGCATAGGGTATCTAATATCTTTTACATACAGGTAGTCGGAGTTCCATCCCAGGAGCACGTTCGTAAGTCCGATTTGTTCTCAAGTCCAACAAAGTGAGTCTAATACGCCCTTGACACAATATACAATGTAAAGCATCCCAATCCACTTGACTAAATCGCTGTCACTTTTCCTCACACTCCCATCATGTGGCCAAAAATGGTAATCGTTCCTAAGGAAATAACTCTCACAGTAAAATGTTGCTGTTTTCCACTGTATTGGACTATGAACTCTGGACAGCTTACCGGGACAGCCATTTTCTATCATCGTGCTCCCGGATTGATCCATTGAAACCGATGAGGTTTTTATACATTCACTTACACACTGCAAATATTGTATATAATTGTAAATGTTGGTATCTGGTGCACTGCAGTGTCTGTTTTTTTTTATTCGTAACTTGAATGTTCATAAGTCAGGGACTACCTGTAACACAAACATATATCTTGAACAATATGAACCATGTTCTTTTACTACATAGTTAAGCATGTGCAACTTTGTCTGTTTCACAAGGCTATACATGGTCTTGCTCAAGATGCAGAATTTTTTTTTTTATTTCATAATCCTTGCGGTTATTAATCATGAGTATAAAGGCATAAGAGTTATGGTGCCTAGCATCTCAATTAAGTTCATTCTCCTGCGATGGGAGCCAAACTGGTAGGCTGTAAGCACAGGCACCTAAATGACTGGAATGGTAGCATGGGAGACATACACAAAACAAACACCATGACAGTCTTTGACCCATAAAAAAAGTGGCATCCCGTGCTTCCCCCCTTTAACACACAAACGATTTTACAAATAATTCCCCCCAAGATACGCGTCTGCATATATGTGTGATAGAAAGAGGTGAGAGAGAGAGAGAGAGAAAAAGAGAGAGAGAAATAATGTGGACTGCTGAAGGGAAAATAAAGAGGCCCAGCTATCGGTAGCAACACACACAGAGCAGATACATCACAAAGCTGTAAGAAGATAAAGCCAAGGCAGATGGTTAGAGGCAGAAAAAAAGTCCAATTAATCAAAAGAACAATATACGCTGTGTCTAATTTGAACCTAGGGTTGTTTTGAAGCAGGGGCTTTAACAGCCAGTGTGTCATCTGACTAGTGTAATCACAGAGCTGTTGATTCCTACCATTGACCCTAATGTTAGAGGAAACGCCGCTTCATCTGAAACAAATCAACTTCTAACATTGAATCTCTCGACCTGTCTCTACCTCAAACCAAAAATGCTTTGATCTGTAAACACTATAACCTCTCACAATTGGACCAGTCTGCAGAGCAGACATTCGCTGAACTCTTTGTTCTTCGTGTCTGCAGTGCTCGGTGTAGTATTGCAAATAAACCAGAAATGTGCTGCTGCTCTCGACTACAAAGTTCCTCAGGACTCTCCGCAGCAGGAAAGCTGCTTCGTAACAAAGCATAATTTGAAATTTGATAACAGACTTAAAGACCACGCCACATTTTGACTGACGTATATGGTGATTTCCACCTACGCGCAAATTACCCAGTCAAACACAGTCAGGCAGTTCTGTCATTCACAAGCCTCCAACAGGAGAAAATGGTGTAGGGCTTCCTGTCAGTAGTCTAGTTTGGCAAACAGAATTGGTCTAATTGCTCTGAAGAAACAATTGTTGCTCGTTTGCCTTACAAGTCAGATAAGGCAATTACTAGAACATTAATAATTCCCATAAAGCCCCTTTTGTTCCATCTTCAATCCATCTTCAGCATCCAGGAAATAAAATAAAATTTCCACAACGCAGAAGCTCGAACAACAAGTCTAATCAGCCAGTAGTTGGAAACTAAACTGCAGTACTGCATCCAGGCTTGTGTCACTATAAAATGATTATTTATTTTAACATAAAAAGCTCTGCTTTTTGCACCACTGTCTAAGCCGCTCTCGCGTGTTACGGCTGTAATGAATTACGGATACAGCAGGGCTATCAGCGGTCTGTCAGCAAGTGATGACACCGAGTCTTTCCTCTCCAGTTTATTGACACGCAGTCTTTTCCCTTTTACGGTGATTACGTCTGTCACTGTAAATAATTAAACACAGAGTCAGACGTCTCCTATCGAAGAACTTCCGTCTCAGAGCCCTGTAGCAGCACTGCCAAAGAAGCATTTCCTCACAAGATAACACACCACGTTCATGCACTCTCTTGAGGCTGCTGTTCCAGTACTCATACACACAGACTCTCTGTGCTGTGTGTGTATTTTTTTATCTTCATCTTGATGATATCACAATTTCAACCGTGTGGGCTCCCTGAGCCCTCTGTGATCGCTATCATGACGAGACATACAAATTATTGCAAATGCATGTTTACATAATTATAGCAGTGTCCGATAACATTAACCTGACCAGTTTGGTGCTCTAGAAATAACTGAGGATTTGTACAGACAGAGCTCATTTCTGTGTAAATTAAATACCACTAGCTGGGTCTTTAAAATTGCCACACTTTCTATCTACCTGAACGGTATTGAGACGACCTGCCTACTACTGAATGGAATGCTCTTCAACACAATGAGAAAAGCTCTTCCCGCAGTAAGGGCCTAAGTGTCTAGACATCAACAAGAAGGCAGACAAGCTGGATGTGCGAGTTCAGATTTCACACAGCGGGGTGGTGAGAGTCTGTGACCATGACCCATGTGACTCTGAGCCACTTGACCTGTTTGACCCCAGTGGAGAGAGTGGCGACATGGTCATGAATCAGAGTCACAGTCGGCCGGATTCGACTACAGGACTACAGCGAATTAATGTGTTTTAGCTCTTGCCTTAGGCCGTGTGTAAGACGTATAAAACTGTAGATGATAATGTAGCATAAGATCATGTTCAGTAATTCCACCAGAATAGGACGTCACTTGACTGCACTTCAATTACTTTTGTACATTTTATATATTTTGCCTATTTGTACAGCCATTATTGTGTACATTTTGTACAACTAGGTTATTAAAAATATTTTTATATCCCATATTTTATATTTTGTTGTTTATTTCATTCCCTAATTTATTTCTATTGATAATTTAGATTTTAAGGTCACAAGCGGTCGTATAAGCATTTCACTGCATATCATACTTTGTATGACTGTGTATGTGACAAATACATATAAATTAGGGATTTAATAAAAAAAAAAATGGTCTATTCGCAAGTCTCAGTGGACAATCTCGACCAGATACAGCAGACACGTACTTTACCTTAGAACGGCTATGTACAGATATAGAACTGAACAGATTTATAATCCCAGAATGCCATGTCAATGAAAAAGTTCCCTTTTAAGTCAAGTTTCACTCTAGGAACGTGCTTCCTGATATCATAACCGTGTGAGTTTAGTATCGGTTCCATCTCTGGCTCAAGTAGCTAAATCCTCAACATGCAATGTCTATTGTTCAAACCGCTACTACTTAAATAAAATGAACAGAAATGGCTTGACTGAAATACTTTTCATTAGAACAATGCTAATGGCTACATTAACTTTTTCCTTATTAAAAACTTACACAAGACAGGCAGCTTAAAAGCCATTGGCATTAAAAAAATTTAGATGTGACTGCAGGTTATTCTTCCGAGTTGCCGTTCTGTCTGTAGGCCGCCCACACATCTACACAGACTTGCACTTTAAAGCCCATCATTAGGTACAAACAGAAATGTCTCTGCTGTGACCCCAAATTGCTTCCACATATATGTGTGTCTCACACACACACATATGCTTTACATTTCAGGAAAGATAGAACACCTATCCTGCTCTAAAGCTTTATAATTGGAAAACTGATGGAAGGAAGGAGTGGGAAAGGAGGCTCATAAAACTGAAAGATAGGCCTTTGTGAGAGCGGTTGACTTTAAGTGTATATTTATGGCTCCATCAGAGAGGAGACAAGAGAGAGACTTAAGGCTGAGGGAAAGCAGAGAATGGTGAAGACAGTGCCTGGAGGGAGCTCATATTTTCAGCTACTCTCCTGCAATTTAATTATCTGCCAAGGTTAATCCATGTTTGATCAATCAGCTTCTTGTGGCCTTCACACATGCTCTCCAACATAATGCATAACAGATGTTCTCCAACAAAGTTGAGGTGTTTTTTTTTTTTTTTTTTTCGCTGCATGCAAGAGCCAGGTTGTTTTTATTTCCAGTTTAGTTTGGAAGTGGCATTATTACACATTACTAACCAACAAGAGAACTAGATAAACAAACACACATTGCCTCGTGGCTTTACTGGCTGCAGAGGGATACAGTTAGTTAGTTATGTGGGTCGGTTAGCTCAGTAGAAGCACTGCAGGCTTGCTCCTCACTGTGAGACAGTTCACTGATGACGAACATGCAAGGAACATTAAAACACAGAAGTTATAAGCAGTGGGACGCCCAGAGATCAGCCTAATCTCAAACACCATCTAACCCTCTCCGAAAGGCAACGCCATGAGCTGCCGCATCTGGCACTGGACTAATAAGCAGAAAAATACTCACTACAATAGTCAGGCCCTATTTTAAGGCATTTCACCTTTGGCTTAAATACGGTCATTAACGTGCATACATTCATTTATACAGACAAATTCCTTCCTCTACCGCAGACAAAACCAACACACTGTGCAATTTTTCACAAGTGTTGGAAAATCTAAGGTAACGGGTACACATCTTTCTTTTTAGGATCTTATCAATATTTATTAAATTTTAATGTGCTTAATGTATTTAATTTGTGTTTCTTCCCTTTAAATTCGACAGCTAAGCTCATTGCCTTGTGTATGGTGTAATTCAACCCAAACTACTACTTTTTTTTTTGTTTGATTGTTTTTTTTTTTCTTTCTTTCCACAAGTTGGTGGAGCAGAGATCAGTTCCTCAGACTTTACTATGCTTCAAAAACTGCTTTCAAACTCAATAAAAATTCCTAAACTTTTGATGCAAACTGCCTGAGGTAGGCTTTAGGAGAACAAAGATGAGACAGACTGTGTGAGCGGATAGCCATGAACATGGGGTGGAGGGCAGGATAAGTTTTCGTCTTTAAGCTACCTCTGCCCAAACATGAGCATTCAGTATTCCAGTCACTACATCTGCAATACAAACACTAGTGATGCAGTAACACTTGAGTTTATATAAGGTCACAGCAAGAACAACAAAAAAAAGTCTGTTTGTGTAAAATGTTGTATTTTACATTTATATCATATATTCTCAAACCCTTCTTAATATAATTATACAACTGTGCAGCTGTCACACTGTTTTTCCTTGCATATATTTAAAAAAAAACATATTATTTTACTTAAGCTAAACAAGCAACATGATGCCTCATACCTAGAAGGATAATTGGCCATTGAGTTGTAGCTGGATTGCTTACTAACCTTCGGGCAAACAGCTGCTAAAGCATGCAGGCGTTACAAATTCAGAATACAAACTCAAAGGCATAAGACAGAATCTCTCAATACAAAATACTGGCAAGGTGAATTTGCTGCTTACATTCATTAGCCACAACATTATAACTAGTGACAGGTGATCAGAATCAACCACAGGCAATGCTGACAAGTCAAAATCCCAGTATGATCAAGCACCCATGGGTTGCACTAGACAAACGAATCAGAACCACAGCGCCAAAATATCCACTGCCAAAGTGCTAGTGCCAGACACCACAGCTTACGCCCAGAGGCCCTGCAGAACCATGCCCCAAAGGGCCAGAACAAGGGGAAACCTAGAAGGGCTTTAATGTTAATGGCTTTAATGTTATGGCTTATCGGTTTATATTGCGCTTGTACTACCTAATACTAATTACGAGGTGAACCTGTACACACACCACAGGTGGTGGGAGAAGCAAAGGATGTAGCATATAAAACTTCTGTAAGTGGGAACATAAAGGCCTCAAAGCATGCTTACTTAATAATCCATAAAGTTCAGCTAATCAGAAAAGAGTGTCATGGCAAAGTCAAACGCATGACTAACATTAATTTGTATTATTAATATGTATTATTAACACAGCTTTGTATCACATGCAGGTCGTGTGAACTTGGGTTAAGAATGCAGGAATGGGCCATGTGACAAGTCTGCTCAACTATGCATTCACACAGAGCAAAGCTGTAGCTTGGACATCTGCAGGTAGCGCCCATAAACTACCCAGGCTGGCTTAATTGCGGCCTCTGTGCTGTGCTGATACAAGTCACGGTCGTTTCTGAAATCAATATGATGAAAAACTAGTAAAATGTGACACACACACTTCAAGTAAATGTCAGACAGCAGCAGAGACAAATTTGTCATTAAGGTTGATCACTGAAACCACAAACTACTGCAGAAATAACGTCAGTTAGTCGACCTGTTGAATATATCGTAATTTTTATTTATTAATTTTTTTCACTTGTGTCTTTTTGTCCAGTGAAGCCTGTATAAGATGTCTTGAACTGTAGCTTTAACGTTTCATCTTTCGCCTAAAGCATAAGGATCTGTATTTTATGGTGGATAAAAAGTGCGAAACAAAATAAAACAACAAAAGCAAGCCAAAAAACAATATAACAAAACCCGATAAACAAAAAGAAAAATCCTTGTTATTTTGTATTTGGTTTTTTATTTTGTTGTGCACTTCACGGCCACCATAGTATTCAGTCCATAAATAGATGTTTTTACATGCTACTGTTTTATTACTGTTTTACCAGTGATGGACTGGCATGTCATTAACCAGGATTAAAGTAGCTTTTGGAGACAAGTAATTCAAAGTGCAAAATAGTGCGAATTACTGTGCTGCTACATTATTTAAAAAAACACTGATATTTTAATTGAATAAGGAAATTGCTAACAAGGCAGAGTTAACTTAATAGCAGGGAAGGGTGTAGCAGGCAGATAATACATTTTATGTGAAATGAGCGTATTTTTGAAAAAAAAAAAGATTATGGCAGCAGGGAAATGATGGGGGGGGGAGTTGACTCTTATTTGCAATGAGATTTACTGTTAAGCTTAGCTCACTTAGCTTGATTACTTAATTACTGGTTAAAACACATTAAGTTATTAACTTATAAAAAATGTTTTAAAGGTCCTGGTGGCTGGTTAACCCCACTGCACTCAGAACTCAAAAACGTTTCTGCAAACATTCTTTAATATAAGCTTATGACTGCGTCATCTGCACACCGAAGGCATTCTGAATATATATAGCTTAAACAGTTTGATCTTTCTGGTCCATTCATGTTGATCACTGAGTATGTACTGTATGTAGGGTTCACCATTCAGATCATCACACAAAGAACACCACCGAGAATCATGCAGAGGAACTATGCAAGGTTCACAGTTTCGACTACCTGGTTATATTTTCTATGTTGTAATAAGATACACGATAGAGCATTTATTATTCAGCCAAACATATTTTAAGCATTCCACCAATCCCTGCCCACATCCTCATCCTTTCCTGAGGCAGTTAGCACCTCCTCTTGCCAACGTTCTTCAAAACCAGACATGCAGCTCAGCTTTGCCCAGGCTCTTCACGAGAGACCTTTGATCATGTCGACACAACAGATCTGCCGCAAACTGCAGCGAAAAAACAAATGGGTCTCAGAGCCGTGTTCGGGCTTAATAGAAATGTACTGGACTAAACATAGTGGACTAAACATAGATTTAAAATCTGTTTTCATCTCTAAAAAAATGAGCAAGGTAAATCACATTAACTACATAAATCTAAAGGCTTTAATATGATGAGCCAGAGCCACCCTGTACCAGTCACTCACATTCGGCACGACATCAGGGTTAAACTGGCATCAAATACGTCAAGCGAGTCTGCTGCCTGTATGACGACTGATGGAGTTTTAGCTTTTTATACTGAACGTTTATTTACGCTCTACAGTAACTGGATGCAAGTCAGAATGATAGATGATTAGGATAAGATATACCTTTATTATAGGCACTACAACACACTATTTACAGTAATTATTCCTAATTACTCAGTTATTAATTTTTAATTTAACTAGAGAGCACACAAACACAGTTGACTACTGTCCAAAAGAATGTGTTCTTCAGTTTCTCTGTAATTTTCTATTTCACTCAGTTATATCGGGCGAGAGCAAGTCATTTGGGAATACAAGACCTTGGTGTGTAACTTATTTATAGTTCTACCTTTCAGCCACTTCTTGCTTAATGTGTTCAAAAAGCTGGAAAATAAAATAAACGGTTAGCCGATTAGAACCATGGGTGATAAAAAACATAAACCAGAAACTAGCAGATGTGATACGTAGAGCTCTGCGTACAAGGAGTCTTCTCTAAAGACTTTAGAGGTTAAGATCAATTAAAGCTTTCAGTCAAAGCAATGGAGACAGCAACGTTTCCTTGTACAGTGTGTGAAGCTGTGGACACTTGTGGATTTTTTGTAACTTATTTATAGCTCTAACTTATTTTGCGCACTATGTGAACTGTTTACAGTATAAAAAAATATAAATTCAAATAAATTCACGTGTGTGTGTTAGAGAGAGAGAGAGAGGGAAACAAGCCCCGCTCCTCTATGTTATTCCTGCTGTTATACCCCTATCTTACCTGTGCGGATTGACTCGCGTTGAGAGGCGGGGTTAGGCATCGTGAGCCGCAGCAAGTGACCGCCCGATGTTCTGCAAAGTTCTGCAAGGTCCGCGAGCTTCTGCGAGGACCGGCGCGCAGAAAGATGGAAACGTAATCACGGTGTCAAAACTCGCTGTGAATCATGATGAACCTTACTTACGGCCACCGTGCGAAACCCCATGGGTGAGATTTTAGTATTTTTGTGAGGGGTATTAGTAGTTAACAGATTATGGGCCAAATTTCGCTGAGTGATAATGGTAGAATAATTATAAAGGTCTTGACTAAAACAACATGCGTGAGGAATCACAAAGGAGTTTTCATTTTCTGCAGTGGAAAAGTACTCTAACTAGTTACTTTTATCAGAAAGTAACGCTGTAATGTAACTGATTACTTTTTTAAGACAGTAATTTTGTAATTTAATTAGTTACACTACACATTATATAGGTGTCTACATGGCATGCATGTTGTTTAGTTTTTTTTTGTTTGTTTTTTTAGTATTGCGGTTTCTTGCTTAACATGTGTTGATACAACACACACAAAATGTTTAAGTTCCATCCGAGAGCATGAAATATGCGGCACTATTTTTGAGTAATGGGATAAATTCTGAAAGTATGAATAACACTGGGTGGGTTCCATTCTCTACCACAAAGAATATCCATCTTTTCCTGATTAATCTGTTCTCCTTTTCAGCTCACCTTCTCTAGGCCCCAAAAGCTGGCACAAGGCCAAAATGAAGGCTACCTCAATCCCTTGACACACACACGTAATTGCTATTTGAAGGAAAACACGAAAATGATTAATAAACATTTATAAGCCTTGTTTGCATGCTTAGTTTCATTAAACTTTTTTTTATTCTACTTTGCATTCAACACTTTTCTTAAGCAAAATAAAAAGATTAGTAGTTGCATCGTTAAAAAAAAACAAGACAACACAAATATTGGCTATGCTGAAGCAGACTCTGAGCTACAAAATCTGATGGCCACTGATTTTTATTATTATTTTTTAATTCATTTTTTCAGCTCATTGCACTGCCATGTTTATTCTGTGATTCAGTCCCATCTTTTCAACAAGCCCACTGCCTCTATAGAGCCGATCTGAAAGCTGTAAGACACAAAAAAAGGGAGGAGGGGGGATGCTAGAAAGACAGCGAAGAAAGAGAAGAGAAAGACCAAGGCACATGGGGAAGGAATGACAAAGAGGGAAAAGGAGAAACAGAAGAGAGAGCAAGAGCAAAAAGAAATATGACGGCTCTTACGGAGATACTAGAGAGAGCACGGAGAGAAGACAAGCATGGGGTTATGTCCTGAGGCGAGGCAGTACACAGCTCCGGGCTGGAAAGAGAGGCTGAGCTGAATAGCAAACTGAGCTGAACACAAACTGAGCTGGACACATGGTGAGGCTGCAGAACATACCAGCGCTGCTTCTATGGAGAGGGCTCTCAGCCACAGACAGAGCAGCTCAAACTCCAGGGTACAAGCTGTGCAGGATGGAGCTCCCTATGCTTTCAGTGACAATGCTCTGATTTTGTGATTATTTAACTTAAACACAACACGAATTCCCTGAAAACTTCGAATGCAATTTATCTTCTTGATATCACATACTCCTGAGAGAAACTCCGCTCAAACCCTGTTCCTCAGGACCTTTCTCATGGGATTACCCAGACGACCACGCGCATTAGAGTCATGTACACAAAAGTCCAACAGCCACAAAGACACGAACAGAATGTTGACACCGTTGTGCAATTAACCAGAGCCTCTTACTGTCAAGCGTACAATTAGTTACATCGAGATTTGTCAGGGCGACATCCTGTAATCTCCCCACCCCCGTTTCTGATTATAGGAAACCAAGCAAAACTCATACCAGAAAATCAACCTCTTAACCATGTAATTTGATTGAAAAATGTATACTCAAATCAATTACACAACAGAAGGCTGTTTGTACAGCATGTTTTTATTCATGAGAGGATTTCCAGAGTGAAACCAGTCAATCTTTCATCCCTAATCATATTATCTTGCTCTAGGCCTGAAGTTATGGTGTTACTTTACTGCCAAATGTTGAGAGCAATAGTTTCATCCTTGAGCAGGAATGCTTTTGTACAAAAACATGGATCTACATTTAAATTTATCTTGCTACTGTATACTACAGTTTTGTTTAGATAATTCATATCCAAGCGACTCAAAATTACTTACTATACTTTTAGATTATTCTTTACTGAGTGGATCCAAGGTGATTAAAATGTGAATTTGGTTTGTGTCACATGACAGCTACCAGTCTTACAGTTGATATTGCAAATTCTATCTAAACTGGCGCCTCTGAACTAATCTGGGTTTTGACCTCTGTCCCAATTCCTCCACTAAAAGACAAGGATAAACGTGTGAGTACAAAAAATAAGGTTACAGACAGCAGACTGATTTTTGCTTATGCATGCAAATATAGGAAAGTTAAGTCTAAAGGCGTTTTTACATTAAACCCAGAGAGCTCTGGTGACATCTTAATATAGGTCTTGAAATCTTTTCAAAAACATCACTATTAGTAGGCATAGTGCAAAAGTTAACTAGTTTGTTCTCAAATTTAAAAGTGTACATACACAAGTGTACTTGAGAACAGTGAACTAAAACACTGGCCAGTGCAAGCTTTCCTGGGCATGGTACAAATCAATCGCACTTAATGTGAAAACGCCGTAAGAGCAAATTAATTTCAAACCTTTGCCTTTATAAGCTACAGTTACTGTCTACTGCACTCATGTTTTTTTGTTATTGTTAGTCTTTCACTGCTCCCATCGAGGGGTCGCCACAGCGGACTGTCCACTACAACTTGGTACATATTTTTATACCAAAAAAGGGCGAGAACCCCAAGCACTGAGCCATTACCCAGTGACCATTACTGTCTGCTGCACGCATCAAATCGAATCTAATGGTGACTTTGGTGATGACACTAAGCTGATTTTCATGCTATACATGAACCCTGGTGTGTGCTGTTAAGATGCATGAAACCGTGTGAGAAAAGAACTCACGTATGGTGGCGCTGGTGGGACTGGGCACCCAGTTCTCAGTGAAGTTCACATTGCACATGTTTGTGCTGCAGCAGCAGAAACGGTACGTGCCATTCTGGATTTGTGACGGCGTGTTGGTCACCACGCAACGATCGTCATGGCAATCCTGCTGGTCACCTATGTACGTCCAGCAGCCTGTGATGAAATGTTGACAACTATTAGTAAGTGTGTGTGAGCAGAAAATCACATGTATACATCACATCACACTGTCAGTTACGAGTCAAAACAAAAGGAGTGTTAGCGGACCTTGTTTGACCAGGCGAATGTCGCCATCATGGGTTTTCTCCCAGAGACCGTAGCAGCGGCTGCTCTTGCTGCACAGGATGGTGTTGTTCTCTCGCGACACATGCCAATCACCAGCCACACTCTGCTCATCAAACTGCTGGTGCTGGTCGGTAAACGCACACTCCCTCTCCTCGCTCTGGGCAGCTGCAGGGGGGCAAAAAAACAGAAATAAGCACAAACATCACATAATTTGAGCAAACTCACTTTTCCTTTAAGCGAACTTTTCTTTACGTTAAGAATAATAATCCGCCTGGAACAGTTAAACACTAAAGGCCAAAGAAGAGCAAACGTATAAAATCTTAATTAATCAGCAGAGGTCTGTTGGTGGTCTGAACACCTACAATGGTAGCAGAACAACAGAGCACCCGTGTCCTATTCTGCACCTGCTGAGCCCCACAAGCTGGGAAAAAAAAAAAAAAAAAGATGCTTTCAACAAGTGCTACGACAGTATGAGGTGGGAGGGAACACCTCTAAGAAACAGCATACATTTTCTTTATGTTGGTGTTTAAAACCCAGATGATCTATAGATGCAGATCGGTAATGATCATGTTCCTGAACATTTATACCACTGAGGTTTTCGATTGGGACCAAATCCCCAAGCATTAGCATCCTAGCCACTCATCATGGCTCATTGGTTCCTAAAGAAAAGGCAAAGGAACTTTCAGGCAGCATTTAATGCCGCCGAAAAAAAGAGAAAAAAAAGCGTGTCTAGCGATAAAGGCGCTGTGAAATCGTCTGCCCTTATTTCCATACACGGCCGCGTGCGCCTGCCTGTCTGCCGATAGCAATCTCTGCTGCAGCTGGCCTACGCTCACCCCACCTGTACCAAGCAAATTAATCCTCACACTTTCTTTTTCATTTACTCTTTTTTTCTTCCTCCTCTAAGCTTTGCTCTCCCTCTCCCCGTTCCGTTGTGCCAGCCTCGCTCTAAACCCTGTCATGCAAATAACCACACCGGAGTCCACACAGAGGGGAAAAAAAATTGTGGTGCCGGTCGTTTATCAACTTGGCTAAAGTCATAGAAGTGTGCTATTAAATCAGCAGCTTTCAGGCAGGCGAGTATTGGGGGTGGGGCCACTTAAGCGTCCATCCTGTACTCCACCCACGTTATGAAGAAGGCTACTTCATAGATGCTGAGAAAGCAGATGAAGCACACAAACACACACATAAGAGAGACAGGGAGGGAGAGAGAGAGAGAAAGAGATGCTTGGCCTCAGGGGAGGGCTGCGTCTCCACGGGGAAAAGTCTGAAATGGCTGCACCAGCTCCTCCTTACCATGGTACTGCATCTGAATCACCATAACGCCCCCACTCTTAACACACACACACAGTGATGGTTTGCCTGACACCACAGGGCTGCTCATTATACAGACTGCGCTTTCATCTACATGAGAAATTCAACAAACTCACTGGACTGTTCACCGAGAGAGAGGAAAAAAAACAACAACAAAAAAACTTCTGCCCACTGAAATGCAATTCACATCAATGTAATAACCCAAAACACACACACTCTCCACACACACAGAAAGAATGAGCAATATAAAAGTCTGAGAGCAGGTACATTTAGTCTACTTCTGTTTTTTGGACTCACACACACCTGCCATACACACACCCCGGCGATGGTCACTTTAAACAACGAACTGAGTATTACAAATTTCCAAGCAAATCTTGAGCACCTTCTGTAAGAGAGTCACAAATCTATTGATGGGTATAAATTGTTCTCCGCTTGTGCAGATGAAGGTTTCATCACCGCACTTCTTTCGCTTGCGGCATTTCTGCCTGCACAAAAACTTAACTTACATTACGAACCAAACTAAATAATTCAACGTGCTTCATTTTTAAATGCTAGAAACCTGCATGTTAGTTACTTGTACGTAACAAAATTATTACATTTACAGTTTTCTGGATTTCGTTAGAGCAGAGGTTACTCCTCCTCTACTGTTTTGTTGGGGTAGAGGGTAAGAAACAAACAAAAAAAAAAAAAACACCCAGTCCTTGTGTATGTTTACGTGCACGTGCGAGTTGGTGAGCTCTAGCCTGTGTCTTTGTTGTGGAAGCGGAGAGAGAGGTTATTAGACGTGACAGTTTCCTGTAATTTGGGTTAAAAGCCACCAGAGAGCTCTGGAGCGGAGGGCTGGAGAACAAGGCAGCTTTCACACAGATGTTGCTGTCCAATCAAACAGCAGAAAAAGAGAGAGAGAGAGAGCAAAGAAAAACACACACACCGCCTCTGCTGGAAAACAGGTTCCTAGTAGTGAGATGTTCGTAAAAGACGTAGAGAAGGGCAGAGCACAAAACATGAATCAGATTAAAGACCCGTTATGTTTAAAATCTCACAATGTTAGCTTTCTGATACTCAACTCAAACCTGAGATTTTTTTTTATTTCCACATCGCTTCTCCTGCCCAGCTCTAGGGGGCATTACGCCCTTCCTAACCCAGGGAAGCTGATATGGCTGTGGGGAGCAGGGGAAGAGGGGGTGATTTCATTGTTTTCGGGACAGTAGAGGCAGGCTGTACCAGCTCTGCTACTGTTTATGTTCAAGCTCAAGGTTAGCTTTGCCGCATTTCCAAGATAACACAAAACTCTGCCTTAGTAAGAACTTCATTACACCCCTACCCCCACCCTTCTCCTTCTGTATTTCTGTAGAAAATTTTTATTTATTTATTTTTTTTACTTAGCAGCCTGCACTGCCCTATTCAAAAAAAAAAAAAAAAAAAAACAAACAAAAACAAACAAACAAAAAAAAAAACAGTGCGTCATTTGCTGTAACATTTTCGAAAGGGATTAAACCCAAATCGAATACCAATCCTCATTATTCCGTCTAAAAGCGGAGGCAGCGTTTGCCATAAGGCCAGAGGGCCAGAGTCTCAGTGTTTTAATAAGGGCTGTCTGGGGATTTGGCACAAGCGTCATCTCTCTCTCTCTCCAGGTTGTGGAGATGCCAGGCTGGCTCTCAGATGAGTGACAGCAGGAGGGAGCACTGATATCAGGGCACAGAGCGGAGATCTCGCCCCTTGATCTGGACTTAGGGAGACTGAAGAATTAAAGGAAGGGGAAGTGTTCTGCGCTTCCAGGACCATCTGCTTCCGCACAAGCAACATTATATCCAATATTTAAGACAAGGACGGCACATAATTAGTGTTGCGCCCATACCAGAAAAATTGTAGGTCAGAAATCATCTGATACTTTAACAAAAACAAACAAACAAAAAAAACGCTGTTTTTGGAAACCCTTTTTTAATACGATTTTTATGCGATTAATTGTGCAGCACTGTATCATAACATTTAATTAAAGATATTAATATAATCAACAGTGCAGTAGATTATTGGTGTGGAGGTTACATGTTCTCTCTGCGTTTGGTGGGATTCCTCCGGTTTCAACACTTCTTGACTTTTTTTTGCCATTAAAACAAGTTTAAAAAGAATGAAAATGTATCTTGCTGCAACTAATTAGATAATTACATAAAAAACCATGAGCAATGTACATGACAATATGTCTGGCTAAAAAAAAAAGTTTAAGTTTAAAGCTTGCGAGCTCCATGTCAGTATTCACACACAGTCCACTGCTTTAGCAAAACTTGCTTTCAGTCTGATGAGCGATATCACTGATTACAACCTAAATTAAAAGCCAAAAAAAGAAAGAAAAATAGCAGCCGACATACTTAAGGCTAGAAATCAGGAGGAAAAAAAAAAAAAAAAAAAAATCACACTGACAATAATACTGAAATACAAAACCTATTCAACTGCCTTCAGAACAGACAATGCATGCAAGATGGCTATCACTGTCCAAGCAAGTGGAAAGGGAGGCCATATAATTGTCTGGCACGAGTGTTTAGGCTTGTGGCTTAGAAAGGCTTGGAAATAGATTTTTCCGTCACACTGGAACAGACAAAGTACAAACTTTGTGTGAAATGTGCCAAAGCACTGGAACAGTTCTCATAAAACGCGCAAGCTGCCATTACTGCGGCTCTCAGAAGCTGGATTTTCTCCAGCACGTTCAGAAAGAAAATATTTGTCTGTATTATGGCTAATAACAGTCAAAGTAACGACGCAATGCTATGAAAGCAAATCATTCTTTGAAATGCCGAGAACGCAAAACCAAAATCATGTTAAACTACAATGTCTGATCTGATTTTTATCACTTAGCTAGCAAGCTGAGAAGTGCTGAATGGGAAGACTGAAGAGGAACGAGACGAGGGGGCAGCTCATTCAAGAACGCCAAGAGAAAGAGGAGTAGCCTGGTATTATGCATTGTCCTCATTTTGATAGCACAAGTTCTCTACAGAGAAAATGAACAAGTGCTTCGCTTTCACTTGTTTTCACATAGTGTGTAAATGTAACCTATAGTAAACAGAGTGTAGTTTTAGACATTGAGACTAATTAGGTTTCTTAGTTAGCTAGTTAGTTTTAGTTTATTCATGTTGTATGTAGCACCACGGTCCTAAAGAAATGTTTCGTTTCACTGTGTACTAAACTATGTATGGTTGAAATGACAATAAAAGACTTCTTGAACTAGAGATCCAGGGCCTCGTCACAGCTCTACACTGCACCGTACTAGGGCTGTAGCAATCAAATATTTTAGTGATCGAGTATCCTACCACAAATTTAATCGATTAATCGATAAAATGTACTTTTGCTTAATTAAACAGCAATGTAAAATATATAAAAGAAACAATGATTAATTGGTTTTCTTTTTCGAAAAATCTACTTTTATTTTTTAAATGCATACAGCATTTTATCAAAAATAAACACTGTCATTAATCACAATACAAGGAATAGCTTATACCCCTATATTACCTATGCGGTTTGACTCACGGTGAGATGCGGTGTTGGGCACTGTGAGTTGGCGCGACTGCCCGCCGTCGTTCCGCAAAGTTCTGTAAGGTCCGCCAAAAAAGTTAAAACCATGTTTTTAAAGCAGCTTAAACGTGTTTAAATTTTTGTGCAGGAAGATGGAAACTTAATCGCAGCGCCAAAACTCGCGGGGAATCATGATGCGTGGTACTTCCGGCCACCGTGCGAAACCGCGTAGGTAAGATTGGGGGTATTAAAGTTGCCTGAGATGAATTAAGTGCATTATAGTGCCATACATTCTTATTTTAAAGCCTTTTATCGGATGCAAAAACAAAAAAAAGATATTTCAAATGCCTTCAAGGATCAAAAAACTAAGGCACACATTAAAATAAATAATTATACAAAAACACTAAGGTGTGCAACTAAACTTTCAGGACTAAAAGTTTCAAAATCTATATCTCAGGTATAACATATAAGACTTTACTGAAAATTTGTGTCGTTTTCTCTTGCCGGTTTCCTCATCTCTTGGCTCGCTGATATTTTTAATCGCTCCTTTCCATTTTGCAGCCCATAACAGAACGCGCCACCAAATTAATACACAGTTAACTGTTTGCGTCTCCTCCGCTTTGTGGGAAGTGCACTTTGTCAAATGCGCTCCGTCAACAAATAATTGCACAAAAACATAACGCAAGCTTTTAAAATTAATAAAAACAGCCCTACATCGTACTATATTTTATTATTGTTTTGCTAAAAGTTTTCATGTTTCCAAATTTACGCACACACATTTTATTTTTAAAATCGTGGTTGTGTCGCGCAACGCGGGTCTCTTACTGGTATAATCAACATCCGTGCACGCGTGTACTGTTTACTATAAGACTGTGACCACGTGTGTGTGCGCGTAAAACATTTTATTTTGTGTTTGTATGCGTGTGTGTACAACGCGCGCGTGTAAAGCAAATGAAAGTCTTATTAGAGACGTTAAAAATCCATTTTCTCCCTCTGCTCAAGGTTTAGCCTGCTCTTTGCCTGCTGTGTGTGTGTGTGTGTGTACGTGTGTGCATGCGTGCGTCATTGGATAAAAAAGTATCAACAGGGCTGTTTTTACTGACTGACTAAGGTGGGAAGGAAAAGTTCTCCAAATACTGGAAAGTTGGCCTTAAGGTGACTTAAAAAAAAAAAAAAAATTACCATTTCTGATCTACATGGTAAAGCAGCCATGGATCTCACATTGCTTGACTTCAATTTTCAATGTTTCCCAAAATGTAGGCTAGAATATTTATGGGGAAATATTTTTTTTCCTCTGTCAAAAAAGGTGTAGGCATGTCCATACGACTTGAAGTTACAATGTGAAAATTGTAAAGTAAAAACACAACAAAACAAAGCACCACACAGACAGGACACTTTAGTCTCAGCCTTTTGCCCATCATGGTTTACAAAATGGCATGAATTGATGCTAATGCTAACAAGATGTTAAACCCCTACCGCCTGCTGGCGATTTTCTAAATCATATGGTTTGTGCTGGCAAAGCCACTATTTCCCTGAGGAGAAAGCAGTGCTAGTTCGCCTGCAGGCAACATCACCTCGGGCGACACGCACCACTTGTATTTGATGCCCTGACATCACTTCAAGTACAGTACAATCAAATTTAACTCAGACCCAGTTTACCACAGCCTTTTAAAACCATTAGTTAAAGTATGTGCGGTCTAGCAATGAAACGACTCTACTGTCTGTACTCTCAGATCAGGCCGAACTTTACTCATTAGTTTCTTCAGACATCCCCGCACCCTCACCCCTTTATTCTCGTACTCTGTGTTTCATCCCGCTTTGTCTTAAAAACAGGCAACAGCCAGTATCGTCTTCTGGTTGAGATGTAGATATGTGCAGAACACTATATCCATGTTTTTCCAATGAAAAAAAAAAAAACCTTTATCTGTTCAGTATACCTACCTTCATGGTTTCAAGACTTTATTCAAATGCTAATCAGAAACTACAAAACTGAAAAAATACTATTTGCAGCTAACCTCCCCTCATGAGCAAGAATAACATAACAAGACATTTTAAATCCATTTTATGTCAAATTTATTCTGGCAAAGCAAATTCATGCATAGGAAGGCAGCCAAATGTATAATTCAAATGCAAAGCGCATCTGACGTTTCATTTTCTGTGTCTAAACAGGTCAGCTTCTGTTGTATTGAAAAATTAATAACAATCCATCCATTTGTCATCATATTCTCATTCCCACACTCATCCAACTAACCCTAAACCAAAAATAAAGAGCAAATGAAATGTATAATCTCTGTCCTTTTGAGGTACTGTCCCTAACCCTGTAAACCTGACTCCTGTGAGCTGCCTTCAGCCGAATCATACGCCATTTGTATTTTTACCATAATTGAGGTACACACTCATTGAAAAGAGAGTTAGGAGGGACACTGCTTGTTTTGGAAAATGTAATGCACCAATGTGATTCACCTACATACATGGGTGAAAGTAGGCCGGTACAGGCTGGTACTGTAAACCACTGAAAGATTAAAGTGGTGCTCCACAGTGATGGAAAAAGCTGAGAGCAGCAGCCTGCCAAAACCCACACTCTCAACCAGTCAAAGAAACTTTCAGCGAGAAAAGACACCCGATAACGTTCTGTCATCTTAAACAAACCCTTTGTCTCCTTATTAACTGCTTCTAAGACGTTCCACCAAATGAGCTCTGATCCGTCTGTGCTGATCTTTCATTACTGCTAGTTAATGTGAGTGTGATCGCCGCCAATGCGCTGTAGCTGACTGATATACAGTGCTGTGAGGTTTTGGCAGGCAGACGTTTGTTGCAAAATCTCCAAAGTAAAAATCTGTAGCAGAATAAGTTGCAATACACAGACATCAACTGTGTGAAGTGTTTCTAATATTTTTTTACTCCATACAGTTAAGATATTGAAACTTTCTTTTTGCTGCATAAAACCAAGAAGAAATAAACAATATGAAGTGATCATGTGTTAGTAGTACCATTTGAAACTATTTTCACCCCACCTACATATAAAATACAGCATCAGATTAGTGTGGGCTTGTTTAGATCAAAGGCAGGTGTGGGCGACATGGACCACAAAAATAGTATTTCTGTATTTTTAGGCCAAACGGCAATAAACAATATGTATCTTGGTATTTTCAACAAAGTGCTCAGTTGTAAGCCAAAACTACATGCGAGATGAAAAAAGCACTTTTATTTAAAATAGACAGCGATCAAAATAAAATTCAAAAGATGAGGTTTTATTCTATTTTAAAACTAGCTGCAACATGTGGAAATGAAAAAAAATATATATATAAAAAAAAGCCTATATTATATAAAAAATAGGCCTCAGATCTATGAAAGTGATTATTTAACAGTAACAATGGATTGGCTAAGATGAAGTTAAATTAAACAATAATAAATACAGTAAGGTTTCTTTCAGTATGAAGGAAATACAGTATAAAGGCACATGGTCAATCACACTGCAAGTCAGAGGCGCTGGCATTAGTCAGCGACCTTCATGCAGACGTTCAGGAGGTCTCATTATCTTGTGTATATACGAATTCACAGTTTTCCTTAGAAAGTAGGGCTCCACAATATATCGAAAAATTATCGTTATCGCGATAATGGTATAAGCGATATCTGTATCACAAAGAGTTGCGATAAATGAAATTTAATTTATGTGCCAACCATTTGTGTGTCCAAATTTGACCAATCAGACGGACCCTTACTATCTTTATACCCGCTTATATCTTTATACTTATACCTCAATCCGCGACCGGCAATAGGACCCGAAAGTAATGCGGTCGTGAACCAGGAAGTATAAGAGGGGTAAACATGTCGCGGCACATCGCTCAGTCATTGAGTTCACCCATGTCGTTTCATGAGCTACATCGGCCAATCTGTGAGTACTCACCTTATTTGGTAATCTTCTCGGTTGAGTGTGTGTCACTAGGACGCGGGTTAATTTGTGTTTTACCTTGCTCTTTACCCGGGAGAGTCCTAAAAATAACAAGCGTGGTTATCCTGCCTATTCGTGTCACTTCCGCGTTTGGGTTCACCATCCACGCTACAAAGGGCTGACTGCTAATCGCTACGTCTTCTGTTCAGCTCCGGTTAGTTCCTGACAATCTTTATACTTAATAGTATTTTTTTATTTAATTTTTGTTTAATAATATTTATTTTTACTTAAAAAAAAAAAACAGGCAAGCCAAAGGAAATATTCTGTTTAAAAGATGCTCTTGTTTTAAGACACTCTTGATGAGTGTATGGTTACACGTAAATAAAAAGAAATGTTTGAAAGTAATTCATATTGTGTTGGCAGGTCTATGGTAACAGCAAACCAGAAATCAGAATATCTGCTGAGGGTTTTAAGTCATTCATAGTGTTTTGAAGTCTAAATATTTGCAACTTCCTTGACATAAGGTTTCTTTTTAGCCTGGATAAGATTTAATTACATCAGACGAATATCTATTACCTGTTTATTTTAGTATGATCATTACATATAAATGATTTTTAAAAATAGGCAATAAAAATAATTAAAAAATGCATTTCTCTAGGGAAATGTTATATTGCAAGAAATATCGTTATCGCAATATTCAACAATGTTGCATATCGCATATTTTCCTAATATCGTGCAGCCCTATTAGAAAGTAATTTCCTTAGAATGAACCTAACCTCAGGGCTTCGGTGAAGGCCAGAGTTGAACCACGGTTCATTTAAGGTTGCTGACAAAGACCACCCATGCAGTGGAAAAAGAGATAAAGCATCAAGTTTTTCTGGTGTCTGTAGAGAAAGGTACACTGGATACCACAGTGATGTTAACACAGAGGTTCCCCAGACAGACATTAATCACTTGACTAGATTGGGAAATCAACATACATTCCAGCGAAATAGCTCAGCAAAACAAGGCTATTGGGTAAAAAACAAAACCAAAAAAACACAATAAGAATAATTAATTAATTAAAAGAAAGAGTTAAAACATACGACGGAAATGTAACCGTATAAAACACTTAAATATACATTCTCTACCGAGACACTATGACTGACACGCACACACAGCATATATCAGTCCTTTTTAAGCACACACAAGACAATGCTAAAAATTTTCACACCCTTAATGCAATCCTATACTTTAAATGCCAGAAAGGTTGGACTGTGATTGTCCGAGTATGAACCTGGGGTTTGGAGGAGGGTGGGTCCGCAAAACATTTATGGAGGAAACCGCTCAGCCTGTCTGAAGCCCTCCCTCTAATCCAACACTCGACTCAGCTTCATCACTGTGGGCTCCTAAAAAAACTACTTGGGCCGGCAGTCCATTAGACTCCCTCGCCCTAAAGACCGACATGGCTGATTGCATCCTGACAAATCAAACAGAGCATCGGGGCTGAACAGGGCTCAGGTCTAGGTCAAGGTTGGAAAAGAAAAAAAAGAAAAGGAAAAAAAGCTCCCTCTCTGAGCACAGATGCATGGAAATGGGTATATTTATGTGTGAGACACATTTCTTAAAAATGCATTATTAAAGTGAGCAAGAAGGGATGGTCATAAGTGGACCATTAATGTGTGAATAATAGATGCCTCAATTTGTAGCACTACATAAATTTTAATTTGTGTTAACCGTACTGACATTTCAACCAAATAGATAAATAATAATAAAAAACAAAAAACAAAGGAAAGACGGATGCTGAGAATAATGCTGTACAATGGCATATCTGAACATGAACTTGCTGCTGTACAGAGAGCAGAGAATAAAAGCCTGTGTCCAGAGCATGCAGCCATCCCATCCTTCAGTTTGTCACCTAGGCAACAGACAGCACCAATCCAGTCTCTGTCTCTAGGTGAAAGAGGACGTACATACAGCTTCTCATGAGCAACTTCAGTTTGAACTTCCATGTGCACACATGCATAGACATACACACTAATTATGCCTGTGCGCGCATATATACGTTTGTGTGTGTGTGTGTGTGTGTGTGTGTGTATATATATATACACACATACAGCGTACATGAAACTGCATCCCAGATACTGTAAATATACCCATAGTTTTAATACCAACACATCACAATTCAGGAAGGCAAAAAGAATTTCCATTCAGTCAACCTCTAAATTATTGACCTGAAAGAGACTTGGAGTATATATTTTTTCACAGGACTAGTGCAGTGGCTGAGAGAGAATGAATGATATGGAGACTGATTAGCCCCGGCTGTCTGCGGCATGTCTGTGACATCAGTCAGAGTACCAGGAAACGCTTTGTTCATTTATCTCATGTGTTGAGTCACCTGAAGGAGCCGTCACACCAATGTATATGCAGCAGACAACTCTGTAAGACAGGAATTCAATGGGGAAAAAATCCTACGAGTAACGTCCAGTTACATAATCAACATATTTGATTTGATTCACGGTTAATAAACACATTATTTCTGTCTATTCAGACTTTAAACGGACTACTCATAAATAAACCATGACTCGAGTTTATAGATCAGACTAGAGAGGGAAAATAAAATAGGCTGAGGGCGGTCTGTGAAGGTTTGTAAAAGTACACGTCTTTCCGACTTAACGTATCGCCAGCCCTAGAGCTAGTCTCTGGTCTGATGCCTTCAGCTAAATAATTTACCATAAAGGCATGTGCCACGACAGACGATCTGATACAGAAGGTGAGCCAGTTCATGTTTAAAAAACTAGACTCTGAACCATGGCCAGGTTTTCTTGCTGGCATTCACTGTTTAGCCCTTTGACTGACTCTGAAACTCAAAAAGTCATCAAAGATTGTAGTCTGCATAATAAAATATTAATAATAATAAAACAAACGGCAAAAGCTAAACAAACATATATATTTTTATTCTGGCCATATATTCTAAAGAACAGCATGGTGGGAAAACAGAGGGTTTATCAATCTGTATTCATCAATAACCAACCAGAGGAACAAGCCTGACATAATTAAAATAAACACTAACATACAAAATCCCCCAAAACACCTTTTCGGCTGTCTCAAGCGATAAGTTAATTGTCTAATTAAAATGATTAATGGTGAAACTAGGAATAACAGGGTCATGATAAGTTCTGATCACACTCTTCCGGCCATGCACATGGAGACTGTGGATTGGCCCTGTGTGTTAGCTGGTGTTCATCCAGTTAGTGTGGCGACTCAGTGACTGATGTTCAGTGACTCCACGCTCCACGCTGAGCCGCCTGCATGTGGCTGAGAAGTCTGCCAGAGATGGACATGGTCCGAGGAGTACGACTCGCGTCCACACGGAGGGCAGCACCTGCTCTTTCTCAGCCAGCCATATTTCTCCATCTGGAAACAACTCATCCTCTAGCTCTCCATACGTTCTCCAATCTGTCCATCTTGCTCCACTGAGGATACCTGAGTGGTATTTAATGACTGCATATTTATGGCTGTGTCCACCGCATTATCAATTAAAAATTATTCAGTTGAGGAAACTGATAAATCTTAAAATTATTTTTTATTTGTAGATTTGTAAAAATGCTAGATATTAAGTAAGTTACTAAGGACGATAAAATGTATTTTTTCCCCTGTTTTGGTCACCTGTCAGTTTCCACTCACTAGTTACTTCTCCCTCTCTCTCCAAGGTTAATGTGGGTAATGAGAAAATACTGGAGAGGTCTTCAACGAGCTGTGACATCAATCCCACTGAACACCTTTGGCTTGAACTGAAAAACACTCACTTTTTACTGGCTTCCTCATCCAGCACAAGTGTCCAGCTTCACTAATGCTCTTTTAGCTGAGCGAGCAAATTCCCACAGCCATGCTCGGAAATCCTTAAAGAGTGAAGTTTGTTATAACAGGAATGTGATGTTCAGAAAACACATATAGATGTGATGTTAAGGTGTTCACACACATTTGTCCATGTACTGATTATAAAGCTCACTTTTGTTTGCTGCCATGACCAACATTTAACATAATCCATGCAAAGCACTTCTAGCAAAGCATTTTACCTTCAGCTGAAAAAGCTTGATCTTGCTTGTTAGTTCACTTTAAGAATTGTAAGAGGAAACATTACAGGTCATCATTGAGAGATGCACCGATTACAAAATTCTGCTTCATTTTTGTTATTAATTCCCCATTATTATCTTTGTGCCAGAAAAAAAAATCCTCATTTTATAAAATAACTGTTTATGAAACAATCTTTAATATAAGCTTCCACACATGGCAGATTATTCTGTGAACAATAGCGACATACCAAATAAGAGTTCAGTACTTACACAGCCCAACAAAAATATATTTCTTATTTTTGTGTAAATATTGACCATACAACGGTTTTGGTCAATAAATCGGTACAACATTGAAAAACTAAATCCACTAAACGGGACCACGTCTCGTATTGTTAACTAGATGAGCCTGCTACTTCTTACGAGTTAAATTTAATTGCACACTGAGGCACATTTTACAAAAATGCACAATGTCTAAACTAAAATAAAATTACATGTTTTTTACCTTATTTTTCATTTCATTTTTACATTATTTTTTCATTTTAATTTTAAAATAGCATATCTTCTCTTGAATCTCGTGATAAAATAGTTTCAGTAGTTTTTATGTGACGTGTGGACAAATAAACAGACAAAACTACCAAAGAAAACATCTTGATGTGTTCTGTCACTTATCTTCCTTCTCCAAAAAATATTTTTTTGCAAATATATTCTATGTACAGATATGACAACTTCTCAGATTAATTATTATATGTAAAGATAGAAGAATAGAGTAGAAGATCTGTTCTTGCGCACAAGACCTGCCACGCAAATACATTCCATCTAGTACACTGTCCGAGCTTATTGAAACTACTTTGGAAACATTACTTTAGTCATGTAGTTTGTGACCCAAATCATAAGTATATTCCTGGTCAGATTTGACATTAGCTTGAACCCAGCTTGTCTACAACTTCCTGTGTTTTCCTAATGGCTCATCAGTGTCTCAAGGCGACTGCACAAGTGTACTAAAACAACTGTTTGTAGTGCAAATCAAAAGGTCAGCACAACATGTCATATCAGGCTGTAAAAGGTGACAAATGTGAATTAGCCCTAGTTATTGCCACAACTCCTGAGCAAAATTGCTTATTCATATGCAAAACAAAACTAAATCTCGTTTTACATTTCTTCCTGTGACGATCAGCAGAGACCAGGACTGTTGTGTGAATGTCTTCAGAGCAAATGTCTAAAGCAAAGGTTAGAACTTGATACATACATGACAGGAGACAGGGAGGGACGTCCTGCACTTTCCAAACCCTCAGTTAGACGATGCGCATTCATCAAATGCATGTGAGAAAGAGACAGGGTGCAGAAATGATCTGGGACTGTAGTAACAATGCCAGAGCTGAGCTGTTCTAGGATCATGTTCTCTATCCCTGCATTGTGATCTATGTCAAAAGAATAGATCAAAGATAGCCCCCCTTTCTACTAAATCCTCCTGCAACTCCCACCCAGGCTAATAAAACATGTGGAGGAAAAAAAAAAAAAGATCTCAGGCAGGGAGACTTAAAGACACAAAAACCACACAGTCGCTGAATAAGGAGCTTCAGCACGACAGCAGCCTTTACACATCACAGAATGTAATTATGACAAAGTGCATTATCGGGTTACGATGAAACCAGACAGGGTATACCTCATCATAAAATGACGTCAGAATCACCTTCGAGGAGTCCTCAGGTTACTACAGAGGACAAACCTTTATATTAATATGTTTAATAAAAGACAGATAAATTATAGTCACACTCAAAGTGATAGTCACCTAATAAACTAAACGTTTTATATTTAAGCAGAATATAATTGATCCACCTAATCCAGATAAACACCAGATCAGCTATAACTCTAACCCCAAAAAAGCAGTTCCTTAACGTGAATGAATGAATGAATAAATGAATGAATGAGTGGACAGAAGGAGTCCTGCAACCAAATGTGCTGTTAAGACAATCTTACACATGCTGATGTTTTAGGCGAATCCTGTTATAATTTTAAGGTTCAAAGATAATGAATGCAAAGATTTAATTAACTGACCAGATGCATAAAAACCGAGATGAGCCTTCTGTTAATGGCAAAAGTCTGTTATTTATTTTACATTTTTTTGCACAGCTTGCATTGGCACAGAATAAGTGTGCAGCAGGAGAGAAAGGAAGCCGGTGCTGAGCCTGCTCTCTAGCTTTATGGACTGAAATTTGAGCTCCATGGCAAGCGGCTGCCCTTCTCCTCCTGATTGATGCTGCTGAATCCAATTACCTGCAGGTCTTCATGACAGCAGCAAACCCCATGCCTACACCACACACACAGACTCTCTCTTCCTCTCTCTCTCTGAGTGTCCTCTCTCTCTCACACACAACACACGTCTCTCTCAACAAAGTGTTCGTCAGCCTCTCAATACATAGGATACGGGCTTTATCAAGCAGTATTCATACGGACTTAGTAAGGAAAGGATATCGACAGTCACTGAAGAGGATTCAGTTCTACATAACGCACAATCCGCACAATGTTGCAGTGGGGGGTTTCTTCTCTTCCTCTCTCCTCCCACCCTGTGAATCCCCACCTCATTCCCTCAATCCTCTCCACCTCATTCCAAGTTCTCAAGGAAGGCTGCATGGACTTGCTGGCAGTACTCCAAACTTCAGTAATGCACTAATGAGTATTTGTAGACTCCCTTCAGCACTGCCGACGCCATTTGGGACATGAAAAAGAACAAAAAAAGGAGGGAGGGGGGGTGCAGTAAGAGAGGAAAAAAAAACAAAAAAAAAAAAACATACCACACAATGTCTGGCGTGTCTGGCCGGCAGACAGGAACTACAATCTCTTACTGTCGCGTAGCTCAGTAAAAGCTACAAATTATACACACACAACATAGACAGAAGAAATACATGGAAATAAGCAAACATACTCCAGACAGCGTACTGAAAAATACACTGGTTACTGGCCACGCGCACACACACACACACACACACACTTGAATAATAAAAGAGATGCAAAGCACTAAACATTGATGCCAACCCAGTTTATGAAGTGACAGATATGAGCAGAGATGAAAGGAAGAAAAAGAATTAATCGTGTTGATCTCAGAATACAAGTACCAAGCTCAAATGAGATTAAATTTATCCAACCCAATAGGCTCTCTTCCAAGACACACTGCTGGGAGATATTCTAAAGGTAATGAAAGAATGAAAGAAAAAGGTATTGAAATAAAAAGGTAAAAGGAAAATAAAAAGAAATTAAAGCAAGAAATGGGTAAAAGCAAAAATAATAAAGAAAAAGTAAACAGTGACAAAGTAAAAAAATATACTGAAGAAAAAAAAGAGTAAAAGAAACTGTAGATTGGCATTATGAGCGGAATACAGTGATGGAAGTATATTTTTCATTAATCGTGATCCCCTTCAATAAAACTTACTTACATCTTTACATTTTTTTTTTTCAGATTTTCTCCCTAATTTTGTCGTATCCAATTCCCACCCGTCACTAGGGGACTCCTGTATCAAGGCTACAACTCAATCAGGGAGTTTCCTCCGAACCACATGCTGCCAGCCGACTGCATATTTTTTTTAACTGCATGCTCACGCACCATTGGGGGCGCTGTAACAAAATCATTAACCGCTTCTTCCGCTTTCACAAGTTTGCTGATTGGCTGTAGAGCAGTGATTGATGTGAGACAGTCAAGTCCCTCCCATCCCACCCCCACTGAGAGAGCTCAGCCAATCAGCTTTCTCCAGTCCTCCAAATGCAAGAGGGGACAGGATCTCCCGGGAATTAAACTCGTAATCTCCAGATAGTTGGGCAGAGCTCTTGACCACTGCACCACTCGGAGGCCCATCGTCCTTACATATTTATACACAGATTTAAATGCTGTCTGAGTTGAGGGCAGAACAAAAGCTGTCAAATGTTCAGAAATCATTAAAGCTTGATATGAGGTTAGGACAATAACGTACTACTGCTAGTTAATATCGCTTTAAATCAATAACCCAACAGTCAAATTTTTAAATTGTACATAATGTTTTTTACCACAGTGGCAAAGGCTCGAAGCACAAAAGCCATAAAACATGACCAGAGGTAAGCAAGTAACAAATGCAGCAGACTGCTTACCAGGCAAGTGAAAGCTGCAGTGTGATCAGTCTTATATTTCTGGTGCATGAAAAACTAACCAACAAGTTACAACAAATAACATGTTATAACAATGCTGAGTAAGTTAGCTCGAAAGTCAAGCACACACATATTGACTAAGGGTATTAAAAAAAAAAAAAAAAATGTATAGTTACTCTGCACCTCACAAAAATAAATAAATAAATAAATTAGCACATGTTTCAGCTGTGAGCCATGATATTCTGTCCTCACTTTGCATGTAAAAGACTTTATTCAAATCTGGCAAATGTCTTTTCAAATATGTTTAACTATGAAGTGACTACAAGTAGAAAGAATAAGAGCAGACCAAAACCCTCTCAATATAAACTTTGTATACAAGTAAATTATACATACCTTTTTAGTGTTCCTTTTAAGATTTTTTTTTTATTTTGGGGGGGGGGGGGGGATTATGCAAAAAAAAAAAAAAAAGCTAAATGAGACCTTTACCATGAACCACTTAATTTTGCCCTAGTGGCTCCAGCCTAAAAAAAAAAATAATAATTTTCTTTAGTGAAATCCATGCTGCAACTTGATCAATGTGTGTAGTGAAGCAGGTGGTGGGATTCAGAAGCGTGCGCTACAGTTACAGCCTCTTGGTACTTCACAGCGCTACGAATGGGGGGGGGGGGGGGGGGGGGGTTTAATTAATACTATGAAATCAGCTTGTCCCAGGACTGGGGATTTGTTCACCCCGGATAAATACGTGAGGATTGTGTGTGGCTATGATACAGGATAATGCAGGAGATAGAAAGCGCGGGGTGGAAAGGAGAGGCACAGCGTGGAGGTACTGATGCACAGCTCTATGTCAGGAAGCCTACAGCTCCTCAGATGTCCAGCTGTTATGGATGAGGAGGTTCAGCTCTGAAACCGTCGGCTCTACAGGAGGCACAGAGAAAAGGAGTAGATCCAGTGCTGGCTACTACTACGACTGCTCGTCAAAAAAAACGCCAACTGTGAGACTTTTATAACATACCTCTTCAAGTCAAGGCCCTTAGGAAAGGCCGTTTTCGGAAGTCTGCGAGCAACATGTTTGCTTTGTAGAGTCTCAAGTCTTAAAGACAACCAAGCATGTTTTTCATTTAGAGCGAAGCCTGAAATACATCCTCTAGAACTGAGTGCAAAAACAAAATGGCACTTTTACTCATAAGCATCATCATAGAGTCAATTAACATGACAGAACTGAGATTAATCAACATTGATAAACCTCATACCCCTAGTCCCCACCTCGCCACCTGCTGCTGGTTGTCTTCCACATTAATCTATATCCATTTTGTTTTAGCAACATCAGCCATTACAACCATGAGCTGCACAACTCAACGCTGCTTAGTCTGAAACACCATTGCATGAATAAAAATTAAAAAAGACCCTGCAGGACCAATACATTTAGCTCCCATTGCCAGACAGGTGAAGAATGTTGATTCTGATAATAACATGTGGAATTGTGTGACTTGCTGAACAGACAGCATCTCGTCCTCACTCACCTGTCCATCAGAGCACCTTTAACCACTTATACCAGCAATCTGTCTTGTTTATCTACTGGAAGCTATAAAGACGCCCCGGCATATCACAACAAATGGTCAAGTTACGCTTATACAGTATATGTGCGCCGGGTTGTTAAAACTTGTTGAACGTGCATCAACAGGTTTGCCAAGCTGACATGTAAGAGGGGGGTTTTGTGTGCACAGAAAGGAAAGACCAGACTAACACCAACAACCTCTTCCATCTTGTGAAAAGCAGCCGCACCCTTTTACAGCTCCTTTGCTGTCACTATGGGAACCTGCTCAGAGAAGCTTCCATTACATAAAAAAAAAAAGCCATGGTTGGCTGGAGTGTAACTAGGCGACTGGATCTTTTCCCCAACTGTTACTGAGAGGGAGACACTAACCGACTATACTCCTGCGCACCCTTCAGTTAATAAACAGATTAAAAAACCTTGGTACTTCAGCAGCAGCACATTCCTTAAGATATACAGAATAGTGAAGACACAAACCCTTACTTACTCACTCACTAAGTTAAATATCTCTAATACAAACCTGAACAACTGACAACACCCCAGAAAACTGGCAATAACTTGTTACACAAATCATGAATCTGTTGAATAACATGAATTGGATCAACCCCACAGAAATAGGGGCTCCTCTGTTTCTATATGCATATTTGTTAAACAACAGACAGACTAATAGCCAGTAGGGATGGGGAAATATATCAAAACATGTTTATTGTGATACAAAAATATCACAGTATGCATTACTTGGTCTTGTGATAGCCATCATGTGGTCTCCTTTATGTCAGGTTTGCCTTGCCCTTGTTGTATGATCCTCTACAATTAGATAACACAAAACAAGTCTTGCAGATGACCTAAAACACTACATTTTGCCGAACTCACCAATTGTTTACAATACATTACACAGGGCTAAACATGTTAACAGTGTTATGACCCATTCTTGAGCAAAATACTTTTTTTTGCGAACACTTGAACTGTATTTTTGCTCGCTCAAACTCAGTAAACAGACTCATTAAGTAAACAGAGCTCTATTAGAGCTATAAATAGCACAACAAGCTTCATTTCCTTACTGATTCGGACCAGGGTAAAGAAATCCCTTTGGAAATTGGGAAGTTTATCTGCTGTAGTGGAGAATGCAGGATTCAAAAAGCTTTTTTAAAATTATGAATTTAACCTGTAAACATACAAACTGGCCATAATTCCCTGAACACACGTGTAAGGAATGCACAATCAGTCACAGGTAAGAGGTATTTAAAGGATTTCTTTATATATATCATTTGTAGTACTTGCTGCTGCTGATGGCTCGGTTACTAATTTCTGCACAACTCAGATCAACCGTTGTTTCCCGACAGAGTAAAGGGTGATGTATTACTCTGAAATACAAGTTTTTTTTTCTGTTTACAGAGTGATGTGAAATTAACACAGCTTTGCAAAGAATCAAAAATAAAGTAAAACTTCTCACCTTTAAAATACATTTATATTACGGAGTGGAATCATTAGTCACGACCGATACACTATCACGATGTCTGCCAGCTATGTTGATTAACATTGTGATTCTGTGTCACGATTTTATAAATATCTTTTTTGAGATTGATATGCACACATTTTTACTGAGCATGCTGCTCTCTCTACTACTATAATGATTATTTCTAAAATTTATAACTTATTCTAAGAAATTATTAATTCCTAAAGCAAAAGATGCCAGAGTGTGTGTGAATAGTTTAGAGCGCCACTTACAGGATCACAAAGAAACAATGACGTTTTACCGCCTCCAATGCCTTCAAAGTGAGCACGCGGTTGTGCAATGCAGTTACTGATGTGTGTTTCGAGACTTACTCACTGGGAAATTTTGAAGAAAAAAAGCAGACGGGAGACTTTTTAACATGCGCAACTTCTGATAATGTAACGCCATAAAAATGCGTTTCTGTTGCAGCGCTCAGACGCTCTTGTACTCGGCACAGAATCGGTGATGTCCAAAGCTGATGCGTCACGGCTAATCAAACTGAGAAACAGACACTTCCCGTCACTGGCTGATCGACCAGTGCAATTTTATTACAAATATAATTAAATAATTAAAAAATATATTTTAAAGTCAATGTGGAGATACATGAATCAGCACACAAAGAAATTGCAATTCGTAACTGTAACATACATAAAAATATGCGCACACCATTCCCCTGCTAGTTTAGATTTATTGACCTCTAACGGAAATGTTTTGGTTGCAGTACAATAAACAACAAATTACAGATTATAGACAAAGCACAAAGAGCTCTAGTAAAATAAAAATAAAAATACAGTAAGGGAAAATAAAATGCTAAGAAGCAACAAAGCGGTGGTTCTAGCGCAGGTGATAAACAATACAACAGGATAGCCATTATAGACTACACATTACACACTAAATGAGGTCTTGACATTTTTGTTTGTTTGTTTTTATGGCAGAAAATTATATTTAAAGCTACTTACCTCAAACAAGCAAAGTGCTATTCCAATCAAAACAAGTGCAATGCTTTCATAACAATTACACACAGTCAAAACATAGATAACGGCCTGATGAGGCCAAAAGGATTAAAACACATTCTGTGGAAGAGAGATTTGTTTTTAAAAAAGATCATTTAGTATATAAGGTGGTGGTGGTGACGTTTAAACAATCAGCTTAGACACTAACAATCTTAAAAGAACACGAAACTTAACCAAAAACACAAACTTGGCCACAAACTTCCTTTTTTTTTAAATCCTAAAATTAGACTGATTGTAAATATTTCCTAATAAAACACAAGTCTCCTTCAGTACAAACACCTTTACAAGACAGACCCGTCTCTGTTCAAGAAAACCACATGGCAAAAAAAAAAAAAAACAGAAAAAAAGAGCTACACCTGGTCCTGTCCCACTTCTGGTTTGCAACTAAAACAAGTTCATGGGAATTTAACATGGCTACAGGTTCGCGCATTAGTCAGTTGTTCCACAGCCTGTGGTCAGTCAGGCAACTGGCAGAGCAAAATACGGTGCGAAAAGCTTCACCGCTGAGCTCTGACCACAGAGGGCAATGCCAAGGTTTTGAAATAGCCCTTTACAAATACCCCCCCACACACACACCCACATGATAGCTCGCTTCACTACTCTGCACTCGCTTCTCGCCACCCAGACGTGTGGGTGCTGCTGGCAGAAGATTTGCTCACGTCCCCCTGCATGACCTGACGACTCTGCCAAAGCTTTCCTAGCGCAGCTCCCCATGCCTGTGCACCCGGCTCTCCGGTCTCAAGGGCTAAAAGCAGCTTAATCGCTATCTGTGGTCCACAGGAAGCCTATTTTGTAATGTCAATTTCCCTCCACTGTATCTCTGACACGGACAGGGCTGAGAGTGTACTTCCTTAGATTAGGAAACTGCCTCATAAAATAAGTTTAAACGATTGTGTGAAGGAGGAATATGTAAAACGTGGAAAAAAGTAAAGCCAGCTTGGTAAGAAAAAAAAAATTATATACACACATTTAAATGCATTTCCTGCTTCCAATGACAACAGTTCATCAACTCAAGAGATTAACATGGCATCTGTTTTTTCCTTCATGTCACAGTGAGTGTAAAGTGATCCGAGCCTCTGAAGCCCAGCACAAAGGCAGACAGGGGCAGCTGGGAAAGACGAGCACTGCAGTTACTGTGGCCACCAGCCAAACTGAGAGACACCATTTTATAGTGGGCAACGTGCAAGCGAGTGGGAGAAAGCATGAGCGTGTTTACAAAACTGTGTGGGAGGAACGTTTATAGGAATTAGCAGGAATTGTTATAATTGTATTAGATTCACATTCAACACAGCACAGGAAACTAGGCAAAAACTATGACATTTGGGAAACGAGGACATTTTTCTTATGAAATAAAAAAAGGGGCAGAAAACCTACAGTAGGCACTCGAAAAGGGCAGATCTGCTTTTAGAGTTTCGTCATGTTGTCATTTTTCACAGTCGTGCGAAATGCGTTTGCAAGGCGATGACGGAGTGTCTACAACTTCATGGATTAAAAAAAAAATAATAACAGGAGACTTTTCAATCTTTTCAGCTGTTGGTGAATTGGTGTGCGTGTCTCAGCGTCAACACAAGGGAATGTCCTCCCCCCCCCTCCTCACCAGAAGACACGGTCCTCCCCCCACCACGCTACTCCGCCTGCCATGGAGCCAGGCAGAGACACATTGTTTAGTCTAAACCCTGCTGCTACAGAGCGCCACACTGTACACACCAGACATCCCCCTTCACCCCCCATACACACACACACTGCTGATTAGAGTATCTAACTACCCTCAGAGGAGATCTAACCTACAGGCATAAAATAAAGTTAAAGCCTACTTTCACAATGTTATTTATCCTGCAAAGCATCCACAACAAAAACAAAACTCAATTTTCAGGCAGTAACCGTGGTGTACACGCTAAACACACACACAACAACACGCTGGGTATCAAACGGGAAGGACCGCGGGGTTCGGTGAACTGGCGACCTGCGCATTCTTTCGCACAATCAGAGTACAAATCAAAAACATGGCATAACATGACGCAGTGAGAGCGTGCAACCAATGCTCGAACTCTGCTTCCTGCCCTACCCCACAAATAGACAAATTTCTTCATGCCGCCTGTGCTGGACTCTCTCTCTCTGTCTCTCTCACACACAAAAGAAAAAAGAAAAGGCATCATTGGGACATTTTGCATAGCTGACATCTCTTTAAAAAAAAAAAAAAAAAAGTAAAACTGTAAGCCCAGTATCATTTGAGGTCACATTAGAATTCTTCCAAAATGTTCAGTCACCAAACATGCCTGAAAGACAAAATGACTTGAATAGAAATAACAATTCATCCCAGATGAAAATGTCTCGCATATTGTGGTAATTACAGGACAGGAATTCCAATTCAAGGCAAGCATTCCCTGTGTGTAATTTCCCTTTAACCCTATACTCCCTGAATAAGCCACACAGCCTTAAAGAGTTAACTCTTTCTAACACTGATGACTGGAGATAAACATATGTCCAGCCATTTTTACCATATCCCTCTTATTAGCAGGACAAAACAAAAAAAATAAAAAATAGGCAAGGACAGATCAAATCCTTTAGGTTCTACTCTACTAATCCATACTACTGTACATGTGGAACAACACAAGACTCAGCGTGGTGGTGTACAAAAATAATCACCACTGCGGAGTGAGATGTCCCGCAAACTCCTGAAGAGCACTGTTTTTAAAAGACAGCATGAACTGGAGTGTCGCCCTCAGCTTGCTCACCAGGGGCAAACTCACCATTTTGATTCATACAAATTCACATTTCATACAAACTTAAATAATTCTTTTGACTGTGTAAAGCTGCTTTGCGGCAATAAAAATTGCTAAAAGCACTATACAAATAAAATTGAATTGAATTGAATTTAAATTCACATCTATTCGGCAGTGTTTCACTTATTACCGTACAAAAACTCACACATTGTAGGCATTTATTGTCAGATTTGATGCCGTGGAATGTCCCAAAAACAAGTTAGTTCATGTTCTCACTTACGTTACAGCTGCAATAAAGTGACTTCCTCACCAGACACAGCAGCCCCTTCTCTCTCTGTCTTTTTTCCTTACAAACACAGCTTCTCATTTTACTAGAAATCTGGAAAGTGTAAACTTAAGACTGTCCTCAACATGTTTAGAAAGCACTTACACAACCAGGACTCCTTTTATATACAGAAAAATAAATGTCTCATTATAAAAATACGACACAATTTGACAAGTTTTACTTTTTACACACTCAAGTCAATTTATTATTAGTTATCTACAATGTGACATCAGTCATACAAGTCTCCGGGTATGAGCTGTACAGAAACAATAAATAACACTGAAACAAGAGCAATAATATTAATGTTCATGTCACAGCTGGAAATACTTATCATTATACAAAAACAAAGCATGCTGTCGTATAAAGTCAATTGTTTTTGGCTTGATGTGAAAACGTATATGGCAATAAGACGATAAAACACTAACATCAATAACTAAAAACACTCTGTAGGGTTTTTTCCCCCCCAATATATACATTATAGTCCTGTAGTCAAATGTCAATATCGCACTACATGAAATAAACTGCGGGGCCGATAGAGTAAGTCCACGACTTATGAACAAGTTACATTCTGTGAGCGCATACGCAAGTTGGGAGCCATTTGGGAGCAAGTTGTTTTATACTCCTTTGACATAAATATACAAATGTATATTATTAGAAAAAAAAAGACGGGAAGACGTCAGGGGAGGACAACGCTACATGGCGTTTAACTGCACATTTGAACCGACCCCATTTTGTATCAGAGCTGTTTGTTTCAGACTGTAAACTCTGTCTCATTAAGGATTATTCAAAATTAGGATTATTCACCATCAGGACAGCTTTACTACCAGCCATTTTCTACCATCGTCCTTCCAAACTGCTTCATTAAAACCGATGAGGTCAACTAATTTCTCCGCACCCCTACATGGACGCACATACAATATACTGAACTTTATGCATTTTATACATTTACTGACTCACTAAAAATATTGAATATAACTGTAAATATTGGTATCTGGTGCACTGCAGTGTTTATTTTTTGTACAATCTTGAGCTACTTCTGAGATTTGTTCACATCTACAAATGTTCATACAGCCGCAGTCCTTCCATATCTGCAGTAATTTGTAACTCAAATGTTCCTCGACTGTGTACATTAAGAAAAATATATATCGCAAAATTGTTACTCAAGGACTATTGCAGTTTAGGCTTGCCTTATTTTATTCCAACAAAACTATTTAAACAAAGGAAATAAAGTTTGGATCAATACCATATTCTATGATTGTTAATACACACAACATTTTTTAATTTAGTGCAGTAGTAATATCTCCTGATGTTGCTTGATGATGTAGAATGAAATTGTTTCAAATGGCTTTTCGTCACATCAACCACCTCCACATGGACACATGGGGTGTGTGTGTGTGTGTGTGTGTGTTTGTGTGTGTGTGTGTGTGTGTGTGTGAGAGAGAGAGACTGTTTTGATCACACTCTTACCAAAATAAGACATGGTTAAAGAAAATGAATGAATGAAACCAGAAATACACATCACACAGCAACACAAAGAACACAACGCCCCGCCATGTTAATGAACAAAATAAAACTGGGGATGTTTTTGGTTCACTTTGTCCCATATGAACCTCGCCCTAGTTCATCTATAGAGAATAACACTGACAAGGTTGTGTAATTTATTTCCTATGCAAAGGCGTACGCACTAAAATATGAGTAATTGTTTTGGCCTTCCATCTTTCTATTTGTACATTCATAACTTTACCGTTTGAATGGCATTTCTGGGAAAATCCGACAGCTCTAATGTGTGTTGGCTTCTTCCCTCACCGCAGAGGGTAATGAGCGCTGCCGGGCTCAGCAGACTGCGAACAGGAGCCGCGGCTTCATGCTGAATCGACAAGTCAGAGACAGGGTAATGGCTCTCTCCCTCGTTCTCACACACCAGTCTCAGAGTGATGGAGAATAATCACAGCAGTGCCACATTTGTGCTGGGCTTCCTAATGTGCCATCAACCAGCAGTAAGAGAGGCAACTGGCTAAGCTGTTAAGTAAAGCACTGGGGCTGAACTTGATGGGCAATTTTACAACCGACTCTAGGAGACCAAGAGAGCCAGCATTCAGACCTGGAACGTTTTCCTAATAAGGCTCCAGGAAACCAAAAGCTATTTAGTTGATTCTGTTTCTTGAGATCAGATCTAGTCTACCAAATGTGCACCAATTCTCCGACAAAATATATGCAAGCATGAATTCAGCATACACATTGAAATGAAATCGTCATTAACCTGACCCTTGAGAAATATTTCTAGGTCAAGGCAAAACAAAAACACTTAAGATTTATTTTTTATTTAGTACAGATCGCCCAAATTTATGATGATTTTATTTCCAGCTATTTGTGTCCCTGAATCTAGGTTTTAAAGAAAACCAGGGGACATAAAATGAGACTCCAATTCCCCAAGACTGTAAAGACCAGAGTGCTTGCAACATTTGTACTATCTGAGCCTAGTTGCAGGGAGGAAAAAAAGGAAATCACAAATCGGCCTCACAAAACACTGATTTCTTATGAATGACCTTTCGCAGAGAACAGACATTACAAAACAACTGCCTGACCTCCAACAATAAACAATGACTTCTCCCCAACTTGTTAATCTACTTCTTTTCCCTGTATTGTACAATAATTCAGACAAGCAGGCTCTCAGAATACCCTTCTCTATTATCTTCAGTCCCCTTGTAGCATTGGAGGGAGAGAGAGAGAAAGAGAGAGAGAGATACTTATCAAAGTCCAGGCTAAGCTAAACGTCAACTGCATTAGAGCGGCACAAGCAAGCCTAATTCTACTACAAAAAAAATGCATTACTGGATCTGGCGTGAACACATTAGATTAGATTTGATTTTATATCTAACCGCATTTTTGTGGGAACCTGCCCCATTCTGCCGACGAGCTGCAGACTGATCTCGATTAATTTCTCAATACAAGCCAATTCCAGAAAATCGATTCTGCATCATTAGCATTTGAGCAACAATCACATCAATCAGAGATCCACGATCATCCTTATTCCCTGTGACCATTGATCACAGACGCTGCTCTCCATCTCCTCAGGAATGCTGCGAGTTTGCAGAAGTGAAAGAGAGGATACGACGGCTGGAAAGCTGTTCCAGGGGTGACTTTTGAAACAAACCAAATGCAACAAAAAGTAGATTTCCAATTACTTCACAACGTGTAAATGAATGAAATAAGGGAAGAAACGTGAGGTAGGAGAGTCGTGCCTGCACTCACGTTCCTTAACTCGACAAGGGTGCGTTGCACAAAGGTCATGTTAATCAAAACTGGTTTTAGTGACTTGCAAGGGGAACTCACTGCTGTGAATAAAAATAAAGCCATTACTCAATGTCAATACTCCTTGTATTCAGTGACAAAGGTCACCACTGAACTTCAAGAGTGCACAACGCTTTCAGGGCATCTAAATAGCAACGTTTTATACTAAACAATGATTAAATTCCCAAACTGTCTGAGTAACTGTTATCAGGTTTTACATTGGTTTGAAGAGGAAGATTTAATGACAAATCATTTAGCACTACACGTGTTATCTCATCTCCAGGACAGTTAAAAAAAAAAAAAAAAACAGCTTAAAGCTTTCCACCTAAGAGTGTAAGTCCTAATCAGAAAGACAGGAAATGGCTCTGGATTAATTAGACGACGCTCTCGCAGCTGATTTTAAGTGGAACTTAAACGCTAAGAAGGAGTACAACCAAGTGATGCCAAATGTTTCTATAGCTTTACATAAATAAATAAATAATAAAAGACCTAAAATACAAGACTGGACTTTATATATATATATATATATATATATATATATATATATAAAATTATTATTATTATTATTTTTCTTTGCCCCTCAAACTGATTTCTTTCGGAGGTCGCCACAGCAAATTAAATGCCTCCATCTAACCCTATCCTCTACATCCTCTTCTCTCACAACAACTAACTTCATAATTAACCTCTCTCACTATACATACATACACACTTTATAAATATATATATATCTTTCGGCTGTTCCGCCCAACAACAACTCGGCTCAGGTTTTTTTTTTGTCTAAACCCTCCCATTTTACCAGGGCCTGTACTGCATCCAGTGGCTTGGGTTCGGGCATTTGGTAGGAACTGAACCCGGAACCTTCCATCTGGCAGGTGATAAAACCCATCACTAAGCCACTAAAGCCCTACCAAATCTACTATACCTACTAAGCAATATTTATTACATTTTAAGGAACTACACCACAGAGTTGATAATATATTAACAGAGATGAGCTAGAAGATATGATGGAGACGTGTTTGTTTGTAGTTTTTGGTCAGAATCAGGTGAACAAACAGCATTAATACTGTGTGTTAAAATGGACCAGCTTTAGGCCGTGGACTTTGTGTGGACAGGACAGATCCTATCTGCATCCATAAGTCTTACCTGCGACAGGACTGAGGAGAAGCACGGCGTAAAGCCCCAGAGTCAGGACTGGGACAGACATCTTTTCAGTCACACAGGGCCCAGTGCTCCCAGTGCTCCCAGCTGATTATCTGCCTCCTCTTGTTTTTCCCCCCAGTCGAGTATCCGAGTTCATTCGCGACGATGAAACAGTCCGACACCGGAGTGAGTGGACGGACAGTACATGATCCCCTGCGCACACACTTCGCCCGGTGTTGACTCCGACTCCTTCCCCAGGCGCTGCGTTAAGTTCGTTAGCTTCGGCAAGTTAATCGATCCGTCTAGCTAGCCTGCTAGCACCACAGTCTCGCCCTGATGCTGTGGGAAGATTAGCCAGCCTGCTCTGTGACTCACGGGCATCGCGTCTTCGTCACTTAGCTAAAATGACGATGTAGCTAGGATTTAGCTCGGCTGCTAAGCAGAGGAAAGTTTGCTAGCGAAAGTGACTAGCAGTGGGTCAGCTCCGCGCTGCCGAGCGTCGGGACGGTCCATGTCGGTTGGTTAGCTAGCTCCTGCAGCTAGGGACACCTCGAGCACCTGGCAGGATTATTTACTTTCTCACTCGCGTTTCAGATATTCCTTCAAACACCGTCGCTGTGTTAAAACTGAACTTATCTGTTACCCACACACACTCAGCCAGCACCGGCGTCGTCGAGCTCCTTCACCGTCTGAGGGGGAAAAATTTTTTCTCCAAGCAAGAGCGACTTCTTCTCAGGAAGGCAACTGCGTCGAAATAGCTCCGTGTCTGACTCTCTTATCCAAAAAGGGAGGGAAAAGGACACGTTTAACTGCGAAATGATATTATTTTTTAACCATATAAATTGAGTGGAAGCGACTGAGTGTGCGCGCGGTCAGGAGTCGGTCAGACATCGCGCTGCTATTTTGCATGGATGAGTTGTTGTTGCGAGTCGCAGCCGTGCGCGCGCGACCTCTCGCTAAGTTCTCCTCCTGTTCACGCACGCGGACGCAAACTGGAGGAATCGATTCACTGAAGAACCGAATCGACTCTTTTTTTCTTTTTTTTTAAGAGTCGATTCCTTGATTACAGGACTGCACAGCTTGTACGAGCTCAAGTTTCAGGTTTGAAGAGAGATTTTGACAAATATTCAGCAAAGAAGATTTAGGTTGTAAAACACAACATAACAATAAGCACCTCATGACTATGTTTTACTCACACCCTCACTCATCATCTATACAGCTTTATCCTGTGCTGGGAGGGGTGGTTAACGCAGGAGACTTACAGTAGGACTTACAGCATGGGGTGGGGTACACCATGGGAATGATGCCAATCCATTGCAGGGCAAACACAAACACCAATTAGCGTAATCTGCCTGTCTTTGGAAACCAGAGTACCCAGAGGAAACCCTCTTAGTATCGACCCGAGGCGGGAATCGAACACGGACCCCAGAGGTGGAATGCTACAGTCCTAAACACTATGACAACATTTACATTTACATCCAGAGCGACTTACATTTTTTTTTTTTTTTTTATCTTATTACACATCTAAGCAGTTGAGGGTTAAGGGCCTTGCTCAAGGGCCCAACAGTGGCAACTTGGTGGTTGTGGGGTTTGAACCTGAGATCTTCCGAACCGTAGTCCAATGCCTTAACCACTGAGCTACCCCTGACCCAGCAAATTGCCATTGACTACATGGCATGGTGCCGTAGTGGTTAGCACTAGCACTTTGCAACACCAGAGTGTAGGGTTTGAATCCCGCCTCAGTGTCTGTGTACGTGGAGTTTGCATGTTCTTCCCTGTGCATGGTGGATTTCCACTGGCTGCTCCAGATTCCTCCTACAGTCTAAAGACATGAATTTAATTGGCGTTCCCAAATTGGCCATAGTGTGTGAACATGTGAGTGTTTGTGCCTGCTACGGTTTGACACCCTATCCAGGGTGTAGTCCGCCTCATGCCCTCAGTCGAATGAGATAGGCTTCGGATCCCCACGACCCTGTATACAGGATAAAGTGGAATAGAGTTTGAGTGGGTAAATAGTTATTCCTCACTGTTCCCTATTAGTATTACTAATTAACAATAACTAATTACCCATTTGCTAAATAAATATATTATTGAAAATACAAAGAACTCTTGTTGTTCATATTAATCATAATACAGTATGTTTTATTCTGTGGAACCGACTCCTGAAGTCGACTCTTTTTTGTTCCAAATACTTGGAATCGAATTCGGAGTCGACTCCTCATGGGCCGAACAGCTTTTACAGTTCACCCCTCCTCCCTCCTCCGTCTGTCTGCTGTCTGTCTGCTGTGTGTTTCAGTTGTTCAACAGGACAACGCTGCTAGTCCCACACAGGGGAGTCTAGACAGAGTGATAGCACCTCTCTGTAGTAAGATTGCCACATATGGGGTAAACGACACAGTAAAATGCATTCAGTAAGCATGTTGTAAAGGGCAGTCCCAGGCTGGGGGGTTTATAGGAGCCACACAAATTCGACCATTCTTTTGACGCAACTTTAGATATATATTTTTAGAAAATTATTTAAGTAATATATTATAATAATACTATATTACATTAAATCAGGATAAATTGGATTAGATTGAAAAACATAAACATTTGTCTTTTTAAAAAGCAACCAAATTTGACAACAGTACAGTCGTAGTAGGTATTTAGCCTATTTTAGTGGACAGCGCGCCATCTGGTGGTACTAATCGTTGCCGACATTTGTCTACTAAATGAAGTCATGTTGACGGTCTACTGTACATTAAATTCAAAGACAAATAAAAAATGTATTTGTCTCATACACTGCCATGCAAAGTACAGCTTGCAGTGAAATGTTTATACAACTGCCTGTGATCTAAAAAGAAGGATTTAATAGGAATAGTATAATCAATAAAGTAATAAGAATATGAATGAAAAATATTTTTTATTCCCAAGCACTGGGGAACATGCAAACTCAATGCAGACAAACCGAGGCAGGGATTAAATCCGGACCCTGAAAGCACATGGCGACAGTGCTACCCACTAAGCCACCATTGCCATATGCACCCTAAATTTAATTAGCCTAATTTAAATACATGTTAAATATCACATTTGCGCTATTCAAAAAAGTGTGGTAGGCATTATTACGATTCAGTCACTGTTCACTTTAATAGGATCATTCAGTCAATTATACAGTCAGTCAATCATGTGGCAGCAGCACAATGCATACACAATGTACACATCAAACATCAGAATGAGAGAAGAATCCCACTGACTCAGAGACCATGGTATGATGGTATGGTTGTTGGTGTCAGATTGATGTTTTTGAGTAATTCCAAACTGAGACTTATCTGAAGTTCTCTAGATTTATTAAATTAGGCATTCTGAGCTTTTCTTCTCCAAGAGATGTAAAGAGGGATTTTTTTTTATGTTATACCCTTTCTGTCAGTTTAGTCTCTCATCCATAAGGCATTTTTTTTTGTCAGAACCAGCATTCACTGTTTTTTTTATTTGTCTCCCCAAATTATTCTCTTTATAAGAGAGATTCGTGTGAGAAAATATCAGAATCGCTGGTACCAACAACCATGTCAAGTTTGAAATCACTGATATCACTGCTGGTTTTTTTTCCAGATTCTGATGTTTGTTGTAAAAATCAACTGAAGTACTTGGCTTCTGTCTACCTGATTTCATACACTAGAAAATGGCACAAAAATGTTCAGTTATGTTAAATAAAACATCATCCTGTTTTTTCCCCCACATTTTACACAATATACAAAAGAAAAGAAGGTGAGTTGTTTCACCAGATAAAGACATGCAAGTGCAGTTTAATTTCAAATACCATAAACTCTAGCACACATGCATCTACAGAGTTTAGAAATCTCTTGGGAAAGTTATGGCCTGTACAAGAAACTTGTGCTCAAGGTTTTTCTAAAAGTAATGTGCTTTTCCATAACAATGACAACTTTAAAAAAAAAAATGGACTTGCAATATTTAAGGATAAATTCACTTTATTTAGAAAAACAATAACAATAAAATCTTCTTTGTTTGATACTTTTGTATATATTTTCTGCAAAAAAGACAATAATAGATTGCTCACATTCAAGTATGCATTATATGGCAAGCCTTAGGCTTTTAGGGGCCACACGCACAGCTTTCCCTCTCCAGAGACAGAAAGAAATTATGCAAAATATGCATACACAAATGAAGATTTTATACAGTATGTAGTGCAACAGTAAATATTAAATAACAACAATATATTTGTTTAAGCATGCAACAGACGGGTTTAAGGCATTATTCATAGTGCATCTAAGTAAGAGATAAACATAAATGCATGCAAGTTTGAAATAAATAAAGCATTAAAATATGGTCAATACTGCAATATTGTATTGCAATGTATGAAAATGTACACTTTCTTTACCAACATTGAGAATCTTTTAGCCAACTGTATTTTTCAGCCAAAAATATGTTTATAGTCAGAAAACAAAAACTTGTATGTATATATATATATATATATATATATATATATATATACACACTACTGTACTGTTCAAAAGTTTGGGGTCACTTGCAAATTTCTTTGTTTTTGTTTAGTGATTTATTTTCTACATTCTACAACAATACTTGGGATTTCAAAACTATAAAATAACACATATGGAATTAGGTAATTACGTAACAACAACAAAAACAACAGTTGGTTGTTATTTTAAGACACAGAGGTCAGCCTTTCTGTAATAGTTCTTGCAAGAACAGTATTGTCAAGTGCATTTGCAAAATCCGTCAAGCACCATAATGAAACTGACTCTGATAAAGACCATCCCAGGAGGGCGAGACCAAAACCTACCTCTGCCGCAGACGAGAAGTTCATTTAGAGTTATCAGCCTAAAAAATGACCAATTAACAGCACCTCAGATTAGAGGCGTTATGAAGTCTTTACAGAGCATAAGTAGCAGATACATCTCAATATCAACTGTTCAAAGAGATTAATACATTTTATAGACGCCTTCAGCATTCCTTTACAATGTAGAAAGAAATTAAAATCAGGAACGATCATGGAGTTAGAAAGTGTTCTAAAACTTTTGAACGATATATATATATTTTGATATATATATAATTATTATTATTATTATGAAAATAATAAGTTTTTTAATATATCTAATAGCTGACTCAGGATATACCACATATTGTAACTCAGCTTTGTTTACATCAATGGCCATGAATGGAGATGTCCTGTTTAATAAAGAACAGAAACCTACATCTTACATGTGTTTGGATGACCTTTGTTACAGCTGAACAATATGGACACAAATGTTGTTTTGTTGTAACACATTACTATTACAACATGACTGCATTTTATTAAAATAATCTAGTAAACAATACATAGAATAAAGAAAAATATAGTTCTGCCTCTTTTTAATTAAGGCCCGTGACAGAATTCATTAACACACCAACAGAAAACAAGTCCTGAGTCTCTGAGATAAAAACACAAGACAATGATAGTGCTTCTTTGGAATTTGTGTCTGTTATAAAGTTAATAATAATAATAATAATAATAATAATAATAATAATAATAATAATAATAATAATAATAATAATAATAAAATCGTTTAGATAGGACCTTTTTATGATCTTTTGTACAAAATGACTGGCATACATTAATTGGTAAAAATGAATACTCTCTCACTCATTCTTTATATGGCTTATCCTGTTTACTGTCATGGGGGGACCTGGAGGTGACTCAGGACATGACGGGGTGCCAATTCATCACAGGGTACATGAGTAGTTTGGAAATGCCAATTAGCCTAATCTGCATGTCTTTGGACATGAAACTGGGATGACTTTGGGATGAAACTGAGGTACCCAGAGGAAACCCACAAAGCACAGTGAAAACATGCACGTAGACCCCAGATAGTAGTTGAACCCTTGACGCTACGCCACAGTATAAAAAAATGAAAAATTAATTTAAGTGACATTACCTAACAAAGTTACTAACACGTCTATTACTTGATAAAATTTGTTTTAATAAATTAATGGTTATGCAATGTTTATCCCATAAGTGCATAAAATAAAGCTCACAATGAGTGTTATGAAGCAATCATTTAATTAACATGTTTTGTAACATTTAACTGTCACAATTTAGATCCAAGATATTTAGAGTTTATTCAATCAGCATTTAAGAAGATGGCGCGATTAAAATGTTTGCCCTTTTTTTTGTCATGGAACAAATAAATATATTTAATCCAGATGTAATCCATAACCATCTAAACAATTGTCAGTTAATGTATGTGTTATATTTGTTAAGAATATTTAGGATTTCAAATAGGATGTCAAGGTTCATGTAAAGCAATGCAGTAAATAATGTAAGTTGTTATAGCTTCCAGTTGTAGCCTTGAGTTGGCACCTAAGGTATTCTTGTTGGTACCCATTTTGTTAGGTAAATTTACCACATAAGTGAATTCATACATGCAGTATTAGATGACTGAGTGTAGCCTATCTGCTGCTATGCACAATGCACAGACCCTGCACTTAACCTGTTCATAATTGAAAAAGGACTGGTGAACAGATAATATCTTGTCATGATTCATTCTCAATACAGCAGCAGTGTGGCAGCATGTGTTGTGTTGGCATGTGAATATCACGTGAGTCATCGCTAAGCTGAGAAACAGTTTGCCAACCAGAAACATTCAGCCAACAGCAATCCTGTGATCCCTGATGACAAATTCTACATGAAAAAAAAAAACAGGATGAGAAATAGTCTATAACTGCATTTATAAGGTGAGCCAACAATGTGTCTAAATAGTGGCCTGTTGGAGCTCCAGGGTGTTTAGTGGAGTAGGAGGCTTGACATGACTCATGTTTCCGTCTCTGATGAGACAGGTGGAGATGTGTTCAAGATCTGAACAGCAGGGCTGCTCTCTGCACTCGGGGTCAGAGTCTCAGCATCTCTGCTGGAAGGCTGCGTTCTCTTGCGCTGGGATTGTTTACACATCAGCGGACGCAGCGAATGGCTGGAGACGTGGGAAGCTTTGCTGTTCTCCAGCGTTCTCTTGTTAACGTGGGTGACAGAGAGACGGCAACACAACGTCTGGAGGAAGGCTGTGCGAAACTGCCGTGATGAGAGATTGTAGAGCAGAGGGTTCAGCACGGAACTCAGGTAAAAGAAGGTGTCAGCTACAGGGTGCAGTTTGACGTATGATACCAGGTAACTCAAAGTCCAGGAATCCTTGGGTACGGCTGCCGTCATCAAGCGCCGAACCTGGTTTGGCATCCAGCATACGAACAGCGCACACACGATCAGCACTGAGAGAGACACCCACACACAAACACACGAGTGCAAATGAGTAGGGATGTATTCATATGGCACTAAATATTTATATTCAGTGCATTGTACAAGCATTTGTGTAAAAAAAAGATTTACATAACTAGAGCGGAAAGAAAAAAAAGTCTGTCCCTGTGTCCAGAAAATCTAATGTTGGGTTCATAGTTTTGTATACTCCATTATTATGTTTGTATAAACAAGGGAAGTCTACTTTCCCCCCATTTTTCTCCCCAGTTCTGTGACTTGCCATTTCCCACTCACCAGTCAGGTCTCTCTTATCTACCACTATAAAGTATGAAGACCAACACATCGAGAAACATGACGTCAGCCACCTACATCTTTTCAATCTGAAGCTTGTGCTATGTTACGGTCACATACATAGAGGAATGCAGTATTGATGTTTTTGATAATCAAAAGCTTAAATAAAGCCATGACTGACTAGTGAAGCTGTAATTGACAGGAGAAAGAATGTGCTGTTCCACGCACCAAAACACTAGGGCCAATTTTGCTCCCTTGTCCCTAGATACATTTCAACTTAATATCACCATCTTCCAAAAATATGGCAAAGGCTTTTCATTTACCTTACCCAGGATCCCAGTGTATTGTGTTTTAAAACGTATTCACAATAAAAAAAATGTTTTATACATAATAAACATGGATATATTCTTCATTATGTCAACAGTTCAAAGCCAAAATCAGGAGAGACAAAAAAAGATATCTTAGCTTTTGGTATTCAGAAATGATTTAAAGATTGTTCAGAATTAATACCTTACAATATATAATTTTAGGTTTTTGTCAGTTTAAGTAAAGCGAAACAATCTATGATGTCATGGCATAATGCGTTTCATAGATAATGCATCTCCTTAATAATAAAAACAAAGAAAATAAAATATCAAAATCTTGTATTATGCAGATATGCAAATTTTTGCACTCAACTGTAATAGAGAACGGCCTGTCCGCTGTCTTTATCAAAGATATCTCAGCACCGATTTTGCAGATGTGTGAGGATGTGTGCATATTATATAAACACTTCATTTAGTTTTTTATGTAATCAATCTGTTGTGCAAATGAGGTGATTTACCTAGGAAAATGATGGTCTGCTTGCGGGATGCTTTGACTCTGGCACTCTCGTGTTTAGGCACGCTAGCACCTGAAGTGTCCATAGTAATCATGGGTGCCCTGAGGACAACGATCATGCTCCTGCACATGAAAGCCACGCTGCCAAGGACCAGCAGGTAGAGGATGAAAGCTGTGAACACGCTGGCACGATACATTCCCCAGTATTCATGCAAATTGGTGCAGAAGGTCAGGTTCTGCGCTGGCGCACCTCCTGGCTCCACCACATGACCTTGTGTTCCAGTAGTAATTAGCAGTGGCACAGCAATAAGGACGGAGGTGAGCCATGCAGCAAGGATGAGATGAGCGGTCCGGGCGTGTGCCAACGATTTGTAGCGAAATGGATGGCATATAGCCATGTAGCGCTCAAAACTTAGAGTGGTCACATTTAGGATGGTGGCATAACTGCAGGCTTCGAACAAGAAGTTATAGATCTTGCAGGATGCGTTTCCAGAAGCAGAGCTAAAGGGGAACCAGATGGCACTATAGAGTTCCACAGGCATGCCTATCAGTAGCACTAGCAAATCAGAGCAGGCCAGGCTCACCATGTGATCGGTAACGTTCTTCTGTAAGTACCCGTTTCTCTGAAGCACCTGCGTCACGTGAATAGTGATGCTGTTTCCTACAATTCCAAGGATGAGAATGAGGCTGTACAGTACCGTGAGGAAGACCTTCAATTCGAAGTGCGTCTCCAGCTTTCGCCAGTCTCGCTCTCTTTCCTGTTCGTCCATATTCTCTCACTCGGGCTCTCTGCTCCAATCTACCCTGTTGACTTTAGCCCAGATTGCCTTATCTTTCCAGGAATGCTACGCTGATATCAGCACTATTAATCATCAAACTACCGCTGGAACCATGGCGAGGTTTCTATAAAGAATTAAAAGCCAATGTAGAGTTTATACCTTCTAAGTTAAGTTCTCATATCTGACCAGTCCAGCACTCCTGCATTAGCTTCCCCAACTCACAACGCCTCCATAAACACCAGATTCAGGGTGTCCCTCCTTTTCTGGCTGAAGTTTCCTTCTGATCATTAATATGTAATTTCGGCTTGGTTTTGTTCAAGCAAGCAGTGCTTCTCTTTCTTCCTCTGAGGCCACCTGAGTTAATGATTACAGTTTAACTCAGAGGCAGAGGGTGTGTATGCATGTGTGTGTGTGTGTGTGTGTGTAGATGTGTGTTAATCAGCATGAGCTAAGTGGACTGGCCCTCACTTTACAACCACAGCACCTCTGTATGAGTTGGAGCTTTGAGTCACATGTTCTCTGTTTACCCCAGTATGATGTCTGGGCCATTGTAATCAGATAGAAAGTTTAAGAAACGATGACTTTCATATCACACATCCTTTTTTTCCCATATGGAATCAGACACTGATTTCTCAAACATGCATTAGGCTGCTACAAGAACACACACAAGAAACTCTCATTAGTCATGTAAAGTTTTCCAAACATGTCTTAACGTCTCAGTGAATCAGAGTCTTAGCAGAGCCTCCCACTTTAAGCCAAACCGATAATGCTGGGCCCCACCTCTGACTCAACTGTCTAACGTAAACAGGATGAAAACAGCAATTTGAATCTGTCCAACATGGATGAAACAGGCAGATAAGCTGGAATCAGGAAACATTCTGCTGTTTGTTTTACTTAATGAGCCTTGTTAACCTTTTGTTCATTTCTGAAGTATAAGAAAGATAAAACGATCATTTTCCATCCTCTTTCTTCAGGATATACTGTATCCTGAATTATTCATCAGAACATCTGCCTTAAGTCAAGGTAAAGGCTTAATGCTTCATATCCAAGAACTCAGAATCGCAGAGAGCCCTTGTTTAGTTCATACTTGAAAAACCAGCTAAATCAATACCACACTTCTAGAAATACAGCTTTAATCTACTGTAAGACCCTATTTTATGTGTTATGATTATTATTTTTCTCATTTTCCTGACATTTTTAGTTTCTTGGTAAAAATTTATGAGACTTGGCATATGCATCACAAGTCCTGACTGTCAGGGTGTGGTAAATACTTTAACAAGGCCGTTGGTTGACATTTTATTCTTAATTATGGGGATCTAGCTTCATCTACATACACCACATTTGGTATTTATACAGGTCTTCTTAAAACATACCAAAATATTTATAATCTCCTCCCAACAGGACATCAGCCATTATGGATTCTGATGAAAATTAGTTTTAGCATGTAATAAAACTTTAAAATAACCAAGGTTTATAAAATTTTAACCTAATTTGGTCATCATGAGTTTAAGATATGCAAGATATCCAAGATTTTGAATATTTTATATCTTAAATGGTGATGCCATGGTTAAAGTGGTTAGTTTTTGTCACATGGCACAAATATGAGGTGTGGCCTGAATTATTCCTGTATATAATACAGTAAGGCTCAAATTCACATGTACGATCAAGAAGGTGGTGAATTCCCATGCAGATGCCAAATGTATAAGGGGTATTTAAATCAAACCAGAAAAATGGAACACAGTTATAAGAGTAAAAAATACCTTTATTTCTATATGTTATTCCCTGCAACACTAATGCACTTATGCCAGTGGTTCAGAAATGTTGTCTTTCCATATGGTAAAGCAATGATTGCACTGCCCATTTCGCGTCTGAAATGCTGGCCTCCCAGGAACTCCTTCAAGAGCCCCCCAAAAAAACCTTAAAGCAAAGGTCAGGATTCTATGGGGGATGGGGAAATTACTCCCAGCTGAGTTCCTGTAATGTAAGTTGGGGAAAGGTGTGGTGAACAGTATGAGGTTGTGCATTGTCCTGTAAAAAAAATAGAATATCTTTGGTGATTAAACCAGGTGTTTTTTCATGTTCATTTTTCTCGTCCAGGATCATCTTTCATGGGCGTGTGACCTTCTTTAAAATATTTGCACTATTCAAATGTTTCACTGCGCCTAGGAGTCTCATCACTGCACTGTGCTTGAAGTCTTTTGTAAATGTCAATTGGTTTTATGCCTTTAAGAGTAATTTCAACAAAAGTCCTGGTTTGACTTCCCCTTGTAATTTATTGTCACAGCAGCATATTTCTTATTTTGACACATTTCTATTTAGTAAATCATGTTTAATGCTAAATTTATGCAACGTGAATGTGTGTTAAGCTTCAACATATGCTCTTAAACTATCAGAAAATATTTTTTTAGAACACTGAGACTTACAAAAGCCCATGATGTACTTTATACAACAAATATAATTCTGTATTTTGCTTTACAAATTGTTTAAATTATACAGATACAGCACAGGGTTGAATTTTGCAAATGCTGAAAAAACCAGTTTCAGAAACTGGAATGATGCATCTTTTGCTTTTCTAGCAACTAGTTCTGCCAGATTTTTTTAAGAAATGAAGACAGAATCAGCTGCTCATATTTGTTTACCATATTAAAAAGCATGTGCATATTCATTTTACGAGTATGCTATCATTAATACACGTCATTTTGGTCATCATGAAAATTAGCCAGTTGTAAATTATTTTTTTGGAAATGAGGTGACAAAGAAAAATTATTTATGTAAATAAGTTCTTGATCAAGTTCTTCATTCTGATGGCTCAAAAGGTGTTAATTCATTTTCTGTGACAGCAGTTGGAACAGATTGTTATTTATTTGCTCATTCTCATGTCATCAGTCACTGCAGTACCGTGTTGCATAGTGATATTTAAGACACTTGTTTCATATAAATAGTTTTTGGAAGAAGTCTCTATAACCAATGCTTTGTAATACACAGAGGTAAAGCTGTACCTTGAAGTCTTCAGGATGCAGGGCTTTGCACTTTGAGGTGTTTTGTCTTATTACCATTAAGAGCGACAATAAAAAGAGAGGCTCGTAAACGGGAGCTTTTACGTCACTTTATGGCTTTTGCAGACACACTTAGCCGGAGCTACTTGCATCAATCTCAATATACATCTTAGCAGTTGAGAATTAAGGGCCTTATATGAGGCCTTGCAGTGGCAGCTTGGTGATGCTGGGGTTTGAACCGGTGACCTTCTAATTAGTAGTCTTAATGTCTTAACCACTGACTGTATTTAAAGCAGGATTCAATGTTAATACAGTATATTAAGATTCAAAGGTTACTATAAAAGCATAAAAAACACGTTCTTCAATAAATAAAAATGTCTTCATATTGCTGTGATACAACAAAACACTGGATTTCTTCAACACAAGGCCATTATGTTTACGCCATACCTTAAATACCTATATTAACCTAAAATGCTTAACCAGGCATTAGAAGCACATAGGACATATGTAGTAACTGCAGTAGATTATTTTCTTCATGCCCTAGTCCTGTAAGGTATCCTTATTGCATGGTTGTGGCAGACTGCAATGTCAAGAAATTTTAAGATATTTCTATCAAAGCACTAAACGCTTTCAATCACAGCACTGATTTCATATGTTCTTTGTGCGTTTTTTAGTAACAAAATCGCCTTCAGAAAATGTAAATGACATTATTTAGCAAGGGTAATACTTAAATAAAGGCATGTGCAATGCTGCAATAACCAGCTTAGTAAGTAAACAGCTCATAAAGTCATCTAACATTACAGTTTGTCTGCTAGCATAAGGGCTCAGTACTGAACCAATACACATATATAAAAGTGCTATAATAACAGAGATAAGCCACCGTACAGGCTGGGCTGACACACTGTGAACTAGTGTCGGTCAGGATCTGTAGTAAAGCAATGGAGCTTTGTGTTTGTCTTAGTTTTGTGTTAGAATTTGTTCCCCGTGTTACAAAGAGCCAAGGGCTTTCAGGCTTTCTTCCAGAAGCTGCATCAGTGGAAATATACAGGGTTTCTATATTTTTTCTTCTAAAGAAACAAATTACAATGAGATACATTCCATTTTTGTACAATTCTTTTTGACCACTTTTAAAGGGAAAAGCATGAATTAGATCATGATCCTATATTTAAACGATAATTTCTAATAATTAGTGAATACAGTAAATAATAGGAAAAGCTGTACAGTTATGGTTCTTGAGGCTTTAGGGCTAAATAATTCTTATGTCTTTTCTCTTCTGAACATTTTTTTTTTGTCAAAGTATTAACACTCGACAGATGTCTCCACAGCATGTTCCCAAAAATAAACTTAGTGATTTTTAACCTAATCTCCATGTACAATAAGTCTATCATATGGCTTACCAAAGAGAAGACATTTAAGACCTCCAATAGAAGAAAGATAGAAAGCCTGTTTATGTTAAACTCTCTTACAGTAAATGTTTATGTGAACCAGCAATTTTTTGTAGAATGTTTTCATTCTTTACTAAAAGGTATATATGTTACATTAATGTGCATAATTTGTCTTTTTATAGATGAGACCTCTAATTAGGCATGGATACCATAATGTAGCTACAAAAAATGTTGAGATAATATAAATAACCAGAATATGAACCAGATTAAAAATAATGCGAATAATAATTTAACTGCACTGCTACAGCATTGAAAAGTTAGAAATTTAGAGTATATCAAATAGCTTTGGTATTACTTTTTAAATGCCTGTTTTTAGCATAAATTCTTAGTTTTGGCATATATAGCTTTTCTGGACTGGTAAATATTAGGGAAAAAATATGCACAGAAGATACATACTGTAGCGTTTGCTTTCATACACTGTTTTTTTGTTGCCCAGTAATAAAATTATATTTATATTTGAGAAACTGTCAGATGAACCCTGATCTGAGTGTTTCATTTCATGCCACATACTAGATATTTATCTGATCTCGGATCACAAACTTGGCTCAGGTTTAATTTGAAAAGATTTTTGGGTCCACAAAGATTTCTGTGAACAAATTTTGAAATAGTCTGAGGTATTTCTTTAAAGTGCAAATCTGGTGAGTGAACAACAGACCAACTCCTACACCACTTACCAGTGAGTCAGTCTGATTTCTTCAAAATTGAAACTAGAATGTGTCATGGTCACTGCGGTCTGTATAAACTCAGAGCACAATGTGCAAAAGACACAACAAAAGAGACAACAGGATTTTTTCCCCCATGTGCTAAAGAGGGTGAAAAAAGCAGGAGAATACATACATTCTATAGTGTTTACTTGTATTGGATTATAATTAGTAATTCATACACAAAATGTATTAATTACATTTAAATGGTAATTTATACACACAATGTATTAATTACAATAGTACATGGCTTTAGTGTTTTCCTTCAATGGTAAATGGGATTGTGCGAGTTTTACTAGGACCTTGACATCTAGACACTATCTACAGTACAAAGATTAAAAAGATTATAGGCTATTTATACTTCATGGGAGTATTGGTGATTTGAAACCAGCAAATCTGCATGTACATCAAAATGCGAAACAATAACTATGTAGTGTGTGCAGTCTGTATAAATTTATGTTGTAAGATACTGATGAAAACATACACACACACACACACACACACACACAAACACACACACACAAAGTGTTACTTCAAGAGCTCAGACTCTGCTGATCACAATCCTATTTTTACACACACACACACACACACACACACACACACACACACACACACACACACACACACACACACACACACACACACACAAAGTGTTACTACAAGAGCTCAGAAGCTACTGATCACAATCCCATTTTTACTTGGGAAGGGCTCGGATTGTGATACTGTGATTGGAAAGTCAGTCAGTGTGTCTGGATCATCCATCATGGCTGATAAAGGCTGCTTGCTTGGGCGTAGTTTTTGGCCCTGAGATATCACAGCCAACAAAATGAGGATAAGAATGGTCAATCACAGGTCTTCAGTATATGTGAAGAGAAGGAAGAAGTGATACGAGGCACAATGGCAGGTTTTAGATTGTCCGTTGCTGCTTCTCAGTTCCTGTGTAAAGAAGTTTTACTTTAGTTAGCTTTCTTTGATAAAGAACTGTTTCTAAAGAAACAGTATTTCTTAAAATACAGGCTTAAATATTACTAGTTGCACAAGGAAAATAGCAGACTGATGTCAATTTGTAAACATGTGTCTAGGTGGGTGGTGATTCAATCTGAGGCATGTTATTCATATTTTCTCTCTGAAAATTTTGTATAAACACGCAAAGACACAGACAGAAGCAGTTTGCCACATTTTTTCATTCATTCCATCTAATTTGTATTCAAAATAAAATGAACATGGGGTCAGTTAACTCAGGAGTAATGTGCTACCAAGGACGCATGATTGCCTTGTCTTGCTTTGGAATTAGAGAAACCCAAACTAAACAGTTTTCAACCCTCCATCTGTCTTCAAGAAAGAATTCCTTAGCTCTTGTTTATTCCTGTGTCTTAGGACACATAGCAGATGGAAAATTTGCAATAAGATGTCCTCCGAACCAAACACTGAATTTTGTAAAATGGCTTCACAAGCATTACAATCCCGTCTTTACACTTACATAGCATTACTATCTATCTCACATATAACAAAACATAATCAAATGTGATTACAGACTCCAAACAGACCATAAAATATATATTAGACAAAATGATGAGTTTGGATTGTTTTTAACCAAATTGTAGACTTTATGTGGAACAAATCAAGGTCAATTTTAATACAATCTAAGCAAACAACATCCATAGAAAGTAAAACACGATGATTTGGAAGTGCTTATGCCGCTTTTTCACACATGCACGTACAAAGGTCATAGCTTACCTCTTAAAATGTTAATCAAGAGCAGAAACCTCTGTTATCCAGGGCAGAGCTCTGTAAAGGGATGAGGCTCTCACACTGCTCACTGTCCTCTGCTAATCTATAAAACACCCACACAATACCACACACACATCAAACGGACAGAACTTCCATCGAACAATGAATATCTGTGTGTCTTAGTTTTATTCTTTTTACTTAGACAGTTCACTGTTTTAAAATATACATGAATTTAAACTACAATTTCACGATTTCCTGTGTTTGTATGGGCCATACATACACATGTACCACAATAAACATGTACAGTATATGTATCTCATTAAGAATTATGTAATAACAATAATGAAAATAATAATAATAATAATAATAATGACAATGAATCACCATAAGGAATTTCATTTTTTATTTCAAGACAAAAGAAACAGTTGCATATACTTCCCTCCTTTGTTGCAGGGATATTACTTGACTACTATTGCTTGCTTTTAAAACATTCATATATTACTAATCCTGCTGTCACTGTGGGTTATATTCTGATTCAATGCAGAATACTGTAATCACTTTCACTGACATTACAAACACATTGAAGCTGTTTAGGAAGGCAAAAAAGTAATTTGCCTCTCAAATACAATAGAAATCTGAAAGACAGGTAGGAGCTGTCAAAGTGTGATGACTAAAAGAAAATATGAACCAAACAAAGTCTGAAAACTTGCTTCCAAAGTACAATGCACTTATTCAAAGCAGATTTTCTGAAATTACATGTTAAAAACTTTGGAATGGCCATGAAACAATCTTAAACATGGACCTCTGGATAATTAGCCAAAAGGTCTTTAGACGATAAAGAGGATTCTGTTAAAATGTAGCCATTCAATTACTCTTAGTCTAGTTAACAGCTGTATGCAAAGGTTTGGGCACCCTGAACCAAATTAGGCTTATCCAAATTCTCGAAGCAAATGTAATACAGAAAGTCTGACAACGATAGTTTATTTACTACAACAGATCAATGATTCAAAATTCACCCCAAAATCAACCATAAACTACTCCAGGAAATGCTTTTGGAATCTCCCTCGCAGACCCCTCACTTGAATATTATGTGAAATCACTGGGTTGGTCTTAAACATGCTGTACATAGTTTAAGAATTTCCCAGAAAAATAATTCTAGCAACAGTAGTTAAATTACTAAAGCAAGAATAGACAGATAAAATAGACTGGCTACATAACATTTTTTTGTTAATTAAAAAAAAAAAAAAAAAAAAAAAAACATCCAACATGCATTAACAAACAAAACCAACGTTATTTTTTTTACAGTTTGCTGCAAAGGTTGAGTTAACGTCTTATGATCATTGTTAAAAGTATACATATAAATAAATTTGTATGTAATTTGTTGAGGTATGTGTATGCATACAACTGTAGTCTTAGAGTTTAAATTAATACTAAATTTCAGGTTTGAGTAAGGAATCCCCACCTGTGAATCCTGTGCTTGCGGCAGAAAAAGGAGAAAACTCTCCGCAGCGCCACCATCGCTGGGTCCCAGTTATTGTACTGGCTCAGGAGTGCAGTCAGGAAAAAGGAGAGAAAAACTGGAACTGCTCCAGCAAAGAATAACCAAGAGAAACTCGTCTGGAAACATAGATTAGGTTACACTGTTTGTATAGCTGAGAATATATGTATAGTCTAATCTAATTACTACCCAGTAAATAAATATTAATAATAAATGAGTAAATAAACCCAGTACTACCCAGTATTATTTTCTATATGGTGCACTCAATATAAATGGAAATACCCTTAAATTTAAACTGACAGTCTGTATTATAACATTCTAGCACTGTTTTAATTAAAATATAAAAAAAACTTTTGCCTTCAGAACTGCCTTAATTCTTTGTGGCATAATATAAAACAAGGTGCTGAAAACATTGCTTAGAGATTTTGGTCCATATTGAAACGATAGCATCACACAGCTAAAGAAGATTTTTTAGCTGCACATCCATGGTGCATCCATGGACATGTGAGATCATTGTCACATTCAAGCAGACAGTTTAAGATGATTTTAGCTTTTTGACATGGTGCGTTATCCTGGGGTCATAAAGGGATATACATGGTCAGCAGCAATACTTAGGTAGCCTGTGGCATTTAAGCTGTGACTTTGAAACACCACCTGTAATGGAATGTGTGCATCGCACACCTCGCCCCAAACCTGGAGCAGGGCAATCTTCAAGACCATTCCTCGTCTGCTTCCATCGTAAGGTATAAAGTTTTAACTTTTGTATCCTGCCCGTCTCCATGTGAGACTCGGAGAGGAAACTCACACTTTTGACTCACCTGAGGCTGCTTTTTACAAGCCATCCTCGAACAGGACTAAAGTACGGCTCTCGGTGTAAGGTGGCTGTCGAGGTACATTCTACACACAATTGTCCTGCGGAGACTAGGTGACACTGTATATCTTTTTGTGTGTGTGTGTGCATTGCCTTGAAGAATATTCAGTATAATGTTTACGACACTTGGATGTTGGATTCAATGTAAATATCGTGGTTGGGGGTATCTCGAGAAGTAAGTTTGGATAATCGGGAGCCAAAAAGGGTAAAAGGGTTTCTGCAGCTTGCTGGGGAAGCAAGCATAGAATTTTTTTTTTGGAAGTTTGGTTGTGTGTTACATTTTTAAAAAAATTTTTGTTTTATTTTAGGCCTTTACATGAATCTAATAGTGAGGAAATGTGTATATTGCTGTTGGCATTTCTGTTTTATGTTTGCTGGTTTAATTCATATTAGCCCATGTCGAATATAGCTGATTTTTCGAAAGTTCGATTTATCAGCTGGAATGTGAAAGGCTTAAACGGCCCTAACAAAAGGGGCAAAATCTGAAAAAATATACTTACAAGAAACTCACCTCTACATTGATGATCATCTCAGAATAAAAAAAATCTTGGGTGGGACAAATTTTTCACTCAATGAAATATATACTGATGCATAAGGACATTCAATTTACTGCCTCTGCTTCTATTGCAGGGAAGATATGTTGTATCTCCCCTGATGCTATCCCAGGTCCCCGTTTTATTAGGCAATGTATATGCTCCTAACTGGGACAATTTGAGTTTTATTAATAAATTTGGGTCTGGTTTCTTCATTGCCAGACCTAAATTCCCATCTTTTTGGTGGTGATATAAATTGCGTTATGGACCCATCCCTTGACCCTTCTAACCCTAAATTCTTATCCTAAAGATGGCACAAGCCTTGTCTACGTTTATAGATCAAGTGGGGGCTGTTGATCCTTGGCATTTTCTATTTCCACAGAGCAAAGTATGCTCCTACTTCTCACAAATTCACCACTCCTACTCAAGAATTGATTATTTTTTAAATATATTAATCTTAGACTTCCCTATAATGAACAAATTCAGTATTTACCTATTGTAGAATCAGACCAGGTTCCTTTACAATTAGATCATATTTGTAATTTGAGGCATAACGAACAGCCTATGTGGAGACTAAATACAACCTTTTTATCGGATCATGAGTTTTGTACATTTATATCAACGGCTATGGATAATGTCCTTTTATACAATAGATCAGAAACTATTTATGCATCTACACTATGGGAGACACTTAAAGTAGTTATTGGGGGAAAAATAATTTCATATACAACAACTTTCAATAAAAAACAAACAAAAGCTGTATAATCTAACTGTCTTCAAAGTTTGAAGGTTAGATTACCTATATTCCACGTTGCCCACATCCAAACTATATAAGGAAAGGTTAAACTTTCAGTATAACCTGTTATCAACAAACAAAACTGAATGGTATTTGTTATTATTATGATCCAAACTTATACCCCAAATTTATAATAGTAACAACGATTTAATAGTTAACCGTACTCAAATTAATAATATTTGTAAGAACCATTTCTTAAATTTGTTAATTCCAAAAGCCTTGGAAATGTTTGAATTTTTAGACTGTATAGATATACCCACTCAATTCAGTGGAGAAAACCTATTTGGATCAGCACATACAAACAGAAGACATTTTAAACTCTATCATACAAATGCAGAGCAAAATAAGCTCCTGGCCCTGAAGGCTATCCAATAGGTTTTTATAAAAAATTTGCAGATAAACTAGCCTCTATTCTTCAATAAATTTTTGTGGACTCTTTGGAAAAAGGGTAGCTTGCCACAGACCTTGAATAAAGCAAACATTATAATTTTATTAAAACCTGGAAGGGATCCTTTAAAATATAATTCTTATAGGCCAATTTCCCTCCTAAATTCCAATGTTAAAATTTTGTCAAAAATTGCTTTAATCTTATATACTGTATTGGAGAACTTGATCTCAAAAGACCAAAAAGAGTTTATAAGTATGGAACTCCGAAGTGTTATTAAGTGTTATTAAATAAATAAATAGGACATGATGAAATAAATCACTCTATGAATAAATAAGACACATATATGTAGTATGAGAATGATATTGTGAAATAATGGAACATATTTAAAAAAAAAAAGCTTATTATTGTGAAATATATTGCACTTTGCTATATAAATTTACTAATTATTATAAAATAATATTTCATGGTCATTATTTTTCCCAATAACAGAGATTATTGCAAAGGCATTTTATTTAATTCATGCTTTTTTCATTTCAAAATGTCATTTTTTCAAAATCAGTTTTTATTTCAAAATCCCCTTTTTCACGATGGCTTATTTATTTCAGAACGCGACTTTTCAGCAGAATGAGTCGTTCTGTCAATCATCGTCAGTGGGTTGGACCTGCGCGCCTATTGGCTGATCTTTTAACATCGATTAGTTTCCCTGAATACCTACTCCGCGGACCTGCTACAGCTAGCAACAACGTGCTAGGCTCTGTGGCGGACTGGCCATCTGGAGCACCGGGCGTTCTCCCGGTGGGCCACTGGTCAATCTGGCCAGCCCAGTCTTCTTCTCCTTTGTCTTTTGGCTGTTCCCTTTCAGTGGTCGCCACAGCAATCATTTGCCTTCATCTAACCCTATCCTCTGCATCCTCTTCTCTCACACCAACTAACTTCATGTCCTCTCTCACTGCATCCATAAATCTCCTCTTTGGTCTTCCTCTAGACCTCCTGCCTGGCAGTTCCAACCTCAGCATCCTTCTACCGATATATTTACAATCTCTCCTCTGAACATGTCCAAACCACCTCAATCTGGCCTCTCTGACTTTATCTCCAAAACATCTAACGTGGGTTGTCCCTCTGATAAACTCATTCTTGATCCTATCCATCCTTGTCACTCCCAAAGAGAACCTCAACATCTTCAGCTCTGCTACCTCCAACTCTGCCTCCTGTCTTTTCTTCAGCGCCACTGTCTCTAAGCCGTAGAGCATTGCTGGTCTCACCACTGTCCTGTACACCTTTCCTTTCATTCTCGCTGATACTCTTTTATCGCACAACACACCTGACACTTTTCTCCACCCATTCCAACCTGCCTGTACCCGCCCCTTCACCTCCTTTCACCACACTCTCCGTTGCTCTGGACCGTTGACCCTAAGTACTTAAAATCCTGCACCTTCTTTACTTCTGCTCCCTGTAGCCTCACTGATCCTCCTGGGTCACTCTCATTTACACACATGTATTCTGTCTTGCTGCGGCTAACCTTCATTCCTCTGCTTTCCTGAGCATACCGCCACCTCTCCAAATTTTCCTCCACCTGTTCCCTGCTCTCGCTACAGAGCACAATGTCATCTGCAAACATCATAGTCCATGGAGACTCCTGTCTTACCTCATCTGTCATCCTGTCCATCACCAGAGCAAACAAAAAGGGGCTTAGAGCCGATCCTTGATGCAGATATACCTCCACCTTGAACTCCTCTGTCACACCTACAGCACATCTTACCACTGTCTTACAGCTCTCATACATGTCCTGCACCACTCTAACATACTTCTCTGCCACTCCAGACTTCCTCATACAATACCACAGCTCCTCTCTTGGCACCCTGTCATACGCTTTCTCTAAATCTAAAAAGACACAATGCAACTCCCTGTTACCTTCTCTGTACTTCTCCGCCAGCATCCTCAAAGCAAATACTGCATCTGATGTACTCTTTCTAGGCATAAAACCATATTGCTGCTCACAAATGCTCACCTCTGCCCTTAACCTAGCTTCCACTATTCTTTCCCACAGCTTCATTGTCTGGCTCATTAGCTTTATACCTCTATAATTGCCACAGCTTTGCACATCTCCCTTGTTCTTAAAAATTGGCACCAATACACTTCTCCTCCATTCCTCTGGAATCCTCTCACTCTCCAAGATCTTGTTAAACAAACTTGTCAAAAACTCTACTGCCACCTCTCTTAAGCACTTCCATACCTCCACAGGTATGTCATCAGGACCAACAGCCTTTTCACTCTTCATCCTCTTCAACGCCCTTCTCACCTCACTTCTACTAATATTTGCTACTTCCTGTTCCACAACAGTCACCTCTTCTACTCTTTGTTCTCTTTCGTTTTCCTCATTCATCAACTCCTTAAAGTACTCCTTCCATCTTCCCATCACCCTCCTGGCATCTGTCAGTACATTTCCATCTCTATCTTTAATCACTCTAACCTGCTGCACATCCTTCCCATCTCTATCTCTCTGCCTTGCCAACCTGTACAGATCCACCTCTCCCTCCTTACTGTCTAGCCTAGCATACAAGTCCTCATATGCTCTTTGTTTGTCCTTTGCCACCTCTACCTTCACCTTACTCTGCATCTCCCTGTACTCCTGTCTACTCTCTTCAGTCCTCTCAGTGTCCCACTTCTTCTTAGCTAGCCTCTTTCCCTGTATACACTCCTGGACTTCCTCATTCCACCACCAAGTCTCCTTGTCCACTTTCCCCTTACCTGATGATAGACAAAGTACCCTCCTACCCGTCTCCCTGATCACATTGGCTGTAGTTGTCCAGTCAATTGAAAGCCCCTCCTGACCACACATAGCCTGTCTCAACTCCTCCCTAAAGACTTCACAACATTCTTCCTTTCTCAGCTTCCACCATTTTGTCCTCTGCTCTGCCTTTGTCCTCTTCGCCTTCCTCACCACCAGGGTTATTTTACACACCACCATTCTGTGTTGTCTGGCTACACTCTCCCCTACCAACACTTTGCAGTCACTGATCTCTTTCAGGTTACAACGTCGACACAAGATGTAGTCGACCTGAGTGCTTCTGCCTCCACTCTTATATGTCACCCTATGTTCCTAATGTGGCCAGCCCAGTCAGTACGTAAATTTATTTTTAAAATGACGGAAACTATAATATTGCATCTCATTTTTACGCAGATAGATGAGTGCGTTGATCGTACGAGCGCCGCAGACAAAGAGCGTGTTTTGTATCGGGCAAAACTATGTTGTATTACAGTATGTTGCCCCCTTATGAGTTGCTGCGCGTGATGAGGAGAGAACGGAGCAGGAGCTCAGCTGCTCCCCACAGAAACGCTCTATTGTTTTACCCTTTTCTTTACTTTTACTGTATGTTTTGTATTATAATTTTGTGACGCTGAAAAAGGCTGATAAATGTTTTGTGCTGAACGCTATTGTTGGCTCTGAGCTCTTTTCCCCCCGAACTATCCGGCCCAAAGCGGCACAGTTTGAGTGCATGTGAATGTATTGTGATCCTATTTCATACGTGTTCTGAAACCACGCCCCCTTTCACTTTTAATTTACAGAGGGAGAGAGATGGATTATTTCTCGATACAGCAGAGAATGAATAACTGCCATGGATGAAAAAATAAATAAATAAATTTACGCAACAAGAAGAAAAAGCTTTAAAAGCGGATTCTGTGAAATTCCTCAAATGAACAGATTATGCCTTTGGCGTAAGGGGAAATTACAGTTCCACGGGCTCTGACAGCTCTAACGTTAAGGTCAGGGACAGCGAGTCTGGATCCAGCAGCCTCAGGGTCAGTGACTATGTTGACCAACACCTCTCCCCTTATGTACCCGAGCCAAGTGAAAATCAACTGAACAGGTAAACTAAAATAAAAACAGAGACAGCATTAGTTCGGGCTAGTAAATTAGTTACTCATTTTAATTATTATTGTAGACAATATTAATTCAAAATAAGGCTGAGAAAATATTATTTTGAAATAATATTGACTACAATAATAATTACTAGCATGAGCTGATGCTGCTACTGATTTTATTCCAGATTACCTGTTCAGTTTGATTGGCATTATTTTCACTCAGGTAGATCAGGGGAGAGGTGTTGGTCATCATCAGCAGGCACTGGTTCATCATCACTGACCTGCTGCACTTGCAGCTTACACTGATGAGTGGTGTATCTAACACTGACTGCATCAAGATGACCCCCCCCTAAAATATTGTCTTTATAGTTTTATATGTTGTTTGTCTTAATGTTCTTTCTTTTGTTTTACAAACATAACTCAATATACACTACCGTTCAAAAGTTTGGGGTCACTTGCAAACTTCTTTTTGTTTAGTGATTCATTTTCTACATACTACAACAATACTGTAGATTTCAAAACTATAAAATAACACATATAGAATTAGGTAATTATGTAACAAAAACAACAGTTAGTTGTTATTCGAAGACACAGAGGTCAGCCTTTCTGTAATAGTTCTTGCAAGAACAGTATTGTCAAATGCATTTGCAAAATCCGTCAAGCACCATAATGAAACTGGCTCTCATGAAGGCCATCCCAGGAGGGCGAGACCAAAACCTACCTCTACTGCAGACGAGAAGTTCATTTAGAGTTATCAGCCTGAAAAATGACCAATTAACAGCACCTCAGATTAGAGGCGTTATGAAGTCTTTACAGAGCAGAAGTAGCAGATACATCTAAATATCAACTGTTCAAATGAGATTAATGCATTTTTGGACGCCTTCAGCATTCCTTTACACTGTAGAAAGAAATAAAAATCAGTAACGATGATGGAGTTAGAAAGTGACTCCAAACTTTTGAACGGTAGTGTATGTTCAGTGATACTTCAAATAATATATTTAAAAAGAATTTATTTCTGTATTGCTTTATATTTTTATACTAGTAAGTTGTGTGCTAAGTCAAAAGTCATGGAAGATGGCGGACTGGTGTAAACTTCAGTTAGTTCTGCTCATTTTAGCAGATCAAATAGAGAGGAATAATACAATACGTATTGCACCATTAGACCTAACTCGATACTTCATGCGCTAATACTTATGTCTGAAAGGAGCAACCAATCACACAGCTGGCTTCGCCCTATCGCTCTTGATTGACGGAACGACTCATTCTGCTGAAAAGTCGCATAATGAAATAAATAAGCCATCGTGAAAAACGAGATTTTGAAATAAAAACTGACTTTGAAAAATTGACATTTTGAAATAAAAACAGCATGAATTAAATAAAATGCCTCTGCAATAATCTTTGTTATTGGAAAAAATAATGACCATGAAATATTATTTCATAATAATAAGAAAATGTATATAGCAGCGTGCAATATATTTCACAATAATAAGCTTTTTTTCAAAATATGTTCCATTATTTCACAATATCATTCTCATATTACATATATGTGTTTTATTTATTCATAGTGATTTATTTCATCATGTCCTATTTATTTATTTAATTTTGAACACTTTGGAGTTCCATATATAAGTGGCTGTCACTCTTATTGTAATATCTGGAAATTATTAGGTGTGATTTACTCGTCTAAATTCTCTATGCCTGTCCCTCAGGCAGTCATATCATTAGATGCTGAAAAAGCATTTAATAGGGTGAAGTGGAAATATTTATTCTCTGTGACGGAAAGATTCGGCTTTGGAATACATCATCTTTCACTGATTAAGTTATTATATGCTTTTCCTAAAGCAGGGGTCTCCAAACCCAATCCTGGAGGGCCAGTGTCCAACACAGTTTGGTGATTCTTCTTTTTAAACATAGCTGATTTAACTAATATGTTAATTACTAGGTTCAGTGGGTGTGTTTAAGTGTTTGTAAATTACAAACTGTGCTGGTCACTGGCCCTCCAGGGCTGGATTTGGAGACCCCTGCCCTAAAGCATATATAATTACAAATAGAGTATGTTCAAAATGTTTCCCCCTGTCAAGTGGTACTAGACAAAGTTGTCCCCTTAGCCCTTTACTTTTTACTTTAGCCACTGAACCGCTATCTATAGCAGTGAGATGCTAACAACTGTTTACTGGCATTAATATCAGGGGCACAGAGCACAGAGTACTAAAAAGTAACTTCTTTTTAGATTCTGTCTCTCACAGTGGAAATGCACCGATGCTAAAAATTGTAGACCCCTCCATGATTTCTAAATTACTAAGTAAAAGAACTTGCAACATTACAGGGTGATCAAATACTTATGGACCTCACTGTATAATATATTATATATACGCATAAACACTTGTTTTAACACCTCACCTTCTGCAAGCATATATCAGTCAGGATGGACAGTGGGATTGTTAAACTCAGAGCCAGTGTCCCAATTAGAGATGAAGTGAGAAAACAGCCCCTGTAAAAAGAAAAACGTACATATAGCAAATTTAATGAGTATTGAGACCTATAGTATATTTATACTAAGTACAAGCTCTTTTTTGCAACTTACAATTCAACATGTAAACCAATACCTACAACCTAAGCTAGGGCATGTCAATATGCTAAGGATTAAAACAATATCACATTGAAACAATTACTTCACTAGAACTGAAACAATATTACATTGAAACAATTGAAATACTAGAATTAAACTATATAAAATGTCCAAAAGTACACCTGACCACCACCCCTAAGGTTGTTTAGGATGTCCTTGTGAACAAACGCCTTGGGGGTGTTCTGCAGTGTAGGGCATTAGGATGTTACCAGCAGATCCTTTGGGTGCTGTGAGTTACTTAGGATAAATTTTTGTCTGGCAAGCAGCATTCACTGTTTTTTTTTAATTATTCTGCTATAAAACTCACCTTCAGTTCACATTAGACAATACATTAGTATTGTTTAAAATATTTTATTTTTATGTCAGTACTATTTGTGAAAATACGTTTCTCCCCAGTTTGCTCCAAAATTGACCCAATGCCATCCTTTCTATGCAAGCACATGTAATCAATACAACAACATGTACTTACTCCTTTACACTAGCATAAACCATCATGTCACGTACCATAACCAGAGGAACTCCGAGAGCACAGTCCCAATTAAGCCGTTGATGAGGATGTAGCTGATTACCATCCGATTAGGCATCTCGAACAGCTCCAACCCAGAGTAATGCAGCAGCACAAAGCCAGGCCATAACAGCAGCAGGCTAAACAAGCCCACAAAGCCTAGACATATAACATATATCATGGACGCCCTGAATATTATTGTGAGGTTTTGGTGGATGTGAGAGGGTTAGTGTTATCTACTTACCGAAGAACATCGGAATATCAAGCTTCTCCTCTCGGTCAACTTTCCTCTTTAGCATTACAATGTAGACAGCATACAAGATCGCTCCCAGCAGTGACCAGAGAGAGCCTACACAAAAACCGCAGGGTCACTAAAACATAAATCATCTTTTGTCAGATTTTATACTGATAGCTTTTAACATGTAATTTAACACTAGAGCAACTCTGACTATAGTGTTTTTACAGCAGAAAGTAATTTAAATCACAGGTTATTATAATTATCTTATATTGCACAGCTAATTCACAAGGAACTATCTAATTCAAGGAAAAATCTAATTAAATAATAAAGAGCTAATAAAAATAAAAATGTATAGTTGATAAGAAGTTTATTTTTTTATTTTTTACAAAGTGACGTTTATTTAACATATATGGAATAAATCTCATGTGAGCTTTGTAACAGTCATTGCTCCAAAAGAGAGAAAATAGGCTGGTGAAGAAACAGTTTATATCCTGTTATGTGATGGCAGGAACTAACTTGTTTGCAGAGTGTTTACATTATTAAGTACAAACTGATAAAAGAATAATGTATCATTCTTTGATTATTAGAACAAGGTAATTGCTGGCAAACTGTTCTGTCTATGATATAAAAAGACAGCATGTTCCAAAATGTCGATAAAAACATTTTAAGATGGCCTGTTCAAAAATAATCCTTGAGGTGGGTCTGATCCCACGTCACATCATATGACCTCATCATTGGTTATTCTTCTATAGCAACATGTGCTGTTATGTTTAATTCTTTACTTTTTTTGTTGTAGTTGTTGTTTTTTGCATTTTACTTTGCATTTATACTTCTTTTGCTCTAATAGATTTTTCCTTCTTTACATAAGAAAGAAAGTAATTAGTTACAATACACAAGTGGTGATAATGAACAGGAATACCCCTGAGACATTAAACTATAAACTGTACATCACTACACATCCTAGGTGCACATCCCCAAAGCAAAATAATTTGTTAAATAAACAAACAAATCATAACCCTTTGATAATAAATGGTGTTTGCAGAACTATTGTCCATGTTTATGACCGTATTACAACTGTGCTATATCCAGCAGTATAGCACTCCCTACCATGTTATATTACTTAAAGTAAGAATGAATACATTGCCATACTAACACCAAACAAATAATTAAAGTTATTTTAATGGTTACCAATAATGCCTTTTCCACTAGACCTGTCCATCCCGGAGAAACTGACCACAGCCACTCCCACCATGCTAGCAAAAGAGGGAAAAAACACAAATTACCTTACTAATATGGATACAAATAAACCTTTAACAAATTTTGACAAAATTTGAGCAATAGTCAACTCACCTGAGAATAACAGCAAGCAGTTTGGAAAGTGTAAAACGATCACTGCTATTGCTGGGAAATATGGATGCCAAGATCAATGTGAAGAGACCTTAACCAACAAATACCACAAAACACATATAGCAATTTAAATAGACTTGTGCAATTAATTTTATTTATGCATGTATAAAAAGTTTATCTCAAAAAAATTAATATTAAGCCTCAAAATTAAATATTTTTATGAGCTATAAGCCAGAAGCATTCTGATATTAACTTTTATGAGATGCACTGTGCATATTTATATATTCATATGTGGAAAGCATGGAATAAGTCTTTTTAACCATCTTGAAGTTTAAATGTCTCACCTGAGGTGGATGACACAATGTTTACTATAGCCACCTGTGTGTCTGTTAAAGCTTCCTGATAGGCTAGATTAGCCAAGAACCACTAAAAAAGAAAAAGAGAGAGAATAAACTAGAATATTACAGATGATTAGACATTACATTCAAGCGGATTACCTGACTAAACACACATCACTGGAATTAGGTTCAAACTATCCAACAAATTAATAAAAAGTAAAAGGATAGTGCTGAACAGTGAACTTTGGGGGAAAAAATGGTCAGAATAAATCAGTACGTTCCCACAGAAGATTTACGAAACATAAAATCACATTTATGTTTTGTAGTTTAGCTGGTCAGAGCATTTACACACTCACAATGTGACAAGATATTACAGGATTAGGACAAAACAGCCGTGTGGCCATAAAAACAAAAATTGGTAGCGAAGTCAGTTGGAAAAATGGCTCCGGTTTGTAAGATTGATTTTTGGAGGAATGAAGAAAGGTCATGTGGTCTGATGAGTCCAGACTGACCATATTTTAGAGTGATGGGTAGGTCAGTTTAAGAAGGGAAGCATATGAAGCGATGCACCCATCATGCATAGTGTATACTGTACAAGCCTCTAGAGGCAGTGTTATGATCCGGGTGGCTTCAGTTGGTCAGGTCTAAAGAGTGGTGGAGCATGAGGACTCATTTTCACACTTAGCGCTCTAATCAAAGCTAAATGCGATCAAACAATATATAAGAGAAATCTGTACGCATTTCTTTATATTGACTATTATTTTATATTGACTATTATTACTCTGAGTGCATAGTAAATATAAGTGAAACAAACAACAAACAAATAAATAACTATGTTTAACGGTCTCATTTTTTACATATCAGTACTATTATTTTTCCTTTACTCCATTTAATGTTTTGGCAACTGATAAGAACTACAATTCTTCCCAGAGAGCAAGAAAGAGGCAAGACTGATTGAACTTGTGTGTATGAAAGAGAAAGAAAGAGAGGGAGAAAGAGCTCTTACCACAAAACAGAAGAAGAAGCTGATTTTGGCCACAGCACTGATGCTGAGTTTACCCATAATCCTGAGTGAAGTGGCAGCATGAGACATTCGAGACAGTTTGGCTTCTAAAGCCTGAGAGTGAGGAAGTTCTCGTACCTCCATGACATTGCTGAACCTCACTCTCTGCTTCCTTGCAGCTACACACAGATACATGAAAACACACAGGGGAGAAAAAAAGAGGAAAAGAAACAACATCATGCATCAAGAAATAAAAATAGTTTTGGTTTTACTTTTTGCCAGCATGCCATTTTAAATTGCTAGAAATAATTATATATATATATATATATATATATATATATATATATATCCTTACATTTATAGCCATTTAAATCATTTGATTCACATTTTTTACACATACATGCACATAAATTAATTACACAACCAGATTACAAAACCTATTTGGCACAAGTTTGTAAACACTGAGTACCAAACTTGTGTTTGTTAAAATTTCCATTCCAGATTTAGTCCCCTTGGCTTTAAAAAAAATCTTCTGGTCACCAAGGAAGAATTTTCATTTGATTTGGAGTTTGGCTATCGGGATTTGGGATTACTGAGCTACAAGAGGACTTGTCACATCAGGCACAAACACTGAACAAGAAGGCGCTGGGTACTTAAGTACTTCCAGTCCAACCTAGGCAAACTGCGCTTTGTACACAGATGTATGCTCATGCAAGAACAGGTTTGACTTGCTTAAGGTAAATGATAATGCTGCAGCAAACAAAAGCTTTAAAGTTTGAAAAATGATCGGGGGTCCACATACTTATGGGCACATATTGTATATGCTGAAAAGTGTATAAGGGTGAACATTACATAAATGTTAATATACTGAATATTAAATCATAAAAACTAAGTTAAAAAATTTATTACAAAGGTTAAATATTGTATATAGAACAACAAACCTTTACTGACTTCGCTTAAATGAAGCGATTTTATGTTGGATAAAGTTTTTGCACCAATACTTACGAGTCTTAGACTCTCGACTGAGGCTGTTATCAGGAACATCCTGAAACTTCACCGGCACATACAGTGGCTCACTCTAGAAAGCAATGACACACAGTTAGTACACAGACTAGTGTAGACTTAAGTCATTTAGCCACCTAGACTTTCTTTCTATATACTGTAGGGGCTTTGTTTCTATATGCACTGTGAAAAACAATGCTCTAACAATAGACATGAAGGTCATCAAAGGCACTAAAGGACACAGAAACCTTTAAAATGGTGCGGTCAATAAAACCCTGCATTAATTATATCATATTTTAAAATACATAATTATAATTTCGGAAATTATTAATTCTGACACCTAAATTTCTCATGAATCAGAAATTTTAATTTATATACTTACTAGGGAATTATTATAGTTGTTTTCAGTGCCGACAGCAATCACAGGTGGATCAGCATCAGAAATCTGAAAATGACATTAAACCTTATGATTCTAGCAATTTCAGCATTTATTTACATACACCAAAATGCCATACCATCAATTCCAAGACTCATGAGGATGGATAAGACAGTTCAGTTGTGTTGAAAGTTTCAGGCACTGTTGAAAAATTGAGGAGGATGAGGGGTGATGGTAGATTAGGTGTTCCAGCAGAATAGAACTTCTTTGTGACGGCAGCAAAAACGGCTTCTGTGAAATGTGCCGCTTTGAAGCCAGACTGGGTAGAATCTTGGCAGTGAAATAGAGGGACAGTTGATTGTTAATGGTGCATTAGAGAATTTTTTGACAGAAAAGTAAGAAGTGGGACAAGTTGTTAGTCACTGAAGTAAGGGGGACTCGAGTGAGTTTCTTAAGAATGGAAATAACCCTTGCAGGCTTTAATGCAGCTTGGAAATCATCACGAGTCATTAATTAAAGAACTGATGAAGAAAAGCACGATGTAAGGGATGGAAACCAATGGGCAGGTGGTGGGCTTGCAGAGCAAGATTACTTGCAGAATATCTCTTCGTGGATAGAGAAAAACGTGTCAAACTATTTTAAGCAGACTCCTGAGTTATTAGTATAGGAATCAGGGTAGCAAAGAAGGTCTGACAGAGGTTTTCAATCTCCACATGAAAAAAATATAGCAATGTCATCAGCAGTCAGAGAGGACAAAGGAGGAGGAGCTGGCAGGATAAGAAGTGAAAAAAAGATGTTGTAGAGTTTAAAAATAATCTTGTGCACAAGCTTCCACCATTTCCTTGTAGATGATGACCTTCTATGTTAAATTAAATGAGAATTCAGACAGTAGAGCTCAATATGAGACAAGAGTTGTCACTCCCACCACATTCTCTCTGTTTCTCTTAAATGGATAAAGTGTTGGCATTCAAATATTATTTCATGAACTAACAATGGAGAGTGCATTAAAAGAAACAACAAGCTGCATCCATTTATTTGTTTGTAAAATGTGCATATTGAATTCATGAATAATTCCAAAAAGAATGCAGCTTAGTGATGGATATGAATGTGATGACTGACTGAGAGCCACTATTAGACCACTGAGCAATATTCATAAATCCTTAATAACTCAGCTTAACCACGTAACTGCTCAGCTCTGTGCTGGAATGTTTTGTTTTTTTTTTCTTGTTGGTAATTTTGAATAAAAGTTTCTTCTACAAACATACAGTTTGCCACATGACTAAATGTAAATATTAAGTATACTCAGAGGTAGGAGGTAACAGTAATGTTTTTCGTTATTGTACCCAGGTATATATTTCACATATCTGTACTTTAACAAGTTTTTTTAGATAACACTTTCTACCTTTACTCTGTGCAAAAATAATGTAAATATCTGTACTCCTACCTAACTACATTTCCGCATAGCATTGTGTTACCTGACCACATTGGTGTGTAGTATTTGAAGGGGAAAGCCACCTGCTGACCATTATTTAAAATTGCATGACTTGGTTTTCTGTTAAGACATGACTAATAACATAGCAGTTGCTTAAAATCAGAGGTAGAGCTGGTTGACAGACAGCACGTTCACAATCAGGAAAGAGAGAGAAAGATTTTTTTTTCTATAAATAAGGGTACTGTGAATATACAAGCCCTGTACTTTTGGTACTTAAAGGTGAGTACTCTGAACTTTTATTTAAGTACACCAATGACTGGAGGACTTGAATAAGGGCTGCCCTAGGGAATCTCTACTTTTATCTATATACAGGATTTACGTACTATGCCCACCTCTGAACACACCTGATTTACACTATATACCAAGCTTAGCATTTTATTAATTCAGAATTTATAACATCTGCTAACTGCTGGGTGAAATGCAATTGGATTTCGCCTCACTATAAGGTGTAAAGCAGTTGAAATCTACATTGAGAAAGCTGCAGAACTCACAGATATGCCACGTTGCTGTCGGGTTGCACACTGCTGTCTCCATGGTTTCCAGAACAGGAAGCCCAGCAGGTACACTATGAACATGGAGGTCTTCACAAACGTGCTGAAAAAGGGCTTGCTGTACTGCTGCTGCACAAACACATACTGACATACACATACACACACACCTGAGTGAGACTTAATTATATTTACCATACTCCATTCTTACACAAAGCATTAAGGACAGCGGTGAATAAAGGAACACAAATGACATGCTGTTATAGGAAAATAACCAATAATAGGGTGATATGAATTACCCAAAAGTTAATAAGTTTTCTGTAACAGCATATTGTGTCATGCTTTATTTATTGCACAAAGTCATCTGTCCTGAAGACTCTCCCACGTCTAAAAATGTAATGGAACAGCTTTATCTCCCTTAGGGAGACAGGGACACTCCTTCCATATCAATTATTGCCTTCTTTATAAAATGTTTTTATGTGTGATGTTCTTAAAACATGTTTCTTTTTTTAGTTGTTACTATAAACTATAACAAATTAGGCCAAGCTGCCAAAATAGAAAATAATACAATACTTTCAAAATTGTGCATTTAATTGTGCTGTCATATTATATTGCATAATGGACTAGTAAAATGCATCTTACATTGTAGCTATGTTTTTAAAACTGTATTATAATCCAAATGTGTGGGGAAGCGAGCGCGGCATGGTAAATGTTGTACTTACTACAGTGAGTTCGGATGAAGCAACCCAGATTATGTCCACAAGCAACAGGACAATGACACCCAGCACCAACCTCCTCTTCTGGGCACCACATAGTCCCCAATTCATCCTACACACTCACAAACACAAATACAATGCAGCACTACCATATAATTTACTTGAATAACTTATGCTGTAAAGACAAACTAAAAATGAATAGCAGAGGTGGAGTAAAGGACTCTTACCGTGCTGGGCGCATTAGAATTGGATGCGCCTGTCTCTGCCAGCCTCTCTCTCCACGATGCAACACCAGAAACACATCACAGTCTGTACCTGCAGTCTTGTGTGTGTAAAAAAAAGACTGCATTGATTGATGTCCTGGAATTTATGGAATGCCCCTGACAGAACTGAATCTCAAGTTAATCACTGGCATAAATGTATAATCTTAAATATGTATATGTCTAATGCCGATCTGGTTGCTAATCAATTAATAAGCAAAGGATAATCATATCCATAGGCTCTACAATTTCTCTTTTAATGTTACTGTGGTGGACATCCTAATCAACTGCTAATAGTAACTATAGTTATAATTAGATATAGCTTTATACATCCATCAATATTTGGGGATAACCAAGTATTGCTATTTAAGATGCGTAGCACAGTTTCCTGGAGTTAAAATGGAATAAAAATAGAAGCCCAATGTGCAGATTTTCATACTGTAATTTAAGGGGATTTACGTTCCCCTTACTCTCATTTTCACTTCTTGGTTGCACATCTTTTGCATTAATGTCTGCATTCATTTTAACTAATTATTTACTGCAGATGTCATAGTTCCTGCCAGTTCTTATGATATTTTGTTTTTAGCAAGTGAAATCCATGATCAACCTGATTCAGGTGAGGTGACCGACTTGGACATTGTACAGGCAATTCAGTTTAATTCAGTTTTCATTTATAAAGCGCTTTTAACAATGGTCATTGTCGTAAAGTAGCTTTAAATAATAAAATAAAATAAAAAAATAGAAGGGAAATGAGTTTGAGGAAACACGTATAAATCATAATGATCAGTTTGTCCATGATAAGCAAGCTGAGAGCAAACGCGGCAAGACAAAACTCTCTGAAATGACAATTGGAAGAAATCTTGAGACCTAGAGCATTTCATATCAAATACAGCTTTAAATCCCTGCAATGATTCTAAGGCACTTGCCTGGATCTGAGCAGATCATACTGTATAATCTATACCTCTCTACACTTTAATCATCCCACTGCTCTTGTCAGTATTCAAATCCTTAATAAACACAAGAGAACCGGTTTCTGGACAGCTGCACACACACGCACACCATAAGATAGGCTGATATGCTGCAGATCATGAGCAGTCCTTTCCTAATCCAAACTCTTCACTTCCAATCCTTCTTGTATAAGTAGATGTATGTCTTAGCGATCTATAGAATGTGATTCAAGAAATGCACTAAGCACTATTTTTAATGCTTACAAATGGTTAACATCTAGTTGTTAACATTGTGCATTTATTCTGGTGAAGTGTTCTGTTGATTGTTGACTTTGACACTGATATACCTACAACCTGTTTTGTTTTGACCTTTTTTTTCAAATAAAAAATTTGTCTTCTAAAAAATTAAACAAAAAAATCTAGCAAACAAACAAATATACTGTTGCACGTTTGCATACATTTGCCTAATGGCGTTTAATATTTGTTCAATAAAATAGTTCATAAAATAAGCCTGTTTTTCCCTTTATCTTTACACAGGTAAATAATCAGCACTGACGGTAACATTGCTTAATGAGCAATAATAATAATAATAATAATATAAATCTAAATGAACACATTTTGATTTGAGTAGATACTGATTTCTTTTGGCCCAGAGTCTGAGTGCAGTAAGTCGCTATGCTGCTGTTTATCTCTCAAACATTAACGCAGTTTAAAATGTAGCTAAACCCAGACTGAGACCCAGCAGCTTCACTGAACCAGAGCTAACACAGCTACTACACATGAGCCCACATCAGCTAAAAATAATTTCTAAAATAATTAAAAAGTCAATAAATGTACCAAACCTTGTCGGGCTCCATTACCTGTTTCTGAATCCTTCTTCTTCATGAACCGGAGCAGAACAAATATTCTTTGTCAGAAAAAAAGCAGCTCAACTGGTGCAGTAAATATTTACATGACTTTTAGGTACGCTGCTGATGTTTATGACTTCACTTCACTCGTTTGGCGTTGATCTTCATTCATGGTGGGATTTGTAGTTTCAATACTGGTAGACGTCTAATACTGAGTATTCTAATGACACATGTAGAAAACTACATTTCTCAGGATGCACCAAAAACGACGCTCGTATCAGTCTTTTTTGAAAATTGAATTGTACTTCCTTGACTACCATTTTAGCGGAAGCAAACCGTGTAGTTAAATGTTTTGCGGTGTTATTGCTCTATCTACTATTTGTAATTTTTTTTTGTTTTATACCACTGACAAACTGTTGTTGTTCTTTCGGCTGCTCACTGACAAACTAAATCACTGAAATCCAGTTTAGGATTTCCGGGTGTCAATATGACGTATAATAGGTAGACTACTTGATTCTGAAAATGTCCATAAACTTACACTACAGTTGTCACACTAGTTGCAAATAGTCCAAAAAAATAAATTGCCAATCCCGAACAAAGGCTCGTGTCACCAAAACAACTCTGACTTGGAATCCATAAGACGTCTGAAGCTGTGCTGAGGTGTCTGGCACCCAGGTGTTAGCAGCAGATCTTTTAAGTCCTGTTAGTTGCAAGGTGGGGCATTCATGGATCAGACATGTTAGTCCAGCACACCCAACAGATCCTCAATCACATTGACATCTAGGGAATTTAAAGGCTAAGTCAACATATGTAACTCTTTATTGTGTTCCTTAAACCTTGATTTAGCAGTGGGGCAGGGCACATTGTCATACCTGAAAAGGGGCACTGACATTAGCAAACAATTGGTCTGCATATGGTTACACATCTAAGTAAAATCAACATGAATGCAGGGCCCTAATTTTATTCAGCAAAACATTGCTCAGAGCATCACCCTGTCTTTGTAAACATGCCTTCCTTCCATAATGTATCCTAGAGCCTAGGTAAGTGACACACACAAAGCCATCAAGTCAGGCCTTCAATTGCTGGATGGTCAATGCTTCATGCGCATTGTAGGAACTTTCAGTAGTGGACATGGGAACTCTGATGAGTCTCTGGTTATGCATGCCATACATAGCAAGCTGTGATGCACTGTGGGTTTTAACATCTTCCTATAATAGCCAGAAAGAACTTTTTCAGCAGATTCCTCTACAGTAGCTCTTCTGTGAAACTGGCCCGAACAGGCTAGCCCAGCAGATTAATGTGCCAGCATTTTAACCATGACAATGCAACCCTTGTCAGTCTCTCAGATCCTTATGCTTGTCCTAGCAAGCTTATGCGTTCTAGCACATCAATATCAACTGTTTATATTGATACAATATAAACAGTTGTTTATATTGTGTCAACACATCTTAATATCAACTGTTTAAAAGAGATTATAGCCTATTTTAGGTGCCTTTAGCATTGTTTTACATACAGTGCCATAAAAAGTTATTTGCCACATTCCTTTTTTTTTGCAAACACATTTTTGGAATTGCAAGACAACTTGTGTAAATACATAATCCAGTTTATAAACGATGATTAGATTAATAAAGGGGGGGGAAACTGTGAAAAAGAGATCCCCCCCCCACCCCCCCACCCCACCCCACCCCACCCCAATACACACCCGCTAAATCATGAATGAACTGTGATTTTTGTTTTTGGAAAGCTAAATAGAATTTCACTTGCCACACCCAGGCCTGCTTACTGCCAGACCTGTTAAATCAAGAAACCACTTTAATAGAACCTGTCTATATTATATTTTAGCTCAAAACATAGCAGCTTTCTGTGTTTATTTATCTTGACATTGTTTAACATTATATAGTTAGCCATAATGTTTTGAGTTAAAATGAGCCTGCCAACAGCACCGTACATCACATTTCCCTTTCTTTTTGTATTTTCTCTTTCTTAAGTTCATGTTCTTTTCTAATATTTACTGAACCATTAATATATTAGTTTCTTTCCATAAATGATGATGATAACAACTCCCCTGTCCCCTCCCTCCTCCCACCCTGTGACCGGCGGCGGCCATTTTCTCCCCGTCGCGCGCCGCTCAGCGAGTGCGGAAGTGACTGTAAACTTCACAGTGCGGGTGAACGGGTTCCGCCTTACATTCATCCTGTGTCCGACACTTCTACCATTTTTTCTGTTGTTTAGTGAGACGTCTTCGGTCAAGAAACAGGAGGAATGGCTGGGAGATTACCGGCGTGTGTTGTGGACTGCGGTACAGGGTAAAGTATTTTCAACCCGTGTGTAAATCAGATCCGCTGGCAGAAACAGCAGCGGCAGCAGCAGCACTGTCAGCTCTGCCTGGGGTGTGTAGCGCTAGCGAGCTAACTGCCTAGCGTAATCAGTTCACAACTTGGTTTAAAATAGTCTTGTTTGATTACGCCTTTTGTCATTTTATTCTCTGTACCATTTTCGAAATGTGTTGTACAGTGAGGTATAGATTTGTAAACGAAACCAGGCACAACAATAACATGAATGCGATGTGAATAGCTAGCTAGCTAGACTGTATTTTGTCTTCACTGGATTGCTAGCTTCGTTTCGAAAATGTTTATTGAACTGACTAACAAGACACGCGTTTAAACGTCGTGCATGTTGTCACAGGATGCATAGGTGAAAAAGCTTTTATCGGTAATGCCGTTTTTAAAAATATTAATCGATGCTAAATTCTGCAAAAGTCATTCTAATGATCTGCGCACGCGCAGTTGCAACTTCCTAATTTTATTGACAGCGCTCGCCGCTTCCTGCTTCTCGTCTTTTAGTCCATATATGGTCGTGTTCGGCATTTCACCGTCCTTTTAGTACCGTTTATGTTTTCCTCACTTCTATATTCTTGCTTTCCGTTTAAGCCACTGTTGAAAAATGGATTTCGACTCTTCGGTTTTTTTTGTACTCAGCTAAAGATGTTGGTTGTGATACTGCAGCTGGGTCTCCGAATCAGACCATTCACTTCCTCAGAGGAAGAACAAACAGAGCATTATATTCACCTTAAAGCAGCTTTATGGTAGCCTTTGTACGTTTGTCTAACTGGTTAAGCACAGCAATCTTTTGAATGCATTAATTGCATTGTACCACAGATAGAATTTGCTTATTTCCCCCTTAACTTAGTTCATAGTATGTTTTTTTTTCTACTATGCTCAAAGCAATAGTGTGACAACATACATTTAAAATCAGTAAAATCTTTTCAATAAAAAAAATCCTGAAATATTTCATTACATATGTGAATGTATTTGCCTATATTGCATATGTCTATAATGCATTTTAATGATGCTTTAGGGTAAAAGAAACCCTAAACCCCCAGCTATTACCTGCTGTCATGTGTGTTTATATGTATACATATATACATACTTGACAGGAGTTTGTTCAATGAGTCCAAACCAAACACTTATCGGCATGACACTGATATCGGATCACTTGATATGTCATGATTATTGCAGACTCTACTAACAATTAGAAGCATTTCCACACATTTCCACCCCTGGTCCTGAAAAACTGTCCTTTACACATCATTGTGTCCCTGTTTTGAGGTGGTAGATTCAGAGTCGGAAAAACACTAAAATGTGCTCCAGGACCAGGATGAAACCTGTCATAAGACTGTAAGGTTCTAGTGTTGTACTGCTTACAGCATTTGGCAGACGCGCTTATCCAAGGTTTTTATCTCATTATATATTTTAGCAGTTGCTTAAAAGCCTAACAGTGGCAACTGCAGGTGGTGCTGTAGTTTAAACATGGGACCTTCCGAACCTTAGCCTTAACCACTAAGCTGCCCCAGTCCGTCTGCCCTTTTACACATCAGCCATGAACTACCTCAGTGGACTGGTTTGGAAGGGGAAATAAAATCAGTGATACAGATTACAGGTACTGGAGCAGTACATTCCTAAAGGTGACTCACGCACAATGTGAGGCATAGAATTAAAGCAAATTTCCATGGCATACATACACTAAAGGTAGATAATTTAAGAGTTGCAAAAAAAGGTGGTTGGTTGTGTACCAACTCTGTCAAAACACCTCTTCTTGTGAAAGTAGGTGGTTCTTAGTTGTGCTTCCTGACAATACGTGCCAGACTATCTAGCTAAATTTAGAAGTTTTACAAACAAGACTGAGTGCAAGCTTGTTTTATGTGTCTCTAAAACACACACACAAACATCCTAGTGAAATGGTTTCATTATTCAATACCATGCTTGTCCTTAGTCTGATCTCTAAATCAAACCTCTGTTATTGTGTCTAATATCAGAGTTGCTTATCCCTTAACAAAAATATACATGTATAACAAGCAATTGGTCCTGTCGTTGGTTTGTTTTAAACCCAGTGGTTGTGTTAGCATGTAGAGACTTGAACATTCCATGGTGCATACCTTTCCCTCCTCCCCCTCTTTGCTTTGAGCAAAGCACACCAGCATCTGTTCTCTGCATGGATGAGGAAGAGTAGTTCATTTCATAGCTTCTGATGTGCACAAGTGTGCATGTGTGTGTATCAGATGTGTGAAAGCCTCACATCCTCTCTCGCATGCTGACCTGCACTTCTCCTCGGGTTTAGTCAAAACTGCTTTTTATAACTCTGGCCCCTAACGTAATGTAGTAATATAACCCACATCATGCTTAGGCAGACTCGACTTCCCTTTACACAGCCTGTTCAAAAGCTCTTAGAATCAAACCTACAGCGTTCATATTTTCTTTCTTTTTTTATTTTTCTCTCTGTATAAACATTTTGTAGGTAGTATTTGCTTGAGTAATATTAAATGACCCTGAAAATATTTAGCTTTTTTGTGTGGTTATAACGCATACATTTTTTACAAGGCAAAGAGCTTAAATAAACAAAGCTATTTTAATACTCAGAACCAACCTATGCAAAGCCTTTTACTTTAAACTCAAACCTGCTTGAGTCACTGACTTAATTTTTTTTTGTTTCTTTTTCCTCCTACTTCATCTTTAGAAACCTGTTGATTTTTTTTTCTTTTTTTCTCTGAACATACCTTTTGAATGTCTGATAACAGAAAAATGCTCTTCTCCTGTCATTTTTGCATGGACATTTTTCAGTCAGAGTGGTTTGGTAGGTGTGGATTTGTATTAAGATTCAGACACCATTCTGTTTTCCACACCATGTCACTGCTAAAGGTAGGCACACTACTTATGCCGACAGTGAAAGACAAAAATGTTTTTTTAAAGATAAAACTTACCATTATATTTAGTGCATCTGCAATCCAAAAAGTTAAAATCTGCATAAGTACTTTATAGAGCTAGTGAGGCTGCAGGAGACCAGCTTAAGCCTTTTAAACACAGCTTTATTGTTTTTTTGGTCTGCTTCATGCAGCTAAGATACATACAACTAGCTGTAAGTCTGCTCTAAAAATTTGCCAAGAAGCACAGACCTCAGCATCCTGTGGTCAGGAAATTTTTTTATAAAATGCACTTGAATTCATGGTGGACTGATTTACATGCAAATATGCTTTATTAAGCTGATCTCTTTTAGCCTTGGTGCAGTCGTGCATGTTCACTAGCTCACCCTAAAATCTGAGTTTCAGCAAATGTGCAAGCTGATAATGGTAATGGCTGAGCAAGTCTGAGAATATAATATTGATATAGTGATTAACTTATTGGAGTTGTATACCTACAAGAAGAGCAGCAGCAGAGGAGGCTGTACAGCTTTCACAATTGGCGAAAGCGCGTACATTTGTTTAAATAAAAAAAAGAAGGACGATAAAGATCACAGCAGCACCAGCACTACACAGGATCTAAAAGGAAACACCAGGCAGGTTTAAATAGGTTACATCAAAAGCGCAAGGAGCAGATGTGGCACCAAAAACAGTTTAAAAAAAATGAATTGTAAGCCCAGTATACTCATCAGATTCGCATCCACGATAGTCGCATGAAATCCTGGTACCTAGGAGTTTATCTTGCTGCACTCACTCATCTTTTCAAACTGCTTATGCAACATCAGGAAATGGCGTAACATACTTAAAGACAAGTGTTTTCTGCTCATTCCACTTGCGTGAGCCCATAGTGTCACTGTGATTGATTTTGGAATGTCAGTATGATACCCCGCCCCAACAGCTGAGAGAGAGCACAGGCAACCTGCTTGCTAACCTCCTAGCTGAAGATGGCCATAGCATCATCCATGAATCGAAATCACTATCTCTGGGTGATTGGGCAAACACGGTTCTGTCGCAAATCTCAAGAACTAATAATGTGATTTCTTGTCACGTATACCATTGTACGATTTTGTTTGTATTTTTATAAAAATTACAAACTGATTGGAAGCGCCAGAACGCATGATGCACTGTTGTACTAAATCATATTTGTACAAATTTTTAGTACACCGGTATTAATTCACTCTTGTAGAGGTTAAACAAAAGTATAATTTAACCAAGGTTTTCTTTGAGTTTTGTTAGTTCGTTACAGAGCACAGAGTATTTGTCATGCATTGCATAAATGTCTTCATGCCTCATGATTTGATGTAGTATTGGATGCTCTGCAGCCTGTGTGATCTAAAGCTCATGAGCGTACTCGCCGGATTTAAAGACAACACCCGATGTTTTTGTCAAACTTAGACATGACGGAATGACCTCATGCTGTTGTTCTATGGCAGGCAGCACGTGGCGGTGGAAGCCAAGCATTGCAGATTGTGCTTGCATTACATTGTAAACTTGAGAAGTTTGTGGCTTTTGTGTTGCCAGCTAGGTGTAAAGCTGCAAGGATGAGCGCTATTGGCCACAGGGATCTCGACAACATATTAGCTAAATTGGTCTCTGAAATGAATTTTAATGCATAGAAAATGAATTGTGTGATCTAAAATGTAACAAATTTAAATTTATGCTTCCCATAATTGCATTAAAAGTTAAATTGCTTAGCAGTAATTGTACATTTTACAAGTAGTGTGTGTGCTGTTAAGAGAGCTGTTTAACACAAAGCCCCCCCTCTCTCTCTCAGATATACTAAGCTGGGATATGCCGGAAACACAGAACCACAGTTCATCGTACCATCATGTAAGTACAACTGTATCATAATTTCCCTGTAATGATTCTTGAATAGCTTGGGGTGGTCAAGATTTAATTTGAAATTATGTTGTTCAAATCTAATTCTTGATGCCTCAGGTAGCCAGTGTAATTCTTTAAGAACAGACATAAAATTAGCTCTTCCCTTTAGTTAAGATCCCTGCAGCCATGTGTTGTACCATCCACAGTGGGCGAATTTGTAATATTGTGAAGTCTATAGCGCAGCCCATTAACCCAACTAAATTAGTTTCCTGATACTCGGGTGATTAAAAACAACTTGGGGCTGTTTTTAATGAGTAACACAGCTGAAATCTCATACCAGTGGAAAAAACTAGCTTGTCTATTAAATAGCTGCTTTGTCATTGATCTGTGATTAGTGTTTCAGTTTTTTTTGCTCAGTTAAGGGTAAAACATTGTATGGCATCTAATCAGATAATTCTTCAAAGAATAATCATTTGTTCATAGGCCGATAACCACTTGGTGAACCTGAAAATGAACTGTGTACATCATCTTCACAGAGAAAGGTTATAGCATATTAAAGTTAAAGCATGGTGATGTATACAAAAAGACAATAATGGCTTTTAATTTCATGAGTACTCAATTTCACATAAAAACATAAGATTTAATGTTTACAGCATTGGTTGTCTCGTTGCCATGTGATTTCTGTGATTGCATTTTACCTGTTAAAATTTTAAAAACAAATTAAATAAAACCCTTTAATTTGAAATTGTGTACAAACAATGTATGTTTAATGACCAAATATTTTCCATTCCCAGATCCTTCAAGTTATATTTTACGTGCAAGAGATGTTATTGACATTATAGCCCAATAACTATATTAATTATTTAATACTAAATAATTTAAATAATGTATATTTATACATGAATAACAGTTGAACCAAGAGCTGCCTCTGTAATTTAAATAAATAAATGAATCTTGTAATATTTGTGTTTAATCCGATTTCTTTTCTTTATAATTTTTTCCCTATTCCCAGTAATGCCAGTTTTTGCCAGTTTCATTTTATTCCATCATCCTCTGTTTTTGCTCAGGCATTGCCATCAAAGAGTCGGCAAAGGTGGGAGACCAGGCCCAGAGAAGGATGATGAAAGGCGTGGATGACCTCGACTTCTTCATCGGGGACGAGGCTATCGACAAGCCCACCTATGCAACCAAGGTGATTAGCTGTAATTCTGCACTAAAGTCTCCACTTTTCAAGTGCAATGTTAAACATTATAGTGGGGCTGCTCTTGAAACATGCGCTCACCGCAGATAACATATTCCTCCTTTGCATGCAGTGGCCCATCAGGCACGGTATTGTAGAGGATTGGGATCTAATGGAAAGATTCATGGAGCAGGTCATCTTTAAGTATCTGAGAGCGGAGCCTGAGGACCATTACTTCCTGCTGGTTAGTGATGCACCACAGCAACATGGTTCCAGTTCTGTTTTTTTTTTTTTTTATAAATAGTGAATCCTTTTTTTAAAAATTTGCCTGGCCACTTCTCCTTTTATAAATACTTTTTGGCTATTTTAGTAGACCAATATGGAGTAGTCCAATATGTTTTTAAAGGTTATTCATATTATTGTGCCAATCACAGGTTATCAGACAGACTTCAGTGTAGACTTCAAGAGCTGAAAAGTAGTAACAACTTGTACACATACTTGTATGGCTTCTGGCCCCCAGAAAGAAAAGTAATCATAAATCTGAAGATGTTTAGTCAGCTTTTCTAGAAGGCGTTTCCAGTGTCAGAACTTTGTACAAGTCAGAGGTACAGTAATACCGTTGGTTGACTGCATGTGGCAACAAACAGACACACTAAAGTTAATGTTAGTGCACGGATAGCCTAAACACAGCATTAGGTAAAACGGTTCACAGTCACAGCACAGTCACAGCACTGCTTAACTTTACAGTATACGGTCACATAAAATGAGTGATTTATAATCAGAGTATTCAGTGTCAACCCTATAAAGTTTAGTTCCCTTTTAAGGCAGGTTCCTCTGAGTTTGTTCCTCTTGTCATCTCGGGGAGTTTTTCCCTGCCACCATTGCCTCATTGGGGAAGAATAAAAATTCAGATTTCTTTAAAGTTGCTTTGTAACAATTTTCTTTGTTTAAAGCTCTATACAAATAAAACTAAATTAAACGAAATAGAGTGTTTTATTTAATTAATTTGGGTTTGTTTAATGGATTTCCCACGAAATCTAAACAAAAAAAAACTGTGGTATAAGAGAATAAAACATTTCATGACATTTTTTTTTAGAAAAGGAATAAGAATCTGGATTATACCAGTAATAACACTTTGCTTAAGGGTGCATCACGTCACTGCGTCTTTAATTATTTCCCCAACACAGCACACCCTGTTGTTTTATTCCTTACATGCTCTCTGTATAAATATAGACATGCTGCAATAATAATATACTTCATTACAGCAACTCTGACCTGGAGAAAGCAGTTATGGAAGATTGATTAAATACAGCTATTAGTTTCTTAATGTAACTTTGATTTTGCGTCTTTATTAAGCATGCTTGTTTACAAACCAGTGTAATACTCTATTAACTAGATAGTTTAAAAAACATGATTTCACTCAGTTATAAATAAACACACCATATGACTCCGCAAGGAAAATTTAATGCAAATTTAGTGCATATTAATGCTGTGCTGGACAAGTGTGATATTGTTGATATTTAGGTAGTGCATATGTATTGATATTTGTGCACTGATGGTGAATCTGTTACAGACCGAGCCTCCTCTAAACACACCTGAGAACCGAGAATACACCGCAGAGATCATGTTTGAGTCCTTCAATGTGCCGGGACTTTATATCGCTGTGCAGGTACAATATACAAACAGAACAAGAAGAGTCATGATGAACTTATTTTTTTTCTTCTTTCTAACTGCAATTATGGTGCATTAACATTAGTCTGTTGTGTGTTTTTCAGGCAGTCTTGGCTTTAGCAGCGTCCTGGACCTCTCGGCAGGTTGGAGAAAGGACTCTGACCGGTACAGTCATTGACAGTGGAGATGGAGTCACTCACGTCATCCCTGTGGTTAGTAACATACACTGCATGCTGTGCTCATATGCAAACTGACTTCTTGATTTAAAAAAAAAGAATGTGTTCATTTTTATTCACAATAATTATAGTATTTATATTAAAAGAGAAAATGTCAGTTTTCATATTTTGTATTGCAATTTAATTTTATTGGTAAATAATGTGATTGTAACTTTTGATTAGTAAAGTTGTCTGTAATTGGTAAGCAAAGGTGATTTTGTTTCTTTGTATTTCTGTGTTTTTTAGGCTGAGGGTTATGTGATTGGCAGCTGCATAAAGCACATCCCCATCGCAGGCCGTGACATTACCTACTTCACACAGCAACTGTTGAGGGAGAGAGAGGTGGGAATTCCACCTGAGCAGTCCCTTGAGACTGCCAAGGCTGTCAAGGTAAGCGGTTGCTTGTGTAACCGAGTTAGATTTGAGTCACCTTACATTCGAGTCTTGACTTATTAGATTCTTTGTTTTAATGACTCCCTGGAAGCTGAGCTATCCAGCTGCTAATTGTCCAACTAAAACAGTAACCCTTTATTTTAATTTAATTAATGTTAAAAATTAATTTATCACTGCTAATTTGGCTTGTGTAGTGCAAGGCAGAACGAAAGTTCGAAAACCTAATTACAAATGCTGTGGAAGATTTTCCACAGAACTTCTCCATGTAAATCTTCAAAGTGCTTTAGGGCAACTCTAGCGTTATGCAGGTCACAGTGGAGCTCGTATTGACTTGCAAAGTGGCTCGTTGCCTGCACAGGGCTTAGCATTGGTGAGAATGTTTGCATATCAGGTCATGTAACATTTCAGAGAGAACAGACCGGTATTTAAATGTTTATTTACATGTCACAGATTTATAGCAGCTTTATCAGTGTTACAGATTTGACAGGCATAACATTTTCAGCGTCAATGTCTTCCCAAACACTGTGCCTGTAAAGATCTTTGCTAGAAAGACTAGATTAAGTACAAAGAATAAAGCTTTTTTCCCCCCTTTTTAATAAACTTTGAATACACTCCCTACTGAGAATCTAGGGTTATAGATGTGTGTTACTTTTATTTTTTGCATTAATATGTATGATGTAAATGGAAATATCATGGCTGTATAAGTAACTATAGTATATCAAAACTAAAATAAACTAAGAATTAGGAAATAACTTTCAGCAATCCAATTTCAAGACTAGCCTTAGGAATTACATGTAAAATTTGCCTTCTAATGAAACCTTATTTGCTAGAAGCTTACTGCAGTTTGAGAGAGAGTATCCTTCATGTTTTAAGGTTTAATGATGCAATTCTCTTTAAAAGAAATTCAGTGTTGAGGAAATTAAATGGGCAATTTATGTAAGTGATTTTTCACAAAACTATTAAGGTTGGCATTTTCTTTGAATGATGTTCAGTTTAAATGTTTGATGTTTTTCAGACCAAAGCATTAATGTTTTGTTTTGTTGTTTGCATAAGCATCAGTTATTTCGTCTGTCCTGAATTGCCAGGCTGTTTTGTTTTCCTACTGTGCATGCAGCTGGAAGGTTGTGTGGGAGCTTAACTTGGATGAGCTTCGCTTAGTTTCGCATAATGAAGTTGTTCCCCCAGGCTTCCAGTCATTACTCTGACATGAGCCATTAGTTCTGACGAGTCCTTTCACTGGCGTACAGAGGGAAAATATATTTCAGGAGTTAGACCCAAAATACTGTAATACAAATGTGTGCGTGTGTTCTTTTTGTAGGAGCGCTTCAGTTATGTGTGCCCTGACCTGGTGAAGGAATTTAATAAGTACGACACAGATGGCTCTAAATGGATAAAGCAATACACCGGCATTAATGCAATCAGCAAGAAAGAGTTTACCATTGATGTGGGATATGAGCGCTTCCTTGGCCCAGAGATCTTCTTCCACCCTGAGGTCTGTATCACTTGCATGTACACACAGCGGGTGCTTTTCATTTCTTTAATTGCAAGTCATTTCATCTGAGGAGAGGATGGAGGAATCAAGGTCAAATGTTTTCAACAAAAAAAAAAGGCATAGAATTAGGAATAATGCTAAAATTATTATTTATTTATAACATGATGTACAGTGTATTGTAAATTTGCATGCACAGTGCATTTTGATTTACATTAATGAATAAATCGTAATGAAATATTACAGCACACAAATGTGTTTTTCAATCTATATAAAAAGACCACAAACCACTTTGTATGTGAAAAATGGTTTTGAGGATTATTTATTCATTTATTATGATTTGTTTATTAGCATTAATGTTTAAATAAATTAAAGGGGACAGGATTCATATTGTACTCGTACATCATCTGCTTCACGAAAAATACTTGACGTTGAAAACACCTCTGTAATCTATGATCTTGTGGCATCATTTTCTCTTACTTTGAGTCCTGTGAGTGCAGTTAAAGAATTGACACATGCTTAAACATGGCTGCAATTGATTTCTGAGTCACAGACTAAAAGAACGTAGGAATCAAGGACGCATCAATTATGTTATTGAGATTCGCACACAGTGTGCTCACAGTTAAAAAAAACAATGGATGTGTTGAAAACAGCACTACATTATAGACCTTACTCTTACAATCTGTCCCTGTGTTCGACAGTTTGCCAATCCGGACTTCACTCAGCCCATCTCGGAAGTGGTTGATGAGGTGATCCAGAACTGTCCCATTGATGTTCGTCGTCCCCTCTACAAGGTACGTTTGAAAGGGAGCAGTTGTTTACTGTAATGCTTTCATATTCATTATGGTGTAGGCCAACAGCAGTCATGTTTTCTCTGAGGTGCCATTACTTTGTTGTTGTTTTTTTTATATCGGTGGAAATCGCAATACACTGTTGTCTAAGCCATCCTAATTATTTTTGAGTGCTGAACTGTTGCCTAATTCACAGGATACTTTTACTAGACTATTCTACTTAGAGTTTGCTCTAAACTTTAATAATAAATGTCGACTTGTCTTCTCTTGAAGTTCTTAAAGTTCAGGAACAAAAAAGATAAACACAAGCCTGAATATTACTGTACAGGTTAAGTCATAATGTTCAGGAAATAAATCTGTGCTAAGAAGGTTTATGCAGTGTATTCAAAACTGTGTCCCCTCTGTAGAACATTGTCCTGTCAGGAGGTTCTACCATGTTCCGTGATTTTGGGCGGCGCCTGCAGAGAGACCTGAAGAGGACAGTGGATGCCCGTCTGAAACTGAGCGAAGAACTCAGTGGTGGCAAATTGAAGGTCTGACAGAAAAGCATTAGAATAAAGAAAGTAATATTTTGAACCGTTGCTCGTTGATCTACATGTATGTGATCGTGTTTCTCTTGCAGCCCAAGCCTATTGATGTGCAGGTGATCACTCACCACATGCAGCGCTATGCTGTGTGGTTCGGAGGGTCTATGCTGGCCTCAACAGTAAGTTACACACAGCGATAAACCACACAAACCTACACAATAGGGATGTATTACTCAGAACAGAGTAATGATATTCTAAATCAATAAAAATACAAATATGACAATACAATACTTATTCTGGACAAAGCAAGATAGATGCATTTACAGCATCCTTAGTAACATCCTGATATGGGCAGGTGTGTTTTTAAATCCACCTAATTAGGGAATCAACTACATTTATTCTAACATCAGATACAGGTGCTGCAAAATTCACAAGACCTGATAGCTGTTTGAAGATATTTCTACATCAGGGTATTTCTGTTGTTTTTGGTGGCACAAGGTCCATATTTGTTTATAAAAATCATAATGAAAGAAACAAGCAAACAAAAAAGCGTCTACTTTAGGTCACACTCATTTTAGATGTCCATATTTGAAACACTAAACCTATAATTGCATCAGATGTCTTCGTGTTACACCTCTACTAAACAATTTATTCCCACTGGGAAGTCAGCATGCCTTTATAACATGATTCTGTGTGTGTGTGTGTGTGTGTGTTCTTTTCCCTCCATCAACTAGCCTGAGTTCTACCAGGTGTGTCATACCAAGAAGGATTATGAGGAAATCGGCCCCAGCATCTGTCGCCACAACCCTGTCTTTGGTGTCATGTCCTAAAGTGTCCACCGACCTACACACACCTACGCATACACATATACACAAAGGGATTGGGGTTGGGGTGGTCGGGGCTAGGGAGAACAAAGAGCAGGCCACTGGAGAGAGAGAGAGAGAGCTCATTTCGGTTAACACCAAACCTGTCTGCTGGATCCAGATGATGAATGTTGTGTTTGTTTGTTTGTTCGTTTGTTCATGTTATTCCCAGTACAAGGGAAAATGCGATTACTAGACCAAAATGACTCCAGCTCTTCTCTGCCTCTGCTCAGTAATTTGTGGGTGTCTAAGAATAATAATAATAATAATAATAAAATAAAAAAATCCCCCACTGAGTAAAAAATAAATTTAACTGGAATATTGACACTTTGTTACTGATGCAGAAAACTGCTGGTGTTGTTTATGTTTAAAGTAAAAAGCGACTCAAGTGATTTAGTCCCGAATACATTGACCATGGCAGTCTTCTCCCCCTGTTTCCAAGTTGCGTCATACTCGAGGTGCTTCATGTCCTTTAACAGGCAAAGCAGGGGGAGCTCAGACCAGGCAAAAAAAGACTGTTTGTTCCAGAGCTTTCATTCTTCTTGCGCTTTCATTAATTAAAAAAATATATTCCTTTTTTTTCTTGCATTTTCATCAAATTAGGTTTAAATATGTGACTGCTTTTACCTCCGATCATATCATATATTTGCATTTTCCTCTCTGATAGGATGAAAGTGCATTTCTCGATAATAATAATAATAATAATAGGATTATAATGAGCTTGAACAGGAATGACTATCGGACCAGTATTGCTAATCTAGTGGACTTTTATATTTCATTGAACACCAAATTATAGCAGGTTTGGATTTGTAAATGCGATGCCTAAAACATTCCAATAAAGGCTTAAAAATGTTTCTACAAAAATCACTCTCTTCTTTTATATTTCTTGGTTCATTTCTATGCCTGAGAATCTTCATTAATATAATTCATTTCTACAGCATACAATGCTTGTGTAAGCATATTTTAGTAAAATAATGTAACAATATGATAATATTAATCAACATAATATTTCTCTTTGTGAAATAATATAGAAGTAGGTAGGGGGGTATGACCAGTCATAAAACTTACTGGGTTTACTTAGAGGTGAGAAAAGCAGACAGAGTATGACCGGGCATAAAACATTATAGGTTGACTCAGAGGTGAGTCAAGAAAAGCAGATGACTATGAGACAGGCCATAAAACATAAACAGTAAGGGGTGGGTAGTGTGTACAGTGTGTACCCAAAGTACATGGGGGGGGAAACGAGTTTAATAAGAGTAGACACAAAAATAAACTAGTTTGTGCATCTACTGTACATAATGACAAACAAGGAGATACATGAAAAAATTCGATATAAAAATACAAAGTATAAGGCCCAACATAAAAGTCCAAAAACATAGGGGGCCTGGGTAAGCATCATTAGCAAAACAAAAAGCATAAGAAATCGCATACAGTGGAACCTTGGATTACGAGCATAATTCGTTCCGGAAGCGGGCTCGTGTTCCAAAACACTTGTAAACCAATTTTAATTTTCCCATAGGAAATAACGGAAACTTAAATTATTCGTTCTACAGCCCAAATAAATAAATACATAAAAATAATTAATACAAAATATAAAGTAAAAATAAAACAAATTAACCTGTACTTTATCATAAAAAATATGTAAAAATAAATCCAGACAGATAAGTGTTTCCGTTTGTGCGCACACACATTCACGGATAGACAGTTTTTAAAACCGTTTAAAAATTTGCAAGGAACATCCCTAGTCACACTCCAGTGAGCGCATACTAACAGGATCACTGCTATAAAGTAAAACAACACCAAAAATCAAATTAAACAGCTCCTCACCTTTGAAAACAATCGTGACAATGAAGAGTTTGTGTGTTTGTTTGGCAAAGAGGGGCTGAAGGGGGGCTCGCTCGCATTTACAGCCCCCTTCACTCAGGTTGCCAAACAAACACACAAACTCTTCTCTGTCGCGACTGTTTTCAAAGGCGAGGAGCTGTTTAATTAGGTTTTTTTTTGGTTGTTGTTGTTTTACTTTACAGTAGTGATCCCGTTAGTATGCGCTTACGCGAGTGTGACTAGCAATGTTCCATGCTAATTTTTAAACAGTTTTAAACGGCTCTCCGTTAATGTGTGTGTGCACGCACGCACATAACACACACACAGCGTGTGTGTGTGTATTCACCCAGCAGAAGAGACGATTACCTACAATTTCGCTGCAAAAGAGAGAAAATCCGCTGGCTTACTTGTAATGACGTGACGCTCGGTGTCAAAACAAGAAGCGCATGCGTGAAACATGATACTCGGTGCTCGTAAACTAAGACAATGCTCGTTTTTCAAGTCAAAAATGATTAAAAATCGTTGCTCGTCTTGCGGAACACTCGTAAACCGCGTTACTCTTAATCCGAGGTTCCACTGTATTAAAAATCAACCTTCTCTGAGCCAGAACAGCATAAATCTAAATTCCTTACAGGAAGATCAGTAAGGGGGACAAAAGCAGAATTGGTGCAGGAGGAAAATCCGTTTGGGTACCAAGAGTTGCACTCTCGTTAGTTTGTGTACTAACGGCCACTTTAAAATCAGTCTAGGTGGCAACACTTACATGAAAAACAGGCCTTAGAGTAGAAGGAGCTAGAGTACCAGACTCTGGCCTATTACAATGGCCTAAAGAGGGACCTTTAAAGAATAATGTTGTAAAGAAGTAAAGGAAATGTTCAAATACAAAATTAAGGAAAAGGGTAGCAAGGGAAGGATTGAATTAAAACAGAGGTTATAAGTTGTAGAATGATTTGAAAATAAAGGAAAGGAATAGGAAAAAAGGAAACAAACAAAAAAAGAAAAACAGGAAACGCATGTAGGAAAAAAGAACGAGAAGTCAGAAAGTGGTAAAGACAGGAAGGAAAAAGCTCAGAAAGGAAGAAAAGAAAAGACAAACTTAGAATTAGAGAGACCACCACCATACACTGAGGAACACATGCAAAAGGTGGTCAGGGGAATGTACCCACTACAGGAGCTGCATGAACAAGATAAAGGAACATGGGGAATTGAAGGACATGTGACAGGACAAATTAAAGTGACTTTATGTGACTCTGAGTAGATGTCTAGACAAGCTCCCAATGACAACAGAAGGGAATGGAGTGAAGAAAGAGCAGCAGAGTCACAGAAGTCAAGAAAGACTAAGCTACAAAAAAGAGGAATAGATATGAAAAGATTAAAAACAAATTGAACAATTTCTGTCAGAAGTACAGGGGTTCAGAAATAAGCATTTAGTCACACCTGAAAAAAGTATTACGGGACGCAGTAAAAAAAAAAAAAAGCACTCCCTGGAGAGGTGGAGAGGAGAAAATCTAGAAAGAAGGAACAACATAGATTCCTGGAGAATCCCACACTCTATCGCTTTATGAGTCCGACAGTGATGAAGCAGGAGCAGAGGAAGATGAGGTAATCGAGAGTGATCAACAAAAAACAGTAAAGATAAGAAAAAGGGTACATGACTATTAAACATGAAAAAGAAGCAGGAAAAGGAACAGAAAAAGTGAAACAGATGAGCACACCAAAACGCAGTAGCCAAGCATACCTAATGAGTAGAAAACAAGTGTGCATTAGCACTAAAAATGACAATAAAATAGCAATAAAAATTGAAATAAAAATACAGGAACAAAATAAAACATATACTGTAGTTATAAATAAATGAACAATATAAATGAAAATGATAGTAACAGTAATAACAATAATAATAAAAATAAATAAAACAAAATGATAAAATTATGAAAAAGCATAAAATGATAAAATATTAAAAGCCATTCTAAATAGGCGGGTCTTGTGCTATAAACAAAGGGAGGTCCGTAATTTTGCGCAACACTGGTGGAATGGTGTTCCAGAGTTTAGGACCAGCAACTGCAAAGGAGCGATCACCCCATTGTTTGTATCTTGACCGAGGGAACACTAGCAGATTTTGGTTTGCAGAACGTAAGGCTCTACTTTGGTGATAAAGACTTATTATCTCACTCAAGTAGGACGGTACCAGACCATTAATCGCATTAAAAACAAACATCAAAAGTTTAAACTGAATCCGGAACTGTACCGGAAGCCAGTGGAGGGATACAGGATTGGTGTGATGTGATAATTTTTCTGATTATTGATCAGCATACGAGCCGCAGCATTCTGCACAAGTTGCAGTCGATGTAGACGATCTTGAGTGATTTCCACATAAAGTGCGTTGCAGTAGTCTAGCCGCAAACTAATAAAAGCATGAATGGCTTTCCTCAGGTCGCTCCGATTCAGAAAGGGTTTGACCTTTGCAAGGAGGCGAAGATGAAAAAATCCTGCCCTGACAACAGAGTCAATGTAAGTCTGAAAGTTTAAACTGCTGTCTAAAGTAACCCCCCAATTTTTGACATTAACATTCTGCCTAACAGAGGCTATCTTATTAACAAAATGATTAAGAAATTCATCACAGAATAACCTTGATACACAGGTCGGAACATTATACAATGGATTTGTAACTGACTATTCAAAGATAAAAGGGAAGTGGTCCGAAATACAGATATCAATTATTTCTGAGATGGATACTGGAAGTCCATGTGAAATAACAAGATCCAGTGTGTGGCCATGCTGATGTGTAGGGTCATTTACTGATTGGGTCAGGTCAAAGGAGTTTAAAAGACTTTAAAAGTCATTTACCAGTTGGCTGGATGGACAACAGACATGAATATTAAAATCTCCATAAATGAGTAAGCTGTCATATTTCGGCATTAATTTAAAGTGTAACTCTGAAAACTTAGAGATAAAGTCCTTATTGTATTTAGGTGGACGATAAACAATAGCACACAGTACAGGACATGCAAACTAAATTAAAACCAGTTCTAGCTCAAAGCTATTGTAGCTTTTACATGGGATTAAACAGCAGCTAAATTTTTGTTTGAAAATCTCAGCCAGTCCTCCACCACGACGCGACACTGGCGGCATACTCAGGAAGGATTAGCCGGGAGGGAGGAGCTCGAAAAAGGCGCTGTTATCACCTTGTTTTAGCCAAGTTTCCATGAGCAAAATAAAATCCAAGTTGATAGGACGCGAAGGCTCACAACTTCCTCCAATTAATAACATCAGAAGACACTACCATAACAGCACCATTGTTATTCTCACCTACTACTCCAGTTAATTTGTGTAAACTTAGGGCAAGAATTCGATGTGATAGGACAATAGGACAGTTCTTTTTTTTTCAAGAGTTCATGAGAAGAATGGATTGTGCAATGACAACCAGATTGCAAAAGAGTAACCTTGCCATTGTACTGTACTATGTACTACGAACGAGATGAAGAATATGCACAATTGTTGTCAGATGTGATGGAGAACACAGTCACTGATGTGTTACTAGGAGATATAACTGTAGAAGTTCTAAGAGCAGCCATCAATGTACACCTGACCGAACAAATGAAACACAGGCATCAAGTACCTAACATAGCACCTCACATTTCTCTATTAGTGGGGAAAAAGACGCAATCATAAGAATTAGGACTTATGGTCAAACAAGCAGCTGAAGTGACTAGGTGGGAACCAACCTAATCCATCTGCACATATTTCACAAGATCAAAGGTTTTTAAAAATAACCTTTTTAGGAATAGATAGAATAATGGCAACGCACACAGATAGATGGGAACATGAGTTTGTCAACACACCCTCAGAGGGGGATGTGTAACACTGTCATCGCACACATGAATGTCAGTTAAGATGGAATGGCAGATAGATGTAAAAGAAAATTAACATTAGAGTAATAATTGATGAAAACAATCTCAGAAAAACTATGGACAAGACATTCTACAGATGTAGGATTAGTTAAGTCTGGAGGACAAGCTTTAATAAAAATAAGATCAAATACAACATTGCCTTATCAAAGACAATACACACTGACTCCTCAAGCTATAGCAGGTATTAAGCATACAATAGATAAAAGTCCTTGTAATACTTCTATATTTCCTGTCAGAAAGCCCAACTCAAATAAATGGAGACTTGTGCATGACTTACGAGCCATATATCAAACCGTAGAAGCAGAATTACCTGTAGTGCCTGATCCTCACACACTACTGTCTAATATACCGGAAGATACTCAGTGGTACACTGTCATAAATTTATGTTCAGCATTTTTTAGCATTCCACTGCATCCAGCATCACAACACTTGTTTGCTTTTACATACGAGGGACAACATTTAACCTATAACCGTTTACCTCAGGGATACTGTGAAAGTCCGTCGATATTTAACCAAGTGCTGGCTCAAGACCTGTCCTCGATAAATATCAAAAGTACTTTAATACAGTACTGTGAAGATTTATTGATTTGTAGTCCAACTACAGAACAGTGTAAAGCAGATTCATTAGGAGTATTAAGTGTGCTAGCTAAAAATGGACATAAAGTTAGTAGAGAAAAGTTGCAATTCTGTAAGCAGAAGGTAGAATATCTAGGCAGAATGTTTAAAGAAACATCTAGACACATATCTCCAGAACATATAGAAGCAATATTGAAAGCCCCTAAACCACAGACTGTAAAAGGGATGCTATCTTTTCTAGGTATGGAAGGATTTAGTAGAGACTGGATCTGTGACTTTGCATTAAAAAACAGCCCCTTTGAGAGCAATAGTCAAAGCAGCTGGACGAACGAAAAATAGCGCAGTGTTAGAATGGACACCTGACGCACTGAAAGCTTTTGAACAGCTAAAGAGAGAACTCTGTACAGCACTTGCTAGCCCAGAGTATAATAAGCGATTCCACCTGTATGTCTCAGAGTGTAATGGTTTTGCCACAAGGGTTCTGACTCAACAAGGTCCTAGCAAGGAACCAATTGCTTATTATAGTACAGCGCTTGATAATATTGACAAAGGCATGCCTCCCTGCTACCGAGGGATGGCAGCAGAAGCATTTGCTTATCATCAATTAATACGGAACATTCATTTACGCTATACACCACCCATCTCAATACTTTGATATACTGTATACTGTTTGTTGGCAATGACAGACGTCAAACATTTCTTCACAGAAGTCTTCACAAGGTTTTCACACACTGTTTTTTTTTTTTTTGCTGGTATTTTGGCCCATTCCTGTTGATTTTTTGGGGCTATCGCTGGGCAACACGGACTCTCATTCCCTCCAAAGATTTTCTGTGGGGTTGGCCACTCCAGTACCTTAAAAATGCTTCTTACAAAGCCACTCCTTTGTTGCCCGGGTGGGGTGTTTGGGATCATTTTCATACCGAAAGACCCAGCCACGTTTTATCTTTAATGCCCTTGCTAATGGAAAAAGGTTTTCACTTAAAATCTTACGTTACATGGCCCCATTTATTCTTTCCTTTTTTCCTCGGATCAGTCAAACTGGTCCCTTTGCAGAAAAACAGCCCCAAAGCATGATGTTTCCACCCCCATGCTTCACAGTAGGTATGGTGTTCTTTGGATGCAACTCAGCATTCTTTTTCCTCCAAACACTATTTTGGGCTCTATTTTGGTTTCATCTGACATTCTCCCATATATGCCATATGACATTCTCCCAATCCTCTTCTGGATCATCCAAATGCTCTCTAGCAAACTTCAGACGGGCCTAGACATGTACTGGCTTAAGCAGGGAGACACGTCTGGCACTGCAGGATTTGAGTCTCTGGCAGCGCAGTGGGTTACTAATGGTAACCTTTGTTTCTTTGGTCCCAGCTCTCTGCAGGTCATTCACTTGGTCCCCCCGTGTGGTTCTGGGATTTTTACTCACAGTTCTTGTGATCTTTTTGACCCCACAGGGAAGGATCTTGCGTGGAGCCTCAGATCAAGGGAGATTATCAGTGGTCTTGAATGTCTTCCATTTTCAAATAATTGCTCCCACAGTTGATTTCTACACACCAAGCTGCTTAGCTATTGCAGATTCAGTCTTCCCAGTCTGGTCCATGTCTAGCAGAAGAGGAACTAGCAGACCCCCATCATCAACAGGAGCCCAGTGGAGAGAGTGGACAGCTTCAGATACCTCGGTGTTCACATCACGCAGGACCTGACATGGTCCTGTCACATCAACACCGTGGTAAAAAAGGCCCGGCAGCGTCTGTACCACCTCAGACGCTTGAGAGACTTTAGACTGCCCTCCAAGGTGCTCAGGAATTTCTACTCCTGCACCATAGAGAGCATCCTGACGGGAAACATCACGACCTGGTTCGGGAACAGCACCATGCAGGACAGACGAGCTCTACAGAGGGTGGTGCGATCAGCTGAGCCCATCATCCGCATTGAGCTCCCTGACCTGCACTCAATCTACACCAAGCGGTGCTGGACCAAGGCCAGGAAGGTCGTGAAGGACCTCAGCCATCCCAACAATGGACTGTTTACTCTGTTGCGGTCTGGGAAGCGATTCCGCTCCCTGAGGGCCAACACAGAGAGACTGAGGAGGAGCTTCTTCCCGCAGGCGATAAGGTCTCTCAACCACACCACTAGGCAAAACTAACACAATATTTTTACAGTTCTCAAAATCAATCAATCAATCTTTATACATCCATGGACACTATGGACAACTCCACGCACATCACATCTACACTACATGTTCACATTTACATTCTGGACCATTACACAAAGTCACTTTAATAACCATTGCACAAAGTCACTTTTTCTATGCATACTTGCACAAAATTATAGTTCTATGTATACAATATATTTCTATTTTCAGGTTCTATTTTTTCTAGTTAAATTTTTATTTAAATGTTTTATCATATTTCTTATATTGATATTTATTACTTATAAGTTTTAATTCTCTTTTTAAGGTCACTGGCGGTCGTGTAAGCATTTCACTACATTTCATACTGTGTATGACTGTGTATGTGACAAATAAAATTTGAATTTGAATTTTAAATTTGTCTACAATTGTGGAGTTTGGAGTGTGACTGTTTGAGGTTGTGAACAGGTGTCTTTTATACTTATAACAGATGCCATTAATACAGGTAATAAGTGGAAGACAGAGGAGTCTCTTAAAAGTTACAGGTCTGTGAGAGCCAGAAATCTTGCTTGTTTGTAAGTGACCAAATACTTCTTTTCCACTATAATTTGCAATTAAATTCTTAAAAAATCCTACAATGTGATTTTCTAGATTTCTTTTCCTCTAATTTTGTTTTTCATAGTTGAGGTTTACCTATGATAAAAATTACAGGCTTCCCTCATCTTTTTAAGTGGGAGAACTTGCACAATTGGTGGTTGACTAAATACTTTTGCCCCATTGTATACGAAGGTGCGAGACAGTAAATCCCGCAGATCGCATAATAACTCCAGCAGAGGGAGAAAAGATCATGTAGCAAAAGGGTAAAGATCATGTAGCAAAAGGGAAAGTGATAAAAAGAATCCAAAAGTCATGGTGGTCGCCTTATTTAGGTCCTATGTTTCATCGAACGCCATCACGGTTTTGCAAATTTATGTGCAGAGAAGTAATACCAAGATTTGAAATTCCAGACACAATTAGTTCAGACAATGGGAAACAATTCACCAATAGGATAGTACAAAAAGTAACTCAGTGGTTAAAGATCAAGCACAGGTTTGGATATGTGTACCACCCCAATCTCAGGGGATGGTAGATAGAGTGAATGGAATAAAAAAAAAAAGGAAATTGGCTAAAATATGTGCAGATACAGATATGAATTGGTTTCAAGCGTTGCCACTAACCTTAATGTGCATGAGATTGCAAAGTAACCGCAACACACATCTAACCCCGCATGAAATGCCTACTGGCAGACCTATTCTCACATCATTTATTCACCTGCCTACACTCGAAAAACTACAGAATAAACTTGATCATTATGTGAAACCCCTTTCTGAAATACACAAAGTTATTTTCCAACAGGTTAAGGGAGCCACATTACATGACATCACCGGACAGAGGACAGCTGACGAAGCTGGTGACACAGAGAAGACAAACAAAAGAACCATGCTGCCTGGTGATTGGGTGTTTATCCAAGTGTTCAAAAGAAGGTGGAACCAAGCTAGAAGGGAAGGACTATACAACGTGGTGTTGGCAACCCCAACTGCTGTAAAGGTACAAGGTAAAAATGTATGGTACCATTTAATCATTGCAGCAGACTCCAAACCCATAAAAGGCAAGAGATCGAATTAACCATGAAAAGAGGTCTCCAAGGCAACCGAAAGAAGCAGGACCATCAGTTGCTTCAGGAGGTAACAAGATACCCAGACAACAGGTACCAGCTCCTTACGGATATACAGAAGGACTATCCTGGGTGAAGGAACAAGGATACTATCCAGAGTGGCTTTAAGAAGACATACAAGATTGGGAAGCAGAATTCGAAGAAGAGGAAGCAGAAGCAGAACAAGGTGGACCATCACACAGTTTGAAAGCAGATTGAAGAAAAAGAAGAAGAAGAAGAAACACTTGACAAAGACTCTTCACATGAACTACAGATAGTGATTAGGCTAATTAAATCAACTACAGTTAAAGGAACATACCCAACAAAAAGTACCCCAAAGAATACATTCTGTAGATTATTTGGTCATACACCCACATGTCACTGTTGTGATCCAGATGGAAAAACCACTCTTTTACTGCCATCTGGACCCTAAGCAAAGTGAAATAATGTTTGTAGTCCACATTGTCTCTTAGAGAAAAAGAGATGCATTCACCTTAGCAGCAGTAGCCAGAGCAAGAGCTCTAGATGACGATATAAAGAAGGAAAATGGGAAGGAGACTTTTAAATACAGGTAGATAAGTCAAAAGCTTTAGAAGAACAAAAGCAGATTTTGGTAGAAATTAAAACAGGATTAACTATGTTAAATGAAATGAGTTCATGAATGATTGTGGCTGTTCCAGAAAACAGTGGTTGGTGTGTTTTTAAAACAGGGACATGGGGTGTAATAAAGGGAGACTGTTATAAGTATGGATGTATAGCACATAGACCAACTAGAAAGTTAAAAATATCAGATACTACTGTAGTTCATCAGCCTATGTAATAATAGTCCCAGATGCAATAAAAAAAGTTATCTTAGAACCAAGGCCAATCTAGCCCAATATGGAATAGTAACATGTTCTAACAATGGCTGAAATTTACAGCTGAGACCACTACTAATGACTCATGTATAGTATGCCATGACAGAGGCAGTAAGCCCCCACATGTAATGATAACACAGGGAACAAGGGAATGTGTGGAGAATCCAATTTATAGTGAATTACAACCGTTTCCTATCACACTCAGAAACACTAGATGCTGTACAACGAGAAATGACACCTACACAATAAAGTGTGCATTTGTTTAGAAGTTGGTAACTTATCACTAAGCTGCAAAGAAAAGCCAGCTGCTGTTTTTTTCATAGAAATGCGCCAAATATGTGCTAATAAAACAAGTGATCCTTCATTTTCAGAAACTGTAAAAGTACAACAGCCAGATTTAACATATGGTACCTCCCCTTTAGCGGACATAGTCTGGTACTGTGGCGGATCCTCCATTAGACATACCATTCCAGAAGAATGGGGTGGATGCTTCAATTAAAAAAGGAGATTTAATTGTAATAGGATTGTGTAGCAAAGAAGATAAAAGGAGTGAACGTGGGGTAAAGTTCTTGGATAAGGTTGGTATGGATGAATTAAAGGTATGGGAAGAGTTTGATAGAGATGGAGGTATAACAGTGTGCTGGGATGGCGTTCCAGTTGCCGTGCCGAATGAGCATAAGGTTGTAAACAGGGTAGCAGCAGGATTTACGACATTCTTCCTTCCATGGGTTGAAATTGCTAAAAACGCAAGGTGGTTAAACCTACTATGGTATAATCAACAGAGATTTTGGAATCACATGTTAAATGTTTTAGGACTAGTTCAGGAACAATTGGATAGGACAACATTAGTGGCTATGCAACATAGGTTTGCGTTAGACACAGTGTTAGCACCTCAATGAGGGGTATGTAGCTTAATTGGAGAAGAATGCTGTACATGCACTGACATTTAATGCTGTACATACAAGACTATGGCCAGGTCTACAACCTGGTTTGAATGGCTAGTGAAGTTGAGCACAATGATCTTGGTAGTACTGGGTGTACTGATCGTCTTATGTTGTGTTATCCCACTGGCCAAAGCGAGTGTTCAGAAAATGGTAGGACAATATGTGGTGGTTATGGAACTTCCCAGGTGGACGCCACCATACGAGAAGAGCGAGGAGGACTCAACCTACATGCAGATAATGTAAAAAGGACAACCACGTTGCATAATGGGCAAATGACTATATACTTATTAATCACATGTATACTGAAAATAAATTTAGCATGACAACATATTTTAATCCAACATATTTAATCTATGTTTTAGGTTACCATATTAGAAAACGTTTCATAGAATCAGTGTGTTTTGTATTTGTGTTTTGTTTCTGCTATACAGTACACATATGTATTGCAGGATGGAACCGGTGCATGACCCATGGTAAACAGTTTCCTGTTCAGTCTGCTGTAATGTATGGTAAGAAGTTGTGGAGAAGACCCCAAAGAAAAGATGGGAAGACTTGAGAAGTGATCTGGCTGACTGGCATCCATAACACCCCAGAGGAACTAGGGAGTTCATCATCATGGCTGATGTTCTAACAAGACATCAATGGGATCAAAACGAAGACACAGGAAACCTTTGACCTTGACATTAGCCGAGGACTTCGTCTGATAATAACTTCATATCATCTTGGAAGACACCTGGAACTAGACCTTTGTAGTGGTACTCCTCTCGATGACGATTGGGCTGCATATGATGTTTGTTGGACGGTGGAGTTTGACAACGTTTACATGGAAGCATCTAAGACCATAACTAAGGTGTTGCTGGGGGATGATTTTTTATGGACAGGTACACCGACACCCCTGCAACGTGCACTGGATGCTCTTCCTGAAGCTGAACTATGGCTAGATTTTCCACGTTTTGATATGGGCAGGCCAAACCGAATTCCACTATCAATGCTGTTGAACTGTGTGGACCTGTATGTACTCGAATTCACTAATGAAGATCCAAAGACATTGACTGAAGAAGGGACTGAAAGACCCAGGGATCCTAACATGCTGTTTAAATGGCACTAATGCCTACCAATGTTTTAACCATATATGAGTCATGTAGGGGTTGAGTCCTGGTGGCACAGAAAAGCTGGCAAGGTGGGAATTGTTCCTTCTGAATTGGCCATACTGAAGGTTTTTTCACCTTCATATTATACCCATTACATACTCATTATATTCATATATACTATATTTTATTTATAAATACTATATTTTATAAAATAATATTTTTCCAGATTTTTCCTAATTTAGTCATGTCCAATTCCTCCCCGTCACTAGGGGGCTTCCACATTAAGGCTACTACCACTCAGTCGGGAGGGCCAAAGACTAACACGTGTTTCCTCCGAACCACGTGGCGCCAGCCGACCGCATAATTTCGAGCTGCTCGCTCACGCGTAACACACTCAGAGGACAGTGCCATCCTCTCCTTCCGCTTGCATGAGCTCACAGACTATGGCGTTATATTCCTGCCACAATTCTGAGCACGCAGTTTGACATTTTGAGAGCAGACAAAGCACTCTATGCGCATGCAGTGTCTCCACTTCGCGCTCAACAGCTCGATTCTGATTCAACAGCTCGAGCAGACAAAGCACTCTATGCGCGTGCAGTGTCTCCCAGTGTCTTCAAATCGGACAACTTGGTTGCTTTACTTAGAAACCTTTTTTTACATTGCCTCTGTTATGCGGTCGATATTGCCAGCTGATAGAGAAGGAACAGCCAATCAGAAGTAGTGTGTGGAAGTCTGTGATTGGCTGGTTTTGTGGCAGTTTTGTAACACTGAACAAAGTTGAGTGAGCACAGAGTCGAGCGCGTACAGAAAATCAAAATAAAATAAATGTTATGACAATATGATAATATTAATCAACATAATATTAATCTTAGTGGAATAATATAGAAGTAGGTAGAGAGTATAACAAGTCATAAAACATCCTGGGTTCACTTAAAAGTAAGAAAAGCAGACAGAGTATGACAGGGCAAAAAAAACATAATGGGATCACTCTGATGTAAAACAAGAAAAGCAGATGACTATGAGACAGGTCATAAAACATAAACAGTAAAAGGGTGGGTAGTGATACTCAGTGTACAGTGTGTACCCAAAGTACATGGGAAAAACCCTAGAGTGACCCAGACATGATCTGTACTTGTTTTATAATTAGCTGTCATGTCTATGATAAATAGACAAGAAAAGGCGCCAGGTGCTGGACTGACAGAGACACAAGCATAAGATAAGGCGCCAGGTTTCATTAGGTGTGCTCGGGATTTGGCAGAGACACAAGCACACCTAATGAAGGATTAAATGTTGGATAAGGTGTTGGATACACGTGCTACATGTGCACCTGCAGTTGCCCACACATGTCTAAGTAAGAATATAGACAAACAACCAAAAGAGTAGATACAAAAACAAACCAGTATGTGCATCTACGTAATGACAAACAAGGAGAATCATAAACAATTTTATATAAAAATTACAAAGTATATGGCCCAACATAAAAATACAAAAAACATAGGGGGCCTGGGTAAGCATCAATAGCAAACATCAACCTTCTCTGATCCAGAGGGTTCTTGAAATAGGATTTACAGCAAGAAAACAACATCTATCTTTAGCTGCATTGTGGTTCGCTTCTAGCACACATTAAAGCCTACGCTATCTGGCTACAGCTATTCTGAGAGGATCTCGGCCTACTCCACCTGGTCTGAGGCCTACATGGACCTGCTGCAGTGTGGCCCGCTTTCAGCCTAGATCTGTGGCAGGGGTTTTCGGATCAGGATTTACATCAAGATCCATCAAGGCCTGTTTCCAGCATACATTGAAGCCTGTGCTACATTACCTTTTTGCTGCATGTACAGTTTTAGGACCCAGGGCCTGCTGGTAAATGCACTCTAGGGTCTGCCACAGCATTTCACTGTCGGGGAACATTAGACTTCATTCTTCAATCGAGAGATGCCCTATATTCTATTGGATTACTAAATCTTTCGGACTTTCTGTCACCCAGGTATTTCGAACCCTTCCATATTTTTCAATTATGCTACTGCAGGAACTGTTTGACTCTAAATTGTTACTGGCTTTGCCCTTTGTAAAAGACAAACAATCGATTTGTTCTGGTGTTGCTCTTAGAAGCATGTTAATTATTCTCATGTTATTTATCTCTGGTAATGTTCATCCAAATCCTGGGCCAGCTAACTTAGTTACTGCCCAGTTGTCATTTGGTGAATTTTGTGACCGTAAATTATTGGGTTTTTTACATGTAAATATCTGCAGTTTGTTGAATTCTAAGCACTTTAAAAACATTGGTGCACACAGCTAATCCTGATGTTCTTGCTATCTCTGAATCCTGGCTTAAAAAGAAAACACTGAGCTTGACATCTTTATACCAGGTTATAATGTTTCATCAGGACAGAGCTACCAGAGGTGGTGGTGTAGCTATGTATGTTAAAGATTATCTGCAATGTACTGTTGTTGTTTCTAAGTCAGTTCCTAAACAACTTGAACTACTGGTACTAAAGCTTAGGCTTTCAACTACTTTCTCTACCTCTGTTGCTGTTTTCTATAGAGCACCTTCAGCTCCAATTTCTGCACTCACAGCCTTTAGTCAATTCCTAGCTCCATACATATCCTCTGAGTTTGTCCTTATGGGTGATCTGAACTGGGATATGATCAATCCCCGAGATATAGTTTTGCAACAGTTTGATGCTCTAAACCATACTCAGATGATATCTGAGCCCACCAGACTTAATCCTAAGTCTTCCTCATCATCCACTCTGATTTACCTCCTTTTGACTAATAATCCATCTAACTATCAAGCCGGAGTTTTCAGTCAAATAAGTGATCATTGCGCTATTGCATGTGTACGCTCTGGCCTTTCATTCAAAAGGCCTCCAGTAATTGTAACTAAGCGCTTTTTGAAAAAAACTGGATATGCAAGCTTTTTTTTTTTAAAGATGTTGCGGCGTGTCCTGGGACAGGATTAATTCTTTCCACCTCTTGAACGAGGCATGGTCTTTTTTAAAAACACTTTCAGTCTGATTTTGAGTAAGCATGCCCCTCTGTAAAAAATTTGAATAAAAAATCGATATAGTCCCTGATTTTCTAGTGACCTGGCTGAGATTATTCATCATAAAAATGCTCTCTGGAGAAAAGCCCGCTCTACCCAGACTCTAGTTGACTGGCTGGCCTTCCGTCAATGCAGAAATAAAGCAACACAGGCTATCAGAAATGCCAAAATCTCGCATTTTAAAGAAAAACTCGCCACATGTGGCACTGATACTTGGGCATTTTGGAAAATAGTTAAGGTAATAGAAAATAAAGTTATCTCACCTCATTTACCAGTTTCTATGTTATTTAATGACATCATTATTACTGAGAAGTCTCGAATGGCCTCACTTCTAAACCATCACTTTATTAATGCAACCCATACAGTTTCAATGTCAAACCCTAATCCAGTTTCAACGGATACTTCAGTTATAACCTCAGCAGATGCCCAACTTTCTCCATTAAGCAACAAGGGCTTCTCTTTTATGCCTCTTTCCACCTCTGAAGTCCAGAATGAACTCTCCAAGCTGGACACAAACAAATCTGTTGGCCTTGATGGTCTTGATCCCATGTTCTTAAAAGCAGCATCCCGTATTATTTCTTCTCCCGTCACAAGACTATTTAACATGTTCTTACAGCTTTCTGAGTTCCCTATTGATTGGAAATCAGCCATAATTTTTCCTCTCTTTAAAGGGGGTTCTGAATCTGATCCAAATCGTTATCGCCCAATTTCCATTGTATATATATTCATATTTTAGTTGACATACAATCTGGTTTTCGGACAGGACATGGGTGCATTGCAGCCACTACAAAGTTCCTTGATGAGGTAATTACAGCATTAGACAACAAACAGGTATGTATTGCCACCTTTATAGACCTCGCCAAGGCCTTTGACTCTGTCGACCATAGGATCCTCTTACGTAAGCTTTCCAGTATTGGTCTGTCCTCCTCTAGCTGTGCTTGGTTTGCCAATTATCTTACTAACCGTGCCCAGCAATTGAAGGTTGAAAACATTATGTCAGACCCACTTAATATCTCTAAAGGTGTGCCTTAAGGCTCCATTCTGGGCCCAACCCTTTTTTCTATCTACATCAATGATATAGCCAGAGCTGCTGGCACCTCCAGGATTCATCTTTATGCAGATGATACCATTTTGTATTCAGTTGGTTCTTCTCCCAATTCTGCGGCTTCTAGTCTTAAACTCAGCTTCACCTCTATAGAGCAGTTCTTTGACAATCTCCACATCCGTATTAACACCAGTAAGACAAAATGTGTCCTTTTTAGCAGAAAGCCAGTCACCGTGACTCCATCTACAATCACTTGCATGAATGGTATGGTTCTGGAGTATGTCAACAAATATAAATATCTAGGTATCTGGTTGGATTCATCTCTGTCATTCATTACACGCATCAATAACCTTCAAATAAAAGTTAAAGTTAGACTAGCTTTTCTTTTCCGCAATAAAGCTTTCTTTACTCATGCTATCAAATGCACCCTTGTCAAGATGACAGTACTGCCAATTTTGAACTATGGCGATATTATTTATAGAATGGCACCAAATACAGCCTTAAAAAAACTTGAAACACTCTATCATTCAACCATCTGTTTTGCCACTAATGCACCCTTTCACACTTATCACTGCGACCTGTATAAATTGGTGGGCTGGCCCTCCCTTCATACTCGGCGGCTCCATCACTGGTTTCTTTTCATATACAAGACAATCCTGGGCAAGACACCTCTCTATTTGTCATCTCTTCTTCATGTTGCTCATAACGCCTATTGCACAAGATCAAGTAATTTGATTAAATTTAGTACCCCTCCTACTTCTACTGTCTTCGGACATAATGCCTTCCGCTTTGCAGCAGTACATGACTGGAACGTACTACAAAATACCCTGAAACTTACATCTCTGATCCCAATCTCCACCTTTTAAGCAAAACCTCCAAAATTACATAGTTGACTCTTGTTCCTGCTGACAATTATGAAACATATTTATACACATATTAATTGTTTGTGTGTCATGTATTTGACTATTTATAGTTGTACAGTATGTCCCTTTTGATTCTTGTAGCCTCTTGGCCAGGTCATGTTTGTAAATGAGAAGTGGTTCTCAAACAGTTTACCTGGATAAATAAAGGTTAAATAAATAAATAAAAAATAAAAGAACAACACCCACAGGAAGATCAATAAGTGGTAACAAAAGCAGAAATGCCACAGTTCAGAATTGGTTGCACAACCACCAAGTTGCCACTGTTGGGCCCTTGAGCAAGGCCCTTAACCCTAACCTGCTCAGATGTATAATGAGATAAAAATGTTAGTCGCTCTGGATAAAAGCGTCTGCCAAATGCCTAAATTTAAATGTAATATGTAAGCCCTTGCTCACGAAGAAACTGCATCAAGGACATTGGCAGCTGACACTCAGCCTGGATGGCAGGTTCGGTAGGGTTATAATCCATACTGCCAATGGTGTCCGAGTCGTCCAGAGGGATGCAATGAGCACTTAGCCAAGTATAATCAGCTAAAAGATTAAAATAAAATACGTCAGTACAAATGCCAACATGACAAAAATATTGAAAAAGTGCTGTCTTGTATTGAAATATTGAAAAAGACATGGTCTGTCTCTTGAGAACTGTAGAATAAACCTGGAAAAAACAGGAATGTATAGTAAAATTAAGCGCCACCCTAATATTTTTTTTTTATAAATCAAATGATAAAAGTGTAAAGAATATGGAAAGTAAGCTGCAAGAAAAATTAATTATAATGTAAAAAAATATAATCACGAGGTACAAAAGGCGTAGGGAGACAGATGACGAGGTATATGATGTAACAATATGGTAGAAAAACATAAACATAATGGGAGAATTCCTTGGAAACAGTTTGCCTATAATGGGGTAATAATTTGGTAGTGAGAGAAAAAAAGGACTAAGGGAGGAGATAAGGTATGCATCCCTCCCCTTGAAAACTGTATATAATGAGCCTGAATGTAACTGTTAGACAGTCTGCTCTTGATAATGCTTGGATTTACGACCTATGCATTGCAAGTGTGGCTCACTTGGGTTTTATTGCTGCAATAAATCCTGAGTCCTGAGTCTTCTTTGGTCATTTTTGACTAGACATACAGCGTTTGTTTAATATTATTAATTAAGGTAACATTAACAAGTGAAAGATAAAAATCTTCCACACTGGACTCACCAAAGCATAAGACAAGATTTGCTTGTGTATAGCATCTCTTGTCAAAATAAATCATGTAGTAATTTTGTGTATTGAAAAATGTTTTTCAGTGGTTAAATTATAGATGGGTCTTTAGAAGCTAAACATTCAAAGTTATTACAGAAGCCAAATTGTTCTGGCAGAAAGGAAATGGAAATATTATTGCTAGCTATTAAATGATGATTACATTATCAATATTAGTAGCTGCTAGATTTGGCAAACAGTAATGTGGAAAAAGCGTGCCTGCTTTCATTCTGTCCTTCCAGAGACCTGTAAGAGCGGGCACAATATTGATGAAACAAGCTTTATCCTGGAAACTCTTGTGGGCAATTTTCTGTCATTATCTGGTATTTCTACTTTACTAGGTTTCATGGACTTGGCAAACACACCCCAGTGTATAATTCTCACAACATTTTACAATTTCTATCTGTTTTACTGTTAAACATTTAACAGCTTTTTAATTACTATCCATTTAGTTTAAGTATTTATTACATACTTTCTGTTGTTTGTTTCCTTAAATATTTACATTCAAACAGTTCATTTGATTAAATCTGCACAGTTAAATTTTCTGACAGTAAAATTTAAAGTGTTGGATTTGCGGGAAAAAAAAAAACATTTAGTCATAATTGCATTACTAGGATGAAAACCTGGCTTGCAAGCATCCATGTACCTGCAGTGCATTAGTTGGGAACAAGAGGGCAATGTTTTACTCCAAACCTTGACTAAGTGGATCACTAACAAATAAATGCAGGGATTATTCACTGCAATATGGTGAAAACCTACAGAACCATGACTCATTTCCGTTTATTTACAAAAAAAATAAATAAATAAATAAATACACAGAGCATATAAAAAGTATATACTTTATTATACTCTTTTGACATACAGTATAATCTTAACCTTGGCTTCTGTAGGCTACTTCATTCATCTGCAGCGGAATTAGGTTTGTGTGTGGATGTACACAACATGGCATTACACCTCTTGATTTGATCCATGCACCATGCTGACTTAAGGAAATTGTCAGAATTCTAATGAATTAACTGTGAATGCTTTAAATGACATTTGCAACACTGAACTCATAGTCCATCATAATGCAATCTCAGAAAAGATATATTTAAAATATCTTTTAGATATATTAATCTAGACATTGCTCTAAATTAAACATGATATTCTTCAGGCTGTTTTTCACATTTTAAGTGAAAAATTTAAGGAAAATTTATTCCTATATGGATTAATTGCCTAAACATCTAGACTACTTTGAACTTGACAGGAAATATGTTTTATATATTATTTATATATTATATTATATTAGGTCAAGCATATATTCGTAGAGTTTTAGTTTTTTAAAAGAAAATACTAGGACTTTTTAAAATGTATATAATTGGTGACATGGTAGTAGTGTGCTGTTATAGTCAGTATTACTCAATGTAAGGGGTGGTGCAAAGGAAAACTGGTAAATTTCTGTTAAAATTATTTTCACATAAATGTCCCTCAAAAAGTGTTACTGCAGCTAATTGCCTTTTTTAATGACTTAAAAACAGAACAGTTTTTAACCATTATGCTATGGAAAGTCCATGTAACATTACTTCTTATTATCAGTTACATTATAGACTATAACCTGCTATTCTTTCAGCAACTTCTAATTCTTTATTAATAAGGAGAAAACTTACTTTTAAAACCTTTATTAGGCCTGACACTTGAGCTTCCTTCTATTTACATAAATATCCAATTACAGAAAACTTATTAGTATCAACATAAAAGTCATCGCTTCAGAAAGTCAAAGTATTGGGCTGCATCACGAAAACAAAACAACTAAGATTTTAACCTACTGGAACTGGCTGGAGAAAACTTCAGAACATTATCAATAGTGCTAAAGCGTCCACTTTGTGGAAGAAAATAAATGGGTAAAATGATGCACCCATCATGCATGGTGGCTCTGGAGGCAGTATTATGATCTAGGGTTGTTTCAGGTGTCATGTTTAGGCTCAGCAACATTATGTGGCAACAAAATTAAGTCAGCTGACAGCCTGAATGTACTGAATGACCAGGTATCACATTAATGGAGTTTTCCTTTCCTGATGGCACAGACTCAAATTGTGAAAGAGCCTGAGAAATCATTTTCCTACATGAACTGCCCACCGCATTATGTGCTGTAATCAAGGCTAAAGATTAATGAGTTAAATGTTAAAGTGTGCTCCTTCTTTTTTTTTGACCATGCAGTGTTTAAATCTGTGTTTTAAATTACAACCAGCACTGTCATCAAAGCTGCTGTAAATTAATCACCTAATGAGAGAATCTAACACTGTGGTGTGATGTACAGTGAACTCTCGGATTTGGAGTAATTCGATTTCTGCAAGACGAGCAAATATTTTTAATTTTAACTTGCAAAATGAACATGTCTTGGTTTACAAGTACCAAGTATCAAGTATCACATGTATCAATATTTTTATTTTGAATTAGAGCATCACATGATCACAACTGAGCCAATGGTTTTTCTCTCTCTTGCGCTGCGGAATTGTGGTTAATCGTCTCCCCTGCTGGGGTTATTACACGTCTCTTACTGGTATAATCAACATCCGTGCACGCGTGTACTATTTACTATAATACTGTGACCTTGTGTGTGCATGTAAAACATATTTTATTTTGTGTCTGTATGCCTGCGTGTACAGTGCACGTGTAAAGCAAAAGCAAGTCTCATTAGAGAGGTTAAAGATTAATTATCTCTCTCTGTATCAGCCTGCTCTTTGTGTCTGTGTGCGCGCGTGTCATTGAACACCGTGCTACACACACACTCTTTCTCTCTGCTCTACACAGAAACTGCTCTGTCGAGATTCTTTTCAAAGGTAAAGTGCAGGTTAATTTTTTTTATTTTTACTTTACAGCAGTGATTTCGTGTGTCGCTCAATCGAGTGTCGTTAGAGATATCTTGTTTATTTTTTAGATAAAACAGAATTTCTGTTGTGTGTGTGCGCGTGTGTGTGAAAAGAGTGAAGGAAGGGTAACTGTGTAAGACGAGAAGGGGAAAAGGGGGAGGGGCTCCTTACTTTAGCTTTAAACACATACACAGCACCTGCGCGCACAAATAGAAACACCTATTTTTTGGATCTCTGGAACGAATAATTTTACTTTCCATTATTTCTTATGGGAAAATTCTATGTGTTTTATGAGTATTTTGAAATACGAGCCTGCTTACCGAACAAATTATGTTTGTAATCCAAGGTTTCACTGTATATTGTAATTAAATATAACACACATCACATAGTATATAATTCAGCAGCAATGTCAACAGATATTAAATATTAAAATTACTTCTTTTTCTAAATTATATCTCTCATCAACCTGGTAAAACTCTGTACAGAGCGTAAATATTTGACTCAGGGTTTGCACAGGGTTATGTGCAGTACTTAAATGTCACTAATTGTGCTTATTGCACTTACACACATTACTTATTTATTACTCTGCAAAATATTTAATTCATTATACAGCTATTACATAATCAGTGCATTGTATGTATATCACCTAAACCTGCACAGACTAATTTTTTTATGAATACACTAGCCCAAAAAAGTTGCCTTTGGTTTTAACTAAAGCACTTGTTTAAGAGCATTTGATTGGATAACAAATTACTGCAGCAATTAATATATATATATATATATATATATATATATATATATATATATATATATATATATATATATATATATAAAACATGTCAGAATACATATAGTGTGGGCATGGTAAACATGTACTTTGTTTCAGAATGGTCAAATACTGTAATTGGCCTGCATAAAGCAAATGAAATAAATATGGAGATATAAATATGGAGATCAAAGCATTATTTAAATCTTTAGGGATAGTGGTGAACTGTCAACCTCAGCAAGAACTGTGGTCAGAAAAAAAATCATAAATGACAATTGGAGATCAAAGTTGCATTGTAAAAAAAAAAAAACACATCTATGTTTAATAGTAAAACAAAGAGCATTTCCACATGCACAATTTTAAGTGGACTTTAAAGGCTTTATGACTGAACAGCTGTAGCCATAAAAAAAACACTTGTTAGTAAGGCTAATTAGAACAAAATGCTTCAGTTTGCTGAGGAGCATACAGATTAGACTTTGGACAACGGCAAAAGTCATGTGGTCTGATGAGTCCAGGTTGAGGCTATTCCAGACCAATGAGCCTGTCATGGTAAGAGGGGAAGCATAAGAAGTGATGCACCTGTCATGCATAGTGCCCACTGTACAAGCCTTTGGAGACAGGGTTATGATCTGGGGCTACTTCAGCTGATCAGGTCTAGGCCCAGCAATGTTATTTGATCAAAAAATAAATGACCCGAATATACTGAATGAACATGTTATCACATTAACAGATTTGGCAGTTATAATTGTAAAAACTGTTAATCTATGTACTGTACCATGCTGCAGTTTATTCTTAGGATTTTATTTTTAAATCTGGATTTATCCAGATGTGCATGGTTTACCTTAAAATCCAATATACTACCATAGAGTATTTAAACATAAACAATGTTGTACATTTTTTGTGCAAATCCCGCACTTCATGTGTTCCCCATGCCACAACTTTTAAATTTTGCATTTGCTTTGTGGCTGTGGCATTAATATTCACACCATTACCTGTTGTAAAACTGTATCAGGCTGTCTGTCATTTAAACAAGTGCTGAACGATGGATTCAATTAGCCTGTAAGGACTGTGGCTGCTAAAAGATTGATGAGACACTGCAGAAAGTGTGGGTGTAATAGATGCTATTGAGCTAACTAAGAAATCTTGTTTTGTTACTGACATGTGTGGTGTTTCAAAGTAAATAAAGGAAAGCTTGAATAAAAAATGTGACAGTGGAAAACACTCCATCAAGCATTAGAATTGCACTGCTGGGATTTCTTTATATATTCATATTAGTTATCACTGTCTCACTGCACTGCCTTCTGCCTCCTATGGAGTGTGTTTTGGGGTGTTGATTAATTGTTTTTATTTCAAGCTTTAAAGAGCTATTAACACTATTACTACAATGACAATGACTATGATTACTATTACTACTTTTATAGTACTTCTACTACTACTATTTAAACTATGGCCACCATAACTACTACTACAGTACTACTAAAATGATAATAATAATAATAATGATCCTTCTACACTTATAGACGACTTTCCTCAAGAATGGGAAATGAATTGCCAATACCCATTGAAGCAAGTTTGCACATTGTGTGCTGAATATGGCGACATTGGGAACTGTAACCTGCCAATGTTGGACAACTAATTGGACATAAATATTGATGCAAAGTTTTGAAACTTGAAATTTAGGTTTCAAATATCAAGTTATCATTAGCATTTACACAGGCCATTAAAAAAATGTTAATTTGATGTTGTACTGTCATGATGACAGGCACAGACACAAGTCAAGGCAGACAGTGTTTTATTAAAATTAGAACTTAAATTACCACAAAGTGGTATCAAAATCAAAGTTTAAATATGTCCACAAGCAAATACTTTATTACCTATTGCTTACTTATTAATAGTTTATTATTATATTCGATTCCTGTCTTTGTGTGCATGGAGTTTGCATGTTCTCCCCATACTTAGTGGGGTCGGTGTAGAGGTTCCCTAATGATCATCAAGCACAAGTTGCCAAATGGTGTAGACATTTTTGGGGCTTGTTAAGGGTCTTCCTGATCTCTCGTCATCTTCCCGTGATGTTCTTCCACTCTTGAAGCGTGCATGCCACTCAAAACACCTTAACCAATTCCAATGTCAAACGTCTCTTTGGCAGATTTGCCCAGTTTTATGAAGAGTTTCAAATTTGTTATTGTTCTTACTTGCTATCTATGATGAAATAGCAGACATGGTAATGCGTGTGGTCAGAATATCACCACTTGCACAGCTCCCAATGTACACAGGACATTGTCTTTTGGCACACTGACTTAGGAACGTTGGTGCTTCAGATGACTATGCACACAGTCTTGTGCTGCCATCATTTGGTATGTTACAATATTAGTCTTGAAACTCTTTTTTTATACTAATCTAAAAACAAAGATTTAGGTCAAAGACAAAAAAGGATGCAGACAAGGGGTGAGTAACAAACTGAGTAGATTAGGGCAGGCAGGGGAAAATTGTTTAAACCATAAACTGGATCAAAACTTTGTTTACTTTGCTATGTGATTCTGGTGTGCAATACAGTATGTAGTGTCTGAGATTGAGAAGATATTTTATAGATGAGATAAGTTGTATAAATGTGAATGTGAGAGAGATTATAATGGAGGTGAGTTGTGCTCCTAGGTGGCCATGTTTGTAGGGTTTATTGTACCGTGAGAAATGGAATCACTGCTAATTCTTGTATAGACATATTCTAAATCTATGTGGCATCAGCATATAAAAACTAATAATATATTGATGATTAAGTTAGCCAAGAGGTGTCAAAATGTAATAGCAAAATATTTGACTGAGACCTAATCTCAGGGGTCGCAGAGGTTTCCAAGCTGCTAGAAAATAAATATGGTTTAAATAAGATAAGGACTGTATTCCCAGTTGCCCCTATTTTTGGCCCAGTTCTAAGACGTAACGCCTGAAAATAGTAATTGTGTATTATTTTAAGTTGCATTAGTTGTTGTGTGTGTAGAGTTAATTTGATCTTGATGGTCATGGGTCATTGACGGATAAGACTTTTTAATAGGCCAATTTTAAAATACCAAAAATATGAATATGTTTGGCCATTTTCTAAACATTTGGAATGAAGTGTACACATGCCTTTATAAAGAAAAGTAAAAAAAATATTATTTTAGTGTTTTTACACTTAAGTTAATAAAACATAGCCTTAAAAAAGTCATCTGGGGCGACCGTAATATATCTCAGAATTCACATTTTTATGTATCATTAAGACTAGTTGAACTCATATCAGTATGTAGATAAACTGATGAAGAAAGATAAACTTTAGTGCCCTTTCATTTTATGAAAACCATTATTTCACAAGTTTATTCTATAATATCAGAGTCTCCTTCATTATCCAGTTAAAATAAATGTTTATCCCTATAAAAGGAATGGAAAGTGGCTGAATTTAGAAAAAAAAAAGATAAAATATACAAATAATTATACTTAAACAATTAACTCTATGTATATAATTGATGTATAGAATATGAAAACTACAAATATAGGACATATATCCATCATTTAACACATTTAGCAGTGGTCGCCCCACATGATACTCGGTCGCCCCATATGATGTTTTCAAGTTTACTCAAATATAACAGGCTAACAGTTAGCCTTAGAAACCAAACTAGCTTCTTCTAGTGACAAAGCACTATCAAATTTATCATCAAAATATAGATTTGTGGAAAAAAATTATAATTCACAGTTTTGGGGTGTTCGCCCCACATGATGACCAAAAGTGACTACGACATCACAGCCGTTAAAAAACAGCTTTTTCTTACTATATGAGAGAGACTGATTTACTATACAGTTGTTTCCAGGGGGTCTTCACTTGTGTCTGGCTGATGCAGTATCCCATCCTTGAGATGTTTTTTAAAATAAAGGTCCCAAAATTGTGGTTTGTTGATGGTCGCCCCGGATGAAATGGATAGAATCAACATAATTCGGACAACATTTGTTTGTATATCATGATAGAAATATATGAGCAAATGCTTTATAGTTTTGTCAATGATGTAAAACATGTTTAAAATTATGCCAACTAGGAAAAGGGATATATTTAAGTTGATTTAAAGTGTTAATAAAACAACTGGTCTTAACTAAAGTCAAGGCCGGACGGTCGGCCCATATGGTGTTTTGGCACTTCGGATAGCAGAAAAATGATGAAAAACTTAAAAATTTGGAGAAGTTAGAGTGGTTTAGTAGGTAAAGAAGGTATAACAAGTAGATGAGAAATTTTTATGTATTTTTTAGTTTTTTCTGCAAAATAAAATTAACCCGGACAGAAAAAGGGGGCGTCACGTCACTGACCCTTATACAATATAATACAAATCCATGATATGTATTATATTTATAATACAATGCAAAACAGTTCCATGCTTTATTGACCATCAATTGACATTTCTTTTCACTTCATCTATTATAATGTTTATATTCATATGGTGCAAATAATGTCAATATTGCTTTGTATTAATGATATTAATTAATGCTTGCTAAAATTTAAAAAGTTATAATTTTAACGTCTAACTTTTTCCATATACAGTAAATTAAGTTTACAATGTTTGGTTTTGTCTAGATCAGACAACAGAGGATATAATCTGTACATCTTGTACCAACAAACATTATTTTGTAAGGATTCTGATTGCCCTACCGTGCAAAATGTTCATAATTCCAAAAAGATAAAGATTGTGAAGAGTTTGCAATTCAAAGATTATGCACTCTGCTGATGATGTGCTATAGTCTGGCCTTGTCCTGGGCGGCGAATGAGCTGAACCAGACTGTTATGGAGGAGGTGAGAATGTACTTGTTGAAGGCCATGAAGCACTGAACCAACAATGAGAAGACTTAGGAAGACTGCACAATTTTAAATCTGCTGCTGAGCTGCATTGTCAATGGAGTTGAACTTAGACTGCCTTTTAAGGTTGTGAGTGAGAGCAAGAGGAATGAGGACTGACATGCGGGGTTTCTCCTGCTATTTACCATATTGCAATTTGAGTTAGAAATTATCATAACACCAGAAAACTAACTGTTAAATCGACAACCTGCAAGCAAACTGCTATTGTGTGTCAGTCTAATTACAGTAGTGTTGTCATCTGCCCACGTTACAAGGTCCAGTGGAGTCTCTTGAAGTGCAGTGGAGTCCTTTAAGATGCTTAAGATAAAAATTGTCTAACCGAGGACATGCAACAGACAAAACCAATTGACATTTTCAACCTGTGACTTGAAAAAAGATTCAAGTGTATTGAAGCTCTGACTCCAAAAGCTCAGGATCTGAAATCCAACGTCCAATCAACTGAGACACTGCCTGACTAAGCACAACCCTTCTTGAATTAATTCAAACTAAACATGACACAAAGTCACACTGCAAAACCCCTAAACTTCCAATTATCTTCTGGGCTTATTTACATTCTAAATTGAAAATGGCAGTTCATACTTGCATTTGCTTTTCTTGTTTAAATGTGCATATGTTAGCACATAATTCAAAATGTTTATTTGCATTTACATTTTCGTGCACAGCAATGTATAATGGTTGGTGAAATAAAAATGCAAATGCAAAATTTATTCGATATTGCATTTCAATTTGTGATTCTACCACATTGAAAAAGTAATAGCAATCCTTCCATTTGCAATTGCACTTCATCATCCCCGCACTGCATGGCTAAATATAAAATGCCCTTGCAATCCTGTTTGGATTTACATTTTCACTGTCAACAAGGTAGACTTGTCCATCAAACAGTGCGGGAGGGAGGGATTTTTTTTTTGGTGCACAATGCATTTCAGAGGAAGTGACGAAATCAGCAGATATTTGTGGCTGCGACAGATTCTCTTGTAATTCTAAAAATATAAGGATAACAGTGAGGATATTTGTAACATTACTTATTTTTCTACTTCTTGTTCTACCCAAAACACAACCATAAAAACTAAAAACAAATAAAAGAAATTATAAGTAAAATGCAGTGCCAATTAAAAGTATGGATTTGCATTTTCAAAATAGATTTTCAATTTGTATACATATCAGCCAGAAAACATTGCGATGGACAATTTTTATAATCCAACTCCAAATAATTCCATGCGGATGAAGAGCTCTTAAGCTTTTTAAACACTTGCAGTGCATTGTGTATCCTAAGGCTAATTTATCATAGAGATGACTGATAAAATCTTCCAAAAGTATAAACCAAAACACTTTGGCTGCCTGCATGATAAATTATTTCATCTTAGTTTATTTAATCTAAGAGCTTTTTCATTTGAGTTACTATATTTGGAATCTTCCTAAAGCCATACTAGTCTGGTTTAAAGTGTCAGCAGGAAAAGCATTGAAGTGCATAAGAATTAACGTAACATTTAGCTTACATTTTTGTATTTACTTAAATAAATATAGGATTTGCGACTGTGGCTTGTGCATGCACAAATTAATCCCTAAATTAAGCCCTGACTTAGCTGTTAAAATGAACTTCTTTTTAGCAATCAGGGTTAAATGATCTTTTGTTCACTCACTCACTCATCTTCTATACCGCTTTATCCTGTATTCAGGGTTATGGGGACCTGGAGGCTTAGGCCACGAGCAGGGTAAACCCTGGACAAAGTATCAATCCATCGCAGGGCCCACAGATATGCACACTCACACACCCATTCACACACTACAGGGAATTTGAGAACGGCAATTAGCCTAACATGCATATTTTTGTACCTGGAGGAAACCCACCAAACACGGAGAGAACATGCAAACTCCATGCACACAGAGACGGGAATCGAACACAGACCCTGAAGGTAGTCTAAACTATTTAACAAACCTTACATAATAAGTCCTGATTACATTACTATACAAAACCCGGAAATTCTGGATATGCTGCACAGATTTATCCCAGTAAGCACCTCGGTCTAAAGAAAAGTGTGGACAAGCTCATAAAGCAAATCTACTTATTGTAGTAACTTTTATAAAGGTGGATTGGATTTATATGATATTGAACCACCATTTGTCGGCGGCAAGTGAAATGTCACTTATGTAGATAATTGTGGTTCTGTGCACCCTAAGTAATTCCCAGAGTTGTTGAGAAAAACCAGGAAACTTTCTTGTGTGTATACACACCTGTCAAGGCCTTCCAATAAAGTCAACAAGCGATGTACTATGGTGAAGTATTTGCAATAAACACTCTTACAGCAATCTTTCCCTGGAAAATTCTACATGAAGTGTTATTGGGTTGGCACTGGTTGTAGTCACTGGTTGTGATTATCCAAGATTCTTAAAACAACACTAACATTTATAACCCACTTAGCTTTATCTAACCCCTCTTAACCAACAGGTGTGCTAGGAATCATGTCAATAACATATGACAGAGTAACATAAGAAACCACACACGCTAAGATTCAATTCAATAACATTTCACATTCATGAATAAAAACTATTTCTTATGCTCCCATAACCACTCTTTTACCATTTGAAGTCATTTGAGTCCTGGAATATTCCTGTGCCATCAGTAAGAAAAAGGCTTGTACTGTGGGCACTAGGCATTATGGGTGCATCTGGAATAAGGTCAATCTAAACTCATCAGACCTTTGCTAAAAGGTCCAATCTTTAAGTTCCTTCATTCATATTTTTTTCTTAATGAAAAAAATAGACGAGCTGACAGTTCAGCAAAATCTTTCCAGGTTTTTATAACTTGTTAAAGGATTCTTAACCCAGGTGCAGTTCATATCTTCTTACTTGTTTTCTTTGCTTTCTAAAATAGTGACTTTTCTTTTTTTGGCCAAGTAATGTATAAATATTTAGACAGCATAATGAGAGAACTCCATTTTGAAGGAGCTTATTTTTCAAATAAAGCATGAGGTATTGCAAAGTAGTAGAGAATATATGAGCATAATAAAAATCACAAATGGCATACTATGTCAAAATTGTTTTTGTTATAACAGGTTGAAATTTTGTGCGATTAATGGTACATCTGTCTACAGTTGCATTTTTGGTAATTTAGTTATGCATTTTAGTATCAATAATATGTTAGCTGAGTTTAAAAAAATGCAACAAACTTCTGGCAGAAAATTGGAGCAAGGAGAACAGTGGTGGGTTTGGATGCACACAATTTTTAAAAAATTATTATTATTACAAAGATTGTTGAAGAGCACGAGAAATATTAAAACAATGCCAACAATTCAGTTCATGTGATATAAAGAAGGGTATGTAAAGATAAAAATATGATAAGCAATCTGGTCATTCCATATTGTGGTTTTTATAAAACATGGAAGTTTACTAAAAACTAAACATAAACAGTGGTAAAAGAATTGTTATAGTGTTATAGACAACCTTGTATTGAAAATAATTTGCCAGAATTAGAAAAAGTCTGAAAATGTGGCTTTTATCATTAGAATAGTGATACATTTGTTTAGCTTATAATATTATCTAGATAACATTATAATATTAGATATAATATTATCTATCATGATATATCAGATTAGTGATAAATGTGACATTTATTATGTTTTCTTCTAACTATTTTGTTAAACAAAAGGCAACACAAAACCACTCATTTGCAAAAGCAACTACAAAAGCAACTGAAAGGAAAAAATTGCATCAGAAATATGAGCATGCCAAGATTGTACAGTGATCTGTTTGGTGAAACTGAATTTTTTGTATGTTGTAAGAAAAGATGTTAATTGGTATAAATGCTCTACATAGATGTATTGACCTGATGTTCTGATGTCTTACTGTTCTATTTGTTTTGGGGTCATTCAACATTATCCCAACATCATTTTATTAGTAACATTAAAAACAACAAAAACATGGTCTAATTTTGTTTTGGTTGTGTTTTGGGTGGGTGACATCTCAACCTAATTACATTTATATGGAAACATCACACAACATTAGGTTTTTTGATAGATAATGGCTACTTCATTAAAAAACATACATTTGAATGGACAAATTAGATCACCCATATGAGATACTGGATAGAGAAGGATCACTCTGCAAAATCATGATGGATAGCAGCATTTATAATATACCTAGCTCTAATCAAAACACATTGATTTTGACAAAGAAATATGTTTCTTATCTTTCCTGTATAATAAGGTGAGACAATTGTTGGATATTTAGAGGTCATACGGTACTAGTCAATTTGAACAAATAAGTAATTAAGAAACACCTTTGAGTATGAATCAGGAATAAATTCTGCAGCATGAAGTTCAAAAGTAAGAAAAGAACACAACTGGTTGTATTTACTTGACTATCAGGTAAAATGTACTACCACTAAAATGAACAGACCTGAAAGTCAGCTAAATATGTAATATTTGTAATATTATGTAATAGAATCTAATGTAAAATAATTATGTAATAATTCTGTAATTTCTTTGCTTAAATAACCCTTCGCAAGGCGATTGGACGAAGAAAAAAAAGTTAAAGAGCTTGGACCAGATAGACCTGATCTTCTACCTAAGCAGCAGTCAAGTGATCGCGGCCGAGCTTACACCCTGTGCTTTTCCAGCACTTCTTATGGCTATTTACTGGCGATTATATAAAAAAATAAAAAAATTGCACCAGCTGCCCCTGCTGCTTAGCATGAAAAAGTTTTGCATTCTTTCTTTTTTTTTAACTAAGTCTCTTTAGGGGATCAATAGAAATGTACTTATATGCAACTCAAATATGATTTAAGCCAGACTTGAAAAAATCCAAAAGTATCCTTTAAAAATATAAGCGAGGATATAATTGTTCATACAAATAGAACATTAAGTTAAGCCTTTATTCGTCACACATACATTACTGCACAGTGAAATTCTTTATTCTTCACATATCCCAGCTTCTTGTTAGTAGGCAGGGGTCAGGGGTTAAAAAGTAATTGGCTACACGATGAGCTTTTCCACAGAAACATGGTGACCACCCTCCTAGTGTCTAAGCTCAACAACAAAGTCACCTAACATATAGGCCTAAAGAACAAAAATTCACTGCAGAAAATTTTTTATATATTATATACACACATGATTTAGTAAATAAAGTAAACATATAAAGAAAGAAATATGACACGACCACTTTGGACTTTGGTCAAATTAAAATAAAATAAAAAATATTGCATAACATGCACCCTTTAACATCCACACTTTCACTTTCTATAAAATTCTCTCAATACAACCTTGCTTGGGTTATATACAGTACCTCTATAATTCTGTTATATACTGTAGTATATTTAATGTGAGATTATTCACTAAATCTCCTTAAATATCAGACATTCCATCAAAGAAAATGACTATATTGTCACATTTACAGAAGAATGCTTGATGTAATAAGGATATTTTAAGTTCAAGTTCTGCCATGACTACAGCCATAATTGTAGCTGTCTCATGTTCCTCTTCATACTGTATGCTTGGTTTATAAAGATTTTTTTATCTTCTTTATGTCTTCATTCTATATCCCATCACTCTGACAGAAATTAATTTAAATTATATTAGATTAATTAAACTGAATATTACACCAAATTACAGACACCTGCTGCTTTTATGTGCTTGTTAGCAATCCATTCTGTTCTTGAGGCTTCCCCAATTTGTATCACGTGTACAAATTGTTTGTATCATGATCTTTTTCTGCTATTGTTTTATTTTCTGTGCTCTGCTTATTGGAATCGCAGTATTTGCTATTCTCAAAAGAGTTTATATTTAAGCTTTTTAAAATGTACTAAACAAATGTGAAACACTTTTAATTTCCATTTAGAGTGTTACAGATTTAGTTGAATTTTTCCCAACTCGTAGCAGCAATATCTTTTCTTTGGTCATTTTGCAGAACAGCAGCATACTCGAGATGCAATTGCTACTAGAATGCAGACATTTGCGAGCTCATTAAAAGGGCTTAAATTCCCCCATGGTCCACTCATTACAGATGTAAATATCCAAATGGACAGGCTATTCTCCTTAGTTGTTACAGTCATTTAGTTTATCTTAAAGGCAATTTGCTATAATAGGGAGTCAAAGAGAGAAAGAATTGTACTTGCCACATTGTTTCCACATTGTACTGTATGTTAAACCAAAACGTTTTGGGTAATCTTCAGATAATAAAGTAACTCCTATGACTTGACAATGAGCACATTATATTTACATATTGTGACGGCTTAGTCTCAGTATACTTATCTCATAATCTCGGTTTTCTTTAACAGTAATTATAAATACCATCCTGGCTGCAGTCATATATGAGACTTCATAAAGACTATGTACACTGTATGACATTTATACTGAAGTCCAAAATGTACGATGTCACACAAAAATGTCACACAAAGTCACATGCTGTAAGGAGCTGCTTATGCACTTACCGGACGAACGGTTGTGTGTGAAGGTTCTTTGAAAGGTATCAGCAAAGCACTAGACATACTAGAGCAACAGTGGATCGGATAAGAGAGAAGGAGAGTGATGGGGATTGGGATAAAACTCTTGTGTAATGCGAGCAGACAGGATTGTCAAGAGAGATATCAGACAAGCATAGATAAAAGGAAAGACAGGTAGAAGAGTGAGACAGAATCAAAATGATAGAAAGACAGACAGAAAAGGTTTTATCTGCTCCACAGTTGGTTAATTAATTAATTAATTAATTAATTTATTTATTTATTTTATGTCTCAGGATTTGGATTTTGCATACAGAATTTTTTATTAAATGTATGAGACATGATGAAAAATAGAATGCATTTTACATTTCTGTTTCATTGTACTCAGGAATTCAGTTACACAAGTCCACACCTGGCTGCCCACTCTGTCAGGCACACACACACACACACAGCACACACACTAACACTGCAACACTCTTATCTCTAAATTCTATTCAATCTCTCAGCTCATCTGTCTCAATAACTGTCACACACATACACTCTCAATCAGCCTTTCCTTTACAGTTTCCCTCTGCCACGCACACACACACACTTCTGGAATGAGCCTGTCTCTCTCTTTCTCTGCATCATCTCTCCTGGAGGCTCTGTGAGCAACTGAACAGGAACGGAGGACAAAGGGCTCATTATCAAAGCATCAGTGGTGGACGGCTCTGCAGCTGATTCTGGGAACACCATGCCCGGGTTTTATTGGAAATCCTCGTCTCTGGATCCTGTCAGAGTGCTGCACAACGCCAGGATTTCCCTGCCACTGAGGCAGATGTACCTGTGGACAGGCTGTTTTTCCAACACTGAGAAGAAAAAAAAAGGTTTAGGATTATATTCTGATTGATACAAATATTATTTATATTCAGACATTATGAGAACAACAGCTTTATTGAAAATAAATATTATTCATGCAGGACATCTGTACAACTTCTTACTCCTGAATTGCAACAGGTCTCAGTGACTTTGACTGTTTCCTGGTTGTTGGTTTAAGACATTTAAAAACTAGTTATCACCCAGTATTTTCACCATCTCTAAAGTTTACACAGAATAGTGTGAAAAAAAGGGAGCTGCAGTTCTGTCAGTGAACACACTTTTTTGGTGAACGAATTGAGAAGAAAATAACCAAACAGGTTCAAGCTGACAGAAAGGCTAAGATAAAAATAAAAAATAAAAAACCTTCTCTACACCTAAGCAGAAACCATCTCCGAATGCACAGCATGCAAACCCTTGAAGGAGATGGAGTACAACATCAAACAACTACCATCATCTGCACTTCTGACAGCTGAAAAACTAGAATTTATGGCCACAATGGGCACAGGCTCACTCATACCATATCGTTCATGATCTAAGACTGTCCAGACCATAAATCTCAAGGTTCACTGTGTTGTGCATTCTGAGATGCTTTTCTGCTCATCATAGTTATAAAGAGTGTTTAAATAAGTTACCATAACTCTCCTATTGGCAATGAAACAGTCTGGAGACATAATTCTCTAATTAATAAAGTGTTCCAACACAAAAGTGCTGCTCACCGTTTCTGAAATACTACCCATCTGGCACCTGGCAACAGAAATGCCACAATTTTACTAAGATACTTTTTGCCCAAGTCTGATATTTTATGCAGTGTGTGTATGTGTTTGTGCCCTGCGATGGATTGACACCCTGTCCAGGGTGTACCCTGCCTCGAGCCCTAAGCCTCCTGGGAAAGTCTCCAGGCCCCCGCGACCCTGAATACAGGATGAAGCGGTATAGACGATGAGTGAGTGAGAGTGAGAGTGAGTGAGATTTTATGCGAACACTGACAGAATCTTCTGATGTGCTACCACATGATTGGCTGAATGGACTGAACTGCATGAGCAAAAATACAGGTATTCCTTTTAAATCAGCTGCATATAAATGAAATGAAAACCATTTTTTTCTTTCCATTTTTAAGAACACAGTTGTTGCCTTTGAGTAGTTACTGTTTTAATTGGGATGTAAAAATGAAGCTGCACACATACTGTATAAAACCATGTCCTCCCACATCATAGTGTAGGCTAAAAATTGTTAAACACAAAACAGACAGATGGTTGTTGACCTGCACAAATCAGGTAACTGATATAAAAATACAATAGTGAATAAAATACCATAAGGGCCAAGTACAGCCATAACAAAAAGGTTCCCTTGACTAAAATGGTTGGAAATATGCCAGGGAGTAGAGTCATGCACACACTGTCCACCCACACAGTGCAAAGGATGGTAAAAGAGGGAAAAAAGAGCCCCCCAAAAAATCACAGATTGAAATTCTTCTAGTTAGTTCATATCTCAAGTTTCATAATCAGCTGTTAAATAGCACTTTCATAACAACAAACTGTTTTCTTGAAGTGTTTCAAGAAAAAAGCCTTTCTCATGCAATCTCATTCTCATTCTCTATGCATGGGTATGTGTAGGTAGAAGCTGTATGTATATGTACAATATATAGGTGTTGAACAAATTAAGCACACCTCACATCCCTCTGTAAAATATGCATCTGGTTCAGTGATGCTTTGGTGTTGTTTTGTGGCAGGTGATTCATGGGCTCCTGTGAAGACTGATGGTGAGTACCAGGACATTACAATCCCAAACCTGATTGCCTCTGCCTGGAGATTTGGACATGGGCATGTTTTGCAATGATCATTTTGAGCTATGTGTTTCATCTGTTTCAGCTCTGAAACTCTCTGTGCATGTAAACCGAAGCGTGTAAAGGCGATTCAAATGTTTTGCATTGAGGAGAGGACCAATATCCCTTTAGAAGTGTCCCTAAACTTGATATACTTGATAGACTGATAGACACAGTGCAGTTATTCTTTTCAATTGTTAGCGTATTGAGCCCATGTTTGCAGAAGAAAATATATAAAGATGTGTCTAGATCGATGTGTCTTCCCCCGGGAAACATTCCCACTTGCTTCTCCATCATGTAGCAACAGAGGGAAAGAGAAAACTTATTCTTGCCTTCCTGGTGAGATTTCAAAGCCTGCTGTTTGGCACAAGGCACAAGCGAGTTTCATTTCTTAATCATAGCTGAAGTGTGCAGCTCTGCAATGTTAAGCCTGGCTTTTACTACATATGCCCTCAGGGATGGCTGTTTTTGATATAGGAAATCTGAATAAACTGTGCATGGGTATGTGTAGGTAGAAGCTGTATGTATACTGTGTTGAATAAATGTATTTTGATCTATGTTGATTACGTTGGTGAAATGGAGTCTGTCAGAGCATTGGAATTGCTCTAATGGAAGAAAGGCAAATTAGCTTTCTAAATACTGTGTGTTAATGGTGCTTCTGAGCACTCAGTGTGGGTGGAAGTGGGAGTGTGTGCGGTGTCTCTGAACTGTAAAACACAAGTGGGTTTTCATGTGTTACCGAAACACGTTGATCATTGCTCCATATTCTTATTCATATTCACAGCATGTCTGCTTTTTTTTTTTTTTTTTGCAGGCAGTAGAGCAGATGAAAAGAAGAGAGGAGGAGGAGAAGGAGGAGAGAGCAATAATGGTGGGAGAAGTGTGAGTGAGGAAACACTGTAGAAGTAGCACTGGGCGCAGAAGGGGGCGTTTGTAAGAACCAGGACCTATAATCTAAGGCTAAGGCAGCAGGTGAAAACATGCTGGCATCATTTCATGTTAGACGAGTATATAGTCATTTAGAAGCTGGAGGAGTTGGATAAGCCGGTGTAGTAGGTGTAGTTATTAAATGAAGTTAGCTATCTATGAGGGAAAGCTGATGTAAAGCCCTAGAGAAGCCACAACAGATTGCTACTGCAATAATGGAATTAACATTGCAGGTTCCTGAAGTTGTTGAGAAGAGTTTATTCTGACTCTGTGGGCTCTGTTTCTGCTCTCTCACACACAATCCTTAATACAAACCAGAATCACTCATTCATCTGACCTGTGGGCGTATAACATCCCTTTCATTAATGCATAAAAATAATATTCATAGTGTAAATACAAATATAGACGACCCAGGTGTGCCCTTTGTTATGATAAAATGTCCCCATGATAACAGTATTAATTTGAAATCCTGCAGATTGTGATTGTATTCCTGGTCCTGAGATACATCTGGTTTAGCTGTTTTTGCACGTAAGCTCATGCCTTTTTTTAAGTATTCCATGTACAGTACTGTATATACTCACTGACCACTTTATTAGCTACACTTTGCTAGTACTGGGTAGCCTTCAGAACTGCCTTAATCATTGAATAGATTCAACAAAATGCTGGAAATGGTCCATATTGAGATTTTGGTCCATATTGAGATGATAGCATGATGCAGTTGCTGCAGTTTTTTTGCTGCACATCCATGAGGCAAATCTCTCGTTTCACTGCATCTCAAAGGTGCTCTTTTTCATCCACTTGAGTACCGTGAACTCATTGTCTCAAGGAGTGGGCCTGGTAAGCAACAATACTCAAGTAGTGGTATTTAAATTATGCTGTGTGTTCAGAGATGCTTTTAAGCATACCTCGGTTGTAAAAAGACATTATTTGTGTTACTGTTGCTGTCAGCTCAAACCACCCTGGTCATTCTCCTCTGACCTCTGGCGCCAACAAGATATTTTTACAGAGAGAACTGCAACTCACCAGATATTTTCTCTTTTTCAGACAATTCTCTGTAAACCATAGAGATCATCAGGTGTGAAAATCCCATTAGATTGGCCGTTTCGGAAATTCTCAGACCAGCTGGAACATACAACCATGCCATGTTCAAAGTTACTTAAATCTCCTTTCCTCCCCATTCTGATGCCTTCCTAAATGCATTGAGTTCCTGCAATTTGATTGACTGATCGGCTAAATATTAGCAACAATCATGAAGTGGCCAGTAATTGTATGTTTGCACTGTTTCTCGTAATAAATTGTAATACACTGTTTACATGTACATGTATACATTGAAACACTTTTTCCACTTTTGGCTGTGTTCACACTAGATGGGTGACTAATCAGATGGCCATTATCTGTGTCTGCTCAAGGGGCACTGTATCATGGCTGACCCTGTGCTCTGACCTCAGGTTCCTACCTGGCATACAGTATGTGAGGAAAAGAATTTCACTCTACTGTAATGTATATGTGACATATAAAGGCTTCTCCTTCTTAGCTTGGCCATTTTTTAGATGATTTTTTTTTTTTTTTGTAAGAGCAAGAATGCTTTTAAGAAGTAAAAAGGTTTTTAGAAAAAGCAGTATGTGGTGTCAGCCATTTTGTTTATGACTTGAACAAACAAGTCACTGGTCAGGCACCAAGAAAAAAAAATACCTTGAAAGACAACTTTAGGGAAAGCCTCTAACAATAAATATAATAAGGCTATAGGCTTGCCAGGCTCAGGAACTCAAGGTTAAAGCATTTTTATGCTTACAGTGCTAACTGACAATATGTTAAGGGAATTTCTCTTCACTTTGGAAACAACATATGTAGTCAGAAAGGTGTAGTCAGACTGTAAAAGCAGCAAAGGTACATAAGTAAAGGATCTAAGAAATATTATTCAAGGCAGGATGTGTAAACCTTATTTTAAATGGCATAAAAACAGAACTCTGATTCAACAATGTTTCAGCCTCTCAGGGCTTACTGTGATACTACAGAGAATGCTCTAGGGATAATTCCACCAGACTTTTTCATGTGCCTGAGACACACTGCTCATTTCAGTATTTGCGGTGAATGCTTGAGTGAGCAGTGTTGCAATAGAAGATCTCAATACATTCAAGCAAATTTTTATTTAATCACATGCCAGTTGGAGTAATAGACAGTGAACCCTTGTAGTCTCTTTCAGTAGAAGACTATCAATAAATTTGACAATCAACAACAAATTTATTTTCTTTTTTCACATCAAAGTAAGGTACGCTACCTGGTGAATTTAGAGAAGCATAAACTTAATTCAGGTGCAATCCAATGTAGCACTAAAGTTACCTAAACGAGTTTATCATAGATTGCGCTACAGATTGCTTTTGATTAAAGTGTTTAGGTAACTGTCTAATGAATCCAGCACTGCACTGCACCCCTGTGAGAATATTGATGTGTTCTGTCGCCTTAAATGTTTTCTCAAATGCGAAGGGAATCTGAGATGACTCACATTGGCTGTTGATGAGTCTGTGCATATGACTGTTCTAACTTCTCAAACCCTGCAAAATAAAGATTATTTTAAAGGATAATATGCTTTGTGGACTTGGTGATATTTGTTTGGTCTGTTCATTTTACTTGAAAAAATAAAAGAGCTAAATGGTTTCCTTCTTTTTATTATTGTGTTTAAGTGTTAGATATAGGTGTAGGCATAGTACTAATTATCTGCATTAATAATGATGTCAGTGGAAGGTTCTTACAGAATTAACAAGACAAACATGGTGTTGTGTCTGTGTGTGTGTGTGTGTGTGTGTGTGTGTTGACTGGATGATAATAGGAGTTATGTGTCTGAGTAGACCCGTGGCCCCTCGGCTTAATGGCTTAATTTTTCTGTGAGGTATTTAAATATTAAAGGTCTCTTGTTGACAGCCCTGTTTTATCAGAAGAGAACAGATATTGACCACAGTAAAACCCACATGGAGACACGGCTGATATGCTAATTAAACACTAGGATCCTAGATGTATATGGGATGTGATAATGACAGCCTCATTTGCAAGTCGATATGAGGCCTTACTTAATCTATATCATGAAGCCCAGTCTCGCTCACAGGAGGACTTTAAAGTTCAAAGTAAAATGGCTGCAAATTTGGAAAGTGTTTAGCTTTGAAAGGGACCACTGAGAATTAGATGCATTGTCTAACAGTCAAAATCTTAATAAACAGACAATGCAAATGTATTCTAATTCAAGACAGAGTGAGTTATGAGTTGGTATGCCAGAAGTTTCATCATGCATGGTAAAAATATGGACAAGCAGCAAGAGTGTCTGGGCAGATGCAACTGATAAATACAGGGTACAGGACTGAGTAACAAAAGTTATCAAATGATGAAAGGAAACAAGCATCATGGACCTGGGCAGAAAGACAGTGTGTATGTAGCCAGTAAGGCAGAAGGAAGCTAGAGATATGTAGGCAGGGATATACTGACAGGTAGAACTGAAATCTCTGTGGGACCATGTGAAATGATAGACCAAAAAGAGAAAATGTAATACACTGATTTAGAGCCAGCATTAGAACTAATCTAATGAGAGGGAATTAGGTTTCTCACAGGGGGGCAGAGATGCCATTGTAACAAATTATAAGCATGGGTAACATCCATCTGGGTAACATCTTCCAATAATGTAATGAAAAATAAGACTCACTCTAGGACACTTGTCAAAGGTGCTCAGCGATGACGGCTTCACTCACACCACTGGTAGGGACACGATTAACTTCCTTTCGAGAGAATGCGTGGTAGTGCTGATGGAATGGCGAGGGGTTCTTTTCTAGGTGATGAAGTTCTTCACTCAGAGAGGTCCCTATGACTTATAATAGTAAACCAAGAGTTCATCTTGGCAATTTGATAGCTGCTGTGTCAAACAAATAACACCACAGGGTACGCCAAGGTCATCTGACCAACAATTAGAGGTTCCAGTCAATGTACGTGGAGGGGTTTGGTAGACAGAAAGGCAAAAACAAGTTTATGGGATCCTTTCTTTCCTTTGTGCTTTGATGGAAGGTTAAACAGGACAATATCCACTTACTGTAAGATAACTGTAAGTGATCAGGAAGTCTGGAAGTGCTTCATCAAATGGTATTGGTATCAGTCAGTAATCCATTCTGAAGGGTGACACTCACACTGAGATCTGGAACAATGAATCTGCTTTGGTGCCTTGGTGTTCGGAGAAGTAAAAGTACTAGTGGGAACCAAGGTCTTGCCTGCCATCATGGAGTCACTCTGCGGATTTGATTCTGTGGTTGGCTAGCAGCACAGAGAAGTAAAAATTAGCAATATTTGAGAAAATGTATAAAACTGAGAGGGGTCAGAACAAAAGTAGGGGGCCATCACATTCTGATGGAGATCATGAAGTTCCCACTGTGTCCTGAAAATATCAAAGAGTGCAGAGGGAACACTCTGCACTGTTTGATATTTTCAGGGCACAGTGGAAATCCGTATAGACATTATTTTGAGAAGTACCTCTGCAGAAAACCTGGGTTACTACTATGTCCAATCAGAACACACCATGCTTTTACTAGACGCTTATGATGCACTTACTACACTACATTGTCATTGTGTCCAGTTGGATGGTGTAAATACAGTGACAAGTGCAATGCTTTTCATCACAAAGTGATGGTATAAGGAACTGGATTCAATATTTATACTAAAAACTCAAAACAAGACATAGAAACACTAATGTCTATGTGATGCATGTGTACCATAAAAAGTTTAAACACTACAAGACCATAATATGAACTTAATGCGGTCTTCTACATCGTGGCATGTACATACCATGGTCATAGCACAAGACTGAAGCAGTTGTTGTGATAACTCCATTGACCTAACAACAATGCATGGACAACCCCAAAACGACTCAGACATCCAATCTTTCCTGTCTATTCGGAAAGCATGAATAAAGTCCTTAAGATGTGTAATTTTTCCTGTTACCTTGTCAATGCCATTGTTACTACTGTACATATTTCTTTCTGCATCTTATTTTAACCACGTTCTCACCAGGCTTTTTTGAACCTGTCCAAACCACTCCACATCAAGGTAAACAATACTACATCCTTGCCAGTTTCTGCTGTGTAACTGCCATGTTGTACAAGTTCTTACTGCATTCACTATTTTTTTTGAAGATGTAGTGGGAACGTGGCTTGGTGTTATAGCCTCCTAAAGAATATAAATTGTGAGGTCAGTTATGGGCCTAGGGCATTCTGTCCCTGCATGTTATCTGGCTCTGCTAGGAAGACCCACAATTTGTCAACTCACGAATAGTGAGTAGCTAAAATTTTCTCTAGCACCTCTGAGTGCAGAAATCACTCCTTAAGACATAACGATCGCTTTGAGATGGCAGAAAAAAATGCTTACAATGTGGGTAGTCCTTGGTTAGCCCACCTAAGTGTATTTTTGTGCTGAGTAACAATACCTGAGCTCATGGTATGATGATGCTTCATTGCCACAATGCTGTCTAAGCCTTGTGTTTTGATAGATTTGATAGATGCTTACTTACTTTTGTAATGCATATAGCCCCAAGCAAGCATATACCTACAATCATCAGTAAAAGCACCCTTAACACAGGACATAGCAGCAAATTTTTATTTTAATTGACAAGCATAATTACATACACTGCACACTAGAATGATGGTGTGGCTAAAATACTCAGTAAACCTAGATTTGTGCTGATGAACATGTGTCCTGTTGTAGGAGAGCATTTTTTCTGAGATCACTTTAATGTGGTTTGAAATAGGAGGGTGGATGCATTTTGGATGGACTACATCTCTATATAGAGGCCTACCAGAGTTCAGGTAAGCTCATGTACGCCAGACCCTACATCATGTGGCCTGCCTGGATCCCCCATGAAAGTTATCAATAAAATCCTTGTACTAAGGTATGCAACACCCTGCTGTCACAGGTGCCATGCACAAAAATCCAACCTTACACAAGCCACAGCAATCTTCATGTTCCCTATGACAGCTTGATTTAAGCCTGCAGTGAGATTTATCATACACCTCTTTCTTTAAACTGATGAGACTTAAAGTGGTGGTATGTCATTATCAGCCTGAACGAGCTCTTAAGGACAGTTGTAGACATAGCATCCATGGATTCATCTGATAAGGAACAAGAAGGATGCCTGATCACTGAGCTATATGGAAGACTCTGACCTCCAGAACTGCTGACCTCTAAATAATCTGATCTCAATCCAAGATCGTCCATCAGCTGAGCCATGTCTACAGGCAAGATGTTTATTCCTTTGGACATTAACAGAGACTGCTTCTTGAGCTTTTTTATGGTGTTTATGACCAGCAAGCTGGCATGGTGGTTGGTGCTTGGTTGGTTTCCTCCAAGGAATCTGATTTCCCCCCACAGCTCAAAGACATACAAAGTAGCCTAATTGGCATTCCCAAATTGCCTATAGTGAGTAAATTACTGTGGGAGTGTGTATGTGTGCAATGCCATAGGTATCCCTTGCACTATGTACAGTACCCTGCCTAATGCCCCTGATAGGCTTCAGATAAGCCAGCAAACTTTTTAGTTTGAGGAGATTTGCCCGGATTAAGCTTTGCTCTAATGTCCAAATCTACCTCTCATACATTATTGTCCTTGTTTTAACTGTGCACCATCACACAGTTAATACCACAAGTGAATGTCAAGGTTGACGATCCTGTTAGTGTCTTGCTCCTCTGCCAGCCGGCCACATGCTTTGGCCAGATGTTTAAACAACTTCAGGAAGACTCATAAGCATTACTTAGGGTATGGATTCAGTGGCTGAATCATCCCCGGCTTGGACCGTGTCCCGGAGAACCTGCTGATCTTTTGCCTGCACTTTGAACTTTGAGTGGGGTCTTAAAGGGCTCTGTCTGTTCTGCCTGCAGTTAGATGAGCTTTTGTTTTTGTTTTTTGTAGATAGGGGGGAGGGAGCAGATGATGCAACATATCTCTTTTGAACCTGGGTTTTGGATTTGGTGTAATGTATTTATGGGTATTTAACCCAAAGGATTGAAAGGAGGTTCTCAGTCTCAGTAGTGAATTAATTTCGCTGAATTTTCATGCTTATTTTATTTTGCTCTCAGCAAAGTTACGAAGCACAGACAAGCATGCACACACACTCTCATAGCTTTGTGTTGCTCAGCTCTGAGCTCTCTTCTACTAACACAAAAAGACATCAACAAATAAATTTGATAATGAACAACAGATAAAAAGCATTATGTGTTACCTGCAGGCACCCCCTCTATCTGTCTGCAGGTAACAGTTAACCATGTCCCAGGTTCCACATACATGTTCTGAGACAGGTTGTTGGCTCTCCATCATGTCTGTTAAGCCCTGCAGTGCTCATTGTGGTGGTGTTGAAGATGCCTTATCTCAGAACGTCTATGTTGCAGAAGGAGGCATTTCGGCTCAGCAGGCTCAGCTTTATAATTAGATGCTGAAGAATAAATTTGGTAAGCACTGAAATGAAGTTTATAAAAAGCATTTGAACATACACCCAATGTTGATCATCTGTTGAATGGTTGGGATGATATGCAAACTGCATGTGGTCTGTTAAGGAGGCAGCAAGATCTTAGTATGCTTTATGAAGAATAGGTATAATGTGTGAGTATAATAAGACAGTAATCATTGAGTATAATGAGACAGTAATCATTGAGGCAGGACACTGAAGACTCTTTGGCATAGGAGATGAAGGTGGTGGCCTTAAAGTGCATTGGAATTATGGTACTGTTTAGAGGGATTTTGTAGAGATAAAGCACTCTGCCAGGAATATTGTCTGGCCCAGCAGGTTTCCTTTCATCAGCTGTGGTTAGATATAGTACCTGCTCCTTTAAAGGAGGGGTGGTCTTCCACATTACTTCATCATTCTGCCCCTCAAACTTAGCATAGAAGTTGTTCAGCAATCGGCATCAGTGTCAGAGTCAGGCAGTTTTTCTAAAAGTAGTAAATTCCCTGCCACATGCTCAGTGTATCTGTTCTGGAACCATTGAACCATGTTTACTACTAACCTGTTTACTCGAAGGAACCACTTCATTAAACTTTTGGCGTCACCAATGTTTTCAGCCTTCTTGAACATATACCATCCAGTGTGCTTAAAACATTCATGAGGAGCATGTAAAATCAGTACAAGGTCCAGAACCAGTTTGGAGCATCTGACAAGCAGTTTGTATATTAGTATAACAGAGATGTGAGTAGTTCTGATACATACACAATGGGAATGGTTTTGTAAACAAGATCCAATGTGTTACAGTAACTCCTCTCTTTGCAAAGTCCATGTTGGTAGAATTTAGAGAGCATTGACTTGAGAAAACAGAGTTTCTTATATATAATATATATGAGATATATATCATAGGGAATATTGGCCTATGAGTCCAGACGTTTGGGCCAACCTAAAGTATAAACTAAGATTTAGCTCTAGTACTGGTATCTATATGAAAATTCTGTAACATTTAAATCAGTTGTTTTCAACTGTAGATAACAAAAAAATTAAGCATGTTTATCAAATAAAAATAGAACCATGTATCACATATGAATATTATTTCAGGACACAACTATACAATAATATTTATTCTATATATTAAAATAAACACTCACACACAGACTTATGTACAAATTCCAAAATAATTAAGATCAGAATCAATTAATTCTCCCCACAGGGTTGCAGTGGATCTTTCTGGTGTGTATATTTATATTTAAATTAATACACAGTAATGACAAATCCAAAGAAAAAAGGATCTTCGTATGATCTAAAACATACAACATAATTCTGTCCGTATACATTTGGGAGGTCTGCCAGCAAAGTTGCCATTTTGTTTAACACAGATGTGAATGTCAAATAATTAAACCTGCAATAATAGTTAAAACATGGCATGGTCATGTTTTAATCTTCAACCCAAATGTATTCAGTCTCTCATTCTCTATACTGCATATCTTGTACAGGGTCTGGAACCTATCCCGGAGGACTCAGGGAATGAGGCGGGTACACTCGGGAGGGGAGCCAGTGCATTGCAGAGCGCAAAAGCACATACAGACACTCACTGATAAAGGGAATTTGGAAATGTCAGTTATCCTACTCTGCATGTCTTTGTACCTGAAGAAAACACATCAATCATGGGGAGAACATGCAAACTTCATGTACAAGAACACAAGGTGGGAATGGAACATTAACCCTGGAGGTGCGAGCCACAATGCTAACTATTACAACACTGTCCTGCTGAAATTGTATAGCAAAGACAACCGAACAGGGGACAGTATTTACAATATACTGCCAACATGTTATACAGTCCAGTACTCGTGATGGTAAAACATTGTCTCACATTTCTTTTCAAGGTCTCTGGCTAGTTCTTTAGAGCTATTTTGTCTCTCTGGCTGTCTTACAGTATGAGTGTGTCTCTCTGGTTGAGTGCTCAGAGTTACTGTGTCTCTCTGATCAAATATTCAGTTAGAGTATCTCTCTGGTGAAAAGTTTAGGTTTAGTGTGTCTCTCTGGCTGTGTGTTTCCTTCTGAGTCAGTTTTCAAAGTGTGTCTGACTGAATGTTCAGGGTTTTGTATCTTTCTAGCTGGAGGTTCAGAGTGTGCAAGTTTTTCCGCTTAAATATTCAGATTTAGTGTGTCTCTCTGGCTGAATATTTAGGCTAGGTTTGTCTCTCTGGCTGTGTTTCTTTCTGAATGATTTCTTAGGTTAGTGATTAGGTTAGTGTGTCTCTTGCTGAAATTTAGGAGTGTGTGTCTCTTTGGGTCTGTGATTAGAGTTAGTGTGTCTGAATTTTCAGAGATGTTTGGAGTTACAGTTTCTCTCTGGCAGTGCATTTCTCTCTGACTCAATGTTGAAAGTTAGTGTCTCACTGGCTGAATGTTCAGAGTGTGTGTTTCTCTGGCTGAATATTCAGAGTTAGTGGGTTTCTCTGGCTTAGTGTTCAGGGTTAGCATGTCTCTCTGGCTGTGTTTCTTACTGAATGATTGTTTAGTTAAGTGATTATGTTGTTGATGCGTGTCCCATGCTGAATTTACAGAGTGGGTGTCTCTTTGGTTGTGCGATTAGAGCTACAGTAGTGTGCCTGTCTTCCTGCATATCCAGAGATGTGTAGATTTGTGCATTTCTCTCTGATTCTGAAAGTTTGTGTCTCTCTGGCTGAATGTTTAGTGTGTGTGTTTCTCTGGCTGAATATTCATGAATAGTGTGACTCTCTGGCTGTGTGATTAGAGTTTGTCTGTGTGTCTGGGAGAATATTCCGTGTTAGTGAGTGTCCCCCTGGCTGTGGGATCAGAGTTAGTGCATCTCTCTGGCAGAGTATTCAGAGATGTTCAGAGTTAGTGTGTATCTCTGGCTGAGTATTCAAAGATTTTCAGTATGGGCGTGTGTCTGTGTGTGTGTTTGGATGAATACTCACTGTTAGTGTGTCTCTAGCTGTGTCTTTAGAGCTAACATGTCTCTCTAGCTGAGTGTTCATAGCTGGACCTGATCCACCGCTCAAAGCCACCCACCGTATAGAGCCTCGGATGCGGGGCTTCTTCTGCATGTTGCTATCATCTCTCAAATCACTTTGGTCCCCATTAGCTTTGTTGTATAGCAGTCATTCGGAACTGTGCTGTGTTTTATTTCAAACAGCAAGTACAGAGCTGTCTCTGGTGTTAAAAATGATCTCGTAGCATGTATACAGCAAAGCCCCTCTGTTGAATTAACTGGTTTGGTGTTCATTTGGTTCACTTCAGTAAACAGTGTGGGTGTTCTTGTTCAGGACTAGTGATTTTGCAGTGTGACAACATAGACGGTGAGTGTGTGCATCTGTGTTTACACAGTCCGCATAAACAGACCTCAGCTTGATATGGTTCAGGATAAAAAAAAAAGGTTTATTTAGGTGCATTAGTTTAATCTCAGAAGGAGTCAGTTTTTAGTAGACTGAATGACAGTGACAGGTGATTATTATTGATTTAAAAATGTATACCCTGGAGGAAATCTGTTCCAAACCTGTACACCATTTGATGTGCATTCTTACATTGTGAAAGCAAACTTAAAGATCATGATGCTTAGATAAATGGTGTGTTGCTGGGCTGTGCCCTACAGGTGCGCTTATATATATATATGTGTGTGTGTGTGTGTGTGAGAGAGAGAAACAGAGGGGAGATAGTGGGGAGAGTGGAGCAGAGATCCAGCTGAGCACATTACGCATCTGATTCTCCACGCACTACCGCCGGATCGCAGGAGAACACAGGAGGAGAGGCTGCTGTTGCTGCACATGATTTATTTGCTGCTACTTGTGGACTGAGTGGATTAGTGATTTTTTTCGGCTGGCTGAAAGTCCGGCTCAGACTGCGTCTTTCGGATCGAGCTTTGAACGCAAACATGAACCAAACAGCCACCGTTTCCCAAGTGAAGTGTCAATCATCCAAAACCATAAAGGTAAGACTTTGGTGTTGTCTTTCTCTTTCTGCACGGCTGATTGCTCAGCCGTGGCTGCGGTGGTGATCCGGTGATGAAGTTTGGCGACTCACCGCTCCAAAGTTGGCAGTTGATAATGATGAGGAGGATGCTGAGAGTGATGATGAATAGTTTTGCGCAGAGGATCTCCACCACCGCGCCTTTTGCCTGATCCACACCGCTGAATATCGCAGCCGTTATTCTGTCCCTTAATTCTAGTCAAGGAAAGCTGAGCACTTTCCATTAAACCGGATTTACACCAGGTTCCGGGCGTTTTATTTTAAAAATAAATAAATAAATAAATAAAATGCATGGTTATATTGGCATGCGTGTGTGTTGCTTTATTAAATAACCACGCTACAAGGAGCTGTATTAAAAGTGAATGCTTGGGCAAAGTGGAGCAATGTTTAGGAAGCGTATTTGGAGCTGTTGGAATTCAATGCACGTCGAATGCAGCATCGAGGAGAGCGCGAGCGCGTATCACTCCCTTTGCAATGCGTAGACATAGCGCGCGCGTGTGTGTGTGCGCGCGTGTGTGTTGGGCGCGCTATTTCATATCTAAAGGATTAGTGAGGTGCATTAACACTGCGGAGAGCCTCTGCTGATAACTTTGCACAACCAGCCCTCATTTCAACAGCTGACAATGAACTATCAGTCTTTCAGCATCCACGCGGTATATTGCAATCCCCCCCCCCTCTTTTTTAAATACATATGTACAGTAACTAGTGGATTATGTAAAAAAAAAATTAAAAAAAATGGCAGTGTAGACAGAGGTGGTGGTGTTCCACTTGCTGCTGGGGTTTTAATCTGACAATGAGAGATGAGAGAGCGTTATGAGCTCTGTACTGCATGTCAGTCAATACTCGGTGACTCTAAATTTTCATTGCAGTCTGACATTAATTTGTGTTGAAATGCACAACCATGGCAAGCATGAGCAAGGCAGGTCCATCTGCATGGGATGTTGAACGGTGAAGGTTTACTTTAACTCATGTCAAGAGGCTGTGTTGATTTGAAGTGTGTGCAATTGAACGAAATTACTGTATTACTATTAAATGACTGTATTACTATTGGACCTAGTGGGTTGTTATCGTGGATATTCATCCTCTCCTTCATCCTCTCTGTGCTCATTAACCATATGACTAAACCCGAGATCTAGAGATGTTCGACGGATGAGCCGATGTTCAATCCGCCCGCTGTTCAGAGAGCTGAGTGCCTTCTTCAACTGATGAGCATGTCTCCTGATTGCAGCAGGCACACAGCATGGTCAGCTTTATTAGACCTGTTAGGTCTTGTGCCTGCTGATCTGAGCATGCCTGTTGGGTGAATGCAAAGGTCAGCTGTGACAGGAGGTCAATCAATGAAGAGTTCAGTCCAATTACAGTGAGCAAAGGATTTATCATCAGCCGGCGACTAAGCATCCTGTCTTATTCACACACACACACACACACACACACACACACACACACACACAAACACACAAATCCTGGCAAACTATATTAATATGTTCTGTAATCTCAAAACAGAAATCAGGATACGTAGGATTCACACCCACTGGTTATGGAAGCATTCACAAACACACTAATTGGCACAAATCAAGTGCAAGATCCTATGTGAATACTGAAATTATGGTAGGGCAAAGAAAGAATATCAAATAAAGAAGTGAACTGCATTTTAGGATTGTGATCTGGTGCTACTTTTAAACAGACAATTATAAATGAATGAATGATTTTTTTATGGTTCCAAAAATATTTTGCTCATTCGTTTATTTAAACCTTTAGTAATAATGTAGAAGGTGGTTCCAGGTCCATGAGCAACATGACATAAAATTCTGTTGCCGTTGCCTAAGAACTGAGAACTGTGAGAAAGTGTGAGAAAAGCCTTGAGCTGCAGAGAAGATTGCAGTATTACATTACGCCCATTGATCTGGGCTACGCTGCCATTGTTTACACATTTATGAATCTACCAAGGGCTCATCCGTAAGTGGAATAATACCAAAAAGTAGGCTACTTACACACAAAAGATGTGGGAGATCATTTTTGAAGCAGCAAATAAGTTTCCATCAATGCTGTTACACCATTAGTGTGTGATTCTCATTGAGGCCTTTTATGCTCAATAACACATTTTTTTGTCTACATGCACACACACACACACAGACACACACAAAATACACTCGCCAACTTTATAAAGCATCAAAGCATAACAAGTTCTTTATCACGTATTTTCACATATTTTCCCCAGAAGAGTACATGGCTATTAGTATTTGTGGTTTTTGGCTTCTACCCGACTTTCTCTTCACACCATTCCACAATTTGCCACAGCCTTCTGCTAATAATGTTTAGACTTGGCTGACTTAAAGTTACAGTCTGTGATTTTAGAACAAGCAAATGATCCTGCCATTCTGCTTTGCTTGTAGTTATTTTACTCACTTTATGCTCATTATAGATCAGTACAGATTAAAACCAGTAGTCAGTAATCTAATGAAAATAGGTAATTCTTTAGTATCATCCAGTTCGGTTCAAAGAGAAGGTGATGAATTATTTGATATTTTAGCTAGATCCGTTGCTCTATGTTGCTATTTAGTTTTGGTGTATCTTAAAGACAAAATGTCAAGAATAAGTACATATAATGTACTGTAGTTTCATTTATGTTTTGGATTTTTTTTTTTAAATAGACACTCATACAGTAGTTTTATGATACCATTTAATGTATGAACAAAATTGGTTGCCATTATTATGACTATTTGTTTCCTATTTGTATATATACAGTATAAGGTGTAATAAGCACTAAACATCGAGTAATCAAATGGTGTAGAGAACTATAGACTATAGAGACATCTGTTTTCTGTCTTGATCAAGTACAGTACAGTGGATATTTTCTTTCTGGACATTGCCACCAGGCTCATTTTTAAACAGTGAAATGTTCACACCATAGCCCTGACATAAAGCCCAAAGTCCCAATCTAATAACCCAGAAGCAACCACACAGTAGGCATTTTACTTATTAGAGCCATTTAAAAGAATACGACCTGGTTCTCCAGAAATTATTAAAACAAACTTTGGACTAAAACACACTTTTCATGGCAGTCCTTTAACAAAACCTTTTTTTTTTTTGCCAGCACAAGGTTTATTGCATGACTGGGAAACATGTACAGTATATGGTGTGGCAGGCAGTATATTAGAGACATGCAGCATCTTTGAGTGGTCCACAAATCAGAGATTAGTTTCAGTTGTGGTGAACTAAGCATGCTACTTAGAACTGTCTATCAGTTTGAGGAATCTGTTATAAGAAAAAAGCATTTGCTGAGCACTTAGAGAAAAATAAAGCAAAAAGAAGCAAGGAAAGAAAGATGGTTTTCCATCTCCATGCTGTTGTATATTTTCTGAAACGGAATGCAAAGTTCAGATCTTTTTTCTCTATGAATGGTGCATTTGGTTCTCTCCTTTGACGTCAAATACAGACTTTTATGTTTCTATTTGTTTGTTGATGTGCATGCTGCGAATTTTGTGCTTCTTTCAAAGTTTTGTTGTATTATCCGAAAAGGCCAGAAAAACAGGCAAGACAATAGTAGTCTCACAGTGAATGTAAAAAAAGTGTTTTGGGGCATATATGTTTCAACACCATCAGATAAAAGGTTAGTATGGGCAGCAAAGTGACAAATCTGTACTCCAAACTGTCATCATAACTCATGCTACACACCACTGGGGTGTCTTCAACTCTACAATTTCCCTATGTTTATAGGACACATGCAGTAATTTCCTGTGGGGATAAGGATGCTATGATATGGACGGATTAAAATCAGTTGGAGCACTGGAGCAAGTATTTTGGTTGCTTTGGGGAGCATCTCTGAACATCCCCTTTGCCAGAGGAAAGATAAAAATCAGAGTTAGTAAGTGAGTGCAGGAGGATTTAATGATAAGAGGGCTAATAAAAAAATAAATAAAATAGACTGGAACTTGATTAAAGATCGTTTGCTACAAGATTACAAGCAGCAAAAAGAGGATGTCACACAGAGTTTAGAGATATACATCCAGCTTTTTGAAGCCCAAGTGAAACTGGTTCATAATTACTAAAAAGTTTTAGTTTTTCTTATTTCGGGTTTTTTTTTTTTTTTTTTTTGGGGGGGGGGGGGGGTATTGGGGGTTATATGTGTTACTGGATTCAGTTAAATAAAGGATAATCACCACATAGAAAATACTAAAATACTATACAGGATGCTTGCATATTTCTGTTTTCACCCTGCTTAATTCTGGGGTTTGGGCGTGTGTACTGTCTACATTGTAGTTGAACACTTATTTTCAGAGACTCATATTTGGTTAATGCAGTATGAACTTGTTTTTGATGCAGCAATCACATTACTGCATTTAATGCTTTTGTTGCTGCTTGTTAAGTAATTATAGAAGATAATTATAGAGCTTTAAAATAGCCCAAAGATGCTTTAGAACAATTATAAAATCACTAAGACATACTAGTGAGAAGATCCAGATTAACAAACATGGATAAGTCTGGTTTGTTGATTGAGGGTTGGGGAACTGCTCAAGTGAAGTCAAGGGTAAATATTTGTTTTAGATGCAAGAATAGTGAGCAAGGTGGATTTAAATGCGGAGATTGGAAAGGCCAGGTACATAAAAAAGGAAGCAGCATTTGTGTTGTGAGTAAGGAAAATATTCAATAAGTTACAGTATTTTGCTTTATGGGAAGCCAGGTTCTTAAATATTGATGAAAAATTGGACAGAGATCAAGTATTTGTGAGGAGCTGGGCAGCTAAATCTTTGTGAATTTGGAGCCTTAGGAGAGATACAGAACAGATAGTGGTTTGATAGTTTTTGTTTTCAAAACACTTTTTTTTTACATTCACTGGGAGACTACTATTGTCTTGCCTGTTTTTTTTTGTTTGTCGATGTGCATGCTGCACAAAATTGTGCTGCACATTTGTCTCTATCCACTTGGATTGTTGCAGTTTTGTCTACAGACTTTTATATTTCTATTTGTTTGTCGATGTGCATGCTGCAAATTTTGTGCAGCATGCACATCGACAAACAAATAGAAATATAAAAGTCTGTAGACAAAACTGCAATGATCCAAGTGGACAGAGACAAATGCATGAGTGAAGGGTACATCAAAGTGCGAAAGACAAGGACTTAGTTTCTCAATGTTCTAAAAATGAAAAAAGAGCTTTTTCACTACAGAGCTGATATGGTAGTCAAAGGAGAGAGTATGCTCTAGAATGACTCAGAGGTTGTGACCAGAAAATGCTTGAAAATACAGTAGGCCTGTTATCAATGTAAAGGATTATATATTTATTTTTCCAAGAATTGCTTTTGAGCTACAGTGTTAAGATCTGGTCTTATCACTCAAGTTTGTGAGTTTTTGTTGTCCAAATCATATATTCCGTAGACAGGCAACAGTATAGGCCAGTTGCAGGTATTAACTAATATTTAATTTAAGTCTGATTGTCAACAAAAGTTCAGGGAAAGTTAAGATTAACGCCTTGTGTAAAGTGGCTAAAAAAAGGCAAAATCTAAATTATAAAAGGCAATGGACTGTGAACAGAGACTTGAGGACCCCCTTGTGCAATAGTTGAGTAATGGTTGTGGTGTTGTCCCCTAGGATGGTATGGAAATGTTTTTTGGCCTGCAGATAAAGAACATAACTAGTTCACTATGCTGTGCTCAGCTCACAGAGAGAGAGTGGTACATTATGTCAATGACTATGTTCACATCTCATTAAAAGATTAATAGAAATTCCTAAGTAAGCAGAAGTAGTTGTAGTTACACTCCCATCATCTGTCTTACCTCATGGATGTATGCTTTTGTTCCATTCTGAGGTCTGCATATTTTTGAATCATTGATTTTTTTTAATTGCCTGATGCTAACAATCCATAGACATCACCAACATGGATAGCTGTTAAATCCCAGAATGCCATGTTTCAGCTCGAGTATTTGGTTTGACTACTAAAAAATGTTTGTTTTTTACCCATTTTACCTTAAAATGCTTTATAAAGTTACTTTACTAGTATATTTCAGTAATGTTTTTTTAAGCAAAACCCATCAACTGATTTTTTTTTTTTTACTTTATCTTGCTTCCATCAGCAACCACAATATCAATAATGACGAGTCTTGCCAGCACCACATTTAGCTATGTACGCATTATCCTGACTTCTAATCAGAGGACTTAACATCTTGATTCCAGAAAAAAAACCTCATCTAATTTCCAATGCAACACACTCATCTGATTTCTAATCGTTTTAGTCATCCACACCCTTATTGTTTTTCTGTTTATTCCCAAGGTGGGTTTTTTTTTTAGCCTTTTTAAATTTTTTAAACTACAAGTAAACAAGTGTTTTAGCTTTTTTTTGTTGATCTATTAACTATTTTCCATCTTTAATGAAAGAATTACCTGCAACTTCAACCATCTCTGACACCTGACATTGACTAAATGTCTTCTGTTATAGTGAAATCTAATTCTGAGTTTGGTTTTGCAAATTTCTCCATGCATACATTGCAATTTTCTTGGACGATAACAAGTTCCTTATTAAAAAGTCTGACCTGCAGATTCAGGTTTTTTATTTTATTTTTTTAATAAAAACTGTAACTGATAAATTCAATGTTTTGTTTATAAAAAAACATGGATTATTAAATATATTTTACATTTTCTCCAAAACTGAATAAAGTTACAGGACTTTAACTCAAACTAATTTCAAAATAAAGGGAGCACTTTTTTTATTACTGGTCATGCTAAAACCCTGTGGATTACAGTCATTCATTGCATAATCAGTGTGTCTGACTTTAAAATTGAAGTCTTTTAGATTTAGCATCTACAGTATATGCCTGTATAAGTTAATAAACATTTTTTGTAAATATTTATAGGACTGGGTGATACAACGATAGCGATATATACTATGATAAACACTTCCTCAATGATGATAACAAAAATGCTTGATCACATTTGAATCCTTATTATTTTATAGCTTTGTGAGTAAGGCTTTCACATTTTGAATGCTTCTTCAAATGTGGCCTTTCCCCTAAATATGAATGGTGTAGTTGTGTATTCTTCATGGCCCAACCAGAACCAAGGATATTAAAGATAAATATATATTTAAAAAATTATAAATATAATATAATAATAATAATAAAAACTTTCGAAAAATAATGATAAATAAAGATATTTATGTGAAATGGACTCCATGACAGACAGGTTTTCATAAAACCAGGTTAAGTGTTACACAGCATTAACCAATAGCAGTTCTGTGGACCAGAGCGTCAGTTCAGCCTCTATGATCACGCATTCAGCAGAAACTGCATAATCTTCGGCCCCTGAAATGGGACACACCTAACAACAGAAGCAATGTGGAACACAAGGGAGAAGATGAATGCATGGCTAAACCTTTTGTTTAACTTGTGGTCTAGTAAACTGTTATCAGTAAGACTTTTTTCTATTAAAGTATTAGAAGAATAACAATGTCCATAAGTACATGGAGTACAAGTGAGTGCATGAGTACATGGTTCACTATCAATTAATTATTATTTTTTTGAGTATACTATGATTAAAGTAAATTATAGAATATAATAATAAGTATATTTACTTATATTATATATTTTTTTGAGTATGTTTGATCACCATTTTTGGGTCCAGATTGACCATATTTCAAAGTGATGGGCTTGTCAGGGTAAGAAAGGAAGTGCATGAAGTAATGCACCTATCTGTACAAACCTCTGGAAACAGTGTTGTGCTCTGGGGTTGCTTCAGTTGCTCAGGTCTAGACTTAAAAGTATTATGTGGCAATACAATAAAGTCTGCTGAATGGTACAAGCATATATATAAAATGTTAAATGCTAAGTTGGGGCGGTGGTGGCTAAGAGTGTTAAGGCTCTGAGTTATTGTTCGGAACGTTTGAGATTCGGGCCCCAGATCTTCTAGGTTGCCACTCTTGGGCCCTTGAGTAAGGCCCTTAACCCTGTGTGCTCCAGGGGTGTTGTAAAACAGCGGACCCTGCTCTGACCCCAGCCTGCTAACAAGGCTGGGATATGCGAACAATAAAATAATTTCACTGTGCAGTTATTTATATGTGACAAATAAAGTCTGAACTTAAGCTTAAATGCTTTACACATCAAAGCTAAATAAAATATGATAAAGTGTGTGATTTTCTTTTTGGCGTGTGTTTTTTATTTTTTTTTTCCATGTGTGTTTTGATTTTCCTTTTCAGTGTGTTTTTTCAATGTCTGCACTGTGGCTGCACACCTCCAGCGTCGAGTGTTTGAGTCCCCCATCATGTCTGTGTGCATGTTCTCCCTGTGCTTGTTGGATTGTCCAAAGAAGTGTCGAGTAGGTTAAATGGCATTTCCCCATAGTGATTAAGTATGTAAGTGCTACTGCCCTATGATGGATTGGCACCCCATCCAGGGAGCACCTTGTCCAGTGCCCAGAGTCTCCTAGAATAAGCTCCAGGTCTCCTGCATCCCTATACTAATAAGCAGGATAAAGACTGAGTGAGTGTGTATGTCTTGATTATTATTATTTTTTTAACACTACATACTGAAAAACAATAGAATTTTATATGGAATTTATTAGCAAAAAATCTCGTTTAAAATTATTGTCTATAAACACATTGTGTTTGAGTCCTTGGCAAACTGATTTACTAGTGAGATATTTAAAAATGACTTAAATCAATGCCTGACTCCACACCTTTGATGTGAATACAATCTAACCCTTTAGCAGTTCTCTATGTATTCACAACTTCACACTGTGCTGGAATTAAATGCTGACTAAACTATCTTACTGAATATCTTCTGATAATGAACTGCATTTTTGTGATTCAAAATATGTCTCTAATGCTCTAATATGTCCCTTAGCTAGGACACCTTGTCCATGTATTTAAACGCTTGCTTTCAGATTGTACATGCTTTGAAAAGTTTGATATTATAATTAATTGAATATGGAAATATGACATTATAATGAATTCTATTAAAGCTTAAAAATAAGAGGGAAAAAAAAAAGAATTCCAAATCAAAGTAAGCGTGGTCTTGACCATGATGAATGCAAATTCAAAGCACTGATTCACCCAATTAGAGATCAAAGAACTCTTCGTTCTTGCCAAAGAAAGATAAAATTGCTAAACCTCTCAGAAATCAATGCAACTAGGAGTTTATGTTTTTGAGATGGTATAACGTCGTGTATAAAAAGTAGTATTTGTATATGCACATTAAGGGTAGCCATCTGTCCCTCCTCAGCAACCCCTGTGCTTCCTCCCTATTTACCAGCTGGTCTTGAACCAATGCCATGTTTGTATTATATAGTGATTTGTGTTTTTCCTCTTATCTGCCTGTTTTTCCTCTTAGTAGAACAAATTCAAAATGGCTATGTGGTTCTGTTTCCCTTAGCAATATTATATAAGGGTAATCTGAAGTAACCGCTATTCCCATTTCCAACAGTACTGTTTATATTAAGATTAGGCATTAATCAAAATCAAAATGACACTGCATCAACATATAGATCACACTCTATGCTTTTATGCTTTTAGAAAGTAAAAAGGTTAAGTCTACCATCATGTAGGTTTCTTTACTTTGCCACTCTGGGGTAACCTCAAAAGGCAGACTTCGAGCACTCTTTAGAGAGGCTGAGACATTCTGTCATAGCCATGAACGTGAACAAAGAACATGGCATGTAACAACAGGAAATCTTTTTTTTATTATTATTCTTTGCCCTTCCTTTGTAGCATATTGACAAATATAAAAGATTACAGGGTGGATGAAAATTAACTAGTCAATATTTAATGTCTAAAGAACTTGTAGTATCACCCAATGGAGCACCACCATGTTCACTCTTACTGTGCATGTGTGGTTAGACCAGCATTTTCCAGGATGCAGACCTCATGAATGGAATCAGAAAGAAGTCCAGCTTTCACTCCATGTGATTTTTTCCTGTGGGGCTACGCAAAGGAGGTTTACAGGTCAAAGCCTTACACACCGGATGGATGTGAAGGATCACAGATTCAGGCGGTTCTAAGCAATATCCCAAATGATTTCCTTCAGAATACTGTGCGTTTCATCCCTGGCTGTTTGTGGAAACTGCTTGACGCCAGCAATGCCTATGTCGAAATTTAAAAAATTGCCTTCATTTTTCTATGTAATAAAGTACATGTACAATTTGTTTTAATAAATTTGTATTAGAAGTATGGACTTTTATCACCAATTTTTTATGCCTAGTTACTTTTCACCTTGTACAGTATAGGCATTGTTATCTTAGTGGTAGGTTTATCGCCTGTGATGCGGAAAGCTCGGGTTTGATGTCCAGTTGATGCCCAAACCCAGCCCCTGGATGCAGTGCCTGTCCCAAGCCTGAAGGAATTGGGAAGGATGCATCAGGAAGGGCATCTAGTGTAAAACCTGTGCCAATTGTTGTATGGATTGGATGGTCCACTGTATCAGCCCTTTGATGGAAGAACATCAACATCTACATTACATTATCCTCAAATAAGGATAAGTCTCTCATTACTAACTGCTTAAAAAAGCTATACTATAGTTTAGACAACAGTAGGTTATGAGCTAAAGTGTCAGGGGCATGCTCCAAGTAGCTGATTGTGTAACTATTTAAAGATTTGTTTTACTGCTGGAAACTAGCACATAAAAGTGTGTATTGGTAAGACAATTAGATTCGACCCCTAACAACACATTAAATATTATCTTATTGCAGTATTTGTGATTCTGTTGGTAACTGTCAGTTGATCCTGTATGTTTTATTATTTCAAAATAGCATTCGCAGTTGTAAACTAGTTCTTATATCAATGAATCCCCTTGTGCCCTTGTGTAGCCTTGTGTTCCAAAAAAATGAAGTTTGTAATCTACTTAAGTCGAATTAATTCTACTTAATTTTAATTAGTTAAACCTAAAAATACTAGTTTTTACTATTATAACCATTATTTATTTTTGTTCAACTTTCATGTTTTAGTGAGTGGAAATTTTTACACTTAATTTAAACATTTTGTTGTATGATTTTTTTTTTATTGTACAGTGGTATTCAAATAAAAAAAGAAGAAGAATCACTAACCTCAAAAATGAGAGATAATGCTAAGATTTGCTGTAGCTCCTTTTTTTTTAACAGAAAAAAAACCTTCCTTACCTTTTTCAACAACATTCAATCTCTTATTAATGAGAAATCCGGCATAGAAGTGTTGGAGATTGAAAACATGAAACGCACTTGCAGAATGCAACACTGCTCTATGATGCAGTTGCACTGAAACTTGGATCGATCGGTTAAAGATATAGCACAGAACAATAAGCACAATAGCATTTGATGACATTATTAATATGGAAGTTGAAACTTCGGAACCTGATCTATTTGAGCAGAGTGTACATGTGAGGAGATACTGTAAGAGAGCTGGACTGACTAAAGGACTAATGTACTTCTGCATTGCTCTCCTTAGGTAAAGAAAAAACAAAGGATAAATCAGCAGGTAGCTGAACAGCTTTATGGGTAATGGACCCTTAAGGGGGGACACAGAATAACTCAATGAAAGAATTTGAAATGAGAAATTAAGGTCAGGAAATCATTAAAGATAATGTGTAAATAAAGAAGATTAATATGCAGGTCATTCCTCCAAATGTCCTGAAGCTTTTGCTCTGAAAAGTGGAGGAGAAAAAAGGCCTAAATCTAGGCCTACCTCAGGGAAAACCCTTAGAGGTATAGGCAGAACCATACAATAGCGGATTAGAAAGGCAACGACAAAAAAAAAAACTGTTATTTATAATTTGGAACCCTAAAAACATCCGGAGAACCACGGAGTGTTGTAGTGTTGAATCTCTGGTTGATCACTGAATTGGAGAAGGAAAGGCTTAGGTGGAAAAGGTCTCTCTCTCTCTCTCTCTCTCCCTCTCTTACACACACACAGAGTAATGTTCACTTTTATATAATATTTTGTGTGTGTGTGTGTGTGAGAGAGAGAGGGAGAGCGAGAGAGAGAGATTCACACAGTCAACTTGAGGCAGGAACTCATGCTGAGCACTGCTGTTAGCTGACACACATGGCAGGTGGCAGTTATGTTTTACTGTGCTTATGGCAGAGAGAAGCTCAGGCCTATAAGTGCCTTTGAGAATGCTGTGACTAATGAAGTATTTGTACACTCTCGTCACAAACACCCAGAAAGTCAACCTCACGCAACAGCTGTAATTATGCATGAGCGAGTGGTCGGGTTGGATGTAGCTGGGCAACTGTTGCCATGGTGAGTAAACAGGGGTGATGGTAAGAGGTGGGGCAAACTGAAGAGAAGCAGTGTGTGATGAGGAAGGGCAGCTCTCTGATGTACTGAGGGTTGTACAGTAATGCACTATAACTCTGACAGACTTTAAGTGCAGGGGTGAAGGTGGAGTTAGGGAAGTCTTGAACGTCAGTCCCTTCCAATGTTATCAAGGCTTCTACAAAAAAGAAATGTATGATATACTGTATAAAATGAAAGACTGTTATAGTTTATTATCCAGATATTTATTTGAAAGCATATTCTGCATCTCCTATAAATTAGTCAGTAACAATAGTGAAAGAAACAGGAAAGGTGTACATGGGCATGGGTGGAACCAGTTATGACGGCACTGAGCTTTGGACGTCAGTAATTTCGTAAGAAGTTAAGTTCGATTTTGACACTGTGACGTTCTGGTCACTGGCTGAGCCTCTTAAGCTACAAGCTGTCTACACGCACTTTCCTCGACTTATCTGTTCAACCCAGGATGTTTAACATGGACCTTTCTAAAATTTTGTTCTGATTACTATTTGAAAACGAGATATACACCTGTGTGCTTTGTTTATCCAGAATTTGATTAATGTTGCAGTTGCCACTTTGGTTGCATCTGAATGTTTTCGATCACGTCAAGACCACTGAAGGTCACCAGTTATGAGTGTTAACGGCAGCAATATATTTTTATCTAGGCTTTACAGTTATAGAGTGCAGCGGTAAGAGATGGCCTTCTTAACAGCTGTTATGTAGGCTTCTGTATGTTTCCCTATAGTGCAGCTATGGGCTTTGCTTTGAGTTGCTTTCTATTACATATTATTAAGCTAAGCCTATAAGCACTTTACACATATTCTGTTGTAAAGCCTGTACAGGAGTTATTATTCTCAGGAGAGGTTATGTTGTACTTGTTCATGTATATTTGTAACCACATTGTATTAAGGGTTATAATGCTGCTACTGAACTCACACAGACTGAATGTGAAATCTGTCGTGATATTAGTATGTTGTGCAATATTTCCCTGATTTGTTTTGTATTACATTACTGATAAAATTCTATGTATGGCTGTCAGTGTGTGTGTGTGTGTGTGTACATGAGTGTGTATGTGCACTCAGATGTGAACTAATGGTGTTGATCAGTGCCACTTGTGGGATTAGCAGGTTTTAGAAGTGGTGTGATGCTTCACTGATTGTGTCTCCATTTTACCTCCTCGCAGCAACACAAACACGCACACACACACACACACACACACACACACACACTTAAACTGTCATACTCATACTGTTGTAAAAAAATATGTCTCATGGCAAACTAGCACAGAGCATGCTAGAACAACCATAACATGAGACACGTGCACATTAGTGCAAGAATGATCACAAACCCTGATCCTAAAGAGCTGCCTTTAAACAGATTGCAGATAACCTGTTGAGCTTGATTAGGTAATTTAAATAAGGGCTGAAAATGAAATATGTAGAATGGTAAATCTTACAGGAACAATGATTATTGCTAAATAATAAACAGTTAAATATTAAACAGTTATTCTATGCAACAGAAATAATAGCAAACGTATGTAATATATGAGGCATGCGTTACCGCATCACCTTAAAATCATTCTTCTCAAGATAAAAAAGAAACCCAGGTTTTATGAGCCCTCATGTGGGCGAAAATAGAATTTCTTTTTTAATTTCTTTTCTGTGTCTTTAAACTGGAATAGACTAAACACGCATACAGAACATAAAACCCCCCACAGTAAGAGTGAAAATTTAAATGCAACTCAGAGCTTTACAGTGTAAAGATGGAAATGAAGCAAATAAACAAAAGAGTTCCAGATTGTCAGCTTATTGGATTAGTGTCATCATCTGGCACTACAGATAGGTATAGCTGTGTATCATCTCTATAGCGATGAATATCGTCTTAATGCCTTTAAATAAACTATCCTAAATGACTAAACTAAGTCATAGGTAGCATATACAAAGAAAATAAAAGTGGGCCTATTAATGAGCCTTGGGAGACACCACAGAGAATGTCATGCCTCTCTCAAATTAAAATATTAATAAAAATGAAAAAGAAAACCTAATCCTGGTTGGTTTTTAAAATTTTAGTAAAATGAAAACTAAAAGACTTTCAAATCACATGAGCCAATATTTTGTTTACAATAGAACATAAATGATTAAACAGAGAAATTTCACTCTTTTATCCACATATTGAGCTCATTTCCAAATTGATGCCTGCTAGAGGTCTTAAAAAGTTGTCATGGGAGCTAATAAAGTTGGCCTAAAACAAGAAATTTTGAAACTATTAAGCTGGGAGAACATCTAGCATCAGGTCTGTAACATGATTAGTTTAAAAAAGATGTCTTTGAGACGCAGAATCTCTCAGAAGTAAAGATTGGGCAAAGGCTCTCCAATCTGTGAAAAAGTGCATAAAAAGATTGTGGAATACTTAAAACACAACGTTACTTAACATCAAATTACAAAGGCTTTGCAAATCTCATCATCTACAGTGAGTAACACCATCAAAAGATTCAGAGAAACTGGAGAAATCTCTGTGTGTAAGGGACAAGGACGAAGATCTTTGTTGGAAGCCTGTGGTCTTCGGGCCCTCAGACGACACTGCATCACTCATGATTGTGTCATTGACAATCGTTTAAAGGCACTGTCATGTACCAAGGCTCATTTAAAACGGATTTAAAATGATCTCATTTTGTGCATAATAGTGTAAAGAATTTCACTTTAAACATTTGTTATGTTCTCTATGTTCTATTGTGAATCAAATAATGGCTCATGTGATTTAAAAGACTTTTGGATTTTCATTTTATTTAAATTTTAAAAACGTCCCAACTTTTTTCTCACAATTTGGGTTGTACATAGCAAACCAGTTTGATACAGGACATCCTTAGTGCCAGTTGCAAGCCTAGATAAAAATGTGTCAGGAAGAGTATTCGGGGTAAAATCCTGTGCCAAATTAAACATGCGGATCAGATGGTCCTCCCCTTCATGGGAGCAGCCAAAAGAACAACTTAGAAAACCAATTTAAAACATTACCATATAGACCTAACAACAAGGTATGTTGTAAAGGCCTCACACTCGTGCTCCACAAGTGCTGAAAAGACAGCGCTACTTCAGCACACCTAATATTTTAGACCAGCATGCTTGAATTGTCGGGCAGGATAACCACAAAGGGCTAGCACAGAATTATCATCACTGCTATCTTTACTGCCATGAGGAGCCTGGAGAGGATAAAAGGGTGACTCAAGCTCACTCGGTGCCATTCTTTTCCACACATATTTTCTCTTGGCCATAGGCCATGGCTCCTCTTCCGGGAGGGAAGAATCTCAGTGCCATTGTTTCCCAGCCTTGCTACCAGGCCACTACAGTATGTGCTGACTTTCCCCGTCTGCCCCCATGCCTCTGAGCCATCTGACTTCACACTCACCTCCATTTACACTAATTCACCTCTCTCCAGTTCCCCCAAAAATATAACACTCAATAAAAGAGCACAAGTTTTTTTTGCCAGCATACCTGGCTTCGACTTTGTTCCATTCTCTGCTGCATTGATTTTCAAGGTATACATGTCATCAATTTGAAACATAAACCAGTTAATTAATGAGGTGATGAGATGTCATTAATTGCATGTGATATAATAATGTTTTTTTTGCTTGTTATTATTCATTGTTTTGTTCTGCAAGTCAGTCAGAGGATCATTGAATATGCTACGGAATAAAATGCAGGAAATTAAAGTCATATAAGCGCAATTATTTGAGATAGAGAACATAAGCTAGTTCCTTTAAGTATTAAAGTTTTTTTTGCAAAGAAACAGAAATTAAGAGGGGTTTAAAGGCAGAAAAAAAGATTATATTGCTTAGGAATTTACACATACTCTGAATAAAACAATGTGGCGGCTGCAGGGGTCTTGAGCAGTGTGTTTCACTTTAGTGGTTTCTGGACACTTACAATACAGTAGCAAGCCTATTGGTTCAGACCTAATTCACGGTCTTGTGGTTTTGCTGCTATCTTCTGTTGCATGCATTAAAAAGAATGTAATAAGTGAGTTTCTGAAGTATCTTGAGCTGGCTAATAGGCCTAGAAAGTAGATAGAAGATCTGGAGAGATGTAGAACAGCTCAAAATGAAATATAAAACGTGCTGTGCATCTTCTAAGGAATTCGATGAACTTCATGAGACTTCAAGAAAATGCCACGACTTGCAACCAAAGACACACTAAATACAATATCACTATTATTTAATAAAATTGAGTTGTTAACACTATTGATGTAGTAGTTTCCTATTATTGAGCTTAAAGACATACAGTAAGACTGCAAAATCTATAATAGTATGAAGCCCTAAAGCATACTTGTGGCATACTGCCAAGCTCTTTTGTCTGTCATTCAGTGATCTGCCTTTTGAGTGCAAAGAAAGTTGTGGCTGTCAGTGTGAAATAATAATAATAGAAACAGTCCATCTTGGCAGAGTAATGAATGGTCACATGTAGTAGTGTCATGGTCAGTTCACCAGGAAATTACATTACCTTTCCAGTCAATCTGCTGGAATATAGAAATGAGAGTAGGTGACAGCTCAGGGACAGAGTAGCGAAAGTGGTGCAGCTCTCCTTGCAGCCGTATTTTTCTCTGTTAGCTTGCGCACACAGTGATGATGATAGTTTTGACAGGCTCATTTATGTGGAAGGCAGAAAGTCCCACAAATCTATAACTACATCAATAGTTTTAGTATATTTGGCCCTTGCCCTATTGATTGAACTGGTGCTTAAGTTAAATGTGTATTGAACAGGCATAGCAAACAGGGTACATAAACGCTACAAATAGTTGCAGTGATTTAGACCTGTTTAATCACAGAAGGAAATTTAGATGTCCATGTCAGACCATTTCAATGCTGCATGAGCGGTGGTTTACCACAAGAGGGCACCAGAGCTTCACTGTTTACATCATGAGTCTACAACGTTGCAGTAATGCCCTAAAGCAAAAGTAAAAAAAAAAAAGAAGTGCTTGATTTGAATGTACTTGACAGGTTGAAAATATTTAGTCTATTTCAATACTTACAGCAGTCATCTTTAGCGTTCATGCCCAAGCTGCCATGCTGCATAAGTTTGAGTGATTATTCATTGGTTCGTATTTTAATACCGTCTTAAATCTACCATGTTAAATAGACATAATACATCTCACTGTTGCCTGATGCTTTTCAGAAAAAGGGTTTGCTTGCAATTTGTTGGCTAATAAACACGAAGAAGCCTTGTCAGTTACGAAACTGATAAAAATAAGCATTTAAATTAATAATATCAAGCTTGAGAACATTGTTGGATTAGATTAGGGGAATGGGGTATTGTTATGGAAGAATAAAATACAATGCAAAATGGTAATTATTTGTAATAACTAGTTTAAGTAGTTGCTGAATAGTCTTTTATGGTTTTAATCCATCATCATGTATCCAATGTTGATTGTTTTTATGTTAATGCAGCATGGTGGTGCAGTGGGTAATGATGCTCTCTCACAGTCACTGGTTCAATGCTGAGCTCTTCCTGAGTGTGTGACGGTTTCCTTCTGGTCCTCTGGTTTTAGCCGTCCTCCCAAAACATACTAGTAGATGGTTTGGCTTTGCTAAATTACCCCTAGGTGTGAAGTAGGGTGTGTGTGTGTGTGTGTGTGTGTGTGTATGTTCACCGTGCCCTAAAATAGACTCCCATCATGAGCTTTCTCTCGTGTCATGCCAAATGATCCTGGGATGGGCTTTCTATCCACTGCAACCCTTTTAGAAGCGCTTACTGAAAATGAGAGAAATAATTGGTATTCATATTAGGAATAAAACATAAGAATGTATACATATATTTTAATGAAAGTAGTACCATTCTACAAAAAACCAAACACATTCTTGTAAACCTATCAGACGCTATATTACTGGATGGCAGTCAACTGGTGTTGATAGTAATACATGCATATATTTTCTCATTATGTGAAGTCTTACCAGTCTCGACAGTTTTGATTATCTGGCTAAATAAGAATTATCTGTGCAACATGATTTGCATCCACTAAAGTTGCCCACTTAGAAATTTGTTTGAATGAGAGACAAACGAACGACATGTCTGATATGAAGAAATCATTTTTTCCTACTGTTGGAGAAACAATTCCATGGTAAGAGATAAGATTCTAGGCAATCAGGGGGAAAATGAGATGGTAGAAGACAGATGCACTAGGCTAGAAGAGGAGATAAGAGACTCCATATTGAGCAGTCTTTGCTTCTGGCTTAAATTAACCAGAATGAGTGAAGTGTTACAGGCGAATGAAGCTTGCATACACAAATCAACAGTGTCAAGTGAAGTGGTTTCTTCAGCACAGCACTCTAAAATGTCTCCATACTAGCCATATAACTCATCATAGTGTACCGTTGGTTAAATCGGTTACCACATAATTGATATTTCCTGAGTCAGATTTCAATGAGAGTACAGAGAGAGAGCCAGGACTTGTGGTTTACTGGTGGGATGAGTATCTACAGGCTCTGCCCACATTCCCTGCCATTAAAATTCATGAGATGTATTGGCTTTTGGTTTTGACTGCCAAGGCTTTCTGAGAGAGAATAAGAATGTGAGAGACAGAGATAGAGGCAGGCAGTCAGAGAGATTCTCTCTAGAAAACAAAGAGAAGCGACCTCATGGTCCTGCCATTACCACATTTACATAAATGAACCTTTAAAGGATCTTTTATATTTTCAGCTGTTTTTCAGTGGTAGCTTAAGAATGCACTTGATGAAAAGATTAATATTTTTTTCTTGCCATGCATACATTCTAAGAAAGAAGCCTCCATCTGTCACCTTAAGAGGTTCTTTGTTTGTTTCTCTGTATGAATCCTTCTATAGATGAATTTGTGAAGTGGTTTTAATTAAATAGCAAATAAAGAGACAAAAATGGTAGATAAGTAAACATAAGTAAAATATGTTTTGGTTTATTCAGGTCTAAACTTCTCAATAATGTGATCATTTAGTATAATAAAATGCTTTTTTGTAAACTATAATAAGGCCTGATTAATAATCAAGGCCTGCATTGCTAGTGTATTGTTTATTTGTTCTGAATAGTTTAGTGTGTTTCTGAGTAGCAGAAACAAACTTATGCACACTTATTGAAAGAGAGAAAGAGAGAGAGAAAGAGCGAGAGAGAGAGAGAGAGAGAGATATCCATTGTCCTTCCTCTAGTTTTTCCTGTCTATACTTACAGCATTGTCTTTCAGTTCTCCTCCTGTGTAGAGGAATAAAGATCTATTCCTGGAATGCAGTGAGAACAGAAGAAAGTCAAAAGAAAGAGAGAGAGAAAAAGAGAGAGAGAGAGGATCAGTGAGAACAACATGTCCTCACAAAGTCAGCTTGAATGATACAAGTAGTGCTTTACTGTACATTTGTCTTTCCTTAACTCACTATCTATTTATTTACTTTGACAAGCAGTAAACCTAGATAAGTAAACATAAGTAAAATATGTTTTGGTTTATTCAGGTCTAAACTTCTCAATAATGTGATCATTTAGTATAATAAAAATGCTTTTTTGTAAGCTATAAAAGCTGTTCCCTCTGACATAATTCTGGGCATCTATTTAGACATTTATGTGTAAAAAAGTGTGGATTCTTGGATTTCTCATTCAGTATCTGTATTAAAAAAAATTAACAAATAAAAGGTTTTGTCTGTACATTGGTCAGAACTCGTTCTTTCAATGATATCTTTACATTTCATACATTGGTGGACCCGAAACCAGTCTCAGACAAATTTGGGTGTATGTCTGTCCAGCCAATTTTGTTACAGCATCACACAAAACTGGCTTGACAGAATTTAATTAAACCATGCCAGTCTTTCGCTATTTGCCAGAAGTTAAACCTGCACCTTGAATGAAATCTAAATGTTAAGTAGAAAGAACGTGTTTTGTTTTTTGTTTTTTTTGTGCCAGATTACATTATAGCAGCCAGCGCCTGTTTGGATAAATATAGTGCTTTTTACCCTCGGAGTGGGCGTGCCTATATGCAACACTCAACAAACCCAATCAAGGCAATAATTTACTGTATATAAACAAAGTATGCAAAAGACACAGAAACGACCATAATGCTCTTACAAACACCTAAATCCTTACAAAACACAAACGAACGAGCGACACAGCAAAGCTTACTCCAAAAAAAGCAGAGTACCTTATGAGAACTGATCCTACAAAGATGTATGGACAAATCATTGTATGTTTATGTACAAAACGTGGGCTTTAACCTGAAATAATAATTATAACACTAATTACATTAAAGATGATCAGCTTTAACCTTTTAACTTTTTCTACAAACTCTCTACCTATTACCGGAGAGTACTAACGCTAGTATTAATTACATTATTGAGTGCATTTCTTGAAAACGGTTTGTACTAGTGCAACCCTTTGTCATGGGATAATCTTACCTGGACGCTGTACAGTAGTGGAAAAAAATATTGACACAAAATGAAATTCAATGTTGTAATGACCACCAAAATATTAAGAGTAATATGTTATTTTATGCAATAAAATTGCTATAGAACAATCATTAATAAGTATGAACTCAAAACATGCTGGATTCGGTTGGGTATAGAATCAAAAAGACATCTGTAGTACTCTGGTGTAACTTGTTCAATCCATGTCTGCTTGATTGCTTCCTTGATTGCTTCATGTGCAGAAAGATGGGTTCTTGACTGCTATAGCTTTCTTCACCGCTATCCAACAGCCCCAGAAGCTGAATACCATGCTGCATAGCCGCTTTTTCATTGTTAACTACCACATCTCTTTAATTAGTAATGCTATAGGAGTTATAATACATTTCTAATTTCAATATATTTATTATATATTGAATATCAGTTATTCATACATTTCATAGACTGCCTTAATACTTTTGGCAAAATACTGTAGGGGTGAAACTTGGCAAAACCTTTACTTGTGTCAGATGAGGAGCAAAAGCATCAAACTGAATGTGCGACACCTGGATGCTCTTCTATATAGGCCCCCAGAAAGCCTTACTCAGATCTCTCCAAGATATTGAATTGATGATAAAAAAAAGTCATATCATTGAGTAAAGCCTTCTCCAGCACATCCCAAAGATTCTCAAAGGGGGTTGAGGTTAATCCATTCATGTGTGAAAAGGTGTCTCATACTCCCTAAACCATTCTTTTACAATTTGAGCCAGATGAATCCTGGCATCATCATCTTGGAATACTCCCATGCATGCATCAGGGAAGAAAAAATCCATTGTTAGAAATACTGAACTATATTCAGTATATTCAGGTCATCAACTGACCTCATTTTTGGGCACATAACATGATAAACCCTAAACTTGATCAAGAGAAGCAACCGCAGATTAAACACTGGTCCCACAGGGTTGTACAGTAGGCACAAGGCATGATGGGGACATCACTTCATCCCCCTCTCCTCTCACCCTGATGCAACTCTTTCTTACCACATGCCCTTTTTCCAATGCTGCATAGTTCATTCTTTATTACAGTAGCTGCACTGATGAGTGGTTTCCCTAAGGCTACACAGCTATTTAGTTTGCTTAGTTAAATCCAGGTAGTAACTTCTTTCGGCTGGGTAGTATATAATAAGTGACATTAAACAGAGAAAATAAAAGACAGTAAAAAAAAAATGTGATTAATAGAAAAGTATTGTTAAACAGACAGGAGAACTGATCTGTTTATGTTTGATGTTTATTTTACATTGGAAAAGAAGTAAGGTCTTTGGTTTTTCTTGTTATATTGAGCCAGTGTACCGTGGAAAGTTCATTTTAGGCTACTTTACAAGCACTTACGCATCCCCGAGTTCCATCTCGCCATCCCCACTAAAGCCTGCATTGGGCTCCTATCTTACACCTCCTTCGGAGCCAAGACATCCTGCACTGCCTCTCATATAACGCTTCCTGTCTAATCTCTTTTTTTCCGTTCTCCTTGTATTTTGACCCATGTCCCTTCTCGTCTATGCAGAGATAAGATAAAATCTAATGATGGTTTTATTAAATAGTTTTTGCTTAGAGAGTGATGGATATGAGAAGATTAGGCAAATGAAGTTTTACACAGTATAATTCTTCTTAAAAACCCCGAAGAATTTGTCTGGCATTGCTCAAGGGTGTCTCAGGAGCATCACAAATCAAAATGTGAAAAATACTCCTAATGGTTTTAAGCTGAGACTGTTGGTCACCTTATGCTAGGATTTTATTTTTTTGCTGCTGCTGTTGTTGTTAGAAAGTCTCCCCACCAATTAAGTAAAAGATTGAAGGAAGGAGATGGTGAAAGTCGACACGATTTAAATAACTTCATTAATGGTGTGGAATCCAGTGGGTGCTTCAGCAATTATCACTGTGACCCAGAGAAATTAGCTGCCAGTCCCACAGGACTTGACCCAATCTCACGTTAACGAGAACAGCTGCAGCTGTATTGCCCATCCCTACCCCCACTGCACAGGTAGACACACAGAATACACATCAGCAACTGCACCATCAATACACATGAGGTGAGAGGAACTGCATGAGAGATAGAGTTCAGGTCAGCACTGCCTGCATTGCTAGTGTATTGTTTATTTGTTCTGAATAGTTTAGTGTGTTTCTGAGTAGCAGAAACAAACTTATGTACACTTATTGAAAGAGAGAAAGAGAGAGAGAAAGAGAGAAAGAGAGAGAGAGAAAGAGCGAGAGAGAGAGAGAGATATCCATTGTCCTTCCTCTAGTTTTTCCTGTCTATACTTACAGCATTGTCTTTCAGTTCTCCTCCTGTGTAGAGGAATAAAGATCTATTCCTGGAATGCAGTGAGAACAGAAGAAAGTCAAAAGAAAGAGAGAGAGAAAAAGAGAGAGAGAGAGGATCAGTGAGAACAACATGTCCTCACAAAGTCAGCTTGAATGATACAAGTAGTGCTTTACTGTACATTTGTCTTTCCTTAACTCACTATCTATTTATTTACTTTGACAAGCAGTAAACCTCAGTATTTATTAATTATAACCGTAAAAATTAAAAATGTTCAACCTTGCAATAATTGATTACTGACAAACACCTGCAATATGTAATGTTTGTTCAGTGCAAGACTAAAAATATGTCCACATAAATTTTAGTCATAAATTCAATTACAGGATGTTTCTATATTTGGATAACTTAGATTGTTGCCAGGTCTCAGCAAAATGTCCGTCCATACTGACTCCCACATCCCAACGTCTTTTAAGTTTAAAAAGGAAATAAAACTAGCACTTTGATGTTGGCAGTATATGACAGAACATTGACAATGGACAGTAGTTTAAATTATTTTACTTAGTCCTTGGTTATGCTCCATGTCGCTGTAGTCCTGTCCTTAACTGAGAACAAAAACACTTTTTTCAATCTTAGCAAACAGGCCCATGAACTATTTTATAACCTGCATAAAATAATGACATCCACAGACTTCATTCCAAACTCACCAATTTGGTATTACAAGAACATGACCATGGCAGATGAGCAGAGTGATACACACAGTGAAACATCCCAGTGCAGTTATTTATTGGAAAGCACTGTTGCAATGTTGCTTGACCAGTCAAATTGGTGGAAAAGAAAAAATTGTCATATAATGTCAGTTATAGGAAGTTTAACGTAACCTGTTACCATATGACATACCCAATACATTAGTTTAGTGAAAGGTCTAATATTATGTATTTGTAATCATTTGTATGAATTCCAACAAACGTCATGCTCTTCTTATAAATAATGTATTTTCTGTAAACTTATAGTTTAGTACATAAGATAATCATTGGAAAGGGAAATCAGAATAAAATTGTTGAGTCATGTAGAGAAAGACCAATAGTGCTTATGTAATTGGCAAAAACAGCCAAAGTGGTGTTACACTGCCTCAAGAGAGGAAATAGACAATGATTGTCTGCTCCTTGGAGTGGGCTGAAATAACATCAAGGACAAAGTAAAAAGAGGATAACTTTCTGTAGTCTGCTGAAAGCTCAGTTGAGCTGAAATGTGTTGGTGCTCTGTGTCTGAACAGTTAATGAATACTTTATGATTTGCACTCTACAGTGCTTTTTCTCCCACCACAACTGTCTCTTTTTGATATCTGTGTAGAGTACATTACATGTTTTCTACTCTGGACTTGTTAAAAATTAAATAATAAGCCTTAATCTTTAATTGAAGAGCTTGTTTTATGATTGCAGTTGTTAAACATCACAAAAGTCTTTTATATCTAATTATTTTGTATATGCTCAAACAATGTGAATGGCTTCTTTGGTTGTGGTGTGTAGAGTGTGCATTTTGGTAGATGTCTGAAAAGTACAGTAAATATCTCACTGTCACAGAATCTGTTGTTGCTCCTCGCTCACTCTGTAGGCTTACTAAGTAGGCAGCCTCCCCTTCTGCAGGTGCAAGAAGGGGCAGGGCCGCTATTTCTAGGAAATAGGCACGGCTGGTGAATAATCATCTTTAATGGATCTCGGGCTTCCTCTACATTATAAGAACAATGCAGGGAGTTTAGATTGAGGTCCGGAGCAGAGTTGCGCAGCGGATGTTAAACTTTAGTGAGTGGCATGGGAGTGAGGTGATGTCATTCACCCAGGGACTGCAAAGGAAAGAATGAAATGCTGCCTTCTGATCGCCGCATTTAGGACAGCCAAGGAAGGACTCCAACAGCACATTCAGTCTCGCACAGAAACAGATTTTGTGATTCTGCCCCCAAAGAGGAAAAGGCCACATTAGGCCAGCTGTGAAAGCCACCTGATATCACAATGGCTGGACTCAATGAGAGCTGGTGGGGGCCGGTTGGCCAGTCAGCGAGAGTAGCTGTTCTAGGAAGCATACAGGAGCCCCCGCCCATGCAGGCTCACTCTGGCACTCTGGCCACCAAGTTCGCTCACCAGCCTTGTGCCCGAATGCCAGCGCAGCACTGACTCCAGACCCGCACATGCACACCTTCACCACTTTCCTTCCTCTTTTTTGTCCTCCTTTTTAAACCCTTTCCTTCCCCGCTTTTCCAAATAAAATTGCTCTTTTCCTATAAGACAACGCCTCGTGTCCGAGTGTCTGTGGTGCCACCCATGCATTAAACCATTTACAGTAACCGTTTCCTTCTTGATAGACAAAATCTAAAAGCAATATGAATACTATACTATAATAAGCAATACTATGAAATTACCATAAACCAAAGGTATTAAACACTAGTGTATTAGCCTCACTTGTATGTGCTCTAGGAGCATCATTAAGCTGTGAAAATGGATGGTTGTACCTTTGAGGTGCCATTGACATTAACTGTGTCTTTAATATCAAAATAGATCTGTACAGCATCACTGTGCACTTTTTCTGACAATGAGCTGATTATTGTAAACTATTACACTCTGCATACTAATTTGTCCTGGTCGGATGCCACTGCTTTTTAAAAATCCACATCACATATCATTCATTAAAAGTCATCCTACCTGGCTAATTGTCTCCAGTGTTTAGCAAGCTGTGCTTGTTTTGGTAGCAGACAGCCTGCGGTTGTATCCCATGCAGTTACACGCCTAATGATCTCATGAATATGAAATAACAATCACACAGTTGTCACAAATACAAAATGACCAAGAATAGCAGAATAACCCCAATACATAGCTATTGCACCAAAACTTTAAAATATTTTTATGTAGTGAATTAGCATATCCTGTTTTTGAGTCCATTTTTAAGGCTGAAGATGTGACAGTTTTTGAAAGTAAAAGTCGTATATTTATTTTAATACTTGCATATGATGATATTAAATCAACTAAAATATTTAACATTGTTTTTCATTTTCCGATGAGGAAAAACTAGCCCTAGTGAGAGAAAAGCACCATGATACTTACTGGCTATGTGCAGCACTTGACTAATTTTTGTTATTACTCACAAGGACTCATGCAGTCAGCCCTCCATTACTCAGCCATGTTTGAGCCCTTAGACACATTCCTCTTGGTAACAGCCAGAGCTAATCAGTAAAGAGAGACAAGAACCTTCAAGCTGAAGGATGTCATGAGCCAATCGATTAGATATAGATGATCAGACCAGCTAGAACAGATTTGTAAATTCTTTCACTGACACAAATCGCTGGATTTACACAGATTAGAAAACCGACATTAAATCGATATATGTCTGACATTTTTTGCATGGAGGGTTCTTTGCATGAAGGTGAAAATGCTGAAGTATATAAAAAAAAAAAAAACAGACAGACAATCACAGAAAGATTGAGTGAAATAGATTTAGAGGAGGTGGGCCTGTACTATTGGTATTGATTGCTTCTGTAAAAGACAGTTGACCATTCTGATTCTTAGTTTATTCACATCATAAAATTAGAAGTGGTAATATTTGTAATGTCTTTAGCATTATTATTGAATCTGTCTAATTAACAGGCCCTGCCAAAACAATAGAGTCTAAAATTAAGGTACAAAGTTAGGATGAAGGCTGGAAGCATGATAGGGCATGCTAGTCTCTCTGGCACCAGCAGGACCTGATGTGTCACTGTGAATGCACTGAAAGCTGACCTGATCTTAATGACTGGTGCCTTTGGGTCTGCGATTGATGAGAATGTACATGCTTTGTGATAGATTGAGTGTAATTGTAACCTCTTTTTATTGATTTAAGGCAAACTGTCACATCTTGCACCCTGAGCATACAGAGCACTCTCAGAAAAAGGTACTCAAGCATCCCTTTCAGGGTTTAAATGCTTGTCACTGCAGTGGTAACCATAAGGGTGTTTCTTTTGTACTTTTGTATAGAAGAAAGAGAGAATATAATGTGACTATAAAAGTTATTCAAGGTGTATAATTGGACCTGAATATCAACATTTACATTGCTTTTACCTAAGGGAACAAAAATGTACCCCTACAGTACCATTTTTTTCTGACAGCATAAACTCCCAGGTTTATGGTGCACATCCATTACTATGCCATAAAAGGAAACCTTTGTTCCATATACTGTATGTGCTGACATATTAGAGCCACTTTGTTGTATAAAGACATTTTCCATCCTCTCTTTGGACAGTCTTAGAATCTAGTCGCATTTAGCTACAGGACACTCTGTATATGCTTTGCTTTTTAATTCTGGTATTAGTCCCATTTTTTTCCCCCTGTGTGCAGTCTCAGTTGTGATCATTTTTGTGTTTGTTTGTCAAGTCTGTCAGTGCCTGTACTAACCACGATGAGCCAAACTAGATTTCATAGGCATTAAGGTTTAAGCTTAACTCCACCATTAATCAGCTGCTATTGATGCTTGCAGTTACATTCACATAACTGCATTTTAACTACACATTTTTTCACATACTGCACTCATTAAGGCAAACATGCAGTTGGCATGGAACACCTAAACACCTAGCTGCTAATGAAATTTATCATATGGCTTGTTATTAAAACCTGATGCCTGCACATTTATTTATCAGAATTAATTGCAATCTGAAACTCCTAATATTCTTTTTAAATCAAAACTCTTGCCATTTCGCAACATTGTACTTAACTAAATTCAACACATAGGAGTCTTATTGATCCTGAGGTTACCTACAGTGTTACAATCATGAGAAAACAACCCAATATTTTTAATATTATATATCTGTAATCTTGGCTCAGAGGGTTAAGGCACTAAGTTACTCATCGGAAGGTCAGCGGTTTAATCCCCAGATATGCGAAGATAGAATTTTACAGTGCAGTAATGTATATGTGACAAATAAAGAATTAACTTAACTTGACTATGAAAAATCTTTTCCAGCACACACCAAAGACTTTCAATGGTATAAGATCAGGAATCTGTGATGCCATTTCATGTGTGAAAATGATTCCCTATGCTCCCAGAACAACTTGTTCACATACTGTATGCTTGTGCTATTAGGAAAGGGGAAAAACCCTTTAGATGGGATAACCTGGTCATTCATTACATTTAGATAGTTGACTTCATTTTGTTTTCACATAATGTTGCCTAACCAACTGAAGCAACACCAGAGTAACGATGCCTCAAGAGGCTCATACAATGAATGCTTGACACGCTTCTCTTCAGAACCCACAGGACTCTTCAGTAACATATTTTTTCAATGGCCATAGAATACCTTCCAACACGGCTGTTTAAGTAACAAGAAGCCACTCACTTCATCAGTTAGCGTTAAAAGTACCTGCTAAAACTTATTAATGACTGCAGTAATAATACAGTCAAAGGTTGAGAAGTGTTTGCTTATCTACAGTCAGATTCATAAATTTTGGAACAAAGATTTTAGATAAGATTTTTTTTGGCGTTTGGGATCACATATAAAGAACATACGGATTATATATAATCAACACAGAGATCCCTATGGTAGGATAAAAATCCTTTTCAGTCAACAACTGCCTGAAGTCTGGAACCCATTAAAAAATTTTTTTGGGGGAAGGCAGTTTATTTACAACAGATCTCATTCATTTATCGTCAGTCACCGCTTTATCTCGGTCAGTGTATGAGTCATATCCTTGTAACACTGAGGCAGAAATGCACCCTTGAAAGAAAACCAGCTCATACGTGCACACATTTACACCTCAGAGCAATTTAGAGTATCCCTTCCAACCCTCAGATGCTTTTGGGAGTTGGAAGGAAACAAGAAACCCTAGAGGAAACCCACAGGGGGACACGAGGGACATGCAACAGACAGTAACATACGCTCAAGATTGAACCAGTGACCCTGAAGCTGTGATGAGGACACACTACTCACTGCACCAACCTGTCGCTGTGCAGTGAATCTGATGACTCTAATTAGTGTATAACGAACAAAAGTAGATGATCTTGATCACCAGGTAGGTGCCTTGTTGAGTTTGAATTTTAGAGTGAAGTTAGCAAATATAGAAAGCTCTTTTTCTACAGTAAAGTGGTGAAAAAATACTGTAAACAAATCAAGAAAGAAAAAACAATGTATGTAAGAAGCATAGTGCAACGTACCGAGCCCAGCAACACCTGTTTTTAAGAATCATAAGAATATAAAAAACAGATATTTCCTATGCGTATAATAAACCATGCTTCGTATCTGTCTTTCATCTGTATGTGTACTGTATGTATGTATGTAAGTGCAATTGTTTGTGTATGACATGAACGTACATGGCTGTGATCTGTCTGCTCATGCACTCACTCAGCCAGGAGTCTTCTGCAATTTAGATTACATTATAGTAGAGAGAGTGAGAGAGAGGAAGTACTGTAGGTCGGTTGTTGGCTTTGTGAGTTGCTTTGATGGTTGACTGTACACCAGTGTGACAGGAGCAGATGTTTGTATTTCATTTTGTTTTCACTGAATTTAATTTCTATGTTGAGAAATTACTCACATTATTTAATCATGACTATAAGCTGAAGCCACCATGCACTTATGGTCTTTGCTCCGAGGACTTTCTTGCAATTGGGAACTGAAATCAATAGCCAGCCAATCACCTGTCTTCACATTATCCCTGGGGGTATTTACTGATTCATGAACTCGATCTTATTTGTTTAAATGAGCAGGAAAAATATTTTAATTATCAAGGCTTAGTGGTATTTTCTGTTTAATGTGTTCTAATATGGCAGAAAGCCACACAACTGAAGTGAAAAGATGAGCAGGTGCTGTAACATCTGTTTAATTATCAGAATGTGGAATTATTTATGAAATATGGGTCTTGTGGGCTTTGATTTTGCATTTCATATGAAAATCTCCTGAAACCTACCTTTCAGCTGTACTTTGGGTTTTGGTTTTTCAGAGACAGAAACACCTCCATCTCTTAGAAACCCTGTCTGACCCTACTGAGCTGCTTCCTCTACTTCTCTATCAGGAATGAGCTGAATTAGATGACCTTTAGAAACCATGTACATGGGTACACTCACACACACCAGTGAAAGTGCAGTCTGTGATGGAGAAATTACTACTGACTTTACAGGACAGAAAATCACGCATCATTGATTTTAGGTTGCTATGTGTGCTTTCTATATTAAAATTAGAGATATACTGATTTGCAGAATATTTACGGATTTATCTTAATTTAAAGTGACTGCACCAAGGTCAGAAGTAAATGCATGAGGCAGATCTAATACTGTGGTTAATCATGCAAATGTTGCAACCTTGCCTGGCATTGGCTTGAATTGCAGAGTTTAATATGTGCTGTGATGTTGCTTGGCTAATACTTTCACAACTCAACTCCCATTCAAGTTTCTACAAAACACATCTTCTTTGCATCTAAAACTGGGCGCATAAAAGATCAGGCCCTGAATGCCTTAAAGTATGTACTGTATATATCCATTTGCCTAATGTTTCTTTGAAAAACATTTCCCCTTGGCTGCAGTAACGGCCTTAACTGTTTCACACTAGATATTGGGGTGTTGAGGTTGAGATTTAATTCTATTCAGCCACAACAACTTTAGTGAGGTTAGGCACTGATGGGATTTCAAGTCATACACAGTAACAAGAGTTGTAAGCTGTAGTAGGGACTCATAGTTGTAACGTTTTTGACACTTTATGCACATTACTGCTAGTTTCATCATGCTGCCTTCACCCACAGACACTATTGATTCATGTCTAAATGTCAAAACCTGCAGGGTATGGTTTGGACAGGGATTTGTCCCTTAGCTCTGGTCTTCCTCAACAGATTGTCATTTCGTATCTTAAAATATGATAATGTTAAAAATAAACATTTGATACAGCTTTATAATTTATACCATATTTCTTGCTGGCAATGTTTTTCCAATAGTATTCCTTTATGTCGGTCCATCTGTAATGATTACCTGCAAGCCTTAAACTCTTAACTACATGGGCACTTTGTCCGGACTCGCATTTTATAATTTATTAGACTTACAGTATGATGTGTGAGGACTGTCAGCTGCCAGAATGTATGACTGTAGGAAAAAACTAATACATACATTTTGGTCATACTGATCAATTTTGTCTGGAAATGCAGTATTTCATACTGGAGTTAGAAACTCTGACAGTTTTTTCAAATACATGAGCTTATTCTTATACATAAAGTAAAAACATACAGAGGGGCTTACAGTATATGGTGAGTGCTCCTAGACAAACTAATTAGAGACACACTAATATATTTATGAATTTTAATTTATTTTAAAAACATATTTGGATTTTTCTTCTTTAAAGCTACTTTGCAAAAATGTTCAATGTTAAAAGCATTATATATTATGTTTTAAAAATGACTAAAACATTGTTATTTAATTAATAAAATATGTAATCATTTTCTGATAACAGCCCATCCCACACTGTTTCCCACACTAGGCCTTCCAAACCGTCATCCAATGCATTAACTACTGAGCTATTCCAGACCGGGATATGCTGAATGCAACATTGTTAGAGATTGGCTTGCATTATTATTTTGAAAATGGTTTGAATGTTTTGTGATCCATCAAAAACCCCAACAAAAACACTTATCTAGATGTGTGAGACTGGTCACACATAACATCTCACTGTGCATAATAATAAAACTTGTAGGCATCTGTTACATATTGAACCTTTTGTGATATCAGTGTAAAAAAAATAACATTTCTGTGAGAATGATGTCTTATTCAAGACAGCAATGCCTCTTGTTGACAACATATTATCTATTAATGGGTGTCCTAAAAACCTCTTCTCTCCTGTGTTAGAAATTCTAGTGTGAAATTCTTATCACTAGGTCGCAATCTGAAGACCTTTACATGAAATAAATCTACAATCTGAGACACATCATAAACAATAAAACTTAATGGGCATTTCAGTGTTGCTGTAGATGAATGGGGGATAGCATAAAGAATAAATATAATCAACATATAAAGGGTATACTGTAAACTCCTGTGGTTTGGGATAATTAACTGTCCCTAATTAAAGTGGTGTTTACAATCATTGCTAAACATGTCCAGTACACACACACACACACACACACACACACACACACACACACACATCACCTAGGAGGTTGGGAGAGCAAAGAGATTCTCACAAATCCAATTTTTGTACCATCAGGATATATGCCTTATTTGTAAAGGTAATAGGTTGAGATTTTGTATTCCATTAACAAACAGAGATAACCGATATGTGTACATGTGACTGCCTCTCTCTCTCTCTCTCTCTCTCTCTCTCTCACTCTGTGCATGTGTGTGTTTAGAGAGAGAGTATCATGAGTGAATTGTTCTGAGTGGATTCAGACTGAGCTGTATCACGGATGAAAGACGTTATGTCTTGTCGTTACACACAGTGCTGCTGTGACTGAGTGACAGGCAGTGTTGAGCTCTTCATGATGGCACAGCATGAGCATTTGTGGCCTGTTCGATTGTGCTGTGAGAATAGGTTTGCTATGAACTACGGATGCAATCTACAGCAACACCAAACAAAAGCACCACTAACATCACCAACACCAAACAACAACACAGAATAGCACCAGCAACATAAAAATAACGCAGAAACAACAATGCCAAATAACAGCAACAGCAGCATATAACACTGTCAGCACTTTCAATACCACCAAGACCGAACAAAACCATCACCAATAACAAACATCACATACATCACCAAAACTGCCGACACTAAATAAGCCCAGCAACAAGACCACTAACAGCAACAACAATGATAACACTAGCAGGATCAGCACTATCACTAACAAAGCATAATTTACTACACCCCCAACCTTGACAATGACAACACTAACTTGCATACCTTTTTTTTCAGCCCGCACTCCTTAAAAAAGAAAATAATAAGTAAAGCCCTAGAAATTAACCTTAGTTACCGCCCCTTTACAGCCCCTCTGCATGCTGGTAATGAATACCAGTGAACTATAAACGACTGGGTGTGAGAAGTAGTGCGCTTGGAACTAGCACCATGGACAGCTTCACTCACAACACCAGTAGATAGACTGCATCAACTTCACATAATAATAATAATAATAATAATAATAAGTATTATTTTTTGACTGGATAAAGCGGAAGGGTCAGCTTTCTTTAAGGAGAGTGCAGTGCTTAATGTGTGTGTGTGGGGGGGAGAGAGGAGTGTGCACGCGTTTGTGTGTGTGTGTGAGAGAAAGAGACAGAGAGAGAGGAGAGAAGAAAGCGTGTGTGTAAGAGAGAGATAGAGCGTGTGCGCGGGAGACACTGTGTGTGTGTGTGTGTGAGTGTGTGAGAGAGAGAGAGAGGTCGAGCTCCCGCCCCCTAGAAGGAGCACCATCATCATCATCATCACACGCTGCTGCTTTCTTGATCACGGCTGAAATCTCTAAATTCTCTTAATTTTCTCTGCTGGAATTAAGGGGGGAAACAGCACAGCAGACGAAGGAGAAGAAGAAAGAGAAAGAGAAGGAGAAGACGTTTCCGTTCATGTTCGCCTGTAAATAGCGCGCACTGGCCGCGTCGGGACGCCGCGCGCGCTCCACCAAATACCCGGCTCATCTGAACACGCTCAACCCGAACAGCTCTCCTGATCCTCTCTATAGTTCAGTAGTGTTCGGGGAGATCTGTGACAGTGAAACTGCCTGCTGCCACCTCGACACCGGCGACAGGATTTAAGCATGACGGCCACCAAGGAGCAGCAGATCCAGAGAGCCAGTGCGCAGCAGGACGAGGTAATGTCCGTGTGTGAGAAAAAGAGAGAGAGAGGGGGAGAGAGGGAGAGGGAAACACTACCTGCGCCTTACTGTCATGTTTAGAAACCAGGCTAAATGTGGCTTTCTCGGTCTTCCCTTCTGAGTGCGCTTAGATGGTCACGGTTAGAAAGTCACGCTTGGTTTTCACGCTGTTCCTGAAAAGCACAGCAGGTGCGCAAAATGGGTAATCTCCGAAAAAAACACAAGATCACTAGCGACTATAAGTCGTTGCAGTTGTTTAAAGCTTTGCAGAGGTAAAACAAAAGAATAAAAAAGAGGAGGTGGTGCTGGACTCATCTCTTTCTCTCTCTCTCTCTCTCTCTCTCTCTGTTAGCTTTCGCTTCGCGCGCTATTTGTGGGAGCAAATGACGGGACACGGTTGAGCTCCGGCGGCGCAGATGTCACTATCAAAACAATTAGCGGCCCTCAAAGCGCGTTCCAGGCTTCACGCTTTCGGAATGCTAATCCCCACCGGTATCTAGCCTAAGGCTGGGGCTAGGATTTCTAGCCTGGGGCTGAACGTGTCGGACTGAAATGAACTGCCGACAGTATGCTTCACAGGGTAGGAATAGTAAACTGAGCGGTGGCCTTGTGCGAATCTGCATCTGAAGTCGAACCTGGCGCAAGCTTTCTCTCGTGCGCTAACTAACATAAATGTGGGCTGTATCGATAAGATCATTAATAACGAGCCCAGGAGAGAGCAAAGTACGAAGCTCTAATTTCCCTCCTCTCATCACTCAGTCTGAGCGTGCACCCCTGGAGAGGCTCAGCAAGGGAATAACATCACCTGCCCTACGCTAGAGGGCCTCTGGACGTGACGGCTAAAACAGTGGTAGGGCTTTTCGGGATCCTCAGGACGCAGTGGTGCTGAATAATTGATGGTGCGCTGTTGTAAATGTTTCTCCGTACATGATTATAACGTTGTGCTCGCTGTCGCACCTGCGCATCCGGGCTCTCCGTGCCGCAGGACTCACATCAAGGTTCTAATAAATGTTTGATAGAAGCATCGCGGCATTCCGGGACACCGCAGGCTTCTTACACACAGAAGACCTTCTTAAGTATAGAGACCAGTTTTAAACGTAGATCTCTCCGTTATCAGACCCCATTGTAAACATACTGTTAAGCTTTTTTTAAAACACAAAGTCAATTTTAAACAGATCTCATATCAAATATAATACCCATTAATTAGGATATTTCTTTATGAACACATATTTTAAATATAGATCCCATCATAAACAGATCCCATCTGAAATGCTGATGTCTAAACCAATCAAACAAACAAACAAAAAATAATTATAAAAGGTATTTCTATTGTATTTAGTAGTACTATGATGAAACTGGTTCTCATGAAGACCATTTTGGGAAACGAAGACCAAGACTTAGCACTGCTGCAAAAGAGAAGTTCATTTAGAGTTTCCAGCCTCAAAATCACCAATTAACAGCACCTCATATTAGAAGCCTTATGAAGGCTTTACAGAGCCTTACAAGTAGCACACGTCTAAACATCAACTTTTTTAAATGCGATTATAGCATGTTTTGAATGTCTTCACAATGTAAACATGACATAAAAATCATGAAAGACAAGAGAAATAGATGATGTGTCCAAACCTTTGACTGGTAGTGTATATAGCAAGTTATTTTTATTATTATTATTATTATTATTTTACAAAATAATATATGGCTGTGTCTAATTTTAGGATAAACAATTAAAGCTCATATTCATGTGGAAACTCATATCACATATCATGACAATTTCCCCCAGATTTCTAGTTATATCTTTCTTATCATTACTCTCTCTACCTTTTCATCTCTCTCTTTCTTTCTGTCTATCTCTATTTTATTGTTGGTGTTTTTAATTTCTGCATTCGTTTTACAGTTTACTTACATCATCTAGCAAATGGCCAATTAAAGATCTTAGTACCCACCAGTCAAATATTATAAAGTCAAAGGAAAAACAGAGCAGAGTGCAACATTCAAAATTCAGTGGACAGTGTACCAGCATGCACGAGTAGGCCTATGTAGCCTACAGAGACTCGATCTCATTATGGAATTTGTAGCTTCTGAACTCTTTTTTCAAAGCACAAGGGAAAAGGGATGTTTCTTCCGTATTTTTAAACACTGCATGCTAAGCAAACTTATGTTATCTGATATGCTTCCACTAGCATAGCTTTATAATACCAATTTGGTGGACAACACTTACATTTAACAAAACACTTTTTTATGGCATTTTAAAATACATACATATACCCTGTGATTGTGCTACAATGTTCAATAAGGTCAAAGGAAAAGAAAACACAATAAAGCTATGAAATGCTCTAATGATACTTCAGTGTCACTGCTGCAAAACTCTGCAATGCTCGGCCTCAACACCTACGAGACTTTATAATCTTCACCTCATACAAAAACTCAAGACACACATGTTTACTCAGCAAGTTCTTTCTCCCACACACAAGCCTAATATGTTCCTTGCTCACTCTTTTCCCTCCCCCACACAAGCCTGAAACTTTCATAACCTTCCTCCTAACTATCTTTACCTATCTCTGGCGATTTATTTTGCTTGTTTGTTTTTATGCAAGATCTCAGCCTCTTTCTGAGTTTATTTGTTAATTTGTACTGTTCATTAATTTGATTTCTTTTATATGGCTCTTGAACTTGTACTCCAAAGTTCATCAGTACCTCACTAATGCTCTTGCGGCTGAATAAGCAAATGCCTACAGCCATGCTCTAAAATCTAGTGGAAAGCCTTTCAAGATATTGCTTACTGTATGTCAGACTCAGTTATGAGTTAATGTTTCTTGATGTGATCTGACAACAGTGTCTGGAAGAGACCTTTCTCAACAAACTTGCACTTGATTTACATAACTACAAAGCAAGTGATTAAGCAGGGTTTAGTGATAAAGCTAGTTTCACAGGATGACATTCCCCATGATGCATTAAGGCTATATTTGATTGTTTGAACAGTAAGCTTAAATGCAGCTGTATGCTTTTCAGCTTATTTTGATTGTTTATGTGAAATTATGGCACACTGAACTTCCTTTGCTAAAATTTATGAAAAAGACACCAATTCCATAATCTTCTGACTCAAATACTGGTTGACATGACTCAAGTAAATTCATTTAAAAGTAGAGATGCATAACTCTATTTACCAGCTGTTGACATTTCTAGATATTGCTCTGGTTGGCTATCCAGTGAAATCATACAAAATATGATTCTAAATTTGCTGTTGCATAAAATTACATATCTATTGCTGTTCAATGAAGGATTATGATAGGATCACTGACCAAGGCTTACTGATTTCTAGCTCCTTTAAAAATGATCGACTTAAATAAATTAAAGCTTGAATGAGAAAAACAGTTTAACTAATGAGGAGTTAAATTAACACTGTTTTAACTGATTAAACAGGCTTAGCCATGTGCTGTAATACTGTATGTGACAGGATATAATGGTAAAGGTGAGACTGTAATCTGTGGTTTTCAATAGAAATGAAATCTGTAGAAGGTACAGTCCTTTTTATATCATCAGCTTTATATATCATTAAATACAGATCAAATGTTTCTGGTGGTAATCTAATGTTTCTAGTGGTTTTAGGGTCTGGTGGTTTCATGACTATTTTTATTTTTAGTTACTCTACAGAGACGATGATGTAGTGGTTATCACTGTCACCATGCACCTCCAGGTTCCAGGTTTGGTTCCTGCCTTGTGTCTGCGTGCTTGGAGTTGGTGTTTCCTCTGGGTACTCCGGTTTCCTTCCACAGTCCAAAGACATGCAGATGAGGTTAACTGGTGTTCCCACACTGCCCATATTGTGTGAATAAGTGTGTGCGTGTGTGTGTGTGAGTTTGCCCTTGCAATGGATTGGCACTCTGTCCCGGGTGTACCAAACCTCTTGCCCTAAATCTCCTGGTTTAAGTTCTAGGCCTCCGCAACCCCGTATATATGATAAGCGTTATAGATAATGAGTGTGTGAGTAAGTAAATTGCTCTACAGATAATTCTATTTTTTATGGGAGTGAGGTCCAGTGATTTTCTCTGGACAGCGCTCTGTTATGCTGAGTGAGCAAGTGACACACAACTCTAAGAATTAGCTCCTACTTGAGGGTTAGAGGATTTTAGTTTATTTTGTCAATGTGTTCTGCTTGGCCATGAACCACACAAAGGCAACATCAGAGTCTGGCCATTTTATGCAAAAATATATTTAATTCAGGTGCACGAATTATTGACATTGGTCATTGTTCATAGATTGTTACTCATTTTGGCAAATTATTATTTTCTATGGAACACAAGGTTGTCTATAACAAATCATTTTCTTTGAAAATCGCAGTTTAATCTAATTAAAAAAGATATATTTTACGCTTTGAGAAAAGCATGACTTTCATCCCTATTTTCTGTCACATGATTAGTGAAATAAGAGTAATTCCTTTGCAGCACAGTGGTTGCCACATGTGGTTTAAATATGTTTAAAGGTTTTTTGAAGAATGTTGAAGCTGGAAGAAGAAAGCTTACATTGTTTGCCATTGGATTCACTCAAACAGCAATAAATGACAGGTTTGCATTGCTTAACATCTGCAATACATTATGTGAAATAGGACATTATACGATTTGGATGTTGTTTAAACACCATTTTAAATACTTATTCAAACTATGCATGATACTACAGTGTAAGTACTGTGGTAAAGCAGAGAAATAATGTTATGTAACTTAAAATATATATAAGACAAGAGATGCACACACTGTGTATGCGAAGCTGTTGGTTAAAGGACATATCTTATATCTTATGGTAAAGGAAGAGGGTGATGATGTTATATTCTAAAAATGTGGTATTGCTTATAATGTTTGTCAAGATCTTCAACAATATTTCTAATTAAAAAGGTTTTGTGTGTAACTCACAACAAAATTACAGTCAGAGGATTAGTTATATGCTGTATTTGTTATTAAAACTCAAACGACATATTACTGATCTTAACTTGCTTAATTAAATAACCACAAACACTGGGTATTGTGACAGAACCTTGAAAAGTGGAGTTATGGCTTTTTGAAAAAATAAAATAAAATAAATCACACAAAATTCACACTTATATAACTCCAAAAATTTTGACAAAATAGTTTGCCATATTAACAGCTTTGTGACTCAAAGCAAACCTGTACCAATTTTTTTTTTCAGTATGTAATATTTCTTGCTTCGTGAGCTTCCTCCAGAAAAATAAAACTAAAAACCATGCAACTGAACCCATATTGTACTTTCAACCATAGAATGTCTGGCAGTTTTTAAATGTCTTTACATATGTGGGTTATAAAACATAAAATATATATTATCACAAACAAGCATTAAGTGTAATGCTATGACTGCACTCTCAGACCCTTTTTTCCTCCAAGTGAGGAGAAAAAAAATCCCTGTATACTCTGGTTAAAATTCATAAGTTAAAATTCACATACATTTTTGTATGCATTTGACGATCCAATTATTAGTAAAGCATATATCATGCAAGAGAACCAATAAGAAACACATAGAATGGTCTAAGCTAGGGTAGTGTTAGCTGATTTACAACATCAACTTGTGCATGAAATCACAAGCAAGAAATCATTCCACCTGCTAGTGCCCTCTCAGCAGCACAGAGAATATAGCTGTGTTACTGACTAGCATTACCAGGGACACTGGCGGCTCAGGCGGTTGAGGCTCCAGGTTGCTGACCGGAGGGTTGGAGGGTGTGACCCCGGTCACCGCAAGATCGCCACTGTTGTGTCCTTTCTCTTATGCACCATGCAACCCAACCACATCATGCAGTGATGGTCCTAATGCCAGTTAGGAAAAGGGAGCATTGTGACAGGAAGGGCGTCGGGAAAAAAAAAAAAAAAAAACTATGCCAGTTCTTGCTGGTCAAATAATCTGATGTGGCAATTTCTAAAGATAAAAGGATAAAGCCCAAGAAAAAAAGACCAGCTAGCATTAACTAGTAAAAATAAGAAGGCAGCAAAATGATCTTTTACTTTTTGGAACAACTCAAAAGGTAACAGTGAAGACTTTGACGGAATGTAATAAAAGATATGGACTGTATTTCTGTGGAAATTAAAGTTACTACTGTAGTAAACTGGAATGTCTGAATCTAGTGAAAATATTTCGGTGAGAGTCATGCTGTATTCAGTTAGAGAGTATTTTTAAAACGGAGTACACAGGACAGACAGTGAGGTCTGTCATATTGCACAATGAAAATCACTTGGAGCTCAATATCAGCAGAAGCAATGAAGTAGCGGTGCACGGTGAGAGGGAAAGCAGACATGTCATCCAGGGGGAAAAACTGAAAAGGGTTGATTTTTACAGGTACCTTGGGGTACAAATCACTAACAAACTGTACTGTTGAGCTACAACACTCAACACGAGTCCTCTTCAGGAAAGGACAGAGTGGACTGTACTTCTTGAGGAAACTGTGATCCTTTAATATGTGCAACAGGCTCCAGGATCTTCTATCAGCCTGCAGTAGACAGTCTGTTCTTCGTCGTGATGGCATCAATGATTGAAGGTCAGTAGTCACAAGAAGCTGTTACGGAAGGCTAGGTAGGTGAGGTCAGGTTAGAAGTGGATATTGTGGAGGCATTGGTAGACAGGACAGTGAGAGACAATATCAGACTTTTTGGGTAGCCTTTATTTGCCTCACTGAGGATACAGAGGCTCTTGAAAAAATCTGTATATATTTTTACATTTACAGTAGGTGCCACATCTTTGTTGTGTGGATGGGATTGCCATTCTCCACAAGAGAGACCACATGGACAAGAATGCGATTGATGTGAGATCACCTCTCTTGACCTTTGACTCTTAAAATGTAATCAGTGCATCTCTCCGGAGTGACTGTGCTGACCTTTGACAAGCAAAGTGTACTCAGGTCATCTTTAATTCAAATTGGAAGTTCCTGCCAACTTTAAAGAAAATTCCTTATATATCACATTACCTGAGGGAGGTGATGCCAGAGTGCCATTGACCCTTGACCTTAGACCATCGAAATGTAATCAGTCACTCTTTGAGCCCAAGTGAATGTTTTTGGCAATTTTTGAAAAAATTCCCTGAAGGCACTCCTGTGACATTGCGTTCATAAAAATAAGACAGACTGACTGGGATGGACGTAATGCCAAAGGGAACCTAGCTAGCTTACAACAAAAACTCCAACGTTGTTATTGTAATATTGTAACAACTCTGCTGGACTCTAAATAAACCGGACGTTTCTGGTGCTGGCGTAGTGATACAGTACAGTATGTCGACCTTCTGTAGTAAAAGTATACTTCTCCTAACAATACACCAAAACCTGATTGGTTATTTATGTAACCAATCTTAATTTGTGCCTGTTGCGGGGCAGGAACTAAAGCTTTAAATTCAGAACTTTTCTGAGAAAGCCTTTAGTATTCAATAACCATTTAGAAACATCAAAGATTGGCTGAATAGGATCCACCGAATCCTAAAGCCGCAGACTTTGCATAATATGTCTTACTCACTTATTCATTCATTATCTATACTACTTTCTTCTGTAGACAGGGTTAGGGGGGCCTGGAGCCTATACCAGGGGACGTAGGGCATGAGGCGGGGTACACCCTGGACGATGGCGCCAATCCATCGTAAGACCCACACATACACACACACTCATTCACACACAGATTTGGGAATGCCAATTAGCCTAATCTGCATGTCTTTGGACTGTGTAAGGAAACCCAAACAGGGGTACATGCATACTCCATGCACACAGACTCTGAGGCAGGAATCAAATATGTATAATATTTTATAATACAAGTGTTAAACAACCCAAAATGTGTTTTATTCAAGATTGCCTATTTAGTTTTAATGACAGCCTCACAATGAATGGTTTTCAGGTCACATGTGTACCTTGTCAAGAGTTAATTTGTGACATTTCTTGCCTTCTTAATGTGCTTTAGACCATTAGTTGTCTTGTGCAGAGGAAGAGTGCGTACATAGCGTCAATAACTCTATAAGTGCTACTAATGAATGTCAATCAATCTCAATCTTAAAAATCTCATGAACCTTGATTATATCCCTAATTGCAGTCACCAATACATTCTATGATGAAACTGGGTCTAATGATGACTGCCCCAGGAAATGAAGACTAAGACTACCTCGGCTGCAGATGATAGGTTTAGCAGAATGACCAGCTTCAGAAACTGTCAATTTACATAATATGCTTCTTGGAATTAAAATGGTAGACATAATACAATATCCATTGTTCACATTATCCAACTCTGTGTGAGTTAGGGCATCATGGTCAGACTGCAGCAAACAAACCATTACTTTGAAAAAACAACGAGCAGGTGAGACTTGCTTGGGTCAAGAAACACAAGGGATGGACATTAGATCAGTGGAAAACGGTCCTTTGGTCTGATAAATCCAAAGTTAATTTTTGGTTGCAACTTGCCATGTCTTGGTTCCTGAATGTGTGGTTCACAGTGTAAAGTATGGAGGAGGATGTACTGTATGATGAAATGGGGTGCTTTGCTGGTGCCACTGTTTGTGACGTAGTCAAAATCAAGGGCACACTAAACCAGCATTGCTACCACAGCATTTTGCAGCGACCTGCCCTCCCATCAGGTTTGCACTTCACAGTTTGGATGTCTTCAGTACTGTATGTACTGTATGTACACTGTTAAAAACAATAAAACACTGCAGGAGATTGTGTGTCCAACTGTTAACCTTTACTGTACAGTATATAATTTCCATCTCCCAGCAAAGACTTTTACTCTTGTTTGAATTTATCCCTGATGAGGTTATGCCAGTGCTATAAGCCAAAGTCTCCACTATCTCAGCCATGCCAAGAAAATTCTACATCATTGATCTTAAAAACTAAGAAACCCACAATGCATGAGCAAGATATACCTTAAACAATGGCAGAGTCCAAGTATTCACTCTCATTGAACCCTATCTCTGACTATAATACTGTATTGTTCACAGAGTGAGTAGGTGCATTGATTTGTTGACACATTTTATATATTTGTGTGGGATGATACATTCCCTGCTTTTGAGAGCAAATGCATAATTCCAACAGAAACATAAACTGAATCATGTATATATATATATATATATATATATATATATATATATATATATATATTCAGTGGTAGAACCCTTGCTTAGAGAAAGTCTGATTTCACATGGCTTAGGTTTAGTTCCTGGCCCATGCACCAAACCCAGCCACTTGGGTTGCACAGTTTTCAAAATGTCTGGCTTAGGCTAAGATAAATAAATATTCAATAGGATATAAAATTGGATGATTGCATCAGAAATACATACACTCTTACTAACTAACTCCTTCTCTATACCATATATCCTGTACAGGGCTTTGGAACCTATCCCAGGAGACACGGGGCACACACATATACTGTACACAGTCACACACTCATTTAAACATAACAGTTTGGAAACAGGCAATTTGGAAATGCCATTTAGCCTAACCTGAATACTGTATATTTGGACTGTAGGAAGAGATCAGAGTACCCGCCAGAAAGCTACCAAGCACAGGAAGAACATGCAAATTCCATGTATACAGACACAAATCAATCTGTCGACCATGGAGCTGTGAGACCACAGTGCTAACCACTACTCCATTGTGCCACCAGAATGATATTCAGTCAGTGCAAAAATTTTTGCCAAGATAAATATGTGGAAAGGAATTTCTACTGTGGCAACCCCTAAAGGATAATATATTATAACCGCCTGCCTAATATTGAGTAGGTCCCATTGTGCTGCTAAATCCACAGCACAAATCAGACTGAATGTGCAAACCTTCACTACCCACATGTATCAGTGAGACTTGGGCGCCCATTTCTTGCTACCATGGAATACTGGGAACAACCCAAAACAATGTTTTTGGTATTTGGCCATATAAATGTATGTACTGTATATCTCAACATGGAATTTTAAATGAAACATTCGAGATTTGAGCAAAGTCAAGACTTTCAGATTTATTTTGAGGGGTTTGACAAAAGTATTTCTTTAACCATTCAGATATTACAGCCTACAGCCCCTTTAATCATCGGTCAGGTCAATAAACAATCTGCTGGCAGCCATACAGGTTTCTGCTATAACACTGCCTCTACTGTGTTTGACATATGATGTGGTATGCTTTGAATCATGAGCTATTATTATTATCTCTTCCCATCATTCTAGTTCAAGTTAATTTTGATTAGTCTAAAGTATCTGGAATCAGTAAAGTATTTGATCAGTCTTAAGTATCTGGAAACGTTTTCTGACAAAGTTTAATCTGGCTTTCCTATTTTTGAGCTTTACCAGTGGTTTACACCTTGTTGTGAAGTGCCTGTACTGTATTTACTTCATAAAGGTGTTTCTATGGTTGACTATGGACAATGACATGCCTACCTCCTCAAGAGTGTTCTTGACTTTACTAGATGTTATCTAATGGTTCTTCTTCACTATTGACAGGATATTGCGGTCATCCACTTTAGATGACTTCTGTGGTCTTCCAGGCCTTTTGTTGTTGCCAGTTAATCACTTTTTTAAAGAATGTTCCAAACTATTGTATTGGGCACTTCAAATGTTTTTGATCTTTTGATTGGTTTGTTTGTTTATTTGTTCATTCATTCATACATTCATTCATTCATTCATTTGTTTAAGCCTTTACGTGCACAGACACCTCTCTGTAGCTCATGTTGAGTTGGAGTGAACAGCTGCTGTACCACATGCAAATGTAACACCAAGAAAAACTCCCAGGCCTTTTATCTGCTTGTGGAGTAATGAAGGAACAGCCACATCTGGCCATACAACTGCTTGTTAGTCATTTGTTCCATTATTTATGAGTCATCAAAATGTGGGTGTGTATGAAAATCGCTATAATTTCCAAATGGTTAATGTCACAACTGTTGCTTATTCACTTTACCTGTCAGTGGTTTTATTGTTATGTCTAAGGTGTTAAATAATTGGACCCTAGGTGCAATGACTGAGATTGTAATTGTATAGAATGAGTATGTATATGTATGAAAGCGCTATGTGCACATACATACAAGATTATACATACTGTAATCAAAGCAGCTCTGTCAAACTCCAAGAATTTAGAGCTTCAAACCATTTGGGCTAAGATCTTTGACCCCCTTGTTTTCTCTTACTCCTTGCGAATCCTACTGTTGCAAATATGCTAAGAGCCTGTTTACACCATAGCACAACATAATGGGATACAAACCTTTTAAACATTCTTTTACACTCCCACGTGCACATTAGCATGCTAACATCTAATTTCTTATGCATCTACTGTATTTACTACACACCGCAGCCTCTGACATAAAATCATATAATCATAGTGCATGACAGTTTTTGGAAATATTTTCATACAGAATTTTAGTAACTTAAACAAACATTGAATAAAGTAAAGTAAATGGATCGAAACCTATTTTATAAAACTGAATAGATTTTTGATGTTAAAATGCCAGCATCATAGCGTTGCCAAAGAAGAAGCTGAAACATTGTTTAAGAAGTACATTTGTTCTTTTTTTGGCAGCGTACAGCACAGTAACAAGCCTGGGAGTTAGTCACAGACCTACACAAGGTCTGTAGTGTAATGGTCTGTAATAGTGTAGGGCAGTGGTTCTCAAACATTTTCTGTCATTCCCCACTTAAAGGGGTGGGCAAATTTTCAAGCCCCACAACAAAATGATAATGAAATCAACCAAGTGTACTATTTATTGAAATATCAATTTCTAAGCCAATAAGATCAAATAACACCAAGTTCAAAACAGATAAAATACCTGTTTTGGTATTTTATCAATTGTTATAACAGGCTTATCTAGAGCTTTCTTTCAAAGAAGTCTAGTGGCTTATTAACGTGACTGGGGTGTGTTTAAATTATACATGTTTAAAAGCATAAACACCATTATTCTCTACGCCGTAACAAATGATTTAGGGATCATCGCAAAATGCCGCACACCAACAAAAAGCGTAGAATGATATTGATCTTCCCTTCTGTTCAGTGCCTGAAGGAGCAAAAAGCAACTTTGTTGCCGCACTGAACACTAGAAATGCCAGACTAGTACTGCCTGATAAAATATAAATTTTTTACAAAAATACAAAAACATCAGAATACACATTGGAATAAATGAAATTACATACATAATACCGAATGTTTCTTATATATTGTTCCTCTGCAATTAACATACCGACGTTAAACCGTTATTGTTGCACTATAGTTCCACTTTTTCTCTGATGTTATTTTCATTTACTTGTATTAATGATCCATTTCTTTGCGTGTAATGGTTTAGTTTCGAGTGTCCGATCTTTATTGTCAATAAAGAAAAGCATGAATTAGAATGGGTCCTATTATTTTCCACTAATTCCCTCCTGTTCATTGCGCCCCACCTGTCATGTCTGTATTCCCCACTGGTGGGGCGTGCCCCACACTTTGAGAACCACTGGTGTAGGGTTTGATTTGGCTAATAATACTGCTCCAGTTTTATTTATATTTTTACTTTTTAAATGCACCATTATCATTTAAACGTGAGTGAGAGATAATTCAGTCATGCAGTCTGCTGAAAGCTGAGACTATTTATGTTTCTTACTTGTATGAGGTGCCGTATAGGGCTTTAACTTCACTCATGCACACACATATGAAACACTTGCATACACATATATGAAACACTCACACACATACATATATACTACTAACTGCTCAAACAACTACATTTGAAATGCGCATGCACACATACGTTCATACTTTCCGCGCACACACACATACCTGTACACACTTTCCACATACACACATACTGTACATACTTTCCGCGCACACACACATACATACTTTCCACACACACACATACAAACTTCTCAGTGTAACCGGAAGGCATTTTGGTGTAACCGGAAGGCATTTCAGTGTAATCGGAAGTAAAAGAAAACTTTAAGCACGGAATCTGTAGCAAATATGGCAGAAAGTTTATAATGTGTGTGTGTAAAAAGTATTTGATGTGTGTGTGTGCGCATTTCATATGTAGTTGTTTGAGCAGTTAGTAGTATATATGTATGTGTGAGTGTTTCATATATGTGTATGCAAGTGTTTTATATTTGTGTGCATGAGTGAAGTTTGATTTAAGCCCTATACAGCGCCTCATACACTTGTTTGTTAATCATAGCACCAGTGGAACCTCATAACTCCAGTCACCAAATATGTTTTGGCTGATAAATTACATTTGTGATAAAGGGAAAATTGTCTAAATGTCATTTTTGACTGATGCGTTGTTGAAATTTTATTTTAACATGAACATAGGTGTTATATTGTTAGCTGGTACATCATGCATAAAAGGAGTTATGATATATAGTGTCCTCGTTGTGGGCTCGTAAATGCTTAGTTAAGTCAGTTAAATTTATAATAGTTTTATTAAATTTTTTGAAAAATCTGTTATTCGTTGTTTTTAAAAGAGAAGGTTTTACATATTTATTGTGATGGGTTTTTGCTCTTTATGTTAAGAGTTTTCTTTTCTGGTGATTTACTTGTTTTATTTTTCCTTAAAACAAAGTATCTGAGAGTGCTGTTTTTCCCCAGAAAAATCTTATAACAGGTCACCTTGAGTTACATCGTCCACCATTTTACGCAACTATGCTGCGAGCATGTAGTTATCTGCATTATATGCATGCACGTCCCGCTGACTTTTCATGCGTTTCTACTACACAGCAGTTGCCCAAATGTGCAAGAAAAAAAAACATTGCAACATGGCGCGTTTCAAGGATTTTTTAAAATTCAAATCAAATACCATTTTGATCATATTTATAGTACCTGCAAATGTACTATAGACGACATTCTAACCATGTGATAGTTAAAAGTAAGTAATACCTGAAGTATTTTAACTAAACATAATATGCTTTTCCATTCACATTAGACAACGAAGAACCGGAATCTGAGGCTATCATGAACAGGGACTCACACCAATAATTGGAAAAATAATGTAAATAAATAATAATAAATAAATAATAATAATAATAATAATAATTTAAAAATCATTATCGGCATTACAGGTGTGCACGTTCCTCAGACCCGTTTCTTCACTACACATTAGTTGCCTGGGTGCACAGAAACAAAAAACGTGCAACATGGTGTGTTTTAAACATTTAATATTCTAGATTTTGACATTAATCATTAATTAAATTATTTGATCATTGACTATAATTAAAAATCATCTATTCTATATATAATATTGCATCTTGTGGTAATGGATGAAAGGAAGTGTTTAATGATATTTTTAGTTGAAACCAGCAGTTGTGCAGTAATGATGCCGTTAATTATAATCACAAGCACGCAGGATTTTCTGAAGCTGTTTCCTCAGAACTTTTCTGAACACCAGGCACGTTTCAACTCCAGCTTGTGACCTCTCATCTAGTGTAGTATAGCATTCTGCTCTCAATGCTGAAAATCAGAGTCTGAGCAGGAGGAGCATATCAATGCAGGCATTTAAATATCCCAAGATGTGTGCAGCTGATTCCTAATACCGGACTGCAGGACACGAACTGCTAGGAGAATAAAATTCGGTCTCCTTTAATCCCCTGTAAAAATGTTTTATCTTGCTATGTTTTCTGAGTGGTAAAGAACAGAAATGAGTGGTTTGTTATTAAGGACAATGTGAGACTGAAGTCAGCAAATTCTTTACTGGAAAACAGGAAAATTCCCAGGTAAAACAAGCTTAGCGAAGGGAAAGCTAGTGAAGCTTCTATCAAAAAAAAAACTGCTGGGTCACTATTGGAGAACACGATCTGGGTTTTTTTGGGGGGGGGGGGGATTTTCTCCCTAATTTTAGTCGTGACCAATTCCTCCCCGTCACTAGGGGGCTCCCACATTAAGGCTACTACTACCATTCAGCCAGGAGGGCCGAAGACTATCACGTGTTTCCTCCGAACCGCGTGACGCCAGCCGACCGCATCTTTTCGAACTGCTTGCTCACGCACCGTTAGGGGCGGAGTAACACACTCGGAGGAAAGCGCTAGCCGCTCCTTTCGTGTGCCCGAGCTCACAGACGCCCCTGATTGGCTGTAGAGCCGTGATTAATGTGGGAGCACAAAGTACGTCTTATCCCCTCCTTCTGAGAGAGCTCAGCCAATCAGCTCGGCCAATTTCACTCTCCGGCTGTGAGAGGTAACAGCATAACCCGGGGCTCGAACCAGCAATCTCTGGATGATAGGGCAAGCACTTTACCACTTTACCACATCTGGGTTGTTTTGACCCAAGTGCTGGGTTTAACCACTTAATCCAGAATTCTGGGTTGTTCATCTGACCCAACCCCTGGGCTAAATTGACAATCTAGCTTGGTTAAATGTTTAAGTGCTGGGTTATTTTATTTGACTCAACCAGATGGGTAAAATTAATACTCTTGCTAGATGGACAGTAAATCCGAATACAGTGTTTAAACACTTTTTATATAGACGTTTTTAATACAAATCTTATAATGCCTACATGACATCAAACATTCCACATTTTAATATTTTACCTATTGGTTAATTAACTATTACTACAGTAATTATTTCCTTCAAAATGACATTAAAAACAAAAACGATAAAACTTTTTCTTAAAATTATTAATTAAATGTGGGGTGAAAAAACTGTTTTCCTCAAAGATTTTACAGATGAATACTCGTGTCTATCAATCTGATCTACAGTATGCTGGAGAAACTCGCAGGTGAGAAGACACTGCTTTGTGTATTTAACATCAAAGATAAAAAAAAAAAACATTATCTTCCTCCACCAAACAGTCTGTATCAATAGCATTGCCTCCAACAATGGAAAAGGTCTGTCATTTTTGTTAAGGACATACAGTAAGCTACATATGTATTTAATGCTAAATGTTTTTTCTCTCTTGTCAATACATAGAAATACATATTGTGAACATAAATTTTGTGTATATATCTGACTAATTTACCTCACTATTTAACATGTGAGGGTTAACAGGATACGGCCCTCCATCTGGATTTAATACATTTAATACAAAACATTCCACCCTTTTAAAACTCTCAACAAAAAGAAAAAGCTCGTTTTAAATACGACTTAATGATGATGCATACTCATTTTTTGAATAATAGAAAACAGAATGAGATGAAAATATTAATCTCACCATATCAAATACATTACATACATTAACTTACCATAAAATACTGAGTGCTCGGAATATGATCCAGTCAGAAGTGAAGAATCCAGAAAGTTCTCCAAGTGGCACTGAAGAAAAGACAGGAGGCAGAGTTGGAGGTAGCAGAGCTGAAGATGTTGAGGTTCTCTTTGGGAGTGACAAGGGTGGATAGGATCAAGAATGAGTTTATCAGAGGGACAACCCATGTTAAATGTTTTGGAGAGAAAGTCAGGCCAGATTGAGGTGGTTTGGACATGTTCAGAGGAGAGACAGTGAATATATCGGTCGGTAGAAAAATGCTGAGGTTGGAACTGCCAGGCAGGAGGTCTAGAGGAAGACCAAAGAGGAGATTTATGGATGCAGTGAGAGAGGACATGAAGTTAGTTGGTGTGAGAGAAGAGGATGCAGAGGATAGGGTTAGATGGAGGCAGATGATTCGCGATGGCGACCCCTGAAAGGAAACAGCCGAAAGACAAAATAGAAGAATTACTTTAGGATTACATTTAGTAAATTTAGTTTTTTATTTGTGTGTGCTACAAGCGCTCTTTTCTCATATAATACAGTACAGTCGACTACTCTAACAAAATATAAAATCATGAACTTCCCACACCACCATATCAAAATGCGACTTAAGAGTACATGGAAATGAGCTTGCTCCTACCACAACTACAACATTTAAAATTTAGGTAAAATTTTATATTAACTTACCATAAAATACTGTCAGTTTTAAGTAGCATGCACCTCGCTTCGGAAGTGAAGAATCGTTATAAAGAAAGTTTGTTATGCCGTATCTGAATTTCAGGAACGCATAGAACAGACTTGACTTGGAAGTGCACACTTGATAATGCGTAGCGTACAGGACTCGTCACATAGCCGCGATATATTATACCATAACCGTATTATACAAAAAAATTGCCTTTTGTAAATACACAAAGTAAAATAATTCTGCTGTCTTAACCACTACAGGGACATCACAACCAGCGGTAGTTTTCAGAAGTTCTTTCCGCGGTGAGGCAGCGTTGGGCAGATACATGAGTGCAGGGCACCTGTGTTGTCTGCCTGGAGCTCAAATTTCTAAAATTGTTGGGGCAATTTTTTAAATAGACGCTATCTTTAATAACTGATGGGGGTTTTGAGCTGTACACAAATAGATTCTCGCTGAAACAACTCTTAAAGCTACACTTTGTGACACAATAACAGTAGTATTTTAAATATTTTGCAGACTTGCATTTGGAAAAACCAGAGAATAAAGAAAAAAACAGTTGTTGGGTCAAAATAACCCAACCAGGTGTTCATTTGTAAATGACCCACTACAACCTATTTGACCCAACGTGAGCAACCCAACAATGTGTTTAAAGTACCCGAAATAACCCAGAATTTTAACCCAACAATGTGTTTACAAAAACAACCCAGCTTTTTTAGAGCGTAGTGTGTATAATTGGTGGTATTAGTATGTTATCTCTCGTCTGCTTGTGACACACTGACCAAATCTTCAACCTCAGACTTTTGTTTAAATATTTTATTAAAGAGAATTTAAATCATCACAGCAATGGAAAGTTAAGGAAGGGAAGGAGGAAAGTTGATGACCAATGAAATGAACCTGGTTCTGGTCAGCATAATACAGCATGGGGAATGGGGGCAAGAGATGTTGTAGAGTTTAATAATGTACTATGATTGATTGCTAATCAGAGAATTAGTACAGCATAGGCTTGAGCTTTGACCATCTCTTGCCCCCTATTAATCAATATATATATATACAATATCTATTTATTTATTTTTATTTTTTACCCTTTTATACACATACTGTACTGTAGTAGACAGAAAAATAAACTTACAAGTTTAAACTATTCCGTTTTTATTTCAGGCTTCTTTTAAATCCGTGCATGAAATTGGACTCCAGAACTATTTAAAATATCTCAATGTAAAATGCCAAAGTGAAAGATTCACTCTGTTATTTCATTACTTTAGTAAACATTAAATACAAAGTACATGACCTGCTGGTAACTTACCTTTTTATTTGATACTCAGTGCAAAAATGATAAAAATTCACATCATATAACAGACTGAATGCTAGTGTCACAGAGGTCTGCTGTGCTCCGCTCTCCAGTTAAAGTAGCTATTCACTCTGAATCAGCCTTTTTCTCAGTATTTGCGTTCATGATGGCTGAATAGGGATTAAGATTTGATGTGATAGTAATAATGGGATGTTGGAATGGCCGTAATGAGGGAAGGAGGAGAAAAGATTAATCTTGTGTCAGGCAGTAATCTTTCTGTCTGCCTGCATGTCTGACCATGTGCTCAGCAAGGTCGGACAAGTGGACGCTGGCTAAAAATAGGTTTCTTATTAACCATGCAGACACACTCTCTCTCAAACGCAGACAAATACGCACACACACACATACAGACATACACACACACATACAGTATACACACACAATGTCACATGTCTACTGTATATGCATAGTAACTTAGTTACTCAATGACAGGTGCAGAGGACATTGCAATTTATGGAATTGTCTTACATTAGCCAGTTCACATTAATCCAGTTGTATTTGCAATGAAGAGGAAGGTCAGTGCGGTAGAAAATCATCCTATGTTAACAGTAAAGCAGGGACGTCGTCTCATAAATGTCTAGTGAAGGTTATGATATAAAAAAAATCTGAATACAGTAAATTCGAAAAACAAATGAATTCTGTATTGTTATTACATTAATTTACACTGGCAGCAAGATGGAGGAAGTACTGAGGAATTGCATTTAAGTAAAGTCAAATAAGTGAAGCTTGTAAACTGTACAAATGCAAATGTTAACTTTCTCTAGCGTAATTAAACATTTATTGAGCTCGGGTCAAGGAGTGCTCAAGTTGCTCAAGTTCTGCACTCCAGTCTGGTAGATTATCCATCTGCAAACACACACAGACAGTTATTGTGCCAACTAAATCGTTTAGAATGAAAAGGTCAATACAAATGAGGAATTTTGTCTATTTTTATGAACTTGATTGAAGTACAGAAATGTATGATTTGTAACAAGTACTTTAAAGGTCAACATGATAATGTACAGGGTCAGACGTAAGTCTTTTTTCTTTCAATGTAATTAAAATTTGACAAATATTAATTACAAATGTAAGTAAATTTTAACAAATATTACATTTCAACAAAACTATAGTAAAATTAGTGCTGGTCAGTATGACCTCAAATTAATGTCATGATCACAATTGAACACATTGATTATGATTAATGAGCAATTGTTTGATTTTTCCACAATGTTGCTCCTACAGAGTAGGGTCATGTACTACACACACAGTAGTCTTAAGATAATAATACTGTACATGATCACACCCAGTTGGAAAAATAAATAACAGAATTAAAAAAAATAATAATTAAGATGGCATAGTGGTTAGCGCTTTTGTTTCACACCTTCAGGGTGGAGGATTCGATTCCTGCCTCGGGTCTGTGTGTGTGGAATTTGCGTCTTCTCCCAGAGCTTGGTGGGTTTTCTCTGGGTACTCTGTTTTCCAAAGACATCCAGATAGGCTAATTGTAGTTATCTGTAGTGTCTCCTGGGATAGGCTTCAGGCACCCCTTGACCCTGTAACATGATGAGCGTTATAACAAAATTACATTGGTAAGATTACATTGATTAGAGGTTCTGAATGATGATTCCGGGTTCAATTTCAATGAATCACCCCGCCCTGGTGTAAGTATTTTAAAAGTAATATAAAGTGTCGTAATAAAGTAAAATATCTAATGTATTGGCAACCCGTAATACAAGGCAACAATATTAAACATCTTTATCATACTCTATGAGCCTATCCCAGAAGACTTAGGGCACAAGGTGGGTTACACTATGGACAGAGTGCCAATCTATCAAAGGGCACATATACACACTCAGTCACTCATACCGGCAATTTGGAAGCACCAGTTAGTCTAATCTGCATGTCTTTGACGGTGGGAGGAAACCAGAGTACACAGAGAAAACTCACCAAGCTACTTCATGCAAACAGACCCTGAGGCAGGAATTGAACCCGGACCCTGGAGGTACAAGGTGGCAGTGATAACTACTACACCACCATGCATGCCTTACGTGATTTTAACTACTCTAAAAAAAACAATATTTGGGTCAGTAATCAGTATGTTAAATGAAAAATGTTTATTATTATATATATATTGTGAATTTAGAAATGTTGGAAATGCCTTTTATTATATTAGAAGAAAATAAATCAAATGTAATTGGAAAAAAACATAATCTTTATCACAGCTTTATGTTTCACAGTTAATGTTTGCAGCATGTACAAATCTTTTTACTATGGGTTTAATGAGTTTACACTCCAAGTGTCTCTGTCTGTAATTAATAAAGCATGAATTTATAGTCATATTAGGATCAGAGAGAGAGAGCGAGAAAGAGAGAGATTGATAGCTGTTATAATGATTAATCAAACATATCAAACTCTGAGTTTTGATGGTCAATTTAATGTAATTGCAAATAATCATTCTCACAACACAATAATCCTGGTAGTCTGTTTTTCTAAGTGAACAGCAATACAAGTAATTAAACACATTCCACATTTAGTTGTTTGAAGCATTTTTTTTGGGGAAAACTTTTTGCCTGAGCACCTTGGATTCAAAAGGATAAAACTTATAATGATGCTCAAAAAATCCATATTATAAAGTCTTCTTTAATGCATAAGGGTTGTATGTAAACCCTATACTTCTTACGTTTCAAATGTTTGAGGTCAAATTAGCATTGTTTTACAATCCTCAGAAGGTTACCCAAAATCATTTTTATCGACACTGTAGCATGTACATTGTACAATGTATATTGTGGATGAACCTACATTTCTCCTGTACCAAAGAGGAAAAAATAATTTACAACTCACTCAATTCTACATGCAGCTGTCAATCCATCTAATACTATACAGTACTGTATGTGACTGTGTGACACAAACTCAAAACTACAATTGTAAAACTCAACTAAATCAACAACAACAACAAAAAAAAAGCAAAAAAGGCAACATTTAACTAAATAATAATTTAAATTGGGTGCCACTCTAAAAACTTTTTGTTTGTTTAGAATAAAATTAAGGTCATTTTTGTTTATGTGTTTATTTTGGCAACACATAACCCAAAATCCTTTCCTCTTAAAAGTTCATTTCAATTTTTATTCTAAAATATTTTGTTATTATTAGTTAAAACTGCCCTTTGACTTCCATCATGACTAAGCTGCAAGTACATTAGCATTCATTTTTCCCAAGGCAGGGATGATATTGATACCACATTTATTACCTAACCCACTAGGCATGTGAAATCTCCAGCATACCTCCATAGTTTTGTTGCCTGCAGACACAATTTATTATGCATAAAAACTCAGAAATATCTTTGCTTGATTTTGTAGTGGTTAGCTCTGTGTCCTTGCACCACCAAGATCGAGGGTTTAATTCCCACCTTGTGTCTGTGTGCATTACGTTTGCATGATCACTCCATACAAACTAGGGGCTATTTTACCCTAGTCCACTGGGTTTGGCTACAGGCTTCTTGTACCCCTGTGCAGGATAAGCGGCATAGTAACGCAAAATTAAATTTCATTTAATTAGTTTACCAGAAACCTACCAATTACTTATTTTACAATTAAAATTACTTCAATGAAAATTTTGTCCTTTATTTAAATAGGTTTAAAAGGATTATTATTTACAAGCTAACTATCTAAATAAGCACATTACTACAGGCTGTGGATAATAATATACAGTACAATCATTATCTTATTATAATAAGAAATGGGATGGAGCACATTGTTTATGTGCCTTTGCCAAAAAGTCAGCATTTTGCTGATGTAAATGTTTTGGCTGCGAGTCTTTCCATGCATTGCCCATGAATAATATTACCTGAGTGTCTTTATTTTATCTGATATGACTAACTGTGAGTTAAGTATGTGTTGTGGCAGCAGGAGTACTATAAAAAAAAAGCTTGTGTTTTGCTGAAGTCAGTAATGATTTTTTTGTTGTTGTTGAACTTGAACCAGTGTGCCATACAACTGTAAATAAAACCTCACAGTTATATTTTTGACAAGAGCTCTGCCAGTTCCAAGCAAATAGGCTGATTATTTGTCCAGCTGTTTTGTAATCTTGTGAATATGTATCTGAATTAATGTCAGCAGTAATCATTCACTACCCACAGAAGAAGTCAATAAGGTTTGAGTTGAGAAAATGCTTCGATATTCCACCAAATAAAATGTATGTTGTTTGTTTCAAATCACAGAAATGACTGTGAGAAATACAAATCTCTAGATGCTGGCTATCTTGCCTGGTGAAGTCCTGTAAGCATTTAATGCATTGATTTTTTAGCTTCTGCTTGTTTTCCCTTTAGTCTTGTCTGTTCATTTATTATGCATTTTCCTCAAGGGAAACAGAAACTTTTATAATAATAATAATAATAATAATAATAAACACTGACTTTTTGAAGTCTTTAAGCTCTTAATCACACTATCTTTGAAGGAGCACACATTCCATCATTCACTTTATAAAATTAACTTTAATATAAGTTTCTTTCACATGGCAGATCCTTTAACTGTTGCAGAAGCCCTTTTAGCCTCCTATACACGTACCTACTCAATATGAAGGTCATTACAGTACTTTCAGTACATAGCCCAACAAAAAGCATTCAGTATAACCTACATGTAACGAATGTAAAAGAAATGAAAAAAATATATATATATAAAATTCTTGCTTGTAATTACTTCTCTTACTAGAACATGCCTTACAAACTGCATATTGCTGATCTTTCACCAAGACAGTGAAATACTCCCAGCTTATCACAGTCCACCTTGCACAACAAGAGAAAACTCAAACTTTAGCAGTGGGTGAAATTTGGAATCACAGATTCATCTACTGGACTGTTTTTGGTTTGTGGGAGGAAACCAAAGGGAACCCATACACTGGGACACTGGGAAAACCTGCAAAGGATCTCCACAAAGACAGGAACCCGAGTTCAGATACTACACCTGCCCCGCCATACCATAGGGTAATAATTTTTTAGAGAGTTATTTAGTTTCTCTGTTACTCTCTGTTACTGTTGTAAATATATAAAGTTATATAAACAATATGCTTAGGGTCCACTTTCACAGAAATCAAACTACATCTCTTTTATGCAAAGACCTAAAAAGCAGCAATGCTCTAAATAAACCATATGATTATATTTTCTGGAGATTTGTCAGATTTGATAGGTTTAATTATTAGTATACTTATTTTTTATCACATATTATGGTGTGCTGGCATTTTGTTGATCATTTATTATTTTCCATTACACTTACACTGAGAAGATTCCTTTAGGTTTTAGGGATTGGGTTCAGATTTGAGGGAATAATTGTCAATTTTAGTGTGTTAACAGCTGGTAGATTTGTTAAGACAGACAGGAGTGCACACACACACACACTCACACACACACACACACACACATTGACTGTCTCTCTTTCTCTCTGCCAGGTGTGAATTTATGGCTCTTTCTTCCTTTGCAAAATAACACAGTGATGGCCAGAGAGAGAAAGAAGCACATTTGGAAGATATAATGCAGCCGTGACAGAAAATCAAACATGAGAAAGTAAGACTCAGAAAGAAAAAGACAGAATCTGTGTACATGAAATGGATGTCCGTGCCTGTCCGGGTGACCTCGGCTTTATAGCCCTGCTGTTTGTTTGGACTGTAAATTGTAATGGAGGCTTGCCTTTTGGTATAACCGATGTGTGTTTGTGTGTTTACTCTATGCCTTCGAGGGCTCATCTAAGGCACTTTCTTTCTTGCTCGTAAAGCACATTATAAATGAACCTAGAAGGAACCGACGGAAAGGGGAAAAAAAGATAGTCACACATTTTTCAATTTATAATCACTGTCATTTCACAAGGACACACTCTCCTACTTACATACATGTACACACATGCACACACAAATGCACACACACACATCTTCATTGTGATTTAGTGGAGGTCAGAGGAAGCCTGAGTGAGATGAGTGGAGTAGAGGAAAGTGAAACACTTGAACCTGCACTGGCTTTTTACAACACAGCTCAAGTCTGCAGTATGAGAGATATCAGACTAAACTGAATATGGACAAATGCTTCAGTTCAGAGCCAGTCTTTCACAAAAAAAAAGGCTATTTTACAAACAATTACATTATTGTTTTTGTGTGAAAAATATGATTTCCACTTCCAGCAGCTTGGAAACCATGGTGCCCTTTTTATTATAGTCTGACAAGACTGACCTCATTTATTCTTTGTTGTTTTAGAATTGTTTCTGGATATAGATTGTACACATACAGGCATGACATAAAGGCACGGCGGGTACCATCTCACATCCTTACAGTCACCAGGTTGATCCTGAGCTGAGGTGTGGAGTTCTGCCATGTTCTCCCTGTTTTTATGAGTGATCTCTGGACCTTTTCAAAAAACAGGGCACTTGATGGATTTAGCCCTGTGTGTATGTGTGTGTGTGTGTGTGTGCGTGCGTGCGTGTGCGCGTTTGTATTTTCAGTTTTGTCAAGACTGTCTTGGGATCAACCTCGACCCCAGGATCCTTGCTATAAATGATGAAATAAATGATTATCCACATACTGTAATAGTGTAAAAACTCCCAAGACAGGTCTTAAAATGATTTGTGGCACACAAACAACTTTAGGCAGTCTAAGGTGCGGTTTAGCCAGATGTTATCCAAAAATTAATTTGTTATCCCAAGACACAGTTGACCTTATGTTACCTTCCATTAGAGCTGTAATGAAAGCTGCCAAAGTTGTCAGTCTTAAAGAAATTAAAACAACATACTGTACACTCCCAGACAAAAGTTGAAAGCAACTCCATGTTCCTCATTTTTACTTCTTTCTACATTGGAAAGCACTGTTAAAGGCAAACTAGTGTCTATACTGTACGTTTGACAGGTGTGTCCAAACTTTTGACTGATACTGCAAAAAAAACTTGGAATGAAAATAAAATATAAATAAGAAACAATTACATTATGTGGTTGAATGCAGTGAGTTGGCGTATGTCTAGACTAGGGAACAATGAGCCACATTGGTTTTGAATGATAATTGAAGTTAAGAATGTGAATTGTGTATGAGCATGTACAGTACAGTAAATGTAAATGCAGAATAACAGTAGACATAAGCAAAGTTCTTTTTAGAGGTGTAAGTAAGTTACGAAGAAAAGACTGTCAAACAATTGTGCTTTTTATTACATTTCGATTGAACATAAGATTCATCAAATGAAATAACAATAAATTGTTCCACAACTATCAGAAATTGCAGCTTCTATCCAAAACTACATTTAAGAAAGAAGCCTCAAAATCACATATTTATTCTCTTACAATGACAATGGCAAAAAAATTAAAAAACTTTCATTTATTGTACATGTTTAATAAATAGGTGGAACGGTGGGGTTGTGGTTAGCACTGTCCCCTTGCATCTCCAGGGTACAGGTACGATTTTCAGCCAGGTCCAATTTCTGTTTCTGTTTGCATGGAGTTTGCATGGGTTTCTTCTGGGTACTCCGGTGTCCTTCCACAGTCCAAAGACCTGCAGATTAGGCTAATTGGTACCTAAATTGCCAATGGTGTGTGAATGTGTGTATGTGTGTATGAATTAGCATCCTGTCCAGGGTGTACCTCGCATTGTGCCTTAAACCTCCTGAGATAGGCTCCAGGCCTCCTGCGACTCTGAATACAGGATAAAGCGGGAGAGACGGTGAGTGAGTGAGTGAGTGAGTGTGTTTGATCCACGTGTTGTAACTAGGGCTGGGTATCATTCAAGAATTGTTTTATACTGCTACTGGTACCAAGTAAAAATTTGGTAGTATTGTCGAATCAAAGTTCGGTATCCAGACACAAAAACGTTCCTCGTAATCTTTTTGCACATCAGCCTGAAAGATTCTTGTTGTGACTTTTATGCAGTCCAGATGAATTATGAATCACATCAGATGGCTGTGTACAACAAAGAATGACAGGCTAATATATAATACACAGATGGGGTTTAGTAATGTCCTGAGGCACATGGAGCAGAAAGAAAACACACATGCATGTTTTAGCAGCTTGAAACATAGACTGGCATAATCAAGCCCTCTAGCCATCTACTTAATCTCTGAAAAACATTTCTGCTGCGAATAAAGGCTGAGTATTGACTTATTGTTTTTTTTTTCCTTCTGTGAACTAACTCTTTATGTCTCTGTCCCTCTCTACAGGACTTGGGAGGAGTGAGTCCTCCTCAGAGAAACTGGAAGGGGATCGCCATTGCCTTGTTGGTCATTCTGTTGGTCTGTTCGCTTATAACCATGTCCGTCATTCTCCTCACTCCAGGTACACACACACAAATTAAAAATCATATGTCTTTATTCAAAGCAAATAGCCTTTGTATTTTCCTGTTGTTGTAATTTGGTATTTGTCAAATGTTGTTTGAGCAAATGTGCACTTTGACACTATTTAATGGTTTAAGACAGCGTTATAACCGCTGAAAGAAGGCATTACTTAAAGAAGAAGAGGCATGAAAACAAAGGCATTTGTATAATGCATAACCATGAGTTCTAAATAGCTTGTGTGTATTAATCCCACACAATATTTTACATTTGCCCACTCACACAAATCACAGTTAATAAGATTCGGGAAGCTACCAATATGCTGTAAATAGATGCCTTGTTTGTGTGAGGAATATATTTAATAGATTGTCTTTCACATTTAATTAAATGTGGATTAGAAGGAAAAGTCTATTCAAGTCAAATCTAAATACATAATTATGCGAGGATTTTTGCTGACAAATATTTTGCTGATCAGATTAAAGATGAAATTAACCCAATGTAAGTACATGAAAATTCGCTGACATACTCTGATAAACACAGTGTAGATAAAAAATATTCTCCATCCGAAATAGATGTGGTGTCCCTGAATTAACTGGTTGAATATAAGTTATGCATACTTAAGTTATTTCATTTAAATGGATAAATGAAAAAGTTTTTATTCATTATTAATTTTGATTATGAAGTTATAATTTTTAATATTACTTTTTAATGTTAATTCCTTATGAGGTTGCATTTGTTGTGTGTGTGTGTGTGTGTGTGTGTGTGTGTGTGCATGTTTTGACAGCGGACACTCTGGCTGGCAGTGACACTAAGCTGACAGTGGAGGATCTGTTTAGTCCTGATTTCTATGTGCACGATCCTGAGGCTCGCTGGATTAACGGTAAGACAATCTACATGATAAAGGACACTTTAGGACCTGAGTATTGTCAGTCCTGCTTTTTTTCTCTCTTTAAAACCTACACATATACAAATATATATATATATTGGAGTCTAACTCCATGATGGTTCCTGATTTTTATTTCTTTCTACATTGTAAAGGAATGCTGAAGGCATCAAAAATGCATTAATCTCCTTTAAACAATTGATATTGAGATGTATCTGCTACTTATGCTCTGTAAAGACGTCATAACGCCTCTAATCTGAGGTGCTGTTAATTGGTAATTTTTCAAGCTGATAACTCTAAATGAACTTCTCGTCTGCAGCAGAGGTAGGTCTTAGTCTCGTCCTCCTGGGATGGTCTTTATGAGAGCCAGTTTCATTATGGTGCTTGACAGATTTTGCAAATGCATTTGACAATTCTGTTCTTGCAAGAACTATTACAGAAAGGCTGACCTCTGTGTCTTAAAATAACAACTATTTGTTGTTTTTGTTGTTGTTATGTAATTACCTAATTCCATACAGTATGTGTTATTTTATAGTTTTGAAATCCCCAGTGTTGTTGTAGTATGTAGAAAATAAATCACTAAACAAAAACAAAGAAATTAGCAAGTGACCCCAAACTTTTGAACGTTAGTGTATATATATATATATATATATATATATATATATATATATATATATATATATATATATATAAACTCTCAATGGCACCTCTTGCTTTCTCCTGTACAGAAAGCGTGCATGTCATGTCAGTAAAGTGGAAAAATATGGTGCGTTAGCTATGGATAGAGCATGGGTGTAAAGGGTATTTACACAGATATTTGTATAGGGATTTTCTTAATTTATGATAACATCAGCTGTGTATAAGCTTTACTACAATAATCCGTATGTGTTATAGATAGATATATTCTTTGTTGAATAACAAAATGACTTATATCCAGTTATAGCCTTGTAGCTGCTGTTGTTAAAAACTGTCGGTATAAAGAATTAATCAGCATTGTGCTGTAAATTATATAACAGGTTGTACAATGTTAAACCAGAGACTTTTGGCAAGCTTTTTGCTTACAGAACCTTAATACTGCTCAGTTAAAAGTTACATTAATGGGCTCTCAGATGGCACAATAAAAAGCACCATCCTATCATTCAGACATTGAAAGTTCTAATCCCCATGATGCCACAGTCATCCATGGTCTGGAGTCCAAGTTTAACGCTAGCCAATCATAAGCATCCATAAGCTAATGCAGGTGGAAGTGGGTAGACAGCACTTTCAGCCTTTATATTACGTTGAAGGCTGACATTTTGTGAGATACGGTGTGAAAAGGCTTCATAGCTTCTGTGCTTCTTATCCGTTGGCCATGACAGAATTAGGGAGGAGAAAATTATATCAATGCAAATATATCTTCAAAGGTTTATTGGTATTTCAATAGTGTTCCAAGCTTTTAAAAAGCTATCTCTGAGGATATCAGCTAGTGTCACGTAGGGATTTAGGAGAAAGACGCTAATGAGATCACTGTTGATGTTGGCTTTGGTGCAGACTGCATTATGGGCACAAAATGGGTTCCTGGCGAGAGACATTTGACCCCCAAAATGAAAAAGGGACATTGTATGGTCTTCTGAACCTTATGTGCAAACAAATTGGGTCCACAAGTGCTTTAGTGCACCAGGCCTTGTGAATACTGACATTTACATTTATGGAATTTGGCAGATGCCCTTATCCAGAGAGACTTACAGAAGTGCCTTGAAGTCTCTATTAATAAATACATCCTGATAGTGGTTCACTAGGTCATGGACTAAGAGTACCATCAGTCTGAAACTCTGTTGGAGAGGTCGTATAGTAAGAAAAGCACGGAGACAACACATTTTTGAAGTGCTAATTTAAGCACTTCAGAAGGAGTTAGGTCTTTAGATGTCATTTGAAGACTGCCAGTGAGTCCGCTCTTCGGAGGAAATTCATTGCACCACTCCAGGTGAGAGGACAGAGGAAAGTCTTGCTGCATCCCTTTCTTGAACCCTGAGAGATGGTAGCATCGGTTGAGCAGTGCTAGATGATCAAATTGAGCAGGTGCAGTGCATGGTGCTTTGAGGTAAGTAAGTTCTTTGGCTTTCTAGGCAGGATTACTGTTTTAAGTCTAAGTCAGGCGTGACAGGAAGACAGTGGAAGGGGGTGGGGTATAGGAATGGGGTGGTATAGGAAATCCTGGGAAGATTAAAAACAATCAGAATCAGTTGCAGAGGGTGAATGATGCTCAGGAGCGGACCTGCTATGGGTGAGTTGCAGTAGTTAACTCTTGGAATGAGGGGACAGAATGAGCATCTGAGTGTCCTGTGGAGAGTATTGGAGGAATATTTTTTTTGATATTGTAAAGGAGAATTCGACACGAGCATGTCAGAATACCAAGGTAAGTTAAAAGGAACAGTTGGTACATGGTTACCCCAAGGTTGCATGTACTGACTGAATATGTGAGGATTGTCCAGGGAGATTACAAGATCCTGATGTGGGGATGAGTCACCTGGGACGAGCAGCATGGGATTGCTGGTATCAAGTTTTAGCCGATGAGCAGCCATGCATGATGATATTTCGGCTATCTGTGCTGTGAATCTGAGCAGAAACATGAGTGTTTGAGAGAGATGGAAGGAGAGGATGAGCTGAGTGTCATCAACATAACAGTGGCATGAAATCCCATGTAAGGATTTTATCAACTGAAGATACTGAAGCAACAGATAATATATACAACATAATATATTTGGACACTATGCTATGCATCTGATTCCACATAAATCATGAATTGTCCAGATGTTTTACGCCTGTGACTGTCATATGCTTGTGATTTCTGAGCCCTTGAAAAAGAGTATTTATTGCATGTTAAATAAATGTAAATGTATAGCATAAATTCTAAATCTACTGTGGACTAAGCTTTACTAAAAATGTACATCATCTGACTGAAAACCTCCAGAGACACTCATTCAACAGCTACTGTATGTGAGAGAGTAAGTGAGTGACAGCAGGGCTGATGGCTTGATTTACAGCATGCTTTAGTGAAGCTAGTCTCAGTGTCCCGAATGCTGTCACTTTTCCATTCTGAGCATTATGATAGATGGAGTAGAGGGTTGTGCTTGTGTTGGAAGTGCTTGTCTATTACATGATTAGAGTAATCTGTAGGTATTTTATATCTGATGTATTTTGGTTTGGTGATATATTGAAATGTTTTATGTATGGGGTCCGTGGATGTCTAAGAAAGAAAGGGAAAAAACTATTTAGTGTGTGTTATATTTTATAATGGTTCTGGGGTGGATAAAATCGTCATTTTTCTTGTTGATTTTGGGATTGGCGAAACAGTTATAATGTACATTGCCTGGCCAAAAAATTTGCACACAAGGACTCAATAAGGACCAATTTATGTAAGAGAATGAATCCTCATGTTTCCAGAACCTCCCTTTCACAGTTTGAATCATGAAATATGCCCCTGCCATTAGGGAAGAAAAAACTTACTGCTGTGATACCCTGGTCATTCAGTACTGTATATCCAGGTCATCAGCTGACTCCATTTTATTCCCACATAATGTTGCTGAGCCTAAACTTTACAAACTGAAGCAACCCCATTATTATAACACTGCCTCTAGAGGCAGTTTCCAGAGGTACAGTGGGCACTTTGCATGATGGGTGCATTGCTTTATTGCACTTCCCTTCTTACCCTAAAATGCACATAATTCTGGAATAGGGTCAATCTGGGCTCATTAAAGTCCAATCTTTATGCTCCCGAGCTACCTGAAGCCAATAACAAGTGGTTTCTTATGACCACACATCAGTTTAGTCTCAATCCTGTGAGTTCTCATCAGTTTGTGCATGTGTGCAAATGCTTTTACTTTTACTATAAAACAAAGCTGTGATTTCCTTTTATGATGCAACTTTACCAAGCTTTTAAGTGATCTCTTATTACATTTATTCTTTTTGTACCACAATTCTTCTGCAAAGTTGACAGTTTAATGATATCCATCCATTCCAGTTTTAGTATTTATAAATGCTTTCTTTCCTTAATCCATGCCACTAATATAACCCTTATGAAATTGTATTTTCTTTAGCCAAGCAATGTATTTAATCCAAGTTTTTTTTTTTTTTACATTTTTACTCAGAACTGTGCTAATCTCAGATACACCAATGTACTTTCATGATTATTATGAAACTATTTGTGTGTTTGTGTGTGTGTCTGTGCGCACATGGGCATGTGTTTCTACCTTATTAACCTCTTCAAAGCAGAGATTAATGATTCAGATCTGTTGGTAAATATGTCCCAGTCTAATAGTCTTTTGCGATCTCCATACAACATAGCTGAGAGCCTTCACAAGCAACAGCACTGCACATGCAATAAGAAACCTGAGTTATAGCTCAATACCAACCCTTACTGAGGTGCAGAATGAGGTATTGCGCTTTCAGGGTTTGGCCATGAGTTGAAATAGCTGTACGAAGGTTAAATGTGGTACTAAATTTTTGGAAGGAGTTTCATTTGGAAAGCTTTCAAAATGAATAATCAATACATTAATGGACAACGTAACCCACAATTTACTCATAGTCATTAACTGATCAATACGCCAGGAGAACTTAGACGCTGGGAACTGCTAATGGCAAATATATAAATATAGAATAGTGCTGCTGAAAGTCACTGACTCGCTCCAATGAAGCAAGTCCAGGTGAACCAAGTGTGTGTGTGTGTCTGTGTGTCTGTGTGTGTGTTTATAACTCATCTCAATTAGATAAATGTGAGAAAGAGAGAAACTGAAAGATGTGTAGATTGTAAAGTAGAAATTGGACCATCCCTTGAGCTTGTGCTGCAATATAATTTTTTTAAAACAAATTATCCTAAAATGCACACTTTTTAGTAAGTAATAGTAATAGTAATAATAATAATGATATAATAGTAATAGTAAGTATTTAACTATATTCTATAAAAACTACCCAGGACGCTTTAGACTCCAAGTAGACATCCAAGCACCTGCCATACACTAAAAAACGTTTTCAAACCCGCAGTAAAAACAAGTTAAAATAAGAGTCTGGTGTATTCTTAGACATCAGGAAGTAGTCGTTTCTATCGACCTTGTAATGTTTTATAGCAAGGGAAAGCAGACAGCGTCTAACAAGAATTCTAATCCACCTAACAAACACAGTTAAATATTAAAAAAGAGACATTCGGGTACTCGGACATGACATCAGAAGGAGCTGGGTGACAAGTATAAGGGAAATAAAGATATTAACAGAAACTACAAATGAATGAAAAAACACATTGGATGAGTAAAAGGAGTGTTTGGTGTATAGCTTTGAAATGGTTTAAATTTCCTAGTTCAATATTTTCTACAGATAGAACACACACACATATACTGTACAACAATCAGCCATAAGATTATAAGCACTGACAGGTCAAGTGAGTAACATTACCTCTTTATACTCACACCTATCAAGGGGTGGGATATATTAGGCAGCAAGTAAACAGTCAGTTCTTAAAGGTGATCTGCTATAAGCAGGAAAAAAATAGGTAAGCATACGGATCAGAAAGACTTTGGCCATATTTGATGGGTAAAAAGCTGGGTTAGAGCATCTCCAAAACAGCAGGTCTTCTGGGGCGTATGCTGTGGTTAGTACCTACCAAAAATAGTCCAAGGAAGAATAACTGGTGCGGGAGTCATCGGTGTCTGCAGCTCATTATTCTGCATGGGAAGCAACAGATAGCCAGTTGTAGAATGTAGTCTGTGCTACCAAAGCTACAGTTTGGAAAAAAATCTTATTTTTGGCTGTGTTATTAAGGTGTCAAAACCCATAGTGCTTGTTGTGTATGGGACAAGTTTAGTTAGTTAGTTTTTATAGGCGTTTTTGTTTTGGTAAAATTAACTATTTTGATTTATTCCACAAACTAAAGAGAACATCTCCCAAATTCCACATAGGAATATTGTTATTTATTACATTTATTTATAAAAAAAGGACAAAACTAAAAAATAAAAATAATAAAGATGCAGTATACTTATATATCTTGGCTTGCAAATTTTAAATGGCTCAGCTTTGTTTGATGGATTGTGAAAAATCACCTTCCTCTTGATCACTTTCCAGAGGTTTTCTGGTTAGGTCTGACGATTGGCTGGCGATGACAGGGTCTGGGTTTGGCGTTACTCCATCCACACCTTGCTTAATCTGGCTGTGTGGCATGGAGCATTGTTCTGTTAAAAACAATGCAAAGAGTTAAGAAACATAGTCAGAACAGAAGAAAGCAAATGTTCTTTGAGGATAACCTTGTACATGGCTTTGTTCACATATCCTTCACACACACACAAAAAAAATCTGCCTAGTTTCAGTCCTGTTAAAGCATCCCAAGATCATCACCAATTCTCCTTTGCATTCCATATTTGGTGTAAGACATTGTGGAATGCTTGTAATTCCAGGTCTTTGTCTAACCATACGATAACCATGTGTTGGGCAAAACTGGAATTTGGAATTATACAAGGTGATCTAACTTTGGTTCTCTGTGCTTTAGTTCCTTGTGTCTTTTGCAAACCTTAGCACTGCTCTTCTTTGCTTCTCTCTAATAAAGGCCATTTTCTGGCTTTGCATGACTTCAGCTGCACCTCTAGGATCCTGTTTTGAACCGTCTTCACTGTGTGCTTGACTCTGGCTTCAGTTTGTGACACTGTGTTTGAAGGTCACTCGATGTCATCCTGTGGTTATTGAGTGACATTTGAATGAGTTTGCAGTCATCCCTGTCAGTAGAGATTTATTTTTGCCATCTGCCAGTCTGTAACTTTGTTGTTCCTAGTGTCTCCTGCTTGACCTTGTTCTTGTACTGCCATCTTTGAAATTTTAAGGATGGTATGCTTAGGAAACCTGTATCTCTGTACCAGTAAAGTCAGGACTGAGCCCTTCTTTTTAAGTCATTTGGCATAGCGAATTTATTTTTTTTTTATTCCAGTTAGCTTTAAGGTACTACTAGCACTGTTTTTGCCATCCAGGTAGTTAAATTGATGACCACAGCAATATTTTTATACTTTTCCTCCTTTAATAAAATTTGTTTCAGGTCAACACCTAATTAGTACATAATAAAGCAGTATGTGTCAAGTTATCTGGGAATTTGCACATCAGCTTCTGCTTCAAACTAAAAAAAAAAAAGCTATTAGCCAACTATAGGGGACATGAGGATCAACTCTGGAATCACTTTTGAATTATTGTGTTTGACAGCTTTGCAGGTTTCACAACAATTATTCAAAGTAGATTCAACTAAGTGGTCGATAACCTTAAACGAAAAACCACAACAAAGGTACATCACTAGTTCTAATAAAAAATAGGTAAATCACTACTTCTAATAAATATGAGTTAAATAAAATGTAAATTATTTAACTAAGCTTAACACATATTATTCCATAAACTGTTTAGTAACCATGTAATACACATCATGTTACATTCTTTTTAAATACATGGAAACAAATAACAATCATAACATAACATAAGTCACTTTTTCTCTCTTTTATTGAGCACAATATCAATTAAATCAAATAATAAAAAAAAACAAATATTAAGTAACTTAAATTCAAGTCCTTCGTATAAGTAAAGAGCGGTATTATCATCATTACCATCAGTATCCCTGAGATGACCAACAGCCGATGCACTTCCTTGTCTCACATGTTACTGACAGGTTTTTATGCACAGACCCTATACTGTTACATCATAGTTACATCATAGTAGAGACTGTGAAGTGGCGATTCTCTATCTTGTATGTTGAGTCTGTACCTTTGCTCCATTAGTGACTGTGAGGGGATGCATACTGTAATGTCTTACAATCGTGTCACAGTTAAACCTTGTTGAATGACTTTAGCACCATCATTTCACTTATTTGCGGTATGTGATGTGCTTGTGTTGGAATTCAACAAGGAAAGGAATTGTTAGAAAGGAAATGTTGCCATACATGTAAAGATGCTGATTAAAGAAAAAAATTAAGAAAGTCTAGAAAACTGTATTCAAAGTGCCAACTAAACATTTTCAGAGCCATCACTTAGTTCTTGGTTAAAGCAGCTTTGGCAGCAATGACAGCCCCGAGTCGACTTTTAAATGTTGCTACAAGCTTGGCATACCTTACTTTTGAAGGATTCTTTCATTCTTCTTGATAGAATTGTTGGTTGAATGGATTTATCCAATTGTTGGATGGGTCTGGGTTGGATGGTCAGTGTTGGTGTACAGAAACGTTCAGGTCTGGACTGGTTGGGCGCTCCAGGACTTTCACAGAGTTGTATTGAAGCCACTCCTGTATTTACTTGGTGATATCTTTTGGGTTGTTAAAATGTGAACTGTTGCCCCAGTTAAAGATCTTGAGCACCTTCAAAAGTGTTTTTACTCAGGATAGCTCCTTATATTTCTACATCCATTTTCCCTCTATATTGACTAATGTCCCAGTCTCAGCTGCAGAAAAACATTCCCACAGCATGATGCTGCTACTACCGATTTTGACTGTAGGAGTGGTTTTAATAATCTTTATGTCATCAGACCAGAGGATTTTTTTTTCTACGTTCTTAAAGTCCTTCAGGGCATTTTTGGCAAACTCCCAGCAGGCTGTCATGTGGCTTTTAGAGGAATGGGTTTAGTCTGGCCACTCTTCCACAGAGGCTTGATTGGTAGCATGCTGCAGTGATGGTTGTCTTTTTGTAAGACGCTACCAACTCCAAAAGTGAACTTAGAATCTTATTTATAGTGACCCTTGTGTTCTTTGTTACCTGGCTGAGCAAGGCCCTTCATCTCTGATCACTCAGGTTGGCTGGGGGCCAGATCTGGGAAGGGCATTGGTTGTTCCAGATTTCTTCCATTGGAGAGTGATGATTCTGTTTGAGTTCTTGAGTTTCTTACATTGTGCCCTGCCACCCTGATGACCCTATGATGTACAATATTTCTACCTGATGTCAAATTCACTGTAAATGAAACAGGATTTACTACATCCTTAATCCGCATAAGTAATTAACTAGTAAATAACAAACTTTAGTTATTTCAGAAACACATTTAAAGACTGATGAGATATTATCATACGATGATATAATATTGATAGTAATATATCACAATAATTATCATACTCTCATATCACATGCCCTACTGTGTCAGTATTTTATAATAAATTTTATCTGACCTGGATAACAGTGTAAACCAAATTCAGTTTGGTTCACATCTAATGTGTGCCACTTTCCTGTTTAGCAAATTATAGATGAGAGTGAGAGGCAAATCAAGGGATCAATGCTAAATAAAAAGGTGTGTGTTTGTCTAGGTGTGTGTAGAGAGGAGGGCGGGGGGAGTTACATAGTAAAATGTTGAATAAAACATTCCTGTGCTGCTCTGTATCCACGAGTTGTATGGGAATGAGCGAGAGCTGCACTGAATAGTATGTATTATTAGTGGGCATGTGATTGCATGGTTATTGTGTCTGGATCTGGCAGATGAGTGTGTGCACGTGTGTGTTTGTGATAGACGGAGGGAGAGGGAGGGGGGAGGGCTCTATCAGAGTGAGAAATGTGCAGTCATTGGTTGTTATGGTAACAGGATAGAAGGATGAAGCATGTGGGGCATTCAGGTCTTTTTTGGCGATAGCATAAATATTTTAGTGGGTCATTTCCCTCCTAAGCATGTGTATGTTTAGGATCTTCAAGATCTCTCGAATGGTTTAGGTATGTTAACAAAATTTCATTGATATGTGTGTGAAAGAAATAAGGAATGGAGTTGTTGGAATGGTGGGATGGTGCTTTTGCTCTACAGAGACACACAGACACACAGTACAATTTTAGGACCCTTTTTTTTTGACCAGTCCAAATAACAATATGGAAGTCTTTGATGTCACATCACAGATGGTTAAGTAATTTAGAGTACGCTGAAGGAAAGTACTGATGAACATGTAGGAAGAGGTGGGGCTAGACTATAGGGCTTATTCATTCATTGATCATATAAACAAAGAAAACAAAGGTAAAGAAAAATGAAAGAAAGAGCTAAATATTATTGCAAATAAATAGTAAAAAGCATACATAATAAACTTTATTCAGATAATTTCTTTTGATGTTGGCCAGACCAAATGAAGTTTGCATAACATCTCTTTTTTAAAATTATTTAATTTTTTTATGGCCATCCAGACACTTTAGCATTCAATATATTGCTTTGTTTGCTTGAACACTACCTCTACACTTTATTAGAAACACTTGTACATCTGCTCATTTATGCAGTTATATACAGTAATGAGCCATTGTGGCATCAACACCATGCAAATGCAGTTACAACAGGTCAAAGCTTCTGTTAATGTTCATATTTAACATTAGCATGGAGAAAAGTGTAACCTTTGTAACTTAAAGCATTCTTTTAAAGTTAATTTTAAGTTAAGCATTTCAGAATGTGCTGATTAACTGGAAATTTGACACAAAATACACTTTAGTGTTTATGCAAAATGGTTGAAATTGTTTTGTAGGAGGAAATGTGTTGTTGATAAGAGTTGATAAGAGTTGTAGTAAATGGCCTGATTGGTTTAAGCTGCCAGAAAGGATATAGCAACTTCAATAATCACTCTTTACAGCTGTGGTGAGCAACATAGTGTGTCAGTATGCACACAACATTGAAGTGAATGCTACTGTACAACGGCAGAAGAACAGATTCAAGAAAAAGACCCTGCAATTTTATTTTTTCTTCTAATCTTTAATCGTCAAATTTCCTTCAGTCTGTGCCCATGATAGCTTCAGAGCTTCAGATTCCTGTTCTTGGCTAACAGAAGTGGATCTTTACTTTAATTATGGTGAGAAGGGATCTCAGAACACGATACATCAAACTTGGAGACCTTGTAGATGAGCTACAACAGCAGAAGACCACAGAGGCCAAATGCCCCAAAAAACGCATGTGTTCCAAAATTTATGGACCTGACTGTGTATAGACCATGGATTTGGGAGAAAATATTACCTCCTTATATGAGGACATTCAAGTCTCAAGAGTTTAAAACACCAGAGCTTGGCTACAATGCCAAAAACAGACCAGCGCCCACAAAGCCTTCTCCACCTGATCTATTGCTCTGGCACAGCTCAACTTGTGCCACCATCTCTCAGGCTACAAGACAGGCATGCATCAAGAGACTTTTCTGTTTTGGCTTGCAGGTGGTGGATGAAATTTCCTTGAGATGTCTGAACAGCTGATTCACTCGCAGTCATTATTACTAAAGGCCTTCACTTCCTAAAGAACTTAAATTAGCGCTTACTGTAGATTAAAAAAGTTTTGTGTGTGTGTCCCTTACTATACTAACTTCCCTATAGAGTTTTTAGACTGATAGAGAGAATACAGTTCAGAATGTACTGTATTTATTGCTAGAGACCTCAAAGCACGTCGTTAAGTTGCTTAGCATGAAGGCATCTGACAAATGCTGTGAATGTCAATATAAATGGTGGCACCAACAGGACTTACTGTCTGCATTTGGCCTTATGTGGTCTTCCGCTGTTGTAGCTCATCTACAAGGTCTCCAAGTTTGATGTATTGTGTTCTGAGATCTCTTCTCACCATAGTTTTAAAGAGTGTTCATAACAAGTTCTATAGGTTTCCTGCCAGCTCAGACCAATCTGGTCATTCTGCTCTCATTTCTTTCATCACCAAGGTGTCTCAGCATGTCAACCTACTGTACTGCACATACTGTAGGATGTTTGTTTCTTTCCTATTGTCCTGTGTAATCTCTGATGGTGTATGAAAATCCCATGAGATCAACAGTTTTAGGAATACCCAAACCAATTCACCTGGCATCAATGATCATGCCGCATTTAAAGTCGTGTTTAAAGTCAAGTTTATGGTTTCCAAAATCAGATAGTAAATGTGAACCTTAGCTGAAGCTCTTGACCTCTATCTGCATGATTAGGTAACTGCATGAATGAGAGGGTGTGTCTAATAAAGTGGATAATGTGTGTGTGTGTGTGTGTGTCTGTGTGTGTGTGTGTGTGTGTGTGTGTGTGTGTGTGAAAGGAATGTTAGTGAGAGAGGCAGAAGGAGAAAAAATGTTTCCTGTAGGATTTGTCTGATCAGATGTATAGCAGGCATAATTCTGACGTCTGTCCGATTGAACGTTAATTACTTTCTTACAGTTAAATAAATAGTATAAATGCTTTCCAATGCATAATGTAAAAGAGAGTGGTGGGAAAAAGAAAAAAAAGGAGAAAGAAGAAATGAGTACATTCCTTCCTATACACTATCTGAACTGCATTCAAATATCTGAATAAAATATGCAGACTCACAGGATATCCTGATCAGTAAAAAAATAATGGATATACAGTACACCTCTCTCATAAGCCAGTAAATCCCTGACTTAACTATGATTGTTCAGCAGCTTACTGGTGTGCGATTTAATGCATGAGTAGTGTTAACCGAGAGTGCTAATTTTAATTCCCGTACAGTTGTCACTTTCCAATAACTTTCCATCATCAAAATCTTTTTTTGAAACACAAGGCATTTCCGTTTCTCACCCATGCAACAAGGAATCTATCTAAATGACCCTATGTCAGTTGTAAAATATTAACTGCCATATGAAAAACAAGAAGGTGTAAATCTCTGGCATCACTGTGTTTCTGCATATAGAATTTTTGCCTTTTTGGTTTTCTTAGGTTTCTAGGGATGTTAGTCATAAGCAATTTCCCCCTCACAGTAGGTGTCCTGTAAAGATCTGATGCATTTTTCTTCTATGACATATAAAAATGATCAATGCCGCTTTCTGAGATGTTGATGCCTACACTTTGTACAACAGCTCCACCAGTTTAACACAGAATTTCAACTGCTTGCATGTTTATGTAACAGGGAACAGGCATTCCCAGTATAAATATATCCAATGTGATAACCACATGCATCACTGTGATGTACTATCTAATCTTTATGGGCAGCCTAGATTTTGACTTGTGAGATTGCCCATGGTTATGTATAACCTTGTCTTAATATACATACTGTATAGTGTCTTATATATACCGTACTGGGCAAAAGTCTTGGGCACCATATTATATTTCTTTCTTTACTGCCCAGCATATACTGTATTCTCCTAAACTGTTATTTATTTATTATATTTTAAGTTTTGTATGGAAATACTGAATGGTTATGATAAACATATATAAATACAAAATTCAGTGTTTCTATACACAACTTAAAATATAATAAATAAATAACATTATAGGAGAATACAGTATATGCATGGCAGTAAAGAAAGAAATATAGTACAAGACAGACCAGTTTTCAGATGGAAACAAAAAACCTAATGTACGTTCCTAGGATTTAAGAACAACTATTTTACTTATAGTACTGTGCAAAAGTCTTGGGCACATACAAAAATATGGCATAAGCAAAAGATGCTTTTGAAAACATTTCTGCATAAAAGAAACTTCTATAAAGAGAAATAAAGAGTAATAAACTAAACAGTCAATATTTGGAGTGAAAAATTATTGCATAAAATCAGGGGGTTTAAACACAGCTTTGTGCAGTTGTTTAAAAAAAACAGCTGTTAGGTTTTACTAAGCATGCTGGAGAATGAGTTCTTTTGGTAATTTTGTCATACTCGCTCATTGCTCTTTATTTCTCCTTTAGCTCCTTGTATGCGATTATTTTATACTATATTTTTTTCTTTACAGCCATGCATATATATTTTTCTGTAATATTATTTATGTATTAATTTTTAAGTTATATATGGAAATACTGAATGATTTTGTACATAATTATGCAGACATGATAAACATATATAACAAAATTGGTACAGCATATAATATGGTGCCTAAGACTTTTGCACAGTACTGTATATATACCTGGTCTTAGTAAATAAATTAGTAAAAAATAAAATAATAAAAAAAGTAAAAAACTTAGTAAAAAATTTGGTATGTGGCCAGTTGTTGCACCAGTTTTAAATTACCAGCAAGAAAGTCATGATTCTTATGTCTGTCCCGAGTGGACAGACAGTAAGTCCTGTTGGTGCCACCATTTACATTGACATTCACAGCATTTGTCAGATAAATATAGCAATAAATACAGTACATTCTATACTGTATTCTCTCTATCAGTCTAAAAACTCTATAGGGGAGTTAGTATAGTAAGGGACACACACACAAAACTTTTTTAATCTACAGTAAGCGCTAATTTAAGTTCTTTAGGAAGTGAAGGCCTTTAGTAATGATGACTGCGAGTGAATCAGCTGTTCAGACATCTCAAGGAAATTTCATCCACCACCTGCAAGCCAAAACAGAGAAGTCTCTTGATGCATGCCTGTCTTGTAGCCTGAGAGATGGTGGCACCAGTTGAGCTGTGCTAGAGCAATAGATCAGGTGGAGAAGGCTTTGTGGGCGCTGGTCTGTTTTTGTCATTGTAGCCAAGCTCTGGTGTTTTAAACTCTTGAGACTTGAATGTCCTCATATAAGGAGGTAATATTTTCTCCCAAATCCATGGTCTATACACAGTCAGGTCCATAAATTTTGGAACACATGCGTTTTTTGGGGCATTTGGCCTCTGAACACCACCACATTAAATTTGAATGAAACACTCAAGATGTGAGCAAAGTCGCGACTTTCAGCTTTGACAAAAATGTGTCATTAACTATTCAGGAACTACAACCATTTTTATACACACACACCCATTTTGGGTTCATAAATACTGGAACAAACTCAGTGTGGTGGTGTACAGAGGCCATTGAAAAAAAGGTTTCAAAATCTATGTATCTGGCTGTATCCTTGTAAGTTATTTTTTTTGCCAAGTATTTATTAAAAACTTTGAAACATTAATTACGTTCATAAGCATCAGGTGCTAATAAACAGAAAAAGTAAGAAGAAACAGTATGTAGAACAGTAAAGTCTGTATCTTAGGAGGGTAAATCTGATGCAAGCAAGCACCTACAGGAAATCATTGGTGGGAGAGTAGCAGTATGGTGGTGCAGGAGAATGTTGAAAGGTTATAAAAGGTCAAGCAGCGTTATTCTGGATCAGGAGTTGAATGATGCTCAGATACAGACCTGTACAAGGAACAAATTGCAGTAGACTAGTCTCAAAATGACAAGCCGAACCATTCACCTTAGAGGCCTGTAGAAATGGACAAATCCTTCTAATGAACCACTGATCACCCAGGATTTAAGAAGCAAATACAGTAATCTCCTCCCCCACAAGAAGAAGAAAAAAAAGATTCAATTTGACTCGTTAAAAAAATCAAATAATAATATATTGGCTAGTCAAGTGAGGCAAAATAAAAGCGTTCATTGTTGGAAGATCGCGAGTCTGAATCTGAAAGGTGCCACAGCCACCTGTGGCCATGAGTCCACAAGAGGCAACTTTTTGTGATTTCTGTGTTGGAGGAAATGCCATTAGTTTCTAGTTTCTGTCAGACAGAGTGGCACTAATCAATCATTTTCCCTTGTGAGCTCATATGTGAGGTGAGCAGGCATGAATCATTGGTCTATTCTTACACCCCTAGCAAGTATTTCATATCAACTATGACAAAAGGAACTAGGTCACTTCCCACACATTAAGAGAGCAGGTGCTCTTTTCTGGATGCCTGACCATGTACAGTATGCCAGAGGCACTGAGAAACTGTGCTACATTGGTAAAAATCTAATGTACACTTTAAAATTCTGCTTTCCTACATCAGTAATGGGCTATTTCGACAGGCTGCTGTTGCTCATTGAAAATAAGCAAGAAGCCAGACAAACAGATCATTAGTTTAAATTGAACTGTGATGTATTAATTCAGCTGCTGACCCATTCTACATCCAATTTATCATATGAAACACAAGCACCAGTTTTGGGTCGATGTAATTGTAGAGTTTGTTGATTTGGGGTGTTATACAAATCATAATCAAAGTTCTCAGCAGGTGTCACATTGTAGGCATACAGTAATCACACACTGATCCATAATCCAAACAGATAGGGTAGCACTGAAGCCTGAAAACCCTACAAATACAGACATAACCAGGGACTGGAAAAGGGCCCATGGAGAACAGATTCTCACTGGTAGCACAATTTCGAACTGCAGCAGTGACAGTAGGTCTTCGTGATAGATTGTGTTCTAAATATCAAAAAGAAAATACTGGCATCTAAGGTTGTATTATGGTGGGAAGGCATGTTGGACTAGGTGTTTGCACAGACTCCGGAGCGTATTGTGACCAAATATAAGTAATAGAAGTTTTCTGAATCTGTTTTGAAATTTAAAGGAACAGCTGGTATAATCATGGAATATTTGTTAATTTGTTTCCCCAAGGCATGTTTTTTTTTATTTAATCTATAAACCTAGTCTGTTTGCAAAATGTAAATGAAGAAGATAGTCAGAAAACTAACAAGAGACAGGTAACATATGTTAGGAAATTGCCAGGTAGGAAATAGAACCAGGAGGCTTATAGCAGTTTATACCTCCTGTGTATTAGCATTTGTATGTCTATTAGCTTTGTGCTATGTGAATTTAAATAAGAATTTGAATGTTATTTTTTTTTTGGAAATCAGTACAGTGGGGCAAAAAAGTATTTAGTCAGCCACCAAGTGTGCAAGTTCTCCCAATTAAACAGATAAGAGAGGCCTGTAATTTTCATCATACTGTAGGTATACCTCAACTGTGAGAGACAAAATAAGAAAAAAAAATCCAGAAAATCACACTGAGGATTTTTATTCTCAGCAGACCTTCAATACACTCAAAAGTCTTTTTTTATTCATTTCTTTGGAAAATCAGTGTCAAAACATTAAATGGACATCCTGTACATTATTACAAACATTATCTATTTATTAAATATAAGACTACAAAGCAAATAGCTTTTTATAGGACAAATAGTATGGCAAAGTGGTGTATGGCAATGTTATTAGGTTTATTTCACACTTAAGTGTTAGGCAAATTTTTGAGAAATATAAGTCAAATGCAGCATTTCAAAAAGCTACAACTATCTTGGATGTACTTTTGCATGGAATATGTTCGTGTACAAGCAAATCTCTGATAGTTGTCACTTCTTGAAGTGCCGCACTAACATTTATATTTATCAAAAATGTGCATAAAACTTAACTTAAGTGTGAAATAATTTTGTCCTTATCTGTCCTTATCCAGGAGGGACTTTGCATCTATTTTAAATCATTCTTCTGTGACTGTTTGATTATAGACACTGTTGTTATGAAATACTTGCTCAGGTGGCATGTGGTGCTCCTGCTGTCTGATAAAGCACTACCTCTTTCCTAATAGTAGCTTCCGAAACAGTCAGGTTCCTGTGTGTGAGATCAGTTGTGATTTATCAGCTGTGATGGTTCGGCTGCCATGCAGCTTCCGTGATTAAGAGCTGCAGCTGTATCTAAAGCTAGTTGGTTTTACTGTCATGATACTAGAGTTGTCTATTTTCCTTATCTAAAGGGCGTGTTATGATCTACCAATCATCCATTTCATAGTGGCATTTTAAATATCCTATTGTGGAAAAGACACATCTTTATATTAGCTTGTGCAATACATTTTCCACCATTCATTTTTAATTTTTGTTTCTGGAAATATTAAAGGAGCATAAACAGACACTGAAACCGGTGTCATAAGATCCGCCAAATCCAAACCATTAAATACAGCAGTGGCCAAACGTATTAAGACAACATATTTGCTATATATTAAAGTATTCCCTGAGGACAAAAGAAATTAATTCACTAATTAGTTCTAGCCTGTCTGGCTGAAGAGATGTAGTAATTAATAAAAAAAAACTGGAAAAGTGACAATGATAATCAGTTTCAGAAACTATGGTGTAAGTCATCTCCGGACCTAAAACCAAGAAAAAACTGTTAAAAATAGTAAAAAACATTCAAAAAATCATCTTATGTACATGATCTTTAGGAGACATTGTAGTGGGCATGGATTGAGGAAGTGATACCAAAGTACTGTACGGGTCTTTTTGACTCTATGCCCAGCTGGATCAAGCAGATTTGGGGAAAGAAAGGATTTACTAAATACAGATTGTTATATAGCAGTTTAGTTGTCATTCTTAAAAAAACTTTAGTACAGTATGTGATTTAAAAAAAATAAAAACTTTTTTTGTCTTAATAGTTTTGGCCAACACACGTATGGTTGCAGTAGTGGAAAAGTCAATGCTCAGTGGAGAGCAACCTCATCAGATTGTTCAGAAGAACCCTAAGTCGTCTGGTGTCTGCAATAGGGAAAAATGAATGCTGCTTCTCCCTGGGGCTTGAAGAAGATGAAATGAAAATGGGTTTTCTGGATAATATTAGACAGCTGCTATAGAAAAGGGGGAATTTAGAAAGATGTGTGATTGAGAACAAGGGTGGACAAGCAGCTGGCTATAGTGGCAAAGGAAAATGAAATGTTTAAAGGTTTTTAAAATGCAGTTGAAGAAATTATGAAAGCGGCAGGTGCTCACGGATGATAAGGGAGATCTGACGGCCAAGACACTTCCTAAAACGTGCAACATCACACCACCTACACAAATATTTTTGCAACTGGTTACGCAGATAATTTTAATGACATGACAATAAAAAATGTAAAAGCAAGAAACGAGGAATGTATGCTTTGTTATGGAGATAAGGCACACAGATGTAGATCTCATTTAACTCTGAAAAGCACTGGACTATTTGTGTGGTATGTTTGTGCTCCTCTCCTGTCCTGCTCGCTGCCCTTGAACACTTGAACAAGCTCTTATGCTTACATCAGGCTACAATTTATCGACTGCAGCACTGCCTTCAATACATGCCACTATTTACTCCAACTAAAGTTTGCTTCTAAACTCAGGGAACACTGACACGCACACGCACACAGTTACAGTCCTGATCTGACCTGCATTGCAGGGGTTTATATTTTAGCATTCAGCACAGTTTGAAACTTTGTGAAAGACAGTTCAAAAATATATACTGCATATTCATTTTAAATATTTTATGCTCATCCAGCACCAGTAATCAAAATCTAATTTAATATATATGGAATCAGCTACGTAAATCTTTTGCTTTGATATTTAGAGTCTCTCTCTCTCTCTCTCTCTCTCTCTCTCTCTCTCGCACACACACACACACACACACACACACATCGCTCTTGGTGATGGAAACAGTTGGTGTCATTTAAACACACATTGACTAATTAACTGAAAATCTGACTTCTTGCCATCAAGATGCAAAGTGCTTAAGAGAGCCAGGAAGTTCACATGCTTGTTCTCTCTCTCTCTCTCTCTCTCTCTCTCTCTCTCTCTCTCACTCTCTGTTTGTTGTACCTTTTCAGAATCTGAAGTTATCTACAGGAACCGCCATGGCCATGTGATTAGGTTCAACATCCTTACAAATGAAACAGAGATCATCCTGATGAACAGTACATTTGTGAGTGATTTTGTTTTTATCCCTGTGGTCAGAACACACAACACACATACAAGAAATAAATAGACACCCATAGCTTTATGATAAAATATATGCACAAAAATGCAGTTTTTGAGCAAAAAGGGTTTAGCTATAAATATATTTTTTATACTGTGCTGACTTTCCGTTCAAGAGTAACACCTCCCCTAGGCATGCAGTGAGATTATTGTCTCTTATTGTCAACAGAGTTTTCAAACCGCATATACAGTAGACGTCTTTCGAAAGGCCCAGGCCGACCAGGTTATGATTCAATTGGTGTTTTAACCTTTTCTTTAAATTGACATATAAGTATGTAAAAAGTGTTTAAAAATTCCAGGCTATTCATCTCCGGAACAGTCCATCCCCAGAATGACCCACAATCTGGCCTTTTGAAAATCAAAAAATTCCTTAGTATTTCTTCTTTTGGGTGTAAGGTGAAGTGTCGTTTAAAAAAAATTAAACACAGTCTTAAGGCCAATATGTGTTCTTTTATTAGATTCTTAAGAATCAAGCAGTGAATTAAAGCACTGCTGGAGACATCACTTCTCTGTGATCTTTTATACATAAGCCTATGTGACTGAAAAGATACACGCTGTTTATATTTTATTCCTTTAACCAGGACGGCTTATCGTCCGCTATATGGAAGGGTGGGGTTTGATTTCCATTACCTAACCCAGCCATTAGGGATGTACAGTATCCTCTGTGCTGGTTCCAATCCTAAAGAGGTTTGCATTAGGTAGGTCAAGGAACGTCTACTGTAGTGACCCCATAAGGGGAGCAGCCGAAAGAACAGCAACAACATTTACTATAAATAGATACAATGCCAAAATGACCAATGTTAAATGTCACCCCGACTGCTCAATTCTTAATGAGCACCACACCTTAAAACATATGTACAAATAAATAATAAATGTTTATACAATGATCAGTTCCGACCAAGCAATCGGTTTGGGTGAGAGGCATTACATGAGTGGTAATAATGGACGGTAACACCACTGGGATGTTTAACCTTATCCTAACCATATCATTTTTCCATCCCAGTTGCTCTACAATCTTTAACTACACTAACTGTTGGTCGCAGCATTGGTGAAAGTAGGTCTGTACAGAGCAATTGCCTGCCAAACACCACGTTTAAAACCAGGCACAGAAAAGACATCTGATAATGTTGAGTTTTATATACAGAGGGGGAGTGCTGTACTGCTGGATATAGCACGGCTGTGATCTGTGATGTAGTCGTACGCATGAGGGCATAGCCCAAGTGCTGAGGGCATCATAGCCTTGTTATAACTAGCCATACAGCATGACCTTGAGTGTGATAGATTATGATTTGTTTCTTTATTTGTTTCTTGTTTCTTTTCTCTTAGGGTGAAATTTCCCTTTAAGCAAACTCAGTGATTTTATCTTATTATAGGCATGCTTAAAGATTTCAACCTAAGTGTAAATTTTAACCTAAGAGAAAGGAAGCAAAGAGTAGTAGTAGTAATAATAATAATAATAATAATAATAATAAGGGCAATAGTTTTTGGTGCTTTGGTGCTCTTCCGATCAGTAACACAGTGCCTTAGCCCTCTGAGCTACCACTGCAATAAAAGGGTATTTTCCTGTGGAATGTTTAATAAAATGATTAATTATTCAAATATATTTGAGATGAACTTTTGCCTTTTTAATTTTTTTGGAAAATGTAGAAATATATATAGTACAAATATAAAGTTTAATATATACGCAACACACTTTACACTATATGTATATTGTTTAAAGCAAAACCATTGATTCTGAATAAAAATTAAAAATAAAAATAAATAAATAAAAAAGAATAATTCAAAATTGTTTATTGTATTTTTTTTTTCTCAGGTTGCTTTTAAAGCCACCAAATACTCAATAAGCCCTGATATGAAGTATGTGCTCTTTGCATATGATGTTAAACAGGTATGTGCACTTTTGTCTTACTTTGGTTGGACTGGTAAAATTATGTAAAGTCATGTTTGAGTGCTATTATTATTTTGTACCTTTTGAATAGATGTATGTGATTTCAGCTTTTACTACAACGTAGGAGAATGTGTCTTTGTTCTTTTTCTGGCTGACTTAAATTAAAAATTTACTGTAAGTTCTAAAATTCTAATTGGATTTAGGATGGGCAGTTTGTAAACAGTTCCTCTTCTCTCCCTAGTCATCTATTTCTAAATCTAGAGATGGATTTAGAGCACAGAATGCCATGTTCTAGAAATAGCACTTGGATTACAGTAAATCACCTGTGGAGCACAAACATAGTACAGTACAGAGATCCTCACAAACACAGGATACACTCTTCATTTCCATGATAATGTGAGATGTCTGGCAGGATGGGATTCAGACAAAGAGATTGAGAGAGAGAGAGAGAGAGTTTCAAGATAAACTCATCCAGGATTACACACTTTAATCTTGTTACTGTAGCGATTAATCTGATAAACACTTCTTTCCATTCACAGAGACTGGTCAGCTCACAGCCCAGTAATCAATCAGTAATTCTTTTAAGGATGTGTGTCAGATGTGTCTGTATCAGTGTGTGTATACAGTACGCTTGCAAAGTAAGAAGGGGACTCATGAAATAACGGATTAGTTGTCCAATCTCCTGAGGTTAATGCAAATTTGTGGATGTATTAAGATTGTGTGTCCATGAGAATATTATCTGAGCAGCTTTGCAAGAGTCTTCTAAAGCAAACACAAGTTCTCAGAACATTCCACATTATTTTTGGAAGATTAAAGCCACTAAAGCAACGACAGAGACACATCGAAAGATCACATTGATACAGCACATGAGGGAAACAGAGCTCAGGTGTGCCACATTAGTAATTTCCCATGTAGGTTGTCCCCTGAACGCCACCCTCCTGCTAACCCGCACCCACACCTGCTACACAAACCTGTTCACAACCTGTCAAAATGTTTTAATGGCTGTATGGGTACTGTTCTCTGTTTTCTGCATCTTTCTTCAGTGTTTTAAAAGACTATGATGATAATTGGTGTCACACTGTAAAGCTCACTCATTATATGCAGTACTGTAACTGCTCATCTTCACTAAATTTGTTTGTTGCAATTTATCGTCCTTTATCAAGTTTACACTCAGAAAGCATCATTTTTTTCCTTCTAAGCAGACTGGTTAGTCAAAGCCAGCAGCAGAGCCACTGTCATTACTCATTCTTACTCCGTTTCTGCCAGTGAGAGCATCAGTCATCATGTTGTCTCTTATTTCCACTTTTCCCTCTCTTCTTCCGCCTCCATCCATTCATCTGTTGACTTCTCTTGTCCTCATTTCTCATTCAGAGCACTTTTTGTTCAACTCATTCAGAACACTATTTGTCTCTGGGAGTGAAAGAAGCAGTTTTGTTTTTTTAATCACCCACACAAAACTATCTGTATCTATCACTGTATCTCTCTGTTTGTCTCTGTTTGTCTCTTTACTGCAGCTGTCTGCCTGACGTTATTGTTGTTAAGCGCTCTTTCTCTTTCTATATCCAATTACTGATATGTGTACAGTACTATCATCAGCTTCATATTTCCTTTAACCTGAACCTGTGAAGGGGTTACAGAAAATCAATGAATAAATGAATTATTCATAATAAAGCTGCCCAGGCTTTAGATTGTTGCTTAAATATTTCTCTGCTGTACTATAAGATTATATACTGTACTATAAGTAATACTGTTTAAATCCTGACTCCACATAGACACTAACTTTTAGACCCTTGGATTGAACCAAGGGCCCTTGGGCTGAGATTAATTTAAGTTAAACGGGCCTTCTTCAAGGGCACAGCTATTTGATTTGATCTGCACTCATACACAGGAGCTTATAGTATATCTACAGTATCAACTTTTTATCTGAGCTCATACGAATCCAATCAGGTAAATGTAGGTCACAGAAAATCAATGATTAAGACATTTTGATCTAAGCTCAACCCATAGTGCATATCTATTTAGCAGTCTGATCTAAGTGCATATAGAGTACAGTAGGAGCCTAAAGTTGACCAGCTATTTAATCTAAAGTAGTACAAGGGCTTACAGCCAACCAGGCTGCTCAACTGAGCTCATACAAGAGCCCATAAATGATCAGCTCTTGATCTGGGCTTACATGGTCCATATCCAATCAGCTGCCTGATCCATCTAAAAGCCAATCAACTGTCTGGGCTTAGTCTCCGAGTAGGTGTGGGTCTGCTGTACTCCTCCATAATGGCTTATGAATTTTGTTTTGTTTTTTGTTTTTTTCCTTTTTTGTTTGTTATTTAAAACTCCTGCCAGCACTTAATTAATCTTTTCGTCACTGTGAAGCCTGTTGATGCTATTCAGGCTGTTCTCTCTGATCCTCTACCACAGTGCTTTCTCATTATTCTAGACCCCTGTGCTGTGTGATGTAGTGTTGATTTTTCCTGCACCAACAAAATTGCACGTTACATTTATAAAGCAGTTGTAGCTTAGTGGATAAGAGATTGGACTTGGATTGAAAGGCCTTTAGTTCAGATCCTAGCACTGCTAAGCAATCTCACTGTTAGGTGCTTGAGCAAGGCCCTTAACCCTGATCAGTTGAGAGAAATGAGAGAAATTTAAATTGACCTGCCAAATGCCTTAAATTAACCAAATTACATGCAAAAGCATGCACTTGAAAGTGAATCTGTTTTTTTTTTTTTTTGGAGCCGAGATAAGCACATGAATTCAATTTTATTTGTATAGTGCATTTGCATTGCCATTGTTGCAAATCAGCATTACACAGTCAAAAGAAATTTATGGAAGTTTGTATGAAATAAAATTATGTATATTAATGTGATGAATGTATGAATCAAAATGATTAGATAGTCCCTGATGAGCAAGCCGAGGGTGAATCTCCCTTCTTGAAAAACATTTAAATATTTACAATTTAGAAGACGTTAATACTTTTTAACACACAAAAAAAAACCAAGACACTTTTCACTTTTTAAGTTCACATTCAAGACCATTACACATTTGGGCTCTAATAAATGTTAAAAGGGCTACTAATGTACAGCCCATGTCGATGAGAAGAATAGGGTAAAAGGTGTTTTTTGGTATAACATTAATTTAAAAACATTTTTTCGCACACTTTTCTTTAACAAATTTTCCTAAATTATTTATACACCTCTAGGCAAAGTGTAAGGGTTTCTACAATCGAAAAGCTTCTTTTGTGGGTGTGTGTGTACAGAGTGTCTGCTTTGATTTTTTTAAATGTCTTTTTGTTTGTAATTTTAGATTTACCGGCACTCCTTCACAGCTTCCTACATCATCTACAATATTCACACCAGGTATAATTGATGCTGCTGTAAAACCTGTACAACTACCCAGTCAGAAACAGGACCTGGTCTGTCTTTATGTGCATTTATACGAGGGTGTATTACAGGGAGGTGTGGGAGTTGGATCCTCCAGAGGTGCTTAACTCTAGATTGCAGCATGCTGCTTGGGGAATGCAGGGACAGCAGCTGGTAAATGACACAAATACATTCAGATACAAATACATTCCATGTCTTTGTTAAAGTCAGTGATATCCTGTCTCATGCAATTTATTTATTTAGCATTTACATATTTCCAAAATTCTATGAATGATGAATGATTCTAAAATCTGTAAAAAGGGGTCTAATTGTAGTGTAATTATTATGTGCATATACTGTAGTTAGACATGCTTTCTAATTCAAACTTAGTTAGCAAGTTTGGATCAGATATTGTCTAACATCAGCAATGTGTGTAGTTTGATTTATTTTCGCCTAGGAACTTCATTTTTTAACAAAAGCCAATTTAAGCTCCCCACAGGAAGCCTTGGTTTCAGAGTGTTAAATGCTATCTTAGCCTCGTTACAGGAGGTTAGCATGACCTTCAGATGGAAAAGCATCTGTATTTAGTACAACTGTCTAGGAGGGCATTTTCAATTATGTAGTGCTGACCCAGTGCTCTGCTCCATCTTGTACTTTTCATTCTTCGCACGCACCTGATTCAGCTCACAAAATGTTTGCTAATTAGCTACTCAGTTAAATCAGTAGTGTTAGAGCAGGAAAGACAGAGCAGTGAGTCCTCAGAATAGGAACTGCATGTGTACTGATTCTCCACTAACCTGTCAAGATCTAACTTGATCCTATTTACAATGTATCCTCTGTATGTAGGTGTATATCTTTGAGAACAATATATATTACCAGTCAGACGTGAAGAGCAACTCACTCAGGCTGACTTCGTCAGGAAAAGAGGGTGTTGTGTACAACGGCATTGCTGACTGGCTCTACGAAGGTATGAAAGCACATGGTTTTGACTTATTCTGACAAATCCCACACTTCTTCATTAATCTGAACTTGTTGTTTGCATTCTCTGGTGCGTTTAAGAAATAACATAGGTAAAGAATGTGTTATATTTATAAAAGTATTAGAAAAACTGTGTTCTTGCATCATTCTGTGCCTACATTCTCAGTAATTACAATGCAAAAGATCAAAGAGAGTACACTAACGAGACTGTCTACATTAATTTAATAGTAAATCAATTGAAATTATAATAACTTAAATATCATGCAAAAATTATAAAGCTGCTGTAGAATTTATTTTAATAAACTTGTAGAAATTAAACATAAATTATTTTTTAACATAATCTCCTTGCTTTTCAATATGCTTTCATAATTCCCCATTAAAAAAAGTTTTAAGCTGAGCTGCGAACCATGAATGCACTGCTGTCTTTACTTCTCCATCAGAACTGAATCTTTGTCCTCATAGGGCTGCTTTCAGCGGACCAAACAGATCAAAGTCTGATGGAGTGGGATCAGGATTATAGGGAGGATGCTTTAACAGTGCCAACAGTGTCTGAAGAAGTGTGTAGATGTGCATAGTCTTGCAAGATCATGACACCCTTGGATAAAAGTCTTCTGGGTTTAATCCGAAGTTTAGACTGCAGCCCTTCAATAAGCATCTCACTGTAACGAGCGCTGTTGATTGTTGAACCTTTTCCTGATAATGTTTCAAAAGCAGTCTAAGTGGGACATCCATTTTAGCTTGAGCCGCAGTTACGATTAAACTAATGTAACATGTTTACACCTGCACTGCAGTAACTGGGGGGACAGTAGCCTTGAATGGAAAGCGCTGTTAAGACTTGCAGCCAACAGAATTTTTAATATAACCAGAGTGCGAATAATTTTTTGACTGACTCTCGTTAGAGGGATTTTAAGGTTGTTTTTACACCTGAATATTCTGGTATGCACCCAAGACTCTAGATTCTAGGCTCATTTGCGAAAAGGGCTCGTAATCACACATTTTCTTTAACATTCAGGATTGAAATTTCTTTTGAACACCAACTTAAATGCACAGTTCCATATTTCACGTATATCATGTGTGCATGCATATTGTGTTTGTAAAATGATAGGCACTTGATTAATCTGTTTATGTATTTATAGATATATATTTTTTTGCTTTGGTACCAACACTCAAGTGGTAAAGAGCAGTGGTTTTAGATGCCTTACGGATTATACCTGCAAACTGAGACATTCTTTAAGATTTTAGTGAAATTTTGAAAATAGCTGAAGTCATTTATTTTTCACAGTAATCTCAGTGACAAAACATTACATAAACTATTAACACTTCTTTCATTCTTTGGAAGATTATAAACCCATCTCTGGCATTATAAAGTCAAAACAGTAAGTAAAGGCTCCTGGACTTGAAAACAGCTTCCACACCTCACCAATCTTATTGAACTCAGAACTCAAACAGCCATCAGTCTAGAAAAAAAATGTAAGTGTAAAACATGACCTAAACCATCTGTGTGTGGACTTTCAACGATCTCTAAAACAGCATTCTCTTGCTCAGAGCTGTGAAGTTAAATATCAGGCTTGTGTCAGCTGAGAGAAGTGTTTGGGCTGGGTTACACTGCTTCGGGAGATCAGCAAGACCTATATGCCAGAGCGAAACTGTGTAGAGATTTAAACATAATAAGAAAGACGTTGTCATTTTGGAGCCTAACAGGAAGTCAATATAAATGTAATAAGACTGGGGTAAAATTCAGGGCTTTCCTTTCGTCTAGCTGAACTCTCAACTAGCTTAAGCTTGTTTAAAGAGACAGCGAAGCAGCCAGACTGCAAACTAAGTCTGATCTAGAGGTTATAAAACCATAAAGCAGAGTTCCAGTAAGCTTATTATATACCTTATTTAGTGTAGGTTCCTTAAATAACAATATTCTGCTTTAGAAATGTTATGCACGAATGTCATTAACTGTAGTTTCTCGTTTCAGAAAGTATTAATCAAGCTTTAGGCGTAGTTCCCAGATCCAGTACTTCTGATCGACATTCAGAAGAAGCAAATTTCTGTTTAGTTTGACTTCATCTGACTGAGATCAAATAAAACACTTTATCCCGAACACTGATTAAAGATACATTTGTTCTACATGACTGATCTGGATCCTTGTGGTTTGTGGGTGTGTGAGAGTGAGTGACGGAATGTGAGGTAGTGGATGCAGACATGCTACTGAATGTTTATGCATTCACATTTTGTAATTAAATTGTGGAGCCTTAATTCTGCTCTGACAGATAATGCTTAGATTATTACTCATCTAACCGTGGTGAACTGATACACACACACATAATGCTCCGACCCAAAGTGTTAATGAAGGGTCTAATCAAAATGCCACTCACTTCATCATTGCATTAGAGTCACATAATTATACTATAAGTCATCAGTCACTTACAAGCAATGGACATTCTACGTGTCTGTCTCTGTGTGTGTGTGTGTGTGTGTGTGTGTATAGAGGAGATTTTGCATACTCATGTCGCTCACTGGTGGTCTCCTGATGGAGAGCGATTGGCGTTCCTGGTGCTGAACGACAGTCTGGTGCCCAACATGGTTCTGCCCACATTTACAGGAGCGATGTATCCCAAAGGCAGACAGTATCCATATCCTAAGGTACATCAGAGACACATAATCATTCTCATACATTATTATACACACATATGCACACTATTCCCAAAATGCAAATCCTTTGTAATCAGCTGTAATAGTTATGTGTATCTGGGCTGCACCGTGTGTGTGTGTGTGTGTGTGTGTGTGTGTGTGTGTGTGTGTGTGTGTGTGTGTGTGTGTGGTGCTGTGTTTGAAGGCAGGTCAGCCCAACCCCATGGTTAAACTGTTTGTGGTGAATCTTTATGGACCAACACACACCCTGGAACTCACGCCCCCTGATGGGCTCAAACTCAGGTGGGTGTAATTGTGTATCCTGGGAGATACAAACAGTAAACCTGAAAAACAATTCATATTTCTAAATAAAAATATGAAATAGTTCAATTCAATTCGATTCAATTTTATTTGTATAGCGCTTTTAACAGTTGTCATTGTCACAAAGCAGCTTTACACGTTCAAAAGAATTATGGAAATGTGAATGTGTATGAATCAAAATGATAAGATTGTCCCTTAAATAGTGTTAAGTTTTATTTGTTAGACGATAGCTCTTAATTCATTATTAGTTTTTTTTTATGTTCTTCCAGATTAACGGGTTAAACAAATTAGTGTATAGTGTGAATTAGTTCACTGAGATTTCCATCTTGTCAGACATCAAGGTTATTACTCCTTTTTATTTATTTTTTTAGTAAATGTGTGTAGCCTTATGTTTGTGTGTGTGTGCTGACAGGGAGCACTATGTAGTGATGGTGAAGTGGATCAGTAAGACTAAGACTTCAGTCAGGTGGATGAATCGAGCTCAGAATATCTCCATACTGACTGTGTGTGACTCTACTACTGGAGCCTGTGTCAAGGTACACACACACACACACACACACACACACACACACACACACACACACACACACACACACACACACACACACACACACACACACAGATACACACACACACACACACAGATACACACACACACACACACACACACACACACACACACACACACAGTTACACAAAACACATGCGTACCTGCGCACCTGCGTATGTGTGTACCTGTGTCAAGGTACACACACACACACACACACACACATACACACACACACACACACACACACACACACACACACACACACACACAGATACACACACACACACACACAGATACACACACACACACACACACACACACACACACACACACACACACACACACACACACACACACACACAGATACACAAAACACATGCTCACTCATATGAATTCACTCTTTGGGTAATAATAGGTTTGTGCATTTTAGAGACATGAAGAGACATCAGAGCTCTGGCTCTCCAAACAGGTGAGATCTCTCTCTCTCTCTCTCTCTCTCTCTCTCTCTCTCTCTCTCTCTCTCTTTCTCTCTCTCTCACACACACTTCTGAGAAGTGTTGCCTTTAGAGTGCTCTTCAGTTAAAGAGTCCTACACAGCTTTAAAGCATTAACACCTGGCCTGAGTTTTTGTGTAGCACCATGTGTGATATGTTTCCCCCTCACTCTTCAGGATCAGAAGCCTTTTTTCTCACAGGATGGAAGCCGTTTCTTTCTAACCGTACCTGTAAAGCAGGGTGGCCGTGGAGAGTTTCATCATATCGCAATGTTCACTACACAGGTAATCGTTTCACTTTTGCTGTGCTGTGCATAAAAGTCACGGGGAACATACTGTAGCAGATTCACAGTTTTAAAAGTAATAATTCAGTATGTCACTCGGTCAAGGCTATGTAATAGAATATGTACTGTAATATAAACGAGATAAATGCTCAGTACAACATGAATGTTTTATACGAATAAAAACAAGAACAAGAGATGACCGACTTCAGTGAACTGTATTATCACAGGGTCATGTTTAAAAGAATAGCCCATGACTAAGTCGGCCTTTATTTGCTTTTTGCTAAAGTCATCATAAACCTAAATCTAGAATGTTTTCATGACTAAGGGGAATAAAAGTGTGAAAATTGTCATCGCAGCGTTTTTTGTTTTAGAAAAATTGTGGACCTGGAAAGTCTTACTAAAAGAGTCTGGGGAGAAAATTAGAGTTGGTCTGAGTTGGAGTATCAGGGGTCTTTCATGATCCAAAATGCAAACACTGACTATGATAAAGAGTTTTATCACAGGAAGACGAAGGACTGGGTATACGATCAAGAGCATTTGCATTTTTCTTCAGAGCTTTCCCCACTGTGTAATTTTTTTCACAATGACTACAAAATAATTGAATTATTTTGCTGTAATGAAAAAAGATATGGCACCAATTTTGTGTGACTTTTAAATCTGCATTCAGCAACAAAAATGTTTTCTTTTAGATTTTTAGATTTTTAGATTTCACGACAGCTTGAAGTGACTCAATTCCAACTTTTTTATCAAAATGACACAGATCTGTTTTTTTTTTGGCTGTCTAAATGCACAAATCTAATGTTTTTCAGGGCAGATCTTTTTCTGTGGTCCTAGATCACATTCATAGCTGACACGTGGAGATGAGACCTGAATGTGATCAGGCAGATCGGAATTCATGTGACTTTTAGCCTTTATGTATGCGAGGGGCGCTCCCTAATGTCAGCCAGAATTGGCTTTCATAGCAGTGCTGGCAGTAACTGATAAAACAGCTAAGGCGAGGTGTCTGGACTTCTTCCTTTTTCTGGACCACAACAAAGACTGCTGACTGGTTGTGATCCTGAAGAGCGAAATCTTTATAATGTTTTGCTAAAATTCCATCCATTGTTTAAAATGAATGAGGGGTCGAACAAATATAACATGTTTTAATCCCGATATCATAAACAAAGACATGTGATATGCACATTAAAGTCAGATAAAGGTCTTTCATAATAATGAATTTAAACGTTCATGACATGCAAATCTGAACTGACCACAAAATTCAGAATGAGGCTTGTAATGTTAGTTGCCCTGAAAGACTTGATTATCTGAATCAGGTGTTTAACTCTTTAATTGTCAACGTTTTATTGTGTCAAATATTGTTAAATAATCAAAACCTCTAAAATGAAAAAGACTGCTACCAAGTTTAAAACAAGAAGGACGAAGCAGAATAGAGCACTACTATAAGAGAGCATGTTAGTTAGACTACATCACTAAAAACATTTGAGCTAGATTTCAGGTGTACCAACATCTTTTGTCTACTAATTGGCAAATTCACTTAAATTACTGCGTATCTCAGTATATTTCTCCTGGAATGTATAAAACTGTGTTTAAGCAGAATTTCTTCTTGCAAAGCCGATCTTGGCTGGATGATAATTAATATAAATAAGTTAGTGTGATGATCAAATAAAATTGTTTACATTGGTGAATTAATAACTTAAATAATAACGAACCATGGTGATTATTATTACTTTCCTCAGGTTAGGGTGGATCAAAATGATGTACGTCACCTGACATCAGGTAACTGGGAAGTGACTGAGATTCTGGCCTACGATGAAAACTCCCAGACCATGTAAGTACTGTAACTTTGTAATCGGTCAACTCACGCTCACTTTTATATTAAACCCTAAATACAACAGTAGGGGTGTAATAATACACAATTCACAACAATGCACAAATTTAAATGCCAAACAATTGCCAAAAACCCTTGTGTTCTGATACAATACATATTGAGGCAGACATTGTTGCCTTCTTATGTGCAATTTTAATTGATTTTATATATTCAATATTTTATATATTCAATTTAAAAAATACACACATCAAGAAAAGAAAAATTGCATGATGTATATTATATTAATATAATATTAATAATATAATCATATTAGTATTAGCATAAAATCAATATATGATGTATAGCAATAAATTAAGTATTTAAATATTTTTCTTTTCCTGAAATGTGCATATTTTTTTGGCTTAATCTGTATATAATTGAAACCTAATAAGAATGTTTAATCTGACTCTTTATCATGAGCAATGTGCATGTGGGATATGGGACTTAATGTACTATTCTCCACAGCAATTTTGCTTTAAAAAAACAGGTAGTAGTATTAAAAACGCAATAATAAATAATTTAATTCCAGTGTTTGTTTGGATTCAAATTATAGACCTTTGTTTTTGTTATTAGCAAAGCAGGAGTTTAAGAACTAAGGTCAAAATAATGAGGTAATGCTTTCTGTGAAGATCATATTCATAAATTATAAACGTGCTTATTAATTTTTGTCATAGGCAATTATTCCTTGTAAGCATTTTTATTAACCATAATGATGCCCCATAGAGCTCTAATTATGAGTATAATGTTCTAATTTCTTAATAATGTATAATAAAATTGTGACTCAAGTACACCTATTCATTATAATGCATGTGGTTTACTGCAACAGCAACGTGAATACGCTAAATTATTACTGAGACTAGGTAAGATTTAAAATAATCTTTTATGCATATGAGCTTCACCTGAAAGTGGTATCATTTGGGTCTACTATAAAATCATTGCAAATTTTCCATAAATATTGGCATGCTTTTACCCAACAGATATTTCCTAAGCACTGAAGGATCCTCAAGAAGACGGCAGCTCTTCAGGTCCGGATCTTTACATGTTCTTTACAGCATACACATTGCTTAAATTTTCAGCATACATATTGTTAAATGTGATGTTAATTTCAGTTATCCTACAGATTGCAGTTTACTGTATGCACAGTACTCTATCATTCGCTAAGCATTTAAGGCAATCCTTAGTTTTTCTTTCATGTTAAAGTACTTCCTCTCTGGGTTTGTTGAGCTGAGTTGGAGGTGATAAAATAAAAATGAAGGCATTTGATGGCTGTGTGTACAGTGTGTCCACAGTTGGTCTTTTCCCACGGCGATGTCTGACCTGTGACCTGAACAAGGCCCACTGCACTTTCTTTAGTGCTGACCTCAGTCCAACACAACAGCATGTTATACTGAACTGTAAAGGTACAGCTCTCACATCCATCTACTGTATAAACACCCTCTTAGGAAAGTTTGTAAAAGTTAAAGCGTTAATAATATATTATCATGATACATTTGAAGTGCTACCATTTATAAATGGCATTTATGCATCTTCCTAGTTTTATCCTTTGACTCATCCGCGGTCCTCTGCACAGTCCTGTGGTAGCTTCTTGTGCACTGAAACATTATGTGATTCATTGACGGAGAAAGCTGCGGCTGTTTTTAAATTGAGATTACTGAACGTCTGTGAGTAACCATAATTATCTTGAGGTTACAGGGCATTATGCGGATGAAAATTGGAAACCGCACTCACATGCGCTGATGTAATGAAAACAGAAGTGAGGCACTTTGGTGAGGCACGAGCCGAGAAAAAAGACATTAGGCATGCTTAGCAGAGATTGTGCAAAGAAAATGATGGCAGCAGTGAAATGTCAGGCTTTTGAACACCTGTCCTAGATCTTACACAGTATCCAGAGCATTATACAGTAAGCATCTTTTGTAAAAACAAAAAGTAGGTTGAACAGGAGAAATATACATTGGTTTATACTCTATTATGACACATAAAATCATGAGAAAAAAACTGTGGTTCTCAACACAGTATTTAAAACTTCCCTAAAATCCTTAAGTGTCAAATTTAAGCAAATAATCCTTTGATTTACGTGGAATTTTATGTGTGTTTTTTGTTATATTTAGGACCTGGAGCCCCTACGGTCATCGTCCATACACTAAACACAGCCAGTGAGTGTTTATTTATTATTAAATAAATAATAAATAATTATGCATGTTCTCCCTGTGCTTAGTGGGTTTCCTCCGGGTACTCTGGTTTCCTCCCACAGTCCAAAGACATGCAGATAAGGCTAATTGGCGTTTTCAAATTGCCCGTAGTGTGTGTGTGTGTGTGTGTGTGTGTGTGTGTGTGTGTGTGTGTGTGTGTGTGTGTGCCCTGCGATGAATTGGGACCCTGTCCTGGGTGTACCCCGCCTCGTGCCCTAAGTCTCCTGGGATAGGCTTCAGGCCTCCCTTGACCCTGTATACAGGATAAAGCGGTATAGACGATAAGTGAGTGAGTAAAAAAAATAATTATTTATTAATGAGTGTACATATTCATTCCACTTTTCATGTACACACCCACACACTCAAGTCCTTGAGTACATTTTCTTCAAGCTGTGTTAAACTGACTACTGCTTAATTTACCAACTGGACTCATATAAACACTGCTGGGTGTTAATTCCACATTCTAAGTGTTAATTCAGCACTGGGGAATTTGCTGTGTGTGTGAGCCGCACCGATTAGAGAATAACTATATTCCAAAAGTAATCAGTGAGTTATAATGTAGTGTATGTTATTGGCACGTAGAGAACAGCGCTGCTCCATTAATAAGCAGCAAGGTACTAGAACCTTAAGGTTTTCAATAAAGCCACCTCAGTACTCATCCTGCACTGGATTTAATGCTGTTATGGCAGTTGTTGTTATGATTAAATGTGGCAATGGGGCCTTTGTAAACCTCAGATAACTCACTTTTATAGGTTTTCCCTCTTGAAGGCAAATTCCTGCAGTGAATATATGGTTGGGAGACATTTACTAAATCACAGAGTAGCACACAGAAGGAGAACCATAGTGAGTGGCTATGCTGGAGTTATAGAAAATTTAATTAAAAAGAAATCAAACAAATCAACAAAAACAAAAAACTTACCCAGTTTGATATTTTATGCTGTGTCTGCGCAGATTATTTTATTCTGGAGAATAATTCCCTCCTGAAAGCTGCTCTGAGATACAAGAGAATCCAGATCACTGAGTATAAAACCCTTCAGACTGACCGCTTTGGTAAATATCTCTTGCACATGTTCATTTCATATATAGCAGACAACCTTTGATTTAATCCTAATGATTTAACATTGTGTAATACGTTTAGAATGCAGATGATGTTTTTAATAATGCAATTTCAAATGTAGACAAGAGCATTTATGTGATGTTCTAGACTAACTAAGTAGGCATCAATCATGTAAAAAACATAATAATACTTTTTTTCTAAAGTGTTTCTTTTTTCTACTTCTTTTTTTCAGATCTGCCGCTAAAGATTTCCTTCCCGCCAGACTTCTCTGACTCACGCCATTATGGGCTACTGCTGATGATGTAAGCATTTTGTTTCTGCCTCTATTTTAAAGGACAACTTCATCGATTACCTTTTTTTTCCTCTCAGAAATGAGTTGAAATGCAAACTTTTGTAACACATGCACATACACACATCAACTGTCTAGTCTGCTTATAGGCGGAGTTTGACATTTGCAGTCCAGCTACTGTGTGGTGTGTTATGCATGTGCGTACAGTAACGAAAGACAATAGTTACAAGCTTGCCATAAAGACAAACAGCATAACACAAAACAACACAAGTCTATCGAATCAGTTTCTGAGAACTCTGTACTATATCTCATAGGCTTACGCAAGGAATTTATCCTTTACACATGAGCACACACAACTGAAGTGCAGAGTAAAATATCAGTTGATTTATATTATACTGTTATAATGTGATTTCCAGTGTCTCATGTCACAAAATAAAGCTATTACAAAACCAAAAGGATAATACAATTCAATAGAATGTATTTCTTACAGTCATTTTATTTCAGTGCATTTCCATTTTTATCTTCAACGAACTTGTGACATTGAAAAATATACATACACTATATTTAAAAAATGCCATTTAAACTGAATTCCAGTGGTCTAAAAAGGCTAATGAACAGAAGTCAACTATATGAGTTGAGTTTAAAATTTAAAATCTTAGAAACTAAAGGACATTTTAAAGCAAAATAATAAACATTTCAGACACAGAACATTGAGCAGACTGTAAGACTGCCTTGCTGAGTGTGGATCAGTACAAGAGAGCAATCAACAGAGGTACTATCACACAGTGGAACGTTACCATGTGATCACGGTTTCATTTGAGGTGGAAATAAATGATGGTGCATCAATGATGCTATCATATGTTGATTTATTTATTGGAAGGGTCACCGTGTTAGTTTCCTTAGCCCTGACACCTACAGTAATATGTTAAAGAAATGTTTTAACTAGACCTATTTTATATTCAAAGTAGTGGCATAGTGGCACCAGCAAATTATAATGGTGGGGTGGCTATGCCCTTCCTGCCACCCCCCACCAAGTCCACCTATGAGTTTGGGTAACCATGGGTGCTCATGATAGTCTCGAATACTTGTTGTTGGTTGGCAGGAGTGGAACTCAATGTGGTCTTCTTGTATGCTTTTGTATGCAAGCAAATTATGCAAGGGGGACACCCTGGATGGGGTCCCAGCCGATCACAGGGCACAAACACACACAGTCATGTTTACGCTTAAATTAAATTTACAGCATTTGGTAGACACCCTCACTCCGAGTGACTTGTACAGTAGAAGTGGTCTAAAGTCTCTATCAACACATACAGTAGCACACAAACACATCCTGTTACTGATTCCCTGACAAAGAGAACCATTGTTGGGGAGGTTTCACACACACAGCCAAACACTACAGGAAATTTGGAAACACCCATCGCCACATGTTTGGACAGTGGGGAAAAACTAGAGTATCCAGAGGAAACTCAGCAAGCACAGAGACAACATGCAAAGTCTACACACACTCATACACACACACACAAACAGACTGGAGGCAAGATTTGAAGCCCGATCCCTGGAGAAGCCATCCTTATTCCAATATATCCAGTATTGTTCTAAAATGGTAGACAAAGTAGAAATAAAAAAAAAACCCTTTATTTTTTTTTATTGTTGCTTGTGACACGCTCTTCACTTTTAGGCAGAGTGCCCTTAGTTTTTATCATGCCACTTGTAGTTTCAAGGCAAAGAAATACCCTTTGCTATTAAGGATTGAAAAGAGAGAAATGGAAATGAGGACCCATGAGATTTGAAAGAGGGGGGGGGGACTGAGAGGCATCTCATAATAATCATCACCATGCAGTGCAGTTACATTAAGAACTATTGTGATGAGTGAAAAAGGAACTCAGCTGCAGGTAATTTTGTATTTAGACATGAACACCTTCTGTGAAGGAAGGATCTGCTGTCTACATTAGTATCAGCACACACAGCAAGCTGATATTTATCCACTTATGCTGATTGTGTTTAATGCTGTAATCATAGTCCTGAAAGATGCTAAACTCTTAATATGCTCTTCAAAGTCTTCTGTGGATTTTAATTTGTTTACCTTAGTGACAACAACCCGAGACATCTCTTGAGGTGCTAATTAAATTGATCATATATTTTAATATTATTATTACCAGTATATTTTTGCACTTTTAACATTGGATGTGACTTAAGAGTTCACCTCTTACAGTATTATTGATATCAAATGTTTGTGGTGCCATATGTGCATGCTTTCAATTTCTTTGCTTTTGAAATTAGTCTAAAAATGTGAAGCCCCCAGCCATATGGGGCAGCCGTGGTGCAGAGGGAGTCTAGTCCTGGGCAAGAAACACAGCAGCTCAACTTATGTTGCAATATGTCTCTGTGAAATTAAGACATCATTTATCATTTATTAAGCACTTACCGCAGGTTAGTGTGGGCTTGGGGAGTGAGCTATTTAAAAATAGTTTTGTGCATATAGTGCACTTTTGTAGTGCTGACTAGCAGTCATTATTTCTACCTACTCTCAGTATCCTAGCAGTGAAACATTGTGAGCATTTTCGACCGTTGATGGAAGGATTTTTAAACATCTCTGTCACACTTTATACGTATGTTTCTGTGTATTATAGAGACAGCGTTCCTGGGGGTCAGCAGGTGGATGACCAATACTCAGTGGACTGGGACTCTGTACTTGTGAGCTCGGACAACGTGATTGTGGCTCGTCTAGATGGCAGGGGAAGTGGCTTTCAGGGACAAAAGATTCTACAGGAAGTACACAAGCGCCTGGGAGTCGTGGAGCTCCAGGATCAACTAGCCGCTTTAGAGTAATCACCCCATGCTGGTTATTTATTTTGATTCGCTTTATTCTTGGTCAATTGTGTAAAGATCTAAATCTTATTAAGTGTCAATCATGTACTAACATGAAGCATGTTTGCAGATACCTGATGAAATTTCCATACATAGATCAGAACAGGATAGGAGTGTTTGGTCGGGTAAGTCCTCATTTGTGTATAACTCAATTGCACAGAACCTCGTGTGTTGTACTTTTTTACATTTTTTCAGTTTACACAACCTTTGGCAAGACATGCTGTATGTAACCCCAACACTTGTACCTAGCACACAAAATAATTTTATTTAATAGCAGAACATTGTAAGTTATTGAAAGCTCAAACAGGTTAATTAAAATATCCTTATAAATTAAATATTTTATTTTAAATTAACTAGAGGAAAAAATTATGGAATCAATGAACTTAATCAAATGAGCTTAAACTCCATGTTAATGAAAAAGTATGGAATAAAAAATCACAATTAGTACCTTGTTGTTTTTCCTTGGGACTTAATAGTATTAATAGCCTGAATTCTTTAAGGCATGGACTTCACTAATGAAAAACAATATCTTACATCAAGCTGGTTCCAATTTCCTCCAAAACAGAATTGCAGAATAGTCAATGGCCATTTTTCCATCATAAAATTAAGATCCTGACCGTTTGCTGGCCATGTCATTAAGTCGATACATTTTTCCTGAATAAGTGCTTTAAAAAAATTACTTCATCATCATGAAGCCTATACTTTATCGATGGAACGAGAAAAATGTCCAAAATGTCATTATATAGTTATGCATTGACTGTTCCTTTACCTGAAATGCAACCTCATATCATAAATGAGTCGGGAAATATTTATATGTTTCATTAGAACATCAGAAAAATGTTCTAGCATTATCTCTCTGGCCACTTCTCTGGCATTTTAATTCCTTCTTGAAGGAGTTCATAATCCATTCATTGTTTCTGATGACAATTGTCTTTTTGGGGCCAAGTTTCTGTTGAGTTAACTTAGTCCAACAGCTCATTAATGCCTGTAAGCGTGCTCTTTCAGCTGCAGACTAATTTGAATTTTTTGACTTGTGTCAGTGTTTATTTAAAAAATATATATTACTAAAAAGAATTCCATATTTCTTCCTTTAGTTAATGTTATGATAATCATATGCCATTAATTAAAAAAATATTTTATTGAATGCGTTTAAAGTGACTATGTGTGGTGAAAACACATTTTTGCCAGATGTTGTAGTTACATTTATGTATTAGCCCTACATGGATCTGTCAATTAGTTTTGTACTGTAGAAACACTAACATATTAAACATTGAATACAACCCTTTTTAGCCAGAGCTACTCTCAGAGCAGTTGTCAAAAATGATCAACAGCACTTGACTTGTCAGATCTAAGTATAACCCCCCCTTTTCAGCCACCAAAGGGTGTACACTCAACTATACATTAATTAAAGTTAATCCAAACAAGATCCTGGGTTCCAAGTTCTTAATAACGGTGGCTGCAATTCCCTATTTACCCGCTCAAACAAAATTTTAAATATACATCTAACAGAAAGAGTAGCGCGGTGCCTCCACTGTGGAAATATTAAACTGAAATGAAGCTATTCAGTATATACCATATTTCCCCAGAATACTAAGAAGAAAAAAACAGATTATCACATCCCCAATAAAACACATTCAACAATACATATACATAACCAGGGCAATTTATTAAACCCAAGGAAAACTACCAAAATTTGTTAGGTAACCTAAGTAAACAAAATAATAATAAATAAAAAGAAATAAAGAGCAGAGTACAGTTAAACTGTAAATTTACATTTACCCTTCACTGCAGCGCCATGAAAACGTGGAGAGAAAATAATAAAAGAACCAGTTGCTCGGCGCAGGACGTTGGGGCCCGTTCGTTGGTGCACTTTTGGCCGTACCAAGGGAAAAAAAAAAGTTACCACAGTACGTTCTCGCAGCCAAGTCGAGGGTGTGTGTGCGTGTGGGTCAGTATCAGTGTAGATGTAAGTTACCCGCAACCTTGTTCAGGGTAGAAACTCAATGCAGCGAGGCGCCCGCGAGCAAGTTCTGCCGAGGAGGGATTTCTTTCAGCACGTCTCAAGTTTGCGCAGCGTCACGGTGCAGACAAACACGCAGCCGAACACTTCCGAGTCCTGGCGTATCGGTCACTCTCCTCTGTGGTCGGGTTTCCCGTCCGGCAGTGGAATAAAGCAGCAAAAACTCCAAACAACACTTTTCAGAAAGAGAAAACTGCTCCGAACCTCCGCACGTTGCTCTCGCGCTCTCCTTCCGCGCTCTCTCTCTCTCTCTTTCTCTTTTTTTTTCCGCTTTTCCCCCCCAAAGAAAAAAACTTCCCCCAATATTTAGTCACTCATCTTCTCATTGGTCCATTCACGTCTCATTAGCAAACCAATCAACATGGATGAAAATTATTGGCCAACACATTATAACAAAAACGCGGCAACTCTTACCAAGGCATTCTGGGTAATGTAGTCCCAGTATACAATACAGTAACATCTTAAAAAAATACAGCACAATGGAATTACAAAAACAAAATATGCAATTCTCCGTATTACATTTTCACAGGTCCTTACACTCTCCCCCCACCAAATAACAGCATGCCCCCAGGCTGAGGGATAGAGGAAAGAGAAATAAACAAATAAAAAAATAAACATCTAAACAAATCACAGTCTGACATTTACCCAGGACAATGGATGTAAGGCAAGGGACAGGAGAAACCCTTCTGCATGCATGTATTACAAAGTGCATGGAAATTACACCACCAAGCATGTGACCTATTATACTTGGCAGGGAAACTGAAATTCGTAGCAGTCATGAGATGAACGCCACAACATTTAGAACCTACTAAATAATTCTTAGCTGGCCCACCGGGTTCATCAAAAGTTAGACGGGCAGGGGGTTTTCTCTCTCTGTTCGACCTGCGTACAACTTCTGAGGAAGATACCGTGCTAGCTACAGGTTGAACATCAGAAATGCACACATCCTGATTTACAGGTACAGAATCCTCTACAATCTCTACAGTCTCTGGCAAATCAACAGGGATTTCAGTCTCTATATGATCAGTTTGTGCAGGAGTGGGTAAGTGACATGGAATGGAGGTACTGGGCACCTCGGACGCACTGGGCACAGCCTTGTTGGGCTGAGGGGGAGGCTGGTCCTCAACATAACACCCAAACTCAGACTCTGACTCTGAAACATCACCGTCATTTTGAGCATTCACCTGAGGATGAAGTGGTTCCGGTTCAGAAACCTGACATTTCCCTTTTTCCTTCCTAGGCCTTATAGCTCGGGGTCGGGGAACATCTGTATGCTCAACCACAGGACTCAGTCTCACATCCTGTGCCAAAGGCAAAATATGGTTACGATGCATCACCTTGACCCGTCCAGGACTATCCATAGACTTCAATCTGTACACAGGGAGGTCAGACAGTTGACTGTCAACTATATAAGGACAAGAGCCCCATCTGTCCGCAAGCTTGTGCTTACCTGTCAGACCCAAATTGCGAATTAAGACCCGATCTCCTGGGCTTAACCTATGATAGCGAACCTTCTGGTCATACCTTTCCTTATTGCTTTGATTCATCTTGTCAGCAGATGCTTTGGCTAACTGATACGCTGCATGCAATGACTGCTTCAACCTTGTCACATATTTTAGGTGCGAGGATGAGGAGGTGTCATCTGCGGATGCACCAAAACAAACGTCTATGGGGAGCCGGGCTTCCCTACCAAACATTAAGTAATATGGTGAATACCCGGTGGCTTCATTAGGAGTACAGTTATATGCATGTACCAGATGGGTAATGTGCTGGCTCCATTTTGATTTCTGCAATGAATCAAGAGTACCCAACATGTCTAACAGAGTTCTGTTGAACCTCTCAGGTTGTGGATCACCCTGAGGATGATACGGAGATGTCCTAGACTTCTTCACCCCCAGCACTGTCAACATCTCAGTCACCAGCTTACTCTCAAAATCCCTGCCCTGGTCTGAGTGTATGCGAGAAGGCAAACCATAGTGTATGAAATACTTGTCCCATAGGGTCTTTGCCACTGTGCAAGCTTTTTGGTCTGGTGTGGGAAACGCTTGGGCGTAGCGAGTAAAATGGTCAGTGACGACCAACACATTGCCGACATTCCGCGAATCAGGCTCTATAGAAAGAAAATCTATACAGACTAAGTCTAAGGGTCCCGAACTCTGCATGTGTGAAAGGGGAGCAGCTTTTTGAGGCAGTGTTTTTCTTTTAATGCAGCGTTCACAAGTCTTACAGTATTTCTCAACATCAAGCTTCATTCGAGGCCAGAAAAACCTGTCACGAACCAAACTGTAGGACTTGTCAAACCCCAAATGGCCAATATCATCATGCAGTGACTTCAGAACAAAGTGGTGAAACTGTTTAGGCAGCACCAATTGTCGGACCTGACGGTCACCAAACTTTACTGTCCGATATAGCAGCCCCTTGTCAACAGACAATTTTTCCCACTCCCTTTTCAGGACTCGAGTTTCTGCATTCCCCAGTCGGATGCTGTTAACAGGTCTCTTTTGACTGATCACTTCCCATATCTCACCTATGTACGGATCTTTCTTCTGAGCATCTTGAATCTCATCAATGTTAAACACAGGTAACTGCTCAGTCACTAGTGTAGTAGCATGACAGTATGCTTCAGGGACAGCAGACACATTGCAACCAACCATCTCTACGAAGCATGGAGAACCAGAACCCACCCCCCTTAACAGACACAGCCTGACAAAGAGCTCGCACACCTGGTGCAGGAATTTCTAACCACTCATCATCTGAAGGATGACTGGAATGAGGACGCCTAGACAGTGCATCAGCATCAACATTTTTCCGCCCTGGCCTGTACTTCAGACTGAATGTGTAGGTGGACAATGCAGACAGCCAACGGTGACCAGTAGCATCCAACTTTGCTGATTTTGTAATGTATGTGAGGGGATTGTTGTCAGTTCTCACCTCAAAATTTACACCATAGAGGTAATCATGCAAGCGGTCCACAATCGCCCACTTCAGAGCCAAAAATTCCAGTTTGTGAGCTGGATAATTCCTCTCTGATGGAGAGAGACTGCGGCTAACAAAAGCAACAGGACGCAAGTCACCATCATGCTCCTGATACAGAACACCACCTAACCCATCATAACTGGCATCAACATGTAACACATAGGGTTTTTGTGCATCAGCAAAAGCGAGTACAGGTGCCTGAGTCAGCTTTCCTTTAAGCTCCTGAAATGCAGCCTCACACTGCTCACTCCACTGGGAACCAAAAGGCTCAGAGGGTTTCACCCCAGGGCGCAACGAGCCTTTCAGCAGCTCATTCAAAGGTCGGCACAGTGTCGAAAAACCCTTCACAAAACGGCGGTAGTACCCGCAAAAACCCAGGAATGATCTGAGCTCAGTCACAGTTTGGGGTCGGGGCCAAGAAACAACAGCCTCTATCTTGGAGGGGTCAGTGGCTACTCCATCTTGGGAGACAATGTGCCCAACATAGTTCACAGATGCCTGACCAAACTGGCACTTGTCTAAAGATATTTTGAGACCTTCAGCTCTCAATCTATCCAAGACCTTCAAAAGCCGCTCTTCGTGCTCCTCCAGAGTATGCCCAAACACAATCAGATCATCCAAGTACACTAAAGCCTCCAAAAAATTCATGTCTCCCACTGTCCTCTCCATGACTCTCTGAAAGGTGGCAGGTGCCCCGCAGATACCCTGAGGCATGCGTTCGAACTGGTAAAACCCTAAAGGGCAAATGAATGCGGTTTTCTCCTTATCAGCATCACTCATAGGAACCTGATAGTAACCACTCCTCAAATCTAAAACCGTAAACCACTTGCTACCAGAGAGACAATGAAGGGCATCTTCAATCCGAGGCACAGTGTACTGATCAGGGATCGTCCGCTGATTGAGCGTCCGATAGTCAACACACATTCTGACCTTTCCTGACTTCTTACGCACAACAACAATGGGTGATGCATATGGACTCCTGGATTCAGCGATAATGCCATTTCTCTGAAGATCTTGTAAATGTTGACGAACGTCCTCCCAATCAGCAGGAGCCAAGCGACGGGATCTCTCCCGAAAAGGGCGAGGATCTGTCAACCTAATTTCATGCAAAGTGCTCTTTGAACAGCCCAAATCCCACTCATGACAAGAAAACACTTCCTTTCTCTGCATCATTTTCTCACACAAGCGCAGTTTAGCCTCCTCTGGCATGGGCGAGGCTCCAAAATCAAAAGCTGCAGGAGAAAGCTCGCCTACACTTCTCATGCTACCAGAGAGGGGAATCTGTGACACCCCATCCACCGGGAATATGTGAGCAAGGGGACTGCCACGCCTCACCACAACATCTCTGGAGGAAATATTCTGCACTGTGACAGTTATGTGCCGACTGAAAACAGCAGCAACTGGATGAACCTCAGGTCTCACCTGCAACTCTAATGAAGACACATCATCATCGGCACACACTTGATCTACGAGCACTAAAGAATCCTTAATGGGCCCTGGGAACTTGGGCAACCCTGGCACCTGCAACACCTGTCCTGGTTTTAAGATGGCTGGTTTACGCTTAGTGTACCACACAGTTCCATGCTTCTCCAGATCTTTAGGTGCAACCAATGATGCTTTACAAGACTCAAAAGCTTCTCGGATCAGAGGATGTACCTGGAGAGTACTGATAAACCCCTCTCCTCCATGTTCCTGACAACACTCAAACAACTTCTTCACTAACTGTGTGTTTGTACCCACCAGAATAGCTATTCCACCTTTAGCCAGCGGGTCAGGACACACAAGAGCTAACGTGTCCACCACCTGATGCACGCCTGCAACAGCTTCCGTAAACTCAAGCTTGAGTGACAAATATCCATCATACGGGTATCTATGTGAACTTAGACCCCAAATTTCTAGATTCTCCAAAGGCTGTATGGGCAAATGTTTCAGATAGGCATCATAAAAACTACGGTACAAAATGGTAACCTGAGAGCCACTATCGAGAAGAGCTTTAGCATAAATCCCCTCTATCTGAACAGGCACCTGAGCTGAAGGTCCCACCAATCCAACAGGTAACTGCGGAGGACTGACTTTAATTGAGGACGTACAATGAATGGAACGCGTTCTTTTATTGGGAGCCCCATGCCGTTCCCTCACTGAGCTCCCAGCCAGTTTCCCTGCGGCCTAGCCCCTTTAATGAGCTTCTGATTTACCAATCTAAGATTCTCAGAATTTGCACAATTTCGCTTTGTATGGCCATCCTCCCCACACTTGTAGCAGAAAATGCCAGGCAAACTAGAAGACAATGAAAACTGTGGCATTTTAACCCTCTGGAGACCCTCTGGAATAGGGTTCACAGCTCCCAGATTACCAGCATTCTGGGCGACACGATCGGCTGGGGAAATCACTGGAGCTGCACTCAAAAGCTTCATCTGAGTTGCAAGCTCCTTAACTTCCTTCCTTAAGCTGTCCAATTCAGACATCACAGGACCGGACGGAACTGACGGAACAGCAGTCATGGCGACTGAGACTTTTGCATTTGTTCTAGCACTTAACCAATGCTCTTCCTCTCTCACCTCCCGCATCAGCTGGGAGAAAGAAGGTGGGTCTTGTAAAGTGTGAGTCACACGCACCCGCAAAGCCACCATGTCACTGGGGAGTGCCCCTTTAAACAGTTGTTCCATTCGTGCACGATTTACACCCACAGTATCAATGCCACCCTTCAGGAGAGCCCGATGGAGAAGTTTGTCCAATCTATACAAATAAGCAGAAAGTTTTTCACCATCGTCCTGAAAAGTGTGACGAAATGTGGCCATAAGATCTGCTCCGCTTTCAGTAGATCCATAAGCTGTGTCAAGAGCACATAAGTATTCAGTAGCTGTAGCAGAAGGATTACCAACTTTGAGGAACCTCACAATGTCTGCAGCAGGCCCTCGCAAACTCTCAACAATGCGTTGTCGTTTTGCCGCATCGGTGCATTGCCATTCACTGACCATCTGAGTGGCTTGCTCCATCCAGGCATCATACTCTTCCTCCCCTGGCGGAACAGGCTTTAAACCAGAAAACAACCTCAGTTTTCTATAGCTTGGTCCATCATTAGATGACTGAGTGCAGCGATCTACTAGCTTGCCTATGGCATCCACTAAATCAACATTAACGACAGGCTTGGTAGACTTATCTCCCACAACAGCCCTCACATCACCCATAGATTTACCTTCCTGCTGTAACAATGCCAGCAGCTTGGCCTCAAAATCATCACCTGCAACGACAGCCGGGTTAGGGGTTACCAGGCTACTCACTACATGAACAGGCCAAGGCCCGACTTCACCCTCAATCCCAACTTCAGGAGGTACACCAAGGCTTGGCGCCAACTCAGCAGAAGACTCCACTAAAATGAAAAGTTGCCTTCCAGTCACATCACCCCGCCGTCCACAGATACGTGTTTGACCAAAGACTTTCACAGTATTCAAAACACGGCTAAGCACGCCATCACTAACATCCAGTGGTACTCCACTAATCACAATGGCACGAGCCAAATCCACATTTTCTTCCCGGGTCCACTCGACTGCCTGACTAATATCCATATTACACACCAAAGACAATTTAAAATAAAATGAACAGACCTCAATATGGAATTAAATAAATCAGAGAAAGGACTGAATTTGGGTAAACAGGAGATAAAGATCCCAGCGGTGCCTCCAAAATGTAACCCCCCCTTTTCAGCCACCAAAGGGTGTACACTCAACTATACATTAATTAAAGTTAATCCAAACAAGATCCTGGGTTCCAAGTTCTTAATAACGGTGGCTGCAATTCCCTATTTACCCGCTCAAACAAAATTTTAAATATACATCTAACAGAAAGAGTAGCGCGGTGCCTCCACTGTGGAAATATTAAACTGAAATGAAGCTATTCAGTATATACCATATTTCCCCAGAATACTAAGAAGAAAAAAACAGATTATCACATCCCCAATAAAACACATTCAACAATACATATACATAACCAGGGCAATTTATTAAACCCAGGGAAAACTACCAAAATTTGTTAGGTAACCTAAGTAAACAAAATAATAATAAATAAAAAGAAATAAAGAGCAGAGTACAGTTAAACTGTAAATTTACATTTACCCTTCACTGCAGCGCCATGAAAACATGGAGAGAAAATAATAAAAGAACCAGTTGCTCGGCGCAGGACGTTGGGGCCCGTTCGTTGGTGCACTTTTGGCCGTACCAAGGAAAAAAAAAAAGTTACCACAGTACGTTCTCGCAGCCAAGTCGAGGGTGTGTGTGCGTGTGGGTCAGTATCAGTGTAGATGTAAGTTACCCGCAACCTTGTTCAGGGTAGAAACTCAATGCAGCGAGGCGCCCGCGAGCAAGTTCTGCCGAGGAGGGATTTCTTTCAGCACGTCTCAAGTTTGCGCAGCGTCACGGTGCAGACAAACACGCAGCCGAACACTTCCGAGTCCTGGCGTATCGGTCACTCTCCTCTGTGGTCGGGTTTCCCGTCCGGCAGTGGAATAAAGCAGCAAAAACTCCAAACAACACTTTTCAGAAAGAGAAAACTGCTCCGAATCTCCGCACGTTGCTCTCGCGCTCTCCTTCCGCGCTCTCTCTCTCTCTCTTTCTCTTTTTTTTTCCGCTTTTCCCCCCCAAAGAAAAAAACTTCCCCCAATATTTAGTCACTCATCTTCTCATTGGTCCATTCACGTCTCATTAGCAAACCAATCAACATGGATGAAAATTATTGGCCAACACATTATAACAAAAACGCGGCAACTCTTACCAAGGCATTCTGGGTAATGTAGTCCCAGTATACAATACAGTAACATCTTAAAAAAATACAGCACAATGGAATTACAAAAACAAAATATGCAATTCTCCGTATTACATTTTCACAGGTCCTTACATAAGTATTCATCAATGGTTATACATTCATTCCAAAGATACATGTCTTAGGATGAAAATTATAAATATTACACAAATGAAGCCTGATGTACAAATACTGTATATTTGAACAATGAATTTAAAAACACATTCCACAAAAATACAGTTGTCGTAAACATTATGGCAGCTGCCCATAGACTTTCATTAGAAGCGACTTACTGCATTGTGGTGATACACAACGCACCGCTGTGTGTTTATATATATCGTTTGTATTTTGCTGCAGGGTTATGGAGGATATGTGACACTCCTTCTGGTGAAGTCCACTGAGAGTTTGTTTAAGTGTGCTGTGGCCATGTCCCCAGTCACTGATTGGACTTTACACGGTAAAGTATAATCTCAGCTCTCCTTACAGTGAACCTTTAGCTTTGACCAGTAGCTTTACTTCTTACAACAACACCTATGCAGTCGATACATTTGCAGACATTGATTTAACTGTAAATGTTGTGAAATGCATCTTTATAAGCACAATTGCTTTTAATAGAACTCTGTATTCTGTAATGTCTATTAGGCCATTGAGGTCTCTCTTTCTTTTTCTCTCTCTTTCTCTCTCTCTCTCTCTCTCTCTCTCTCTCTCTCTCTCTCTCTCTCAGCCTCAGCATTCTCAGAGCGCTACCTAGGAGTTCCTTTACAGGATGACAGTAGGTACCAGGTGGGTTTGTAACTCTCTATACTCAAGCCAACAGCATTCATTTTCTTGCCTGTCAATGTAGCGCTCTAGAGCATTATAAATGTGCTATAAAGCAGTTAAGCTATTTTAAAATACCTGCCTGTTTTCCAGTCCTCCAGTGTGTTACAGAATGTGCAGGGCTTTAGAGACCAGACTCTGATGCTTGTACATGGAACTGCAGATGGTAAGAGAGAAACAGAGTAAGAAAGAGAGAGAGAGAATTGTTTGGTTGGAAATGATGTTATACTGAGATTTTCCATCTCCCGTGTTTACTTCCTCCTAGCAAATATTCACTTCCAACACTCAGCTGAACTCATTAAAAACCTGGTGAAGATCGGAGCCAACTACACACTGCAGGTACTGAAGGAAATGCAGCAAATACTGCACCATTTAGTCACTCTTAGGGTTGGAATGTCCAAAAAACTAAAGCTATCTGTGCAAGACAAACAATATTTATGTACATATTTTGGGTTTGTCTAGCCCACCATTTTAAAACTAGTGGATCACCTCTCATGAGTGAGAAATGCTGATGTATAATAAAAAAGAAAAAAAAAATCCAGAAATAGGATTTACCATCTACTGTGAAAGTAGACTGATATATAAAATGTAAAACATATTCAGGTCGATAGGTATTACTACTACTGATAATAATCAAGCTAAATACCCCAAAAGTTTTAGCACTCATTGTTGTTCTTTCTTTCTTTCTTTCTTTCTTTCTTTCTTTCTTTCTTACGTACAGTATACTACCAATATATATATAGACTCACCTAAAGGATTATTAGGAACACCTGTTCAATTTCTCATTAATGGAATTATCTAATCAACCAATAACATGGCAGTTGCTTCAGGGTTTACAAAGAATGGTGTAAAAAGGGAAAAACATCCAGTATGCGGCAATCCTGTGGGCAAAAATGCCTTGTTGATGCTAGAGGTCAGAGGAGAATGGGCCGACTGATTCAAACTGATAGAAGAGCAACTTTGACTGAAATAACCACTCGTTACAGCACTCGGTATGCAGCAAAGCATTTGTGAAGCCACAACACGCACAACCTTGAGGCGGATGGGCTACAACAGCAGAAGACCCCACCGGGTACCACTCATCCCCATTACAAATAGGAAAAAAAGGCTACAATTTGCATGAGCTCACCAAAATTGGACAGTTGAAGACTGGAAAAATGTTGCCTGGTCTGATGAGTCTCGATTTCTGTTGAGACATTCAAATGTTAGAGTCAGAATTTGGCGTAAACAGAATGAGAACATGGATCCATCATGCCTTGTTACCACTGTGCAGGCTGGTGGTGGTGGTGTAATGGTGTGGGGGATGTTTTCTTGGCACAGTTTAGGCCCCTTAGTGCCATTGGGCATCGTTTAAATGCCATGGGCTACCTGAGCATTGTTTCTGACCATGTCCATCCCTTTATGATCACCATGTACCCATCCTCTGATGGCTACTTCCAGTAGGATAATGCACCATGTCACAAAGCTCGAATCATTTCAAATTAGTTTCTTGAACATGACAATGAGTTCACTGTACTAAGATGGCCCCCACAGTCACCAGATCTCAACCCAATAGAGCATCTTAGGGATGTGGTGGAACAGGAGCATCATACCTTGGATGTGCATCCCACAAATCTCCATTAACTGCAAGATGCTATCCTATCAATATTCTAAAGAATGCCTTCAGCACCTTGTTGAATTAATGTCACGTAGAATTAAGGCAGTTCTGAAGGCGAAAGGGGGTCAAACACTGTATTAGTATGGTGTTCCTAATAATCCTTTTTAGGAAGAGTATATATATATATATTATTTCTTTATTATTTGTGTAAACAATTCCATAGAACATGATTTTAGATATTGCATTTTGTCAGTAATTTGTACTGAATTGAAAACAGCTTGTTACCAAAATGGATATGTTAGAACACAAAGCAAAAATAAATAAATAAATAAATCGAATTTGGGATAGTGAACATCTAGAACTCAAATTTTTTACATTAAATCTTTATTATGTTTCTTAACCTCTAATACCCAGGAATCATCAACAGGTTGAACTGTTGCATTAAATTAGTTTAATGTAATTATTGAATAAATAAATTAATAATAGTTACAGGTTTGCAGGACTTTGACTACGATACATATTTGCTTGCTTATAAACTAAAACCTACAAGACACTGCACTTGATTACTAAATACTGTATCTAATATATTCACAGTCCAGAAAACTATCCAAGTTCTATACAAAAGAGACAACATAGTGTAAAGTGCACATGGAACTTTGTAAACAAGAGTGACAATATGACAATTCCAATTTATATACTGCTACATATCCTGATTTTAAACTCTGCACCTGCATTACATATTACAACACAGCATTAAAGAGGCAATCACAGTGATTCTTTGCATCACTTGTACAGTAAAGGGAGAACTATTGATTAGACTAAATAGCAGCTGCATTTGTGATTTCTGCTAGTAGTTTTCCCAGTTGTCATAGACTACTATGATAAGGTGCTGTTGTCAAAGAAACTAAATCTGGTAGAATTGTTAATTTGAGCCATTGGCATTGATTTGACTCATTCAAATGATCCTTAGGACAATTCAATGTAAAGTAGAATAAAATGTAAGCAGAATTCAGAGAGTTCTTATCAAACCAATAAAAAGAGAGGAAAGGACCAGAAAAGCAATAATCACCAGTTTAATGATTTTATGTTTTTTTTGATGGTTATTATTTCTAATGTTTTATGTTAAAATTTACTATTTAAGGGTATTATTTATTTAGTTTGTAGAGGTTTGATTTAGACGCGACATAATGTGAGAATGTCATCCATAATGCAAGTTTATCCGAAATCATTTATTCCAAATATGACTAATATGACTAAAATATGAATAATTTTTTCATTTTCAGATTTAAATGATTTTATCAGTTTTTTGAGGATTTGTTTGTTTTCAGCTGAACGGAGTACATTAAAATTAATTCACTGATGCTGACCTTATCCATGCGCTGAGGCTTTTTGTTTACTAATATGAGTCCAAATGCCACAACCAGAATACTGGAACTGTGCTTTAACATTTTTTGTAATTAAAATGATTTTGTGAACACCAAACCTCAACCCTTTTTTCTTGTTTGTATTTGCTGCCAGCGATTCATTGCAATATGATTCATATGATTTTATGAATTATAATATAGCGACATATTATTTATATTACATTGAGTATTTACAAGACCTTAATCACAAATGTTGGCTGATTTATCCATTCTGACAAAAATGGTGGGAGGTGAAATCATAATTATTTTTATAAACTTTATTTATAGTGCTTATATATTTAGAAACATAAATATTATACTTATTTTTTTATAGTTTTTCTCAAAACTGACAAAAGTGATCAAATCTTTTAGTCAGTCCTTACATTTATTATGATAAACAGTTAGCTTGATAATTTGTACTTCATGTTTACAGCCCTGATGTGTGTTTGTTGTGCAGATTTATCCAGATGAGGGTCACTTCCTGTCAGAACAAAGTCGGCAGCATCTTTCGGCATCGCTGAGTAGCTATTTCAGATCCTGCCTGCAGGAGGACATCTTCCCACTTAGTGATGAGGAAGAAGAAGAGGAAGAGTAGTCTAAAGAGTGCATAAACAGCAGGACCTTTAAACACACACACACACACACACACACACACACACACACACACACACACACACACACACACACACACACACACACACAAACCATTATTCACACATACAGTACCTGTATAACACACACACATAGACACACACGTACACCACTGTTCCCTGTAGGGTCCCACATTACAGAGGCCTGCAGCTCTAAATTTTTAGATTTTAGATAAGCGTGTGTGTGTGTGTGTGCCTGAGAAAGACAGAGAGAGAGCGAGAGCGAGAGAGAGAGAGAGAATAGATACTTATGTATATATGCATGTGGGTTCATGTGTTAATGTTTAGACAATATGGAGTTTGAAATATGGGCCTAAAAGGTGTGTAGGTGTTGTAGAGTGTGTGTGTGTGTGTGCGTGTGCGTGTGCGTGTGTATATACTTGCTGATAATGGACATTTGTAACTGGAAATGAACTTGGTTGCTAGAACAACAACCGAATCTTTCACATATTAAAAATCACTGCTATCTCAAAGCCAGATGCTTCAAGCTTGGACCAATCACAGCACAGGTTTTTAAATGGAATCCCGACATGGCGAATCACAGCACAGATTGTCTGTTTGCGTGGACTTGATCCAATCACACAGCTGCATGTTTGTGTTTGTTTTGTTTTGTTTTTTCTTTAAAACTGTGTAGACATCGGGACAAAAGTGCTGCACTTTGTTACTGCACAAGAAAATGCTCACTGTTTCCATGGTAACAATCCTGTACCAAGAAGAAGTGATGTTTCCATCAACGAGCTCTAAATCACACTGAGAGGTTGAAACGATGAGTTTGACTCTTGCACACACACACACACACACACACACACACACACACACACACACACACACACACACACACACACACTGAATGGACTAAATGCTGTAAAATACAGACGCCCTGTCCACAAACAAAACTGTCCCCCACAGGTGAACTTTTTTGTTTCAGTAGGACATGTTTCTGGATCAATATTTCACTATTGTAGCTCAAACAACATTGATTTTAACTAATATCTGCTATCTGAGATGACACCGGGAGTCAACTACTCATTTGAATTCACATTCTCATAAGTCACTTAAAACTTCCACTGCAGGTAAATGTTGCCATGTGCGCAGTTTTGCACAATCTGATGGCTTACTTTTGTTTCTTTTTTATATTATTTTTTCAGTTGATGACTTACTGACTTACTTACTTATTTGACTTATCTACAAATCCTAAACCTCCGAATGATCACACACATTGTCATGGAAACACCCAACACACTCCTGAACTCTATGCTCTAGCTGTGATGTATCCCCTGGTTCTATTCATCATTAATCTGTAACAATGTGAAATGTTTTGATAAACTATAAATACTGCATTACATACTGCTTAATTTAAATGCATGGCATGGTAATACTAGAATATGTCAGTACTGGTGCTGTTCATATGTGGACTTGTATAGAATGTATAGAATGTGGAAAAGGCAGCTTTTCAGCTTTTATATTGTTTCTGGGCTGGTTTTATTGACATGGCAACCGTGTTCCAAAATATGCTTTGCTTCCAGAAAGAAAGAAAAATGGATGTGTAGATCTATTTGTTCATTCATTGTCATCACAGTCATGAGTATAGCATGTTTTTGGGAAGTGGAAACCCACACAGTCAAGAACCCAAGCTAAGGATTAAAAACTGGATCCTTTGAGCTGTGAGGTAGTATTACCATTATTGCACTGATGGCATCAGATAGCAGTGATCAGTTGTATATACTGTAATATTATTCAAGTAACACACACACAAAAAAGTTGTTCATCCAGGAACATGTGCTACTTGAACAAAACACATTGACAATGCTAGACACCAGTTTTCAGTCATCACTAAGCTTTTTGCACAATTTTGTTAAGGTATTTAAACTGCAAGCGTGTTTTAGATTTGTCTAAGTAAAGCGCAGTTTGCACAATTATGTCACAGAAAATTAATTAAAACTAGACAGAGGATCACACATGGAGATCGCGATAGCTTTAGAGCACAGTAGTGCTTCAGAGCAAAATGGCTTTCCGGGTAGATGTCATTAGTGTAGCTTATAGGGTGATAGAGCAGAAGCGTACACAGCAAGACGAGGGATTGTTTTCTTTGTAATCCTCGGATGTAAATGATTAAGGTGACAGGAGCACATTAACAGACTGTCTGAGAGCATCATGCTAATAGCACCGCGTGATATACTGGAAGCTTCTGTAGCTTTTGTGCAAATGAAATACTGAAACCTGCTCAAACACAACTCGAGGACAAATTTTACACAATGTGAGTTAAATCTGGAAAAAACTAAGTGAGAACATTCTGTACCATATTCGCCATGTTTAAATCCGTAGTGCAGACATTAAAGTCATAGTGTGGACAGGCGCTGTGTAAGAGCGCATGTGTGTATATAGTAGACTCCAGAGACGGCAGTGTGATTTGTACAGAAATGTGTATTCAGTTTATACATACAGTATATTTTTGTGATTTATCAGATATCATAGTAGTTTAGCCAGCAGGGTAGATATTGTCATCAGTACATATCTGTGTTGATTTGATTGTTTATCTCTTTTGTAATTCAGATTTACTGTTTCTTTCTGCTTTATTTTTATTCGTTTGGTTGGGATCAGGGCGATGAAAAGGAAGGGAGGTTGGAGGTTTGGGTCTTTCTGTCCTTGAGTAATGACTATAAATAAACAGCTCATCCAAACTGATGCAGAATCAGTGATGTTATACGTACATTTAATGTCATCACCTTATTATGAAAATCATCAGTTATTATATTTATTTGAACAGAAAAAATGTGTACGGCAAGAGATGAAACAAACCATGCATGCCTAATAGTATGTAAAAATCTTTTTTTATTTTCATATTTTATGCAAGTCTTTAAATGTTTCTTTTTTTCTGGGTTGGCTAAAGAAAATGGCATCTTTTCAGCTATGAGGCTTTAGCATTTTACTGTAAAACAAGCACCCCCAAACCTGAGTTATCCAAGTGAACTTGACTTGTCTTGGTATTTTTTATTTGTGTAAAGTATTACGTTGCACTACATTAAATCAATATTTAATTGATTTCTGTTAAACAAATATCATGACATGCACTTAATTTATTTTCTATTTTCTGTAACTAGCTCAGCTTAATTTTTTTAACCACTGACTGAGTATCCATTCTAATTGAAGTCTAGAAGCAGTTAAATTCTATTAATAAACATTTAAAATGGGCACTGTATAATGTGAATTTTAACCACAGCCGCTAAGGTATTAGAAGACTGACATGACCAATTTTCTTAGCATAGCTGTTCCTATGTAACTCTAAATCCCAACAGTGGAACAATGTAGTAAAGTAATTGCTGCTTTCCTGAAGGTTTGTAGCACTGCATAAAACTGAACTACATACAGTACATTGTTACCAATAAATTGTTCACTCTAAAAAATTTTGTCTTTTAAAGGTTAAAAGTCTATCTTCATTTTTTCAGGAATAACCATTAGAATTCTAATATAAAGTTTCCATCAAAACTATTACGAACATTGGTAAAAGTAGAAAAACAGTTGATTATATCTTAAATCACTTAATTTCATAATCTCTCTTTGGGTTTTACTAAAAAAAAAAAATATTTAGTCCTGACCAATTACTGCCCAGTAGCCATTTCTCTCACTGTACTACAGATACCGACTGGGGAGAATGAGAGCTACTAAAGTACATGCTTTTTCTGAAACACATAATTCCAATCGGCAACATCTTTTCGAAACTGTTGCTCATTGTGCATCTAAGGGCAGCTATATACACTTGGAGTAAGTGAATTGTTTTTGCCCAAGATCTTGTATTCATGACAATACACATACCAAAGCCTGTTAAATGAGAACATTGTGTTGGCAAGTTCATGTGTAAATGATTTCACACCACTTTTACCCATTGCTCCAAATTCCAATATTTATGTTCCCTAGAAAACTGAGGGCTTTCTTACGTACAAATGGTTTTCTTATGGCCAGACAGTTCTTTAGTCTGAGAGTTCAGATCACACTGTGCATATGGAAATGCTCTTACTTTTACCAATACTTATAGCAGTTATTTCAACTCTTTATTTATTTATTTATTGAAAATTATGCAACATCATCAAGCGTTTAAGTGATCTCTCATGGCCATGCCTAAATAATGCATTGCAGGGTCATTACTCAAATTCTAGTCATTTCAGCAATCTCTTCAGGTGCTTTCTGCACTTGATGTAGGACAATAATTTGACACCCCTGAACAGAAACATCTTTTGACGTGTTTGTTTAAAAAATGAAAAGCTACTAACTACATCAGTTAAGGTTAAAAGCCTGCTGAAAATACCAATCACTGCAGTAATTATCCTGTCAAAGGCTTTTTAAATATTAAATCCAAACTGCAACTTTTTTTTGCTGGGCAGTATACATTAAATCATAGACAACTGCTTTTCTGGGAGTCCTGAGTTACTGTATGATTATTAGAAATGTTTAATAGAAATGTACTGGACACTTGGGTATGTAGAGGTTTTATAACAATGATCTAAAGTACAGTATATGCCAAAGAATATCCAAGTGTCATATGAATAAGACACGTAATATATATTAGACACATAATCTAACAAAGCTTCCAGGTATACTGTACATGGACTGTCAAATTAGAGGGCAAACACATTTCGTATGCTACGGTTTAATTATGTTTTTATTACAATATGACATTTGCCTGACATTTGGCTTATGTGTAATTATATAACATCTTCAGTTCACGACTTGAATGTCTACACAATAACATTTACACAAAATGAGACAGCTAAACAAATGTGGACTGCAATAAAACAGGGAATTTTACACTCAGTGTTTATCAAGGGTAATAGCGACTATGTTTGCAGGATGACATATCATTAATTCCAAAGAAGCAGTAAGTTTATACAACATTACAATACATTTCAAACAGTCCAGAATTTAGATATAAGAAATTATTAAAAATAAACAGGATGACAAAAGATCCACAGGTGTAGAGGATTTATTCAAAGTCCATTTGGTGCATAATGCTTAACAGAAGAAGAAGAAGAAAAAAAACAAAAATACTATTTTCTTTTCCTTCACCTGCCTTCTGCATGGAGGGTCGAGCATGTTATCCACATATTCTTGTATACATGGTCTTTAAAAAATATATCATTGGTCTAGCTTTATTGTAGTTCGTAAGTGAAGAGAAAGTAGAGCTGCCCAACTTATCTTCCAATATCAGACAGACTGTGCACATCTGGACAGTGTGTGACTCGGTGTGTTTGCTCCATTGCTACAACTGACAAGAAAGTCTTCTGTGCCCTTGTCAGGTAAGACTAGGACCAGTGGGATTAGAACGAATGCACCCATATCAAGGATGCTTGTTATGGCAGCCATCTTGTCCTCAAATCCCACCTGAGTCCAAGAGAAATCACTTAAGCCACAGAAGCTAGTCTTCCTCACGGGTTTCCATGGTGACAGCAGAGTTTTCATGGAAGCACTCACTGAAGAAGGTGATGACAGAACTCAGCATGTAGTGTTTGCTGCTAATGTCATGGCCCTCATCAGGAAAAATCTAAAGCAATTCAAAAGGAAAGTGGCTGTATGCATACAGTTACAAAATAGATTGCATGGACAAAAGTAAACTCCAGGCTCTATTCATAGGGCCGCCATACTGACCTTTAAGGTATAGTTTACATTATGCATAGATAACAGCTTCACCAGCTCTGCTGTATGTTGGAAGTGAACAGAAGCTGCAAAAGAGAGAGTTTTAAAGTAATTACAGTGTGGAATAATATCCATAAATAAAGGGCTGCCAAGAGAACTACCAACTAACTTTTTGTTCTGGTATTTTCTGCCTATTTCATATCTTCATTTTTAAGTGGATTAATAACATAAATTAATTTGCATCATGTCACATCGAGATTCACATTCAGCAGCAGGGCTTGGTTGTCAGCAAGAGCTGGTTTATGTCAGTTTAACTGTCTTAACTGTATGGTCCTTGTGCAGAGTTCTGCTTAGCACTACAATAAAATTACAATGGACCACTGTTATTATCAAGGATTTCTAGTCAAATACCGTAGTTTACCAATCTGGCCAATGTCTGATTTCTAAAAATGGGCAGGAAAGCCATAAACCCAGCAAGTACCATGATCACATCTCTGTCTCTATCTCTTTAGATTAGTGGTAGTGTTCGGCCTTACACCAGGAAAAAAATATATAGATGGAAAATACTTTTATCAGATTTTAAAAAATCCAGCTCAGCAACTGTAGATGATTTATGCAGTCTCTCCTGCCTTTCTGATGATCCCCCTGCAGTTGGAATGAGCAGGGCTCTCTGTACCCATTTTTTTAAAGGTTGCGTTGAAGGTTGATGTTCAATAAGAACTTGCATGTGAAGATGAAAACCTCACCTTGGATTGCATCTTTGATTACTCAATTAAATTATCTAACCTTAGATTGATTACATCTTAGATCTTCAGCAGTTACATCATATGTATTTTGAAATAGTATCAACAGTCAGTCTGAACAGATCCCACTTTAAGAAAATACAAACAAGTGTCTTGGATGCTACAGGCAGGTGGCCTTGCAATACAAAGAAGTACAGTACAAGATTTGATCTGAGTGGGCATTACTGCCTCAACTCAAACAACCAGTTTCATCCAGGACATACTGTAAGAAGTGTGCATGTACTGTGAGCTCTGCTGATAGATGAAGGCAAACTGAATCTCTCACTTACCATCAGCTGTCCCATGTAGGATAAGAAACGTCTGCTTCTCAGAGGTGCTGATGTTAGACAGCAAACTAGAAATCTGACAAATACAAAAATCTATACAGTACCACACTATATACTGTTTGTATATGCATGCGATCTCTGATCTTTACTGTACCTATGTGCATGTATTACACATAACATTGCATAAGCCACATTATGATGTTACTTTCTGCGAAATTTATGATATAATAATGTGATCATATCATCAAGGACAATGCACAAATATGATGCAGAAAAAAAGCCTATCAGTGATGTTTATGTTAATTAATTAATTAAGTTGTGAGCACAGCATATGATACAGCATATCATAGGGGGTTATTGTAACTAAGAAGACACACTGATAAGCTATCAGCTAAGGTACAGCTAAGCTTATTCTTTTCAAAAGGACTTTCCCTTATTAGTTCTTGTCACAGCTATTACATTTAAAACTTTAAGCAGACTAGTTCTTAAAAACTGTTAGAGCCTAAATTGCATATAAATAAGTGGTGTGAACATGACCCCACTGCGTAAGTTATGCTTATCACATTTGGACCATCTGATAGCACCTAATGGTATAAAGGGTTAAATATTATAGATACGTTGTGATTAAAGACAGTGTGTCCTTTTCTCTTTAACTGTATGATTTATAATCCCCTTATTTAGTGTCACCTAGAAGTGGGTGGTTTGTCTTTCAAGTCTGATTCCGCTTAATGTTTTTTTCTGTCATGTTTTCTCAGCGAAGCCTCTGGCCTTTGCATTACAAATTTAGATCAACATATTTATTTCATTAATGTTATCATTTGCTTTTTATGCTTAAATGATTCATAGATCATTTTATGGCTTAAAAAACTAAAACTATTCCTCTGAAACCGGACAGGAACAGGGACTTGACTGAACATATAAGCCAAAAACTTACTATTATACTATACTAATATACTACAAAAAAAAAAAAACTATTTCTTAAGACTACATTAAAAATACAGTACAAGAAAGTCTGTATCTTTGAACACAAAATAAGAAGAAATGATTGTGGCTCAAGACCTTTGCACAGTACTGTACATCTTTCCTCTCCACTTACTATTAACCAGAAATACTGTAGGGGTCATAAATCAGGGTCATTTGAACATCTTCACTGCTTATAAATGTTTTTATTTCAATATAGGCCTTTAAATTGGATTAAAGCAACATGTACATAAATGTACATGAACACCATGCCAATATTAAGCATTTTTTATTTATTAAAAAAAACTTTTATTTTATTTTATCCATTGCTGTTTGTATTATTTTTAAAATCTCTTTATACATGATATTTTAAGAAGAAGACGGCAATAGAGCCTGGGTCACTAACTTACCTGATACTTGTTTTCATCCATGGATGGAAACCCAAAATATCGCTCTGTAAATGCTGAGGCTTCACAGATAAACAAATTAGCAACTTTTTATTACAGGTCACATACTTATTCTAAATTAGATATTTGAAATGGCTTTTCAGATCTCTAAAAGAAGACTCATACACGCATGGTTATATAGTTTGTGAGACATGATATGGTTAGTATGATTGTACTGTAATTGCTTCTGTGGTACCATAGAGTCTCCAGTTAGTAACGGGTGCCATGGCAACACCACAGCGGAATGGAGAGATGTCAGACAGGAGGAGAAGGGAGCTAAGGAAACCACCATATGCCTGCAGAACCACACACACACACACACACACACACACACACACACATACAGATATATTCTAAATGTTTGCACAACACACTTATGGCAGACTAACGGGTATAAAACTTAAAGGTTAAAATCTTTAATAGATCCAAGAATATGGATATCAAACAATGAAATAATGTAGGAGCGTCTTTTCTCACATCATTTATGTCTAATAAAAGGGCTCTACCTAAAGAACTGCAAAACTGGGTATAACATTTTTTTAACTGACATAGGTAATTCAATTTGCAAGATAGTAGAGTAACTTCCTCTATACAAAGGTACTATTAAACATAGTTTCCATCACACGCAATGCATTTGCGCCATCATTGAACCTGCTTCTTGAATCCACTTTGAAAATCCCCATCGTCACAGTCAATGGTCTCCCACTGCTCTACAGAATGTTACGGAGATAACAACAGCAATGTGCACAGATTGATGAAGTAGTGTAGAAAAGGGGAAACCATAAATGAAGGCCAACCACCTAGTGGTACACCATCTATTGCAACAAAGAGGATTTTCAAAAAGCATTAGAGAGATGCGTTCAATGATGCTAAGGTTTTATAATTGAAACAAAATATAATAACTCTGATCTCTTCACCTTGCCGAAAACGCCAACCCTGCTTCCATCAATGTACAACTGCTTTACTAGATACCTGGAAATACAAACAAGATTACTAAAGCTGATTTAATCCATATTAAAGGATTAAAGGTCATCAGATAGACTTAATGATATCATCAATCTAGCCAAGTACAATAGAAAACATACCTTAAACTAATAACCTTATGAAAACCATACTATTTTAAATAACTGTATGAATACTTGACTCCATCACAGTAATTTAACTCTGCATTACCTTACCAGGTTTTAAACCAATAATACTCTCACACTCTTCTGTCTATGGAATACCCTAATCATGTTGCTTAGCAACCAAAGTTTAATGGTTACAGTCTGTTTTAGGTTAAATATTATGAATAATGAATTCAATTACCTACTAAACATCGAATTTATCATTTTGTTTTTGCCACTGCTTTACACACAACACACAGCCTATCATGGCTTCCTAAATGTGTTTCCTCTCTTGGTTTCCTCGAAAAAAGGTTTATCCTTGTCACTGTGGCCTGTGGTTTGTTCATTAGGCTCCTAAATCTAAATCTTTAGCGGAATCTCTGTAAAGCTTCTTTGTGACAATTTATATATTTATATCTATTTAATATATATATTTCATACATTTTATTTATATAACCCTTTTTTGTAAAAGAGATATATAAATAAAAGTGAATTGAATAAGACTTTTATCCATAATGATAAGAAGCAGTACAATCTTATTATAACTGTAAAATCATAATAAATTATATGCACACACATACTAGATAGTTAAATGTACTCGTAGTTATTTAACATATTCACGTTGTTCCTAAATTGTCTTGAGCACCCTTCATTTCTTTGTATTAAATTTAATTTAATAAAATTTATAAAATGGGAACAAATATTTTAATGCAACGAGCTGTAAAGTGCCATTGATTAATTTATTCTCAATACCACTTTATTCAGTACAGGGTTGTAGGAATCCTATCCCAGGAGACTTCAGGCACTATGCGGGATACTCCCTGAACAGATGTACCTGTCAATCCATTGCAGGAAACACACACACAAAAAAGGCAATTTGGGAACACAAATTAATCTTGCATGTCTTTTGACGGTGAAACCCACAAAGCAAGGGAGAATAAGGTAGAACTCCAAAAGGTCGAAATTGATCCTCTATCACAGAGGTGCGATGCCACAGGGATAACCACTATGCCACCAAAGCCTCAATCTTTTAAAAAATGGTTGTTTATGAAACAACCTCAGAAACAAACTCATTTCCCCTCTTATCTGTTCCAACCACTCAGCATTCAGCATCATCAGTATACTAATCACCGGCCTGACCATCTGTCATTCTCTGCACCTGTTTCTCACTAGTTCATGCCTTATGTTAGAAGCTTTTTTACACTTGAATGATTCATGGGTCACACTGAATAAACAAAAACATTCCTCTGAAACAGATCAGGTACAGGTACAGGCACTGGACTGAAAATGAGAGCCTAAACCTTCCACAAATGAGAGCCAAAAAAGACCTTCGAGAGGCCTGGAGAACTAATGCTCAACTCTACATTAAAAATACAAGAAAGGCTGGCTCTCTGGGAGCAAAGTATGAATAAATGAGTTGTGGCTCGAGACTTTTGTGCAGTACTGTGTAAGACATAACAGATAGAAGGACACTGTCTCTTACTCTAGAGCAGCAAGGTGATCCTGGAGCTCCACCACTCCTAGGCGTTTGTGCACTTCCTGTAGAGTCTTTTGTCCCTGGAAACCACTACCTCCACCATCCAAACGAGCTACAATCACATTGTCCGAGCTCACAAGTACAGAGTCCCAGTCCAGATGAAATTTTTCACTCACCTGCTGACCACCAGGAGCACTGTCACTAACAAAAAAAAGGAGTTAATGCTGGTTGGTTTGTGTGTGTGTGCGCGAGTATACCACATTGCAAACAGACTGAAAGCAGACTGAACAAAAGTGTCATGAAATCAATAGCAGGTGATAGGTAATCAGTGATGTGCCAGGATTAATAAAGCACTACCAGAGTGTGTGTCACGCTTCTGCAATACACTGCTCTAATTAGACACCAACAGCAATGTGGGAACGCTCCCACATGTTTAACGCTGGAATTTGCAGAATGAGTATCTACATTTAAAATGATTGGTTTTGAATGCAAAAACTAATTATCGATGTGATAAAAAAACTGAAAAATTATGTTCCTTTTGTGATTTGTTTATAATAAAAATCTTGTTTATAATAAAAATTACTTTTCAAATAATTGAAATGAGCTTAATTTTCATAATTATTAAAAAGTAATCTGTGTAATGGGTTGAAAAAGTTTTTTAAATGTTCTTTCCAATGTGGTTTAATATAAACTATTACATGATGAAGCTAATATTAGCAAAAGCGTTATTTAATTGATTACACAATTTCACTAATGCGTTATTTGATTTCAATCTTTACCATATGTTTCATTTAATAGGTGTTTAAGAAAATTGAAGTGTTTTTGTGACATTTCCTGAATGAGTGTTTTTGCTTTGTGACTAATAAGATGAATAAGATTACCAAAAAAACAATTACAAACTTTCTTTTTAATTGAACAGGTTTTAGTTGCGATTTTCTCTTTTGTAAATGTAAAATGTCTTTTAAGGCTTTGGTGCTGTTCATGCTTTTTGTCCTGAACACACAATAGGTGTTTATATTTTGTGTGTGTGAGTATGATGGAGAATAATGGGTGAACGTACAGTATGAAAAGCAGAGGATACTGATTACTCTCATCAAAATCCACAGGGAAGCTGAGCTCCAGTCGCAGTGCTGCAAACACACAGCTCATTATAACAGCTTTCACTATGAACAAACATGCATCTCAGTACCATATTTAGTGTACTTTATGCATGGTCACAAACTGTCTAAAAAAATCGTTATGTTTTGGCTGACCATTGTATCTCATATCAGTGTTGATGACAGTTAATTTGTTACCATGGTTATTAGAGGGTATGATTGTGATTTCTCTGCGGGGGATGTTCTTCTGCCTGAGCCAGTCCCTGAACTCCAAACCAGAATCTACTGTCATATAACCTAAAAAAAATAAAAGAGGAAACATTTCAGACATGTAGCCTTAAAACTTGCATAAAAATCCTCTTCATGAGACAATTTTCCAAATTTGATATGAAAGACATATTGATAGTTCATAATAATAAATACTTCATTAAAACGTAAATAGATACTATACATACACAGTATATATAAAGTACTGTATATATTTACTTTTTAATGGGAAAAAACTGAAGGAAATCTGAAGGTACTGTAGCTGTTGGGAAATCAATAAATAATTTAAAATTCTGATAACTCATCTTTTCAGAATAAAAAAAAAAAAGCATTATACATTTAAGAATGCGTTAATCTGTTTATCAATTTATTTATTTATTTTTTGTCATCCCATTTGTGTCATATGGCCAGAGATTCATGGTCATCATGACAGCTGTATATATACGATTTTGGTCATATTGAATTTAGTTCCAATTCTTTGGTAAGGATTTGCACTAGGTGTGTGCCCATGTGTGCCCACCATGTGCCCATTGGGATTTATGGTCATTCAGTCCCAAAAGCTGAGATAAGGCACTAATATTGGGTAAAAAGATCTGGGACGCAGTCAGTGTTTCAGTTCATTCCTAATGTTTTCCAGTTCAGACCACATGAGTTCTTCTACAGCATTTTCGGCAAACTTAAATCGGGAACAGATGTGAACTGCTGTAAAGGGAATTTTTAATGCTACATCATACAAAGCCATTCTATACAGTTGTGTCCTTTCAAATTTGTGCCAACAGTTTGGGGAAGACAAGATCGTGATTTAATGGTCAGGTGCCCACATCCCTTTGGCCAATACAGGGTAGCTCATCCAAGTAAAGCTCCATTAATTTAAATTCTGCATCTCACCACAAAAGCTAAAAATTCCATTAAAATTCCACTAAAACATGCCCACTTACTGTACATTTATATCCATAACCTTATCTATATATGGAAAACAGCAATGGAATTATGCCAACCCATAAAGGAATGCATGTTTACAATAAGCAACAAGGAATCGCTCCGATTATCAGCATCATCCACATCAGTCTCTTTCTCATAACCTAATATAAAAATCACACACATCTGTCATAGTTGTACTGAACTATACTTCACATCAGCCCCAACAATTCACTGATTACCTGTGTCATTCATTTTTCTTGTTTAAACACCACTATTTATGTTTCTGTTTTCAGCATATCCTTGTCAAGTCTCTCACTTGTATGTATTCGCCAGTTTCATCCATTGTCTGTATGTTCTTACATTAAGTCATCGTAAGTGTGCTAAATTATTGTTAAAAAATTGTTCACTGTGTTTATGCTTCACAAAAAAAATCATCAGTATTAAGTGAAAGCTACAACAGGAAATGCGTAAGGAAATGCATTAAAGCCTAGAACAAGCAGGTTCAGGGAAACCAAGCGTGGCTTGACTGGAGCAATACCAAAATGTCCCCATCATCCCTTAAGAAATTTTGGTTTTGGTGGTGGTGAGAGGGAATTTGGTGAGAGGCCAACAAGGTGGCCTTTCCAGCACAGCCCAAGCCAAAAATACAATGTGTGGCCATGCAAGCTGCAGACAAAACCTTGTGTATTCAACCTCGAACAATGACTCTGGTGAAGATGTCTTTGCCCCACAACCTGCCCAACTTAAACTGTACTTTTTTTTCATGAGAGTCATTCCAACTTTCTGTTACACCGCAGACATTGGTACATCACTCAGCTTCACCTCAGTTTTTACTCTGTCTCCTCACTATATAGAGTACTTTGCTTTGTCTTAGTCCCCTGAGGAAGTCGCTCAGGAACAGGGTCATCATGGACAATTTGACAGCCCAAAAGTTGCAAAAAAATAAATAAATAAATACACACAGAACTACTATTCCGAACATAGGAAATTAACCAGCATGCACACTGTAATCCAAAATAGGTTTCCAAAAATATATTGCCATAGGCCTAAAATGCAAATACTGTTCTCACCAGTCAGTGTTATGTGTATGCATTAAAGAAGGTCAGAATGTTCCCCAGCTATGTTTTTCATTGTTAGGTAAAAATCAAGTGCAGCAATTATCAGGCTGAAAATCAAGCCAGTAATTATCTGATCATTCGCATGGCATGTAATAATTTCATTTATTTCTGAAGACATTACTGGCAATAGGCCCAGGAAAGTAGAAGACAGTCAAAAAAGACAAAAAGAATCAATGAAAAGACAGAAAGTGTTCTCTAATTAGGGTTGTAATTATGGTCTAAATCATTTATTCTTAGTGACTGTGTGTGGGTGTGTTTAATACTTACTGCTTATGTTAGCAAGCTGGTGCACAGTAGTTCTGGGACTACCAGGCCCTGAGGAAAGACAAAACTTGAACACTCTTAACCACTCAGCAAAATAAATCACTTGAGGTACTGTATGTTCTTACTGCACTGTAAGAATCTGCAGGATATTAGCAGAAAATCACTACAATGTGTTGTTTCAAATGTAAAAGAAGGAGCATGTCAGTGCTTTTTTTTTTACTTTGTGTCTGTTTACTTAAATGATTTTCCCTTTACTAATAAAACGACAGTAAGTGTGTTTACCTGAAGCCATTTATTATTGCTGTTTGGTCTACAAACCTTTCTGAGAAAGATATTTTCTGTGAATCTTTCTGAAAAAAACATATTGAATATTTTTTTTTATATATTTCTGTCTGCACATGCACCTTACAGTCCAACCGGCAAAACAGTACACACAACAAGCCAGGCCACCTAGGGCCACCTTTTTCCATTGCCCTATGGTTGAATTGTGATGCTCACATTACCAGTTTCAGCTAATTGTGCTACAGTCGCTATTCAGTGCAATTGGAGCAGACAGGCTAGCCATTGCTTCCCATGCACATCAGTGTGCCTCAGGTGGACATAACTCTGTCACCAGTTTACTGGTTACACATTCTTGGACCACTTTTGGTCGGTAATAAATATTGCACATTGGAAACACCCTAGAAGACCTATTGTTGTGAAAAAGCTTTGACCCAGTCATCCAGTCATCAAAATTTCCTTGCAAAAGTCACCAAAATCCATGAAAGTTCATATTTTTCTAGTTTCCAACACATTAACTTACTGATTGTTTTCTTGCTGCCTAATACTGTACGTAACATGGGGCCAGGGGTAGCTCAGTGGTTAAGGCATTGCACTACGATTCAGAAGATCCCAGGTTCAAACCCCACAACCACTGAGTTGCCACTGTTGGGCCCTTGAGCAAGGCCCTTAAACCTTCAACTGCTCAGATGTGTAATGAGATAAAAAAAATTAAGTCGCTCTGGATAAAAGCATCTGCCAAATGCCATACCATTAAAACCACTGACAGGTGAATGACATGGATTACCTCATTACACCTGGAAGTTCTGGGTTCACAGTGTGCAACATTATGCATAAACAAGAGTAAACACATTGAAAAAACTTGTAACTTCTAACTTTCATCCAACATTCTTATAACTTGAAGCAGCATTGTGGGTTGATTTACTGTCAAGATTAGAAAATTCCTAATTTCTAAATTCCTACAAACTTCTTACTTTAAAATTAACATGTTTTAATTTTCTGTCTGATTTAAACCTTATTTCCTCATTTAAAAAGAGAGATGTGTAAAAGCTGATGATGAAGAGGTGCGAACCTGCACAATGCAGCAGTACTGTTTGTAAATCCGGACTCAACACAGCATCATAGTATGAGCAGTGAGGCTTGAACAGGGAACATGTCAAACACTTTCGATGAAAAAGATCCACTGTCTTCACCCTAGATATTAGCAGAAATTAAAACAAGAGACCAATCCTTAGACAGCTATTCAAATGCTCAAATAGTAGATTAAGATGTATAAAAAACATAATAATCAACTACAGGAGAAATGGACATGCCATAACTCACCTGTACAGGTGTCTTTGTGAGACTCCATCCTCTGTGCTGATGTAATACCTATATAAACAAGAATGACTTGCATGTAGTCAGACACATTTTTATTTAGCCAAATGTTTGCCTGAGTCAAGAAAGTCTCTAATGTTCTGGCCACAGGTCATTGGTATTTTTGAGGACTTTCATGCAGCTTCCATTTTGTTAATTGTTATTCTGATTTATGTAATACTGTCATGTTTTTTCTCACTTTGTTTTTCATAAACACATGTTAATGTATTAATTATGCGGGGGTTCAAGTTAAACCGGGACTTTTGATAAAATTTCTTATAAATGAAGGTGTAAATCTGACATTTACGGAAGACTTTAAGTAGAGTATGATGATGAAACTGCAAAACATTTAAATTGTTGTGGTGTATTGAGAAAACTTTCTACCTTGATGGTATCCAGGCACCAGGATAAGTGTAGCAGGTGATTATACAGAGAAATCAAGGTAGTTTTTCCTCATAATTATATTCTGTTTTTCAGCACATTCAAAAGTCCCGGTTTAAATTGAACGCTCCTCTTATGTATTTATTTATTTGGAAAACTGAGCCTCTATGGCTCTATCAGTTTTATTTCTATTATTTTAATTTAGAACAGAAATATTTTTCATAAAACTAGGTAGACAGAAAGTGTGTAAAGAAGAGAAAGGGTGGTTCTGGGTCTGTGTGTGTGTGATAGATACTCATGTATACTCATGCAAAACCACAAAATGTTCCATATTTATTCTAGAAAGATGATTGGAAAAGGATTAGAGAGAAATATTAAAAAGCGAATATAAAAAATGTAACACATCTACAATCCAAGCCATATGTAAGGATCCCCAAATTCTGATGCTGCCACCACCATGGGGACCTTGCCTTTATTATATGCCTCAAAGGTTCTACATTCTACATACAGTACATAAATACATGACAAGTGTATGATAATTACTTCTCAACATAAATGTGATTTATAGTATTTATAGTAGTTCAGTCACATACCCTATTATAAAACAGTATGCACACTTACTGTATAATATCAGGTCCCTGCATTTTTCCCCCCTTAAATTTCAAACACAAGGTGTTTTTTGACTACTATAACATATTAAAGGAATAAAAAGATCTGACATGCTCTATCTTGTTTTCCTTTTTATTTCTGTCACTAAAACCTGTAATTTAATAGGGCTGTCTAGACTTTCAAGAACCATTGTACATGTCTATATGAGACTTACACAGCTTTCAGGCTTTCATCATAACCTAGCATTTTAGTAACCTCCCAGTTGCCAGAAGTCAGGTGTCGCACACTGACCTCTCCGTCAGTATGCTGTGCATCAGAGAGAGAGAGAGAGAGAGAGAGAGAGAGGGAGAGGGAGAAAACAGTGGTGACAAAAATATAGACTCTTTGTATGTCCTTTTTATAAACTTGTGTACATACAGTATACACACACACACACACACACACACACACACACAAAACACAAACACTTTGCTGTGGTAGGGAGAACATTAAGGAGAACTATAAGACAGTCAGCTCCCATATATTATTCACGTTGTCAGTTTACTTGTGAAGATTTTTCTTGGGATAATACAATAAACACTGAAGTGAATAATAAAGTGAAAAACTGTTAACGATGTACCTGTTCTGACATCATGGTGAGGTGGCGGAAAGATCCCTGGCTGCCATGTTTTATGGGTAAAGTAATAAAAAACGTTGCTCCATCTTTAGAGAACAAAGGCTTCTCATTCTGTACCACTCACACAGAAGAACAACATTTACTCCACCTAATATATTATATCTGAGGGAAGCTGAGTCTATAATAAAAAGCTGTTATCATTTGATTACCTGGCGGTCGATCCACTTGTCTGACGTCATCACATGCTTCTATAGTGGGAAAATCCCAGATAAATACTTACAGTTATTTGGACAACAAAAGCACTTGTTCACATGTACAGTGGTTACTCATGCGGTATACTGATTCTACCGCCACGCCTCACGATGGCAGCATTTGGGTTTGTGCATTTGCTGGCTTCTACCGCTGAGTGGCGCTATATAACTATAGACTGACGCCTCGGGCATCAGTTTATTCTCTCAAGGATTAATGAGCCACGTTCCTTTAGAGCTGCACGTAGTAGCGGATAAACTACTAAAAAGTGAAACATTGTAGGTGAACAAATTCATAATCACAGTATTAAAATTACAGTACAACTGTACAAAGGATCGAATTTAAGCAAAGTAAACGTTAACACAGTGAGCCTTTAGATTTTATCATGTGTAATTAAAAAAGCTACACATGTATGTTTTTTGACATCTTATATTCTGTGTTCTTTAAATTAGATTTATTAACTGAAATAAACGAAAATAAATGACCATAAAAATTTTAACATTGTCAGGACATGCTACTGCATCAGCAGATGTCGATGTGTTTTTGCGTTAATAAATACTTATAAAAATAAATACTTACAGTTTTTTGGACAACAAAAGCACTTGTTCACATGTACAGTAGTAGGTGTTCGCATGTGCATATTTGCATGTGCATTGTTCAAGAAGAGCAATGATATTTGTGTGTCTGTAAAGCCGTGTCAGATGTCACTCACCCGTTCACACTCTCCAGTGTGTATGTGACACAACGTGAGGATGGAAGTGTTCTGAGCTCTGTTGAGCCAGCGCACAGTCACATGTTGCTCAGTCACCCACCGGACCATGGTTATGTAGTACTCACTAGCAATTAAACCCCACCAACACAAACATTTTTACGAGCTGCATCGACATGGCACTTATTTCACTGCAATTAGCCATTATCAGACATTTAGGTGGTTTTCTTGTGTGGTACCTTTTTTCTAGACTACTAGGGGGCAGAAGCTCGATGGTTGGAGATGAACCATTCAGAGTAACCACATTCAGCTTCACTGTAGGGTTAACCTGGCCAACCTGATGAACACACACACACACACACACACTTGTCTTAGTAACCTTATGTGAACTTTCCCTTGGCATAATTAATAATGAAGCTAATTAACGTTATGACTATTCTTCAAAGGCTTGACCTTAGTATGGTTTCGCTTATTTAAGTTTTTTAATATTAAAACTGAATAAAGGTTTTATTTACTTTTTATTTACTATTTATTTATTTATTTATTTATATATATAAGTACACAGCTAAACATGCCTACAAGACACAACTCTTGGCTATTCTTATTCTTGTGGTTACATTTTATCCCCACCATTATATAATTAATTACATAGAACATTGGGTATTCAAATGCATTAAAATATTTATGAACCTATAACGTTTAACTGCCACTGACAAATGGCTTCCCAGACAATATATATATGCTTATACAACACCACAGTTGAATTTTCAAAGATGGGCATTAATTTTCTATAAAACCATTGCTCTTGGCTCTAACGTAAACCAGGCAGTTGATAAATAGCTTAATATTAATGCATTAGTTCTAATACAGTATCAGCTCATTCAAGACGTTTTAAAGGCAGACACTCAACAACACATTTCCAAAATGTGGAAACATTTTCTGGTTACCGAACTCGGGTGTCAGAACCTAGTAAAAGTCAGTCATTTCGACACAGGAGTTTTCAGAACAGAAAAGATTGTGGTTTCTTGTTTCACCTTGCATGTATCCTTTTCACATAGCAGCATGGTTTGTTGTTTTGGTGTTTTTTTCCTTACTCAATACATAAGGTATAAAATTGATTTTAGATGACAACAGAAGACATATGGAGAGTCATCCATAGAAGAATGATAACTATCAATAAATAAATAAATAAAAAAATTTTTACAAATGTTTTAAAAATGCTTTCATATTCCATTTTGGATTTCCTGCCTTTAGATGCATGGTAAAAAAAAAAAAAAAAAAAAACAGGAAAAAAAAAGAAAAATAAATAGCAGCTAAATTCGTTCTGACAGAACTAACACACTCACACAATGTAAGACTCAAAGTATCACAGATTACTCTACTTATCCCCTACAGGTGTTCTGTAGTCTGGCAACAGTTCATATAATTAGTTAGGTACTGGGTAGATAATATGCATATGAATGCAGTAATGCAGCAGCTGAGGCTTGGACTTTGAGCCAAATCCTGTCAGACCTTCCACAGACTTCACAGCGAGAGCTAATAGGAACAGAGAGACGAAAGAGGGGGAAAATGTGTCAGACAGTAAGCTGTGCCCTTTACTGAGGTCTCTGAATAATTGAAATGGTAGTTAAATGTGGTAGTGAAACAGCAAAAAATTCAATCATAGTTGAAGATGGTGTGCATACTGATTACCTGTCTTAAAGAGTGTGTTGCAGTTATATGCCACATACTATAATGAGCGATGGGAAGTTTAGTAGTCTCATTTGATGTGACTCAAAGTTCTCTGATGGTCAGATGCTCCATAAATTCAAAGGCATAACCATCACCATAATTGTAACATCGAAAAACATAAAAAATTTAATATTATATATACTTTCTATCTCTCTCTATTACTGCTGTCATCTGACAGTTACATTCAGTCCTGAGGCTATTCTTCCAGTGTAGTGTAGTGTGTGTGTGTGTGTGTGTGTGTGTGTGTGTGTGTGTGTGTGTGTAATGATGTTTTTGTAGTCGTGTTAGGCTGTAGTGCTGTCATTATGCATGGTGCTGTTTTCAGGAAAAAATGAGCTGCTGTCTTCTTTACAGACACACACACACACAGTGTTCACAAAAACACTGAGGGTTTTCTACAGAAAATGTATTACTTATACACATACAGTATATGTATAGAGATACATGATGTGGATTTATACAGTATGTGTGTATATCTATTTATTGTATATCTATTGTGTGTGTGTGTGTGTGTGTGTGTGTGTGTGTGTGTGTGTGTGTGCTTCAATTTAATTAGAATTGCTTTAATTGATTCTGGTGCCCTTGGACTAAAAAGCATATTTATTCTGAATTCATTCCATCTGGTTGTCCAAGCTAAACATGAAATATAAAAACACTCTACATATGCAAATGTGCCTTTATGGGTCAGCTGAGCTATTCGAGTACATGTAGTCTGCAGTTCTATGAATAAAACAGGAGTCTCAGCTGAATGATGAAGGATGTACATTATTAACCTCTTACTCTCTGGAGCTTTGTGAGGAAGTTCAGTCAGAAAGTAAGTTTATGTGTTAGCATGTGTGGATGTGCACAATGCTTAATCTTTAAAGCTCCCATGCTTTACTATGTTCTAACAAGTTAGAATAGGTTATTAATGTCCCTCTAAGTGTACCTGTTAAAACTCCAGCAGAAATATCTCTTACAGTTCAATGTCTAGGTATCCTTCGCTGAAGCAGATTTGATGTCTCTGTTCAGTTTCCCCAGTGCTGTTTTATTTATTTGGCAACAGTGCTAACACACCCTTTACAGCACTTAAAAACAAATGGCCTATGATATTTATAATAATCATTGTTGTGTTTTAACGTGAATATCACTATAAAAAACAATCACAAATTGACATTCCTATCAATACAAAAGATGCTAGGTTAGCTGTTTGCAATTAACCAGTAATAGCTAACCTGCCCTTTTTTGGCATTCAAAAACAGACTATTAAATATAGCTCTGCATGAATTACATTTTATTACATATTAATTTACACAGATTAAAACTGAGGACATCATGGCAAGGTAAGGTATAATACCCATATCCACACAAAAGGAGCTGAATTTGTTGTTTATGGTTGAATGCTAACAGCTAATTCACCCTTCTTAAGCTCTTAAAAAGATGTATCATTAGAATTAACTTTATGTTTTACACGTTTCATTGCTAAACAGGTGAAATTATCAAAATGCCCTATTTTATTTTATTGTGTCTAAAGACCTGTATTAGCCTCAATGTTTAGAGACTATTCTGCAGTATTACTTTTTAAGTTTAAACTGTTCCGTGCAGTCTATAATAATCTGAACATGTTCTTTGTGACTTTATTAAAATGCTGATGGTTGTCGAATTAATTAAATACATTATAAATACGGAAAAAGTCACAGTTTAAAAAAAGAATAATAATAAATAAACTACCTATTACCTAAGCTGTTGTATTTTTATAATATTGTGTGTCTGTAGTAAAATAGTAGTACATTGAAGCAATTCCGTCTCCAATTATTGTTAGATATATTGTGATTGTTTTACTACAAAACCTAAATTTTGAGTAGCAAATAATATTAACTATTTTATTTATAATATAATTGTTCATAGACATGTACTGTAGAATGAGAAAATAATATGCAAGGGGTGTTCAAGTCAAACTGGGACTTTTTTCACAGTGAAATTTCTTGCGTATGAATGCGTTATTATGTATTTTAAGTTACAGTATGTATTTTTGTTGATAATTACATTCAAGATGGGGCCAGGGGTAAGGCATTGGATTACGGTTCGGAAGATCCCAGGTTCAAACCCCACAACCACCAAGTTGCCACTGTTGGGCCCTTGAGCAAGGCTCTTAACCCTCAACTGCTCAGATGGGTAATGAGATAAAAATGTAAGTTGCTCTGGATAAGAGCGTCTGCCAAATGCCTAAATGTAAGATGTATTTTGGAGAAAGTAAGATGATAGCATTAGCCTTGAATATGTAGAGAAACGAGATATAATTAAACCTCTGAGCTTACCACATTTAATACCACACATAATTTATACCATGCTAAACAATGTTTCTTCATACAGATGCAGTGATACGAGGTGGTAGGAAAAAGTTTTAAAATTTGCTCTGTTTACAAGCTCAGTTTTTTGCCATACGTCCTCCCTCAGATGCCTTTAAACCTGGCAGTAGAAATCACTATTGACAGTCTAGCCCCTAGGGACGAATTCTGAATGCACAATGCCACGAATGTTGAAAAAGATGATGAGCTTGCACTTAGTCGATCTGTGGACCTGCCCCAACTTTTTTGGTTGTGGAGATGATATGCTCTTTCACTGTGAAGACTGATGCTTCATTTTATGGTTGTACACATACATCCAAGTTTTGTCACCAGTAATGATCCTTGACATGAAGGACGAGTCATCCATGGCTTGCTTTTGGACTTATTGGTGGACCTCAATGCGATGTTCCTCCTGCTCCTGAGTCAGCAGCCTGGGGACAAACTTGGATGTTTAAATCACTTGTGAGAATTGCCTGGATGGTTCCGTATGACACACGAACAATGGCAGCATTGTTGTGGATTGTTCTCTGATGATCTCAGATGCCCAGTTTTATGCAGAATTTTACATTTGCTATTTGTTTTAACTTATGTGGTAGCAGATGTGGTAATGCACTTGGTCAGAATAGCACCAGTTGCACAGCTTCCGATATACACATGACAATGTCTTTTGGCACACTCACTTATAAAGGTCAGTGCTCCCTGTGACTAAGCCTACTGCCTTGTGCTTGCCATCTGTTGGTGTGTTAAAAAACTATATTACCTGGTATTAAAGCACGCAAAAGCCTTGCTGTCTACCAGTACTTTGCTGCGGGCTGGCAAAATAAAGACAGGCTATAATTTCTTGCCTAATGTTATGCTTGATTTGTCATTGTAACATCATACTGTAACTGTCATGTGACAGTGTACAAATATGTGATTTATACTGGATCTTTTGTAATTTACTAGAAATAGTGTTAGCTCATGCTGTGCTTCTAATGCGAATGAGACAATTCTATGGCATATGTTGTGCTTTATGCTTTTTTAAATCATGTCCAGGTCCTACGGAGGTGGCGGATGGGTCCTTCTGCAGGTGTTTGAAGAGGCGGAGCTGCCTGATTCCGCATGGCTGGTGACAAATGAGGAAATGAATGATGGATCTCTCGCTTCCACCACATTAAAAAAAGCAGCGTGGTGAGCTATGTCTGGGGTCCAATGTGTCAGAGTAACAACAATTAAATGTCAGAGCCTATTGTTGGAGACTTACAAAAGGGCACATGTCCCTTCTAAAGCATGTGCTGTCGCAGCACCAGCTATTTCAATCCAGCCACTGATGAGGAAGAGAAGTCATAAGAGCTCGAGGCCGTGTCAATAGATGGCTTTGAGGGGCCAGCTAGACCAGGAGAAATCATTCTGTCGCTCCAAAGCCGCCAAGGAGGATCCTTCTGAAGACGCGAGTGGCATGTAAGCACAATACCCTGCGTGCCAGGGATGGTATTAAAGCGAAACTGCAGTGCTGTTGATGCACCAGCTCAAGCATGCTGTGCACGCTATGCTTTTGATGCACCAGTTCGAGCTCGCTATGCATGCTACGCTGTTGAGGCACCAGCCCACGTATACACTGCCACCCTTTTTCCTAGCTCATCTTTATTAAAGAGTGTCACCGCCATATCCACCCGAGCTCGCCATATAAAGGTAAGAGGACAAAGTGTTACCCTGTCACCTGCTCAAGCTTAGCTTTGGGACCTGTGTGCTGCCATGCCAATCCACCTTATAGAAACCACAGCATTAAGGCGGCCAGACGGAACACTCATCTCACCTGTTTGAGTTCAGGACACCAAGGCAGGTTAAATGCCTACCACTGCTCCATGCACTAGAGCTCACGGCACAAGGTTGGACAAGACACTGACTGACCTGCAAAAGTAGGATGTAGCATGGAAAAAGTGCCATGGACAATTAAATACCATAAGCAAGCACATCCAGGCTCTCTGCCACTCCATCACTGTCCATGTCCAGTGCCCCTCTGCCAGCTGGGCACTGCCAGGACCTGTACCTGTGCCAGGTCCTCCCTCCTTTTACTTTATTCCTCCTTAGTTTCCCTCCCTTTTCCCATTATCCTTAATAAAACTACCCTTTTCCCATAAAACCTTGCCTTGTGTCTGTGACTGTGGTGCCACCCAAGTCAAAGATTTTACACAAGCTTTCTATGATTAATAGCTAACTGTTCTGTGGTACTGTGGAAAGCTAGTGCACTATGTAGGGTATAAAATCACTCAGAACACTTTACCACCCTACTGTACATATACACCCTTACAAATATCAACTAGTGCCCTTGATCAGAGGTTTGAGAAAGATTTTGCATTTAGCCTTGTGTTAAAAGCTATTTAGCTTTGTAGATTAGATTAGCCTTGAATAAAACAACATGGATGATTCAAAGGCAAGTTGGAAAGACTTGCAATTGCTAGGGTGACAAAGTGTTGTTTAAGATGCAAAATGTTATCAGATATATTTTCTTGCTGAAACTGCTACAGTACCATGGCTGGTTTTGTGCACTTTAACAATATACATTATCCCAAAAAGCTTTACTGAAATTTGAATATAATTTTTTTAATATAATATATAATATAATTTAAACATAATATATAAAAACTTTTAAGGAAGAAACTTTGGAAGCAACCAGACTCAAAAGAGCTTCTTCGAGATGACAACAGATAATATGATTTTAATATAAAATTCAGATCTGAGTAAATTATTTCTTTAGTATGTAATTTGGATTCACCTCCAAACACATGGACAGTTTTTTCCTCGAATACTAAGCTCCCTATAACCTTCTTACAGTAAGTTCATTCTGAAAATCCACCTTCTGTTCTCCAAGATCTACACACACATACAGAAAGGTAAGTTCTGAGTAGCTATTTCACCAGGGTGGGAAGAGAAACACAGACAGAGGGAGAACCTCTGGGCAACAGCCTAGGCTCAAATCCCAGGCCCTGGAGCTATTAGACCGACTGTGCCCTCCTTGTTTGATTACTGCCAAGGTTTTAAAAAATAGTCCAAAAGTACCTGTAAATAAATATTAGGCCTTTCAATGAGTGTACATAACTGTGTAAAGCGTGTACCTTTGGGTAAGGGTAGGACATTCCTCGTGGGTAGAGAACCCCAGTAAAGCGAGGTAGCAGCATGTTTGGTACAAGAGTATCATTAATGGTGAGGAATGCAAGGCTGGATCCAGATGAAGACCACCAGTGAGCTACCGGTGAGTGCAGCACCTCCTCTACCAGCCAAGCAAAAGCAACAGAAATCACAAACATATGAATTAGATTCAACAAACACATGAATTAGATTTGAACATCCCACTTTTAATGTTTACTACATGTGATTTAAAGAACTGCATTATACAAAGCCAGGCCAAAAAATAGTCACTGTTTCAGGAACATCAAATTGGCCTGGATCAAGCATATAGGTCTAGCATGTGTTTAATAGTGAAAGTAAGAGCTTCCCACGTGCAATATATGACAAGAACTTACAGATAGTCAAATCACAGGTAGAAAACCACTTAGTCATGAGACAAATGAATAAAGTTTAAATATGCCAGGGGGCATAAAGATTGTACGGTTGAACAATGAAAAAATTTCATGAGGACTGATGAATCCAGATTTACCCTCTTTCAGAGTTATGGGTAAGTCAGGGTAAGAAGGGAAGAGCATGAAGCGATGCACCCATCATGCATAGTGCCCATGGTAAAATCCTCCAGAGGCAGTGTTATGATCTGGGGTTGGTTGAATTGGTCAGATTAAGCAAAGTGATGGATGACAGTGAAATGAAGTCAATTGACTACTTGAATAGACTAAATGGCCAGGTTTACCATCAATGCAGTTTTCTTCACTGATGGTCAGCTGAAATCTATCAATCCCTGCAATTATCCAGTGTAATTATCGAATCCATACTTGCTTATTTCATCCTAAATGGCGACTTTTAGAGATAGGCAGTGTATATAGTCTTTGAACAATGTGTATATAGTCTTTTTAAAGTGCACTTTAAATATCTTTTACTTTTTTTATCCTTTAGAGATCTTTCAAGACATTGTAAAATCATAGTCATTATGGACCACACTAAGTGATTCAAGCTTCTTCCACATACAACCACAGACATGGCCTTATTAACCTAATTGACATTACATGTGCACTGCTGCTTTACAGCTAAATCAGTGCAATCATAAGCAGTTCAGGTAATTATATTTAAATAGAGGGAATTGCCCTCGATAATGAAAAAAATAGATCATGGCTGCAAACAGCAGCATATTGCAGCACTGCTGGAGTGCAATCTGTCCAACAGCAGAACGTCCACACAGGGAACACATTAAACATATTTATTTTAGCTTGGAGTGAAAAATTGATGTGAAACACCATATATTTCTTTTTCATTTAGAAGCTTCTTTATTTTACTGTAAATCTACACAAATAATATATTCTTAAGAAATTCATTACAGAAGAAATATACAGTATTTATGTGTGAAATCTTTCTGTGTCAAATACACTGACTGGCCAAAAAAGTAAAACTACATTGAATACTTCATTCGCAATATTTTGTTGGGCCGACTTTTGCTTTGATTATTACCATGGAATCATTCTGATGAGCATATTTAATGTCACAACATTTTTTCTTTATCCATAGTCACATTAATTTCTCTCCAAGATCTTGTATTGATTATGGGAGAGTCTAACTGCTGCAGCACATCAAAAAGATTCTCAAAAGGGTTAAGGTCTCGACTCTATAGTGGCCCATCCATGTACGTAAAGGATGTCTCATGATTACTGAAACACTCTTTCACAAATTGAACCTGGCATTGTGATCTTAGAATATGCCCATGCAATTAGGAAATAAAAAAATCATTGATGGGCAAATAACATTGCTGAACCTAGACCTGACCAACTAAAGCAACCACAGATCATAACACTGCCCCATACGATTGTTTGGTAGGCACATGGCATGATGGGTGCATCACTTTATCTGCCCCTCTTCTTACCCTGGTGCATCTGGAAAAAGATACAGCAATTTTGGACTCATAAGATCACATGACCTTGTTCCAGCTTTTAAGCTTTTTTTTCAGATTAGCCTCACTGATAAGTGGATTTCTTAAACACAGCTGTTTAGTCCCAATCCCTCAAGTTCTCTTTGCACTGTGAGTGTGGAAATGATCTTCCTTTTACTTTTAAACATGACCATGAGACATTTTTTCTAGAAAATGATGGTTCACCACAGAACTTAGTTGTTTTCTTTTCTGAAAGAGATTAACATCTTTGTAACAACCACAGGATATAGTATGTCTTCTGACACGGTTGTTTAGGATTATTTAAGCTACTCACTGCATTGGTTACAGTTAAATTGTTAAGTAACGTGTTGCCAGCTAAAACATATTAATCACTTTGGTAATTATCCAATGGAAGACTCTTAAAGGGATCATCCAGAAACATTTTTCATTAAATGTTAATATGATCTTTAGGGTCCTAATAAAAAGTTTGTAATATATTTAATAAAAAAATTCTCAATGGTTGTGTAAAAAACAAACACTACTTTTAACTGGTAAAAACTAGCTCTGTTCTCAGCAACCTATTTCAGTACATGTTCCCTTAAATGCTTATGATCTCTGCTGAGCCCGCCCCCCAGTTCTGTGGGGCGTGTCTTCACACGGGATATAGCCACGGGAGTGTAGTCCAGTGCGGCCAATGCTTTGGACTGCAATACCCACAAAGCATTGCCCACAATGCAGTGCTTTGTGGGTAATGCAGTCTAAACTGGAAAATGCTGGAATATAGAGGCTGAGCCTGTTTTCTTAAGTAGTTTTTGGCTTGATTTAAGTACGGAACCTACGCAGAAGTTTGTAATATCGCCTGACAACGCAGAAATTAAAAGAATGGACATGCATCGACTCGATTTGTCTTTCTCATGGGCATGAATTAAAGGGCTGTTACGCTGCCGCAAGCAACAACAACAAAAGCGGAGAAACTTACTGAGAGAGATACGGATGCGATGTGTTTACTGATGTGTTTACATGACTATGTTACAAAGGTAAGCCTAATATAGTTTTCCGACTACTTACACAGTTTGCAACTAGACAATCACCTTAATGCATTGTTTATTATAAACGGGCGATTAGGGATTATATAGAGATGGATGTACATAGAGAAGAAGCCATAACCATGTTCTATGAGAGTATAAGTTAACTTACACTCCGCATTCATCGTGATTATTAGAAAAGGCGATTTGCAAAGGAAAAAGGAATTACACTCACCGAGCCTGGTGAAGATGAAGTAGGAACACGAAGCGTTAGTACAGATCCATTTTTAGGAGCTGCTTCCTAGTAAAACCTGCTTTATATTGACCCGCATTTCTAAAGCAGTCTGGTGAAAAATGATTAGCGCAAACATGAACACATTTACGTAGATCGGCGGGGACGTTAGCTTTAAAAACAAAATTCAGCCTTTGTGTCCTCAGTGGCTCAGATGTCGGTAGTGAATGACGACTGCTATGTTCCCTATTACACCCAACAACTGTACACCACACTCGCTTAGGCGCCATTTTGCTCCAGCGGCGAAAAACAATGGCCGACAGCTTCTTCTCACTCGGGGCGGGTCTTTGCTAAAACACCAGTGTCAATCAACTAGTGTAGGAGCGGCCTCTTGTGGTGTGGCGTCACAGTGACAGGCATTTGCGATTGGCCTGATTTCAGAAGGGGCATGTTATTGTAATAAATGAAAAGAAAACCACTGGGCGGCTCTTTATCATCGTAGAGTGGTTGTGTACGCACTCTCCTAACACACAGTTCAGTCCAAACACCTTAAAAAAGTGCATGTAGGCCTGTATGACCCCTTTAACTATTTTGCAGGTGGTGACTTTTTTGGCCTGGCAGTATATGTGTCTGGAAGCATATTAAAAATTTTACTAAATCTTTGCACAAAATATTTATTCTGATCTGGGTCTGACCTAATCCTTGTGTAGGTCATCTTGAAAGATTAAACTAAGTGTTTGTTACTATGGTAACTTAGATCAAACTGCTCCCTATAATGAAACATTGAGCTATCCATAAGTATGGAAATTAGACACGTTTAGAAATAAAACAATTAATATTGTCAAATACTGTAAGTAGACACATAACTATCTGTGATATCAAGCTGTTATTTTACAGTCTATACAATATATTTTACAGTCCATTAATATGTTTGTCTTTTTACCTTCATACAGCCAGTCAGGAATCCCATTGAACACTAATCCTTCTTGTCCAGATGAAGTCAGCCTGAGAGAGCTGCTCTTCACATCTGGCTTGTAGTAAATGTTGTTTTCAAAGATATAAATCTGAGTGACACAGAGACACACACAGATGCATTTTACATGTCAAGATGCAGAAATTATCACTATATTCAACAAAGTGTTTAAACTGCCTACAAGACACTCTTCATCTGATGAACCTTTCTCACTCTGAGTTCTGCAGGTCTTTTAGGCACCTACAGAAATAATGTTACACAGGGTAGTAGGAGGAAATTGCAGAATCTTTTTAATAGGGCACTAGATGTCAAGAAATAAAGGACAGAGTAAATGTGCACATACCCGTATTAAAAAATGAAGAGAATCAGAAAGTGGAATATCCGTTTGGATTTGGATATTATTTGGATAGCGCACTTTGGATTGACACTGTACAAGCCTTTGCGTGTCATGAATCAATCTATTAAGTGACTCTCAACAACATCCAATACTGTATGTCAGTGATGTTTATTTAGTTGTAAACATGTACGAAAACTTACTGTATAAATGCAATCAATCTACATAAACTGAATTTCAAATGGAAATGCTGTATTTGGTAGTCTAGATATGATCCACTAAACAGCAAAAGCTAGATTATAAAATGGACATTACAAATAATGTAAAGAATGCACATTATATACTAAGCATCTCCAACCAGAAGCTCTTAACATAGTTTTAAGACTTGTTAGAGTCGACAGTCTGAGTTTTGGCAGTCATCTGCCAGATTAATGACAGTCTATGTTTGATTATAAATATAGCCGCACACATTTCCTTACTGACAGTTATTTTTCATTCTCTATAATCATCCACTTACCTTCAATCACCAGGCCATTTTCTATTTCCTGTTTTTACCTCTCTTAAGCCACCCACTGGACTATCACCCATCCCTATATTCAACCGGGGTCTAAACCATTCTCTCTATAATCAACCACTCTGTATCCACTTACCGTATAATCACTCTTTCTATAATTCCTGCAGTTAACTTTATTACCTGTTTATTAGGGCAAATAGTTATAATAGTAACAGCAGCATCTAGTTCACCTAAGAAAGGTTCATAGTTCAGCCCTACTCCATAAAAGGCTGTTACATAAATGGGAAGTCAATGGAACAGCAATTAGCTATAAGTAGCAGAGCAAACACGTCACCTGGCTTAAGCAGCGAGTTCAAGTGTAAAACATATTAAAGATAAATGCAGTTATGTAACTGTGCCTACATTTATATTCATTCATGTGGCTGTTGACTAAATTCAAATGAGACCTGAGGCAATTCATGCGTGAAGCTCAGTAGTTTTAATGGCCCTGATCAAGGATTTAAACCCATACCCTTCCAGTTATAAGCTCTTAGTCAACAAGTCACACTGCTGCTCGGTGCTGGTTTTAACAAAGTCAACAAAGTAATTAGCAGTGCGGTGTTGTTCGGATAACTGAATTTCTTTTATGCAGAACCTTGTCTAATAGGGACAATCTCTATTTTAGGTCTCTAGGTAGAACTATGAGGTTTTCATACCAAAAAAAAATGCTTAAAGCTTCCAGATTAAACCTTTTTATCAAGAGTGCTGGAGGACTGCAGTCTGTAGATGCATGAGCCATGTACATACATATGTCATTACTTACTTAATTACTTTCTCTTCAAGCACAATGTAATAATGGATGGTAATTATGTGGTTCTAAATCAGGGCTGCATTGACTGTGCATTTGTATGTAAGCCCTGAACCCTAGGTTGCCTGCAGCATCTCTGGAATTATTCAATACTCAACTATTTGGAGAGCGAGAGAGAGAGAGAGAGAGAGAGAGAAAAATTTCACTGCTTTTACAACATACACAGAATTTACAGCAACGGAGGTGTCAAATAAAATATATATCCCATATTACTGATCGGCGCTAATACTTTTATCTTATCCAAACATTGATAAATGGCAGCAGTGGTTTAAAATACTCATAAATCAGAGCGTTCAAAAAGGTCTGCATATGTCTAAGATATGCAAATGTTCATGAATACCTAATTCTCTTTTTAAGGTTTGTGTGTGTGTGTGTGTGTGTGTGTGTGTGTGAGAGAGAAAGAGAGAGAGCGAGAGAGCGAGAAAGTACTGCATGTTGCTGGAGGTCTGACAGTGTTCTGTGCAAATGCATAAGAAGAACAGAGATACATCAGTCAGTAAGTTCTTAATCACATTGCCTGTAAGCACAATATAAAATTAGTAGCATTATGTAAATTCTGCACGTTAGTATCATACAGTACTAAAGAAAGTGCCTGTGATGTTGCTACAATTTAATAACTTAGGAAGAAATTTTAAGCATTTCTTTTTTAAAAAAAAGTAATGATTTCGCAATAGGAATTTGGTCTCCATGCTTATGCTTGATATCAAGATTCTGATTAACTAGTGTAAACAAATAAATAACCACCTCACCTCACAGATTGCTTAAGGCAAAGTACTCCAACACCCTACTAATTGCACACATGTGACCATATCTTCCCTTCCTTCTTTTATTTCTGATGCACAAGATAATTAAAGGGTGTACAGTGCTGTGGGCGATGTGTTAGCTGTTGTTGTTTGTTCTGCATGGCTACATGGTGCTGTATAATGTTACAAGAGGTTTCAGTGGGTTCTGCTCTGCTGCTCAGTTGGACAGTGTGATTATGAATAGTCTGTAATTACTCACCAGCTGTTGTCCCAAAACTCCCCAGGAGGCAAACTGCAGCACTGAATCTGACACCTCAGGTGGGTTCAGCTCATACACCTCTCTACAATCACACACACACACACACACACACACACTGGGGAATACTGGTAAAGTGGGACACTTAATATTGTCCTACTTTTCTGATATGCTTACATAATTATTAATGCAATCATTAATACAATACATTCTAATATTAACTGTAGTGACCAAAAAAAAAAATCTGCCACTTTTTAAATGAATTTTTTCCTTTTTTTAGCAGCAAAAGTGAATAAAATCTACCCTCAGCAATCTGTATATAGGGAACGAACAGTCTTTGGTCTTCTTCTTGAGAGCTGACTAGGTCTGTTGGCGTATTTGCTGAAATAAGTCCTATTTTATTTATTTTTATCCAGATCTATTTCCTGCTGTTTTATTTTTTAAGTTACTTCACTTTATCTTTTTTAAAAATTGCCCCTTCCCTGTTTAGCAATATTTTGATGTGCCTCTGTACCTTGTGTGCAAATTGTAGATCAGGTAAGACGCCAGAAAGGAGTATTGATACACCTAAAACAGCAAACAGTATCAGTGTGAGGTTTACGCATTTAATGGTGTAAAAATCATGTTACTCAGTTTGAAATAACGCCCTCCTGAAGAAATGTGAATGAAGAGCAATGTTATAATGATAAAAACAAAACTATAGATTGTCAGGGCCTCATGCGCATCGTACTATAGGTTATATAGTGCAACATTTAAACCACTGACTTCAACTTGACATTTCTAATGCATCTGAATGTGCGTGTGTGTGTGTGTGTGTGTGTGTGTGTGTGTGTGTGTGTGTGTGTTCATTTCAGTCATAAATGGTATTGATCTGTTAAAATGGATAGACTTCAACCAGTGCCTGTAATCTGGACTATAATGTCACTCAACCTGAATCAGAGCTTTAATTTATATCTAAAAGTAGTCTAGCTGTATTTATTTCCTAAGAGAGCAGGTATCACATTTAAATGTTATTATAGCTTGTATGCTGTATTTGCAACAAGAAAAAAGGGGGAAAAACAATGTAATTCACAATGTAAAGCCTCCGACCTTTTTGACATCATATGTTAGAAGTACGTAGTTGAGATCTGGTGAGACTGCAACTTTGGAAGCTTTAAATGTTACCTGTAACAAAATACAGTTGACAAAAAAAATTACACAGGCATTGGTATAGGAAAAGCTCATTGGGTTACATTGCAAAAAAATAAAATAAATAAAAAATACTGCAGCGGGTGAAATATTCTTGAATCGAACCAAACCTATATATGTTTCTTAAAATAAGGTTACAGAAAACCATATGTAAGATTTCTGAGCTTATTTCAGGTCCAATGTTACTAAAAATGTAAGTAAAACAAATATTGTTTTATTAGCTAAGAATGTTGCTTCCTTTCTACAGCTAGCAAAATTTCTGTCAATAGAGCAAGATTTTATTTTATTTTATTTGTTTAAAATGTTGGTAAAATGTGATTAGAATTAATTATATTTTAGGTTTTAATAAAATTATATATTAGATACATCTTTATATGTTTTAAGAAGATAGAGATTAAATACACTGTATTTAGAGATATTTTCACATGCTATCATTACCTACAGTGTTTAGTCAGGTAAAAAGAAAGAATTTAGAATAATTAAAAAATTATTCATAAAATAAAAAATACCAATATGCAATAAAGGCAAAAGCTTCTAGGACGTTATGAAATAGATTAAAATACTAAAAGCTGTGTTCAGTAATGCTAGTAAAAACGACTCACGAATGTAGTGTTTTTCATCAGAAGCTCAGTCTGATTGGTCTGGATATTAGCTTTCATTACATTCCCATCTCTGCTCCTATAGATGATCTCGGCCGCTGAGGAGACAAGTGAGATGGAGAGAGAGAGAGAGACCTGAATGTTCAGACAGACAATGTTCTGTTGACAATACACTACTGTTTCCTGCTCACTGACGTCTGTGTTTTTACAAATCAGAGCACATATAGAAGTAATGAAGACATCCAGTCAGTTTTCGCGCATCACACTGACATTTGCTTTAACTCTGTGCACTGCAGTATTAACCAAGCTGTGTGTGGGATCATTGCCTATGTTCCTGTGTGTATGTGTAGTTACATATACAAGTGTGTATTTATAGACACAATAAATTCAAATGTGTACATTGTCTAGAAATCTGTATTGCTTTTTCAAGTTAATAGTCAAAAGTCTGCTTTTCTGATTAGACAAATTATTAGTTAGCTGATGTAAATGTGTGTGTGTGCGTGCGTGCGTGCGTGCGTGTGTGGTTGGTTGGTTGTGCTTGTGCGTTTGTGTGTAATTAAAAAAGAGAGCGTAGAAGAGAGAGAGATTGTGTGTGTGTGTTTGTGTGTGATTAAGAAAGAGAGAGAGAGAGAGAGAGAGAGAGAGAGAGAGAGAGTAAGTACTAGGATTTTGAGTAGCATGGAGAATCAGGTCTGAGGAGCGACTCTGTACTCAGACTGCGTTTAATGAGATTTCTCCAGAGCCTGTACAAAGCCTGGCTGACACATGAAAGCAGCTGGTAGCATGGAGGGCAGAGAGAGGAACCAAAAATGACAATCCTGTCAGTGAATGACTGACTCCACAAAGCAGGACGAGATAGACAAGCATTAGGAGGACAGTGAAAGAGACACAGAACCAACGAAGTTACTTAAAAAGAGGCGGGTAAGCCTTTGAGAAAGCAAGGAAGTGTGGAAAGACTATACTAGAATGACAAAATGGAAAGAGAGCCCTACAGCAGCCCAGTACAGAGCTTTTAAGAAACATGTATTACAGAAACTCAGAAAGATCTACACAACAGAACCAGTAGAGGTACAAGGAGATTCGTGCATTACAGAGATACGGAAAAATCTCAGTGTCTAAAGAACTGCATGCTTTTATTGTTAGCGAGACTAGATGAGAACAGGAGCATTAAAGTGAGTGGAGGAGATAATTTAACAACAACAGAGAGAGTAGAGGTGACAAAACAAATCAGCAGTAGAGAGAGACAGCATGGTAACTGACCCAAAGCTAAAAAAAAAAACTGACGAAGTACAGACTCGCCGAGCACCGTCTGGTCGTAGAGACAGGGTGACAGAGATGGACCTGGCTGCCCCGGGAGAAGAGATTCAAGAAAATGGAGACAGAGCTACACTTCCTACCTGAACGCCCGAAATATTACCACATTCGCACCGAATTCTTCACCAAATTCAATAAAATCATCCCAAACCTAAAATTTTATCCCGACCCTGACAAATTGACCCACCTCCTGAGAGAGCACAGGGAGAGCTGTACCCTAGCAACACAACACACACACACACCTGCCACAAAGTGAGGGATAGCGAGTGACCACACAATATCACACACACACACGCACACACACAAACATAACAGATTAGTTAATTACTGAGCTAGGCTAATATGTCCTAGCATGGCTTAAAGCTTTATATAATGTTGTTGAAGCCATTTGCTTCATCATTACTAAATAATTAAGTTGGCTTAATACTGTCATAAATATATTTAACATTAACATTAGCCAAACAGTGTTCCTGTTGTTTCAGGTAAATGCTTGGTGCCCAGTTTCGCTGCACTGTACAGTACCAATCGTAAAATGAATAAATGAACAGTTAAAAGTAAATGAACAAAATGCATAGTTAAGTATGCAACTGCAGTTCTCCAAGGATTCATCATCACTTGAAAGTGACCCTATTTGCGTCGACTAAAAAAAGAGTTCCTGCTATATCTTGCTCCTCCTAAAGCCCTTCTTGTTAATCAGAGTGACCCAGCTGGCACGGATATCTCTCCAGTAAGTCATAGATCTATGGTTACACACTTAACCTTGAGGAATAGTATAATTTAAGGTGCTGATACTGTCATCTTTTAAGGATGCGAATCACCCAGAATGTTAATGCTGTGTTCTGTTAAGGGGTAGCAATGAAAAATGCAAGAAAGTCTGTAGAATATGAAAAAGGTAGACAGTGTAGGTCCACAAGTGACACTCCTCTTAACGCTCTCCCTGAGGTACTTATACAGAATGCTGAATGGTGTTTAATGGAGGAAGGCGCCTTGTGACCTTTGTTCAAATATGCTTGTGCAATCACTTCCCTTACCGAATGATCTAACCTTTCTATAGACAGCTGAGCCCTTATATGTACGGCTCCGTTTTCCCACTGCCGTACTTTTTCCTTCAACCTTTCAACAGCTGTTTGGTCGAGTGCCCTGATCTTCATCATTACTTCAGTTCAAATGACTGCCCTGGTCTGGGTCTCTTTTTAAATACTAATGCAAATTGGGAAATAAGAAAAGAATAGCTGGTTTCTTTGAGGGATCACTGTGCCTCCAAGGGCCTTCAGTATGATGGATGTGACTAATGGTCCTATCTGCTATAAATTCAGACTTTCCCAATTTCTATCCAATTAAATAAAGATAATTTTGGATTTATTTTGGATAAATTTAAATTTTTAAATAAAAAAATGCACATTAAAGTTTCGCAATTTTATATCTAGTTTCTGACATTTAATAGGAATCCACAGTGCTAGCAATAAAAGGCTTGATTCTTTGAGCCTTAGTCCTGAGTTTGGCTGGATACATATGTGGATGCTTGTTCTTGTCACAATCAAACAGACAAAAGTGTCTTTTATGCATGCAAAGAACAGAAAATGGTAAATTTTCCCCAATAGCTCAAGGAAAGAACAGTGCATACTGTATTTTGAATAGATGGGGAAAAGACTGAATTGTTGCAGTATGGGATAGCCTGGGAAACTGAAGAACAAAGTATGAATGCTACTGATCACAACTAAAAAATACAAACACATACAAAAAAAGTAGAGAAATACATAAATGATCTAGGATCAGTGAGGTGAATTTGGGTCGCTCACTGTCCCACAGGCTGTGACATTCTGCATTTCATTTTCTTTTCCCAGGTAACCTGTAATTCCTTATTCTGTATTCTGTTTGTTGGGATAAATTATAATTCTGCTAGTTTAGGAGAAACTATAGAAGTATAGTTTTGAGGCAGGGTTTCTGGTTTGATTTTTCAAGTTTTGTAGCATTTCGGTTTACTAAACAAACCAAACCTATTCCAGAATAGCAATCATAAAGCAAGGTCAGTGTAAACATGATTTGTCAAGGTTCGGTGTGGACAAAAACTGGACCTCAACAACACTTTTCTGCTGAACTGCAATTTAGAGGTGCCTACTGTATCCTTACTAATGCTCTTGTATCTGATTAAGCAAATCCCTACAGCCATGCTCTAAAATCTAGCGGAATGTCTTCGAAGAAGAGTGAAGGTTATTAGTACAGAAAATGAAAAACTAAAGATGCAATGGGAGGTGAGAAAAAAGCACATAAGTCCTAATGTAAGAGTATCATTAGTTTATATTATATTGTAATTAAAAGTATTTTCTTGGTAAAAAAAAAAAAAAAAAAGGTCCTCAAAACAGAAAACACATACTCTCACTCATTCAAGATGCATATACAGTAGCCTGTGTTTTCTGTTTTGAGGATCAGGAAGGTTAGTTGTCCATGTTGACCTTCATATTTTTGTGCAAAATAAAAAGGAAGAGGCAACCTCCTACCTGTGTCATCTCCTTTATACATTCTCAGAAGAAAAGGATTTTCTGTGTGTGTATGTGTGTGTGTGTGCGTGTGTTTTCTGAAAAGAAAATAACTCTTGACTTTTTAAACATTCTGAAACTGTCTAAAAATGATAAAAATCTGAACAAACCACTCTGATTTGCCATGAAACATATCATTGCTTTGATTTGATGGATAACATCCCCTCACAGACTAACACAAAGACACACAGAAACATATATATGTATGTAAGAATGTGCTGTATTTACATTTTGGTGCATTTTTAAATTGTGTGCTTGAGCCTCTTTACCATAACAAAAGATTTCATCACATGTGATCCAGGGATGACTTGCATGCCCCTCGTTCATTGTCAGTTTATTTCTGCAATCTGAGTAAAATAAATAAATGTATTATCTTAATATGTTTATTAATACTATTTCACTATTTTAATATCTTTTTTTTTCATCTATGCAAAGAGAAATTTAATTGTTCGCTGTATTACAAAACTGGGAAAAGATTAAATTAGACTTCTTCTGCCAGAAGGTTGAATTCAGGCTGGGAATTGCATCACAACTTGTGTACTTGTAAATTTGGACTGTTGAAACAACAGTAGTGGACCAATTACAGTATACTGATTTGTACAAAAAAAGGGAGCGTAACAATAGGGCTTTGGAGCAATGGGAAAAGATCATATGGTCTAATGAGTTCAGATTGACCCTATCTCACAGCGATGGGTGTTTCAGATTAAGAAGAGAAGCATGTAAAGTGATGTGTCCATTATGCATAGTGTCCAGTGTACAAGCTCCTTGAGGCAGTGTTTTAATCTGGGGTTGCTTCAGTCGATCAGGTCTAGACTCAGCAATGTTATGTGGCAATAAAATGAAGTCAGATGATGACCTGAATGCACTAAATGACCAGGTTATCACATCAATTCATTTTCTTGTCCCAGATGAAACAAGCATATTCCATGATGACAATGCCAAAATTCCTTGCGTTTCTTGTAGCATGAGGAATTAATTTTAATAATGACTGGCCCCCATCAAGTGGTTCGACTCTCCTGTCATCAGGAAATAAATGTTGTTCCATTCCATTAATCTACTAAAACAATACAATGGAGAATGCACAATGTTATTAAAGCACAACAAAATATTGGAGTGAGTGACTTGGTCATGTGACTGGCTGACAGGAACATGAAAAGACCTGTGTATTCATTTGTGGAAGTAAATCTCATAATCAGTTCATTTCACATCTTCCACATGACCTTCACGCTAATGCTATGCTACAGTATCCTCTTCTAATATTTATTTACCTAAATATTTTATATTGTTTGCTAAAAATGTCTCTTTATCACTATTGACAAATGTCAATGTTACAGTACATTCAGCTGTCATCAGCTGTGATATCCATATGCAGAGAATGTGAATAATAGAAAACTTCCTGCAGATCAGAGTTGACCTGACATAATAAAACCTTTAAAAATTGTTTGGTCTTATTTATTTCTGACATCAGACAATTCAATTGTGCAGCATGAAATGTTTCTATAGGGGCTTTGTGTATGTCTATCTATCTGTCTCTGCTTTCATTTCAGTCTCTCTCTCCCTCTCTCTCTCTCTTTTCAGCCCACGCCTCCTGTCTCTGTGCATCTGACAGATCCATTCTTCAGCACTGACACGAGCTGTCTGGAGATCTGATAATTACACCACACATCTGGACTCATCTCTTTTCTGGTGTGTGTGTGTGTGTGTGTGTGTGTGTGTGTGTGTGTGTGTGTGGGTGTGTGTGTGTGTGTGTGGGTGCGTGTGTGTGTGGGTGTGTGTGTGTGTGTGGGTGCGTGTGTATGTGTGTGTGTGTGTGTGTGTGTGTGGGTGGGTATGTGTGTGTGGTGTGTGTTTGTGTGTGCGTGTGTGTGTGTGTAACACCCTGTAGTCCAAGATTGATAGTGGAAGCAGATGGAGGATGTTTATAATGGCTGATTTAGACAAAGACCCAAAGACTGGTGTGAAGACGCACACGCACATACACACTTTGATGAGAAAAAAAAAAAAAAACATGAAATGGAGGTCACTCACCACTGATCCACTGCACTTCGGAGGCTTGAACCTGAAAGTCTCTGAAGGAAAGGTCATCCAAGGTCAGATGAGATTTCAGAGTTTTAGCTCCATCATCTGAATCCAAATGTAACACACACACACACACGCACACACACACACACACACACACACACACATTTGTGTTACTATTCCTGTTAGGACCTTTCACCAGCATATTTATTACTGCAGCTAATTAATGCTATGCATGCTCATAAATACTTCAAGTGAAAGATATTCTTTGAACTAATTTAATTTAATTAAAATAAATAAATTAAATTAAATTAAAAAAGGAGGATTTTAGAATTTGTTTTGTCTCGGGCCTGGTAAGGTTCGGTATGTTCGTATAATGTGAACGTTCTGTAGTGTGCCCAGGCACGGATTACGAGTGCTGTGCTGTGTCATTTGGGGCATGAAACAGAATCCTTGGGCATGGTTCGAATAGAAAATGAAAGCCAACTGTATCTAAAAACAAAAGTGGACCAACACGTCTGCGACAATCTCACCCTCAGATCTGCACATCCAAAAATGATAGAAAGGTACAATAGAGGGTCCCTTTTGAAATTTTTTTCTGAAATCTTAATAACATCAGCATAGTATGAAAATCAACTTCATTTTGATTAATGACTTGATACAAACCAACTAGGTGCACCCTGTCACCGACTGTATCAAAGAATTTTAATACACTAGTGTAAATTCTGGCCACCGTGGAAGAGCGGAGGGGTGGGCATTTTACGAATTTCTTACAACGTCTTTCAAAGTGAAAAAAATAGCCCTAGGTAAAAAAAAAAACTTTCCTCTGGAGGATTAGACAAATGTCTCTATATTGCAGCCCTGTCATATGTTTGGGATCCTTATGCATATGTAGAAATTATGATAATGTTTATTCTCTTTACATATAATAATAATCGTATAACTTTGTGTGTATGCATATATATATATATATATATATATATATATATATATATATATATATATAGTGGGGGAAATACTGTAAGTTTCAATGAGGGAAATAAGTATTTGATCCCCAAGCAACCAACAATAATTCTGGCTCTCACAGACTGTTATGTGCTCATATGGTACACATATTAGTTTAAGAAGGAGCTCCTAACAACAACGCGTAATGTGTATAAAAGCCACCTGACCACAAAATCTCTATCTCCCATTCAAATCTCATCACTATCAGCAAGACCGAACAGGTGTCAAAGGAAGTCAGGGACAAGACTGTAGACCTGCACAAGGCTGGAATGGGCTACAAGACCATGATAATATTATTTACAAATGGAAGAAATACAAAGTAACCATTAATGGCCCTATATGCAAGATTTCACCACATGGACTAAGAATGATCTCAAGGCAATGGGGAGCACAGTCACCAAACAAACCATTGGTAACACAATACATCTGCATGGATTGAAATCCTTCAGCGCAGCAAGGCTTCCCCTTCTCAAGAAGACACATGTACAGACCCGTCTGAGGTTTACCAATGAACAGAGAAAGATTGGAATAAACTGCTGTGGTCAGATGAGACCAAAATTGAGCTCTTTGTCATCAACTCGACTTGCTGTTTTCGGAGTAAGAAAGATGCTGACTATGAAACTAAGAACACCACAGTCCCTACAGTCGATCACGGAGGTGGAAACATTATGCTTTGGGGTTTTTCTCTGCTAAAGGTACAGATTGACTTTACTGCACTGATGGGCCAATGGATGAGGCCATATGTTGTAACATTTTGGATGAGAACCTCCTAAAGATGGATTGTGGACGAGTCTTCCAGCATAAAAATGACCCCAAACATACTGCCAAGGCAACTAAGGAGTGGCTCAAGAATAAACACATTAAGGTCATGGAGTTTTCTAGCCCGTCTTCAGACCTTAATCTAATAGAAAATTTACGGGGAGAGCTGGAAGTTCGAGTGGCCAAGAAACAGGCAAAAGACCTTAAACATTTAGAGAAAATCTGTAAAGAATAGTGGATCAAAATGCATTCCAAGATGTGTGCAAATCCGGTGAACAACTACAAGAAACGTCTTCCCACTGTGCTTTCCAGCAAGGGTTTCTCTACCAAGTACTAAGTCATGTTTTGCTTAGGGATCAAATACTTATTTGCCTCATTGAAATGCAACTTAATTCATAACATTTGTATCATGTGCTTTTTCTGCGTTTTTGGTTGACATTCTGTCTCAATCCTTTACCATAAACCTATGATAAAAATGTCATGTAAGTAGGCAAACGTAGAAAATCAGTAGGGGATCAAATACTTATACTTATTTGTAATACTGTACAGTATTATATGTATATATGTATGTGTATGTATGTACTGTATGATTCAGAAACCTTGTGTGCATGTGTAATTGTGATTTACTTACCTTTAGAAAGAAAGAAGATTGAGAGACTAATGAGAGACAGCACCACTAGAATTACCAGCAGAGAGATGCCGATCCCCTTCCAGTTCCTCTCTAAAACACCATCTCCTAGATCCTTAAAGAAAAAGAGAGAGAGAGAGAGAGAGAGAGAGAGATTGAGTGTGAGTAATAGATAAAGGGAAAAAAAGAACAAGAATTTGTCAATTCGGTGGAATTAGTATTAAGAGTGTGAGTTGTCATCCATCTGCTTATCTCTCATTCAACACACGATGAGTGTAGCAGCTACACAGTCATGTTTTATTAGTGAGGGCTTTCATTCCTTCCTGCTCAAATCAAAAAAAGAAATTCTCTCCCTTCCTGCACTTACCATCTGGGAAGTTTTCTATAGTGAGATGCCAATTAACAGGCAGACAGGACCTTTAAATTGTTGTGTGAAATCTGAAAGTTGACACCAACTGTTGCAAACAGAACTGAGCATTATGAATTGCTGAAATGGAAACACAGCAAAGATCAATCCAGCACTAGATTATTTTAAATGGATGAGGTCCTCCAGCTTAAGAAAAACACAACAACTCACTAATTTGTTAACTAATTAGTGCAAAAGATAACTGTTGTTTCAGAAAATGTGTCTTAAGAGTCAGACACAGTTGCCTCCCACTGGCCAGCTTTCACATTACTGTAAATTCAATTAAAAATTTTATTTGTCACATATTTTATTTGTCATATCACAAGTATGATATGAAGTGAAATTCTTATACAACCATTGATGACATATATTAAAATAGAGTTTTCAAGTAAAAAATATTAAATATTAAATAAAAGAAAAAATATAAATATAAAAAAACTACAGAAAAACTGATAAAAATGTACAATATGTACAAATAATAAAATAATACAATAAAATAGAATTGAATTGAAATGGCTTTTGGATATGGAAATGCATGTCCAGTCATGAGCAAGAAAATGTGCAGAATAATGTGCAATGTTCAAGGTTCAAATTTCCAGGGTGTGCAAAATGTGCAAATGTGATGAGTAGTGAGAATGTTATTGTGTGAGTAAAAAGATCAGAGTGTTTAATCCTGTGTGGTGTTGTGATTGAGAGTCCGTATAGCCTGCGGGAAGAAGCTTCCACTCTGTCTCTCTGTGTTGGCCTTCGGGGAGCGGAAGCACTTTCCTGGTCACAACAGAAAGAACAGTCCATTGTTTGAGTGGCTGAGGCCCTTCACGGTCTTCCTGACCTTGGTCCAGCACCGCATGTTGTAGACTTAGTGCAGATCAGGGAGCTTGGTACGGATGATGCACTTAGCTGATCGAACCACCCTCTGTAGAGCTTGTCTGTCCTGCATGATGCTGTTCCTGAACCAAGTTGCAATGTTTCCCGTCAGCATGCCCCCTGGAGCAGGAGTAAAAGTTCCTAAGCACCTTAGAGGACAGTCTAAAGTCTCTCAAACCTTGACAGGTCCTGTGTGATGTGAACACAGTGGTGTTCCATGTGATCTAAAGCTGTCCACTCTCTCCACTGGCCTCTCGTTGATGATGGGGGTCTGGTTCCCTTTCAGTCGATTCACTCGGTACAACACATATAGTATGGGATATCACGCCCTCTCGTGTCCTGGCTGAAGCCACCTTTATTCACGCCGTAAAGGCAGGCAAACCTGTGGTGACGTAGGTGTAGCCCCGCCTACACCTATAAACCATCGTCGCCACGGTTGACCCTCAGTTCTTACGCTCTTCACCTCGCTGTGAACACCTTTTCCGTAGAAGTTTTCTAGGTGCTGCTAGTAAACTCTACGTTTTACGTTGAAAGACTGCGCTTAAAATCAGCTTAACTGCTCTTGTTGGCGTTAGCGACAACAGCCTCATTTTGGTGAGTCGTCTACCCGCGGGGCGCTGACTTTTAAGTTCTCTGACAGTCAGAACATTAGCGACATCTCAGTTAGTTGGCTTCTGTTTAGCTGTGCTAACAGCGCTGGCTAAGATGAGCATGCAAGCTAATGTAGTTAAGAAGAGGTCCGCTGTTCGCCCCTGTCCTCAGGAGTGCGGTTTCTCCTTGCACGAAAAGGACCAGCACGAAGCGTGCCCCGTCTGTCTGGGGATTCTCCATGCTAGGAGAGCTCTAGCTGAGCCAGAGTCATGTGAGCTCTGTCGCCAGCTCCGGCGTTCAACGCTGGAAAGACGGGTCACGTTCGTGGAAAGGACCCTGGGGAGAAATACAGTCGCTCAGCAGGACCCCCTCCTTTCCGAATCAGCAGTCCCAGCTTCGCCTGTGTCTGCTGACGAGGAATTTTCGTCAGAAGTCCCCGCACCTAGCTGGGCGGACCAGATGGAGTATCTCGAGGGTTCGGAGAACCGTGGGCTCTCCTACAGCGCTGGCCAGCAGCCAGGCACCGAGCAGCATGCTTTCGAGGACGATGACGTGCTCGACATCGGCCTAGAAATGCATGGCTTGTCGGAGGACGAGCATGAAATTGTGCCGCCTGCTCAGAGCTCCGCTGCTACTGCGTTAACCGCTCGGGACGACACTTCATTTTTTGCTCTCTACCGCCGAGCGGCCGAGAAGCTGGAGGTGGAGTGGCCCTCCCCGCAGCCGGCTCAAAAACCGTCAAGGTTCGCGGGATTTTTTCTTCCTCCGGAACCGACAACAGTTAAGAACTGCTTGCCCATGTTTCCCGACTTTGTCGGCGAGTTAACGTCGTCATGGAGCAAGCCGCTGTCGACCCGTGTATCAGTGCCCGGTTACGGACAATATTTGGAATTAGACGGAGCTGAGAAGGCAGGGCTAGTTAGCCCACCGCCAATGGAGCCATCTTTGGCTGCTTATTTGGCACCCTCGCACAATCATGGAGTGTCTGGACCTACTCTCCTTCCGTCTAAACATTGTAGATTCTCCTCTGCCCAGCTGGAGAAGATTTACCGCGCTCAAGCGGGCACTGCTCGTGCGCTCAACTCCGCTACGCTGCTTCAAACATATCAGGCAATGTGTTTGGCAGAGCTCGGCTCACTGGTGCCTCAGGAGAGCCCGTTCTGTGCGCTGCTTAACGAGGTCAGGACAGCGACAGACTACATTTTGCGCATGTCTCGTTGTGCGGCTCTTTCCCTCGGGAGAGGGATGGCGAGCGCAGTGGTAGCACAGAGGCATTTATGGCTCACGCTCTCTGACATTCCTGATAGAGACAGGGCTGTCTACTTGGACGAACCGCTGTCTGCTGAGGGTTTGTTCGGCCAGTCACTCGATGCCATTCAGGCAAAGTTTGACTTCAGAAGGAAACAGGCCGAAGCGTTGCGAGACATTATTCCGCGACGAGAGGTGAAGCCCAAACAGGCTCGAAGTATGAACACTCCGCGACCACCTCATAAGAGACCACCGCCGGCAGCTAGCTCGAGCTCTCGACCGGTGAAACAACAGCCTCCCAGGCAAAACCCACGGCAGTCGGCCTGGGGTATGGGCCCCCCACCGGGCGTCCGAAAGGATTCAGCGACTAGGAGGAAGAATCCTCACTCCTCCTAGCTCGGATTTTAAAGAGAGAGGAGCTCTGGCAGCAGGGAGACACTGTTTCTCCTCTCTCAATGCCGCCCAAGAGGCCGCTACGTTATGTTCAGGAAATCAGTCCCAAACGGCGCTGCACTTCCCTAACACAGTCTCCCAAGCACAATCCCCCCCCCTCACACACAAGTGCTTATGTTCGAGTTATGAACCCCAGTTGGGGCGTGTTAAAAAGTTCTCAGGGACTTACAGCAAGTACCCTCGATGTTTGCAGTGTGATTGCCCCAAAAATGGTGCATTTTGTAAATCATGTGAATGTTACATTATTAGAACCAATAAAGAATTTTCCTGTTTACAATGTTGCAAAACAAAAAAGCCCAGTGCCATCGATGAGGCTGCACTCTGGCGAAACGCCAGGGGGCAGCAGACCCCTTTCAGAAACCAATGCGGGCCGGTTGGCGTCCCACGTTCTCGAGTGGCGCGCATGCGCAGTCTCGACATGGGTGCAAAACACAGTCGCTATGGGATACCGACTACAGTTTCGCGTAAAGCCACCGCGCTTCTCTTCCATAATCAACACCGAGGTGTCGGACGATGCCGCAGCGGTGCTTCGGGAAGAGATAAATTCTCTTCTGAGCAAAAGGGCGATTCAAGTGGTGCCTCCTTCGGAAGCGAACTCAGGTTGGTACAGCCGGTATTTTGTCGTTCCGAAGAGGGGGGGAGGACTGCGTCCTATTTTGGATCTGAGAATATTGAACACGTTTCTAAGAACGTACAAGTTCAAAATGCTTACTCTGAGGCAACTGCTAAATGCAATAGGCCCGGGAGATTGGTTCACTACGATCGATCTCACAGATGCTTATTTTCATATAGCGATCTTTCCGCGCCACAGAAAGTTTCTGAGGTTTGCATTCGAGGGCGTGGCCTACGAGTACCTAGTGCTGCCGTTCGGCCTGTCACTAGCTCCCCGAACGTTCACGAAGTGCGCCGAGGCGGCGCTGTCTCCTCTTCGGGAGAAAGGCATTCGCATATTAGCCTATTTAGACGACTGGGCACTGATAGCGAGCTCAAGCGAGCAGGCAGAGAAACAGACAGCACTAGTTCTGTCTCACATTCAGACTTTAGGGTTCTCAGTAAATATGCAGAAAAGCTCACTGATTCCGAGTCAACAGTGTTCATTCCTGGGTCTGGAGATATGCTCCGTTACCAGCCGAGCACGTCTCTCAGAGCACAGAATAGCCGCGTTTCAGCGCTGCCTTGCTCTGTTTCAGTTGCAACACAAACTTCGTTTCCGGGTGTTTTTACAACTAATGGGAATGATGGCGTCTATGATCACTGTGGTGCCTCTCGGGCTGTTGAACATGCGTGCGTTTCAGCGCTGGGTGCGCTCTCACCGCCTATGTGCGGCGCGCCACCTCAACAGGAGGCTGACGGTGACACCGTCATGCATGTCAGCCCTTCTGCCCTGGAGGGAACCCAGGCTATTACGTCAGGGCTCTCCGATAGGCAGGGTATCGTTTCGCAAAGTGGTGTCAACAGATGCCTCCCTCAGCGGCTGGGGCGCTCTGTGCGACGGCTCCGCGATCAGGGGGGCGTGGTCACAGGAACAACGCAGGCTTCACATCAACTATTTGGAGCTGTTAGCAGTGTTCTTAGCCCTGAGACATTTTCGTCTGGCTTTAACAGGCCATCATGTTCTGATCAGGACAGACAATACAACAGTGGTGTCGTATATAAACAGACAAGGGGGGACTCGTTCACTTCCCCTGCTGAAACTATCTCATTCTCTATTGCTATGGTCCAGTGTTCATCTTCTGTCACTCAGGGCCACTCACATTCCAGGGCACCTGAATTTGGGGGCGGACCTTCTATCCAGAGGGGGCCCGCTTGTGAGGGAATGGAGATTACACCCATGGGTGGTAGCTCAGATCTGGGAGCGCTTCGGCAGGGCAGCAGTGGATCTTTTTGCATCCAAAGAAAATGCTCACTGCCCACTATTCTTCTCCATAACGGATCGCAATGCCCCACTGGGGATCGATGCGCTGGCACACTCATGGCCCCCAGCTCTATTGTATGCTTTCCCTCCGGTAGAACTGATTCTGCCTGTCACAGAGAGGGTACGTCAGCAGGGCCTGTCACTAATCCTGGTGGCACCTCATTGGCCGGCGAAGTTGTGGTACGCAGAGATAGTCAGCCTGCTAGCAGCAGAACCATGGAAACTTCCTCTCCTCAGGGACCTTCTGTCTCAGGCAGGGGGAGAGGTAGTGCACCCGCGTCCCGAGCTGTGGAACTTGCACGCTTACCTGTTGAAAGGTCCAATTTGTTAGCAAAAGGGCTTCCCCCGAATGTGATTGAGACAATCCAAAGTGCTCGGGCCTCGTCTACTAGAGGTTTATATGCTTACAAGTGGCGAGCATTTGAGCAATGGTGTCAAGAACATAATGTTCTTCCATTTCAGTGCTCCATGGTGGAGATTTTGTCTTTTCTACAAGAACTATTAGAGAAAGGCCTTTCCTTCTCTACTATTAAAGTGTACTTGGCGGCTATATCAGCCTGTCATGTTGGTTTTGACGGAGTGTCACCAGGGGCTCATCCGCTGGCAGTACGGTTTTTAAAGGGAGTGCGACGTCTGCGACCCACTACGAGGTCCAGTGTTCCGTCTTGGGATTTATTGTTAGTGCTTGAGGCCCTCTGTGGTCCTCCTTTTGAGCCAGTTGAGTCTATAGATATGAAAATTCTTTCATATAAGACGGCACTTCTTCTTGCTTTAGCATCTGCTAAACGAGTGGGCGATCTCCACGCTTTGTCCGTGCATCCATCCTGTACGCAGTTTGCTGCTAATGGGTTAAAGGTTACTCTACGGCCGAACGCGGCCTATGTACCGAAGGTCGTCTCCACTGATTATAGCTCTATGGTCTTTGACCTTTATAGCTTTTTTCCTCCTCCTTTTGCTTCTGATGAGCAGAGAAAATTGCATAATTTGTGCCCCGTACGTGCACTACGAGTGTACATGGACCGTACAGTAGATATCCGCTTATGTGATCAACTGTTTATCTGCTTTGCCAGTCCAGTAAAGGGTAAAGCGCTGTCTAAACAGCGGCTTTCCCATTGGATTGTGGAGGCTATTACACTAGCTTATAGTAGCAAGAGTGTCCCATTGCCTCTGGGTGTGAAAGCACATTCAACGAGAGCTATGGCAACATCATGGGCTCTGTTCAAAGGAATGTCTGTGGGCGAGATTTGCGCGGCAGCCAGTTGGTCCTCACCACACACTTTTGTCCGGTTCTACCGACTTGATATAACGGCCCCCTCGGTGGCTCATTGTGTCCTCTCTGCGGGGTCCATAATGCAGTAGAGTAGCTGTCAGGGTTCTTGTGACTAACTTTGATAGATACTCGGCGGGGCGTGAATATATGTCCCATACTATATGTGTTGTACCGAGTGAATCGACTGAAAGGGAACGAATGGTTATGACTATAACCTCTGTTCCCTGAAGGAGAGGAACGAGGTACAACACATTGCTGCCCCGCCTCATAGTTACGCTCGGCGAAGAGCGGCTATCGAACTGAGGGTCAACCGTGGCGACGATGGTTTATAGGTGTAGGCGGGGCTACACCTACGTCACCACAGGTTTGCCTGCCTTTACGGCGTGAATAAAGGTGGCTTCAGCCAGGACACGAGAGGGCGTGATATCCCATACTATATGTGTTGTACCTCGTTCCTCTCCTTCAGGGAACAGAGGTTATAGTCATAACCATTCGTTTTTTCTTTCCTATTTTGTGCTGAAGTCCACTATCAACTCCTTTGTCTTGCTGATGTTGAGGAGGAGGTTGTTCCTCTTGCACCAATTCTCCAGATTTCTAATCTCCTCCAGGTAGGCCGTCTCATTGTTGTCATTGATCAGGCTCACCTTGACGGTGTTGTCACCAAACTTGATGATAGTGGTGGAGTTGGTAGTGGCCATGCAGTCATAGGTGTATAGTGAATACAGCCGGGGGCTCAGAACACAGTTGTGATTATCAGACATTTAACTCAAACATTTTTTCTAAAGACTAAAGCACCTGCAGAGCTTTCTGAAGTTACTGAAAATTTGATAAATAGGCAAATAAAAATGTCTTTTTATCCTGATTGGTTGGAAGTTGATGATCTACTTTATTTATTTGTTTATTTATTTATTTATTAAGTGTATTTATTTTTAAATATTTTTTCTCTCTCTGAGAAGTTAATTAATAGACAGGTGAGGAGGGCACCCCAAAATATATAAAAAAAAAAAATGTGTCTTAAAACAGCTTTGGTTTTTCTTAAAACACCAGACCTTTAGTAATCACTTGCCTAAAACAGGTACTATAGAGTATGGCAAGTAGAAGGGCAGTGGTGGCTCAGGCAGTTGAAGCTCTCGGTTGCTGATTAGAGAGTCCTGCCACCAACAGGTCACCGCCGTTGGGTCCTTGGGCAAGACCCTAAACCCTATAACCGTACAGCTCAGTGACTGCATGCAGTTATGGGTCCAGAGGCTGGTTATGAAATGGAAGGGGGTTGCAACATGTAGTCAAATCTTGCAGATCAAATGATCCAATGAAGTACCCTCTTGGATAAAAGATTTAACTCAGTAGTATACAGTATACAAATGGCTATTGATACTAATAACATGCCATAAAGCGTCTAAAAACACTATAATTTGTCAGATCTGTTCAGCAAAATTAAAAAGCTGTTAACATCTACATTTAGAAACAATGCAGCTATGTTATTCTCCAATGTTTAGTGTAGGAGTTAATATCGTTTCTGCTGTGTGGGTTCTTTGGGCACTTTGTGGGCAGTCTTATCATGTTATATAATTATTCATCTTCCTTTCTATGAACTGTGTTGGTGTGCATATTAAATATTCACTAGAATGCAGAAAGTCCTCAGGCTGTTTGTACCAAAACAAGGATAGAGAGAAGTAAGCAGTTGGGTTCAGCAGCAATCTAAGATGTGGCACACAGTAGGGTTTCGTTTGAACACAAGACTTTTCAGCTGAGTAGAATACATGAATACATTCAGTGCAGAAATCAAAAAGGCCAACTGTAATATTGAAAAACCTTGTATTGTTAATTTTTTAAACAGGGATGAAAGCCTTACCAAAAATTCAATTATCCTGCAAAACAATATAATTATGACAAATGGTTCTTTTACTCTTTTCAGTTGGGTTTGTTTACCATTCTGTGTTATTAGAGTTGTGCTGCGTTATTAGCTTTGTGTGTGCTGTTAGCTGGTTGGAGAGATTATATTAGTGATGGCAAGAAGGGATGATGAATAATCCAACCTCTAAAGAAAACCCTGTGGGTAGTGTTACAGTCTGCTGATCTCAGAACTGCTGCAGCACCACTGAGCCTTTCATTATGGAACAGAATTCATAAATAAACGTCCTCCTTTTCTCTCTCTCATTCCTCTGCTAAAAGACAGGACTATTCAGAAAAAAAAAAAAGATAACAGAACTGCCTCCACATTAATGTCCTCTTTTTGTCTGTATCTGCTGAAGCACTTGTCCTTCACAGCATTATGTTTGTGTGCGTGTGTGCGCGTGTGTCCTAGCCATGATAAAGGTTAAAACAGTGCATTTGCTCTTTGCCGGGAGTGCCTGTCACATTGAGCAATGACTCTCTGCTCCCCGATACACACAGACACACTCTCTCTCCGCCTCTCTGCAGGGTAGCAGTGTTATTTTGACCTCTCTAAAGACAGCAATATCGCTCTAATGCGTGACATACTGTACACCCGCTGAACAGTCTCATCTCTCACAATTGACCTCCAGTGATCTTCATCAGTATGTTTGCATTTGTTTGTGTGCGTCTGCATGTTCGTGATAAAAGAAAGTGCCTGAGCATGTTCACTTCTTTGTATTCTCTCCTCCCCTGCCTTTCTTACCCCCCCTACCTAATCTCCTTTTATCTCTCCAATTCTTCTCTGCCTCATTCTCACTGTTCTCTCCAGATTAAAACAATAAATCTATCTCTTGTGGATTATAATCAACTGCAATATAAAATCCACAATACTGTATGTAATGTTTAATCTATTTCCATTACTGAATACCAGAAGAGAATACCAAGCACAAACTATATGTACTGTAACTGGGGAGAACAGATAAAGTATGATTGTAAGTACAAAGTACTACATAATTATTTTCGTAAAAAGACAGCAAGTATGCAGAGTGTGACATGAAAAGACACAAACGAGTATGCAGGTATTTGTGTAGTCTAAACACCAAAAGTACAGATTAATTTTTTGACATAAAATATTGCAACACGTTTCTAGATAAAAACAACATAAAAAGTCCATCACATTGCAACGAAGGCCATAAAGTTCCCACTGGGTCCTGACAATATCGAAGAATGCAGCTGGAACCGGGTCAAAAAAAACATTTATCAAGTCTATACTACTTCCTAGATAGGTAGCGAGGTAGGAAAAACTTTAATGCAGTATAGCATCTACCAGATACTAGTGCAAATAGTAATGTATGTACATCAGTGCAGCAGAGTTGTGCAATAATAGCGGCTATTTTAATAGATAATGTCAAGGGGGTCTTTTATATTGGCACACTATTCTAAATGTAGCAACTCAGGTTTAAGGAACCCCATCAAATCATTAAGGATTCTGCCAGGAAGACATGCAAAAAACGTTTAAGTACGAGAGGTGTTCTCAGGCAAAAACTTTTCACTGTGCTGAATAACAAAAAACAATTATGAGAGTAAAAACTTCCTTTATTTCTTTATATAACCTCCTGCTACACTAATGCAGTTACACCAGGATTTTACTAATGCTTGGATACCATTAAGGTAGAAAGTTTTCTCAATATCCAGAGCCATGATCAAACTTCCTGCTGCACATATGAAAGACTGGCCTCCCAGGAACACCTTTAATTGGAATTGGAAATGGCTTGGAGCGAGGTCAGGACTATTACTTCCAGCCGGGTTTCTGTAAAGTGTAAGTGGTTTTCATGAATGGTGACAAGTTATCCTTCGATTTTCAGCTGTCAGGCATTCCACTCACTGAATGTTCACCGTAACAACCGCATTGACCTCCAGACCACCTCGGCTGGGATCCTCATTCACAGACGTATGGCCTTCCGTTTGCACCATTCAAATGTTTTACACTTTCATTTAGGAGAAATTTCATCAGACGTTCCAGGATGACCACCGCACATAGATTTAGGTTATTGAACACATAGTTGCACAGCAGATTATAAATAACTGTTTGCTTTCATTTAAATTAGTTTAAAACAAAAACAAAACTTTTTTCTTTTGATTGTATAAAGCTGCTTTGCGACAATGACAATTGTTAAAAATGCTATACAAATAAAATATAATTGAATAATCTACTGATTTTTTTTTTTTAACCCTATGGCACTGGAAAAAAATAAAAAGCTAATAAAAACAAATTTCCATTCTTTTCCATCTCCTATAGAATCAGATTGAACTCATTCTTTAATTCTCCATATGTTTGCCTAATAACCATCCTGGGTAACAGATCATTGGCATCTTCAGTAATTATACAATATTAACAATAATATATATCGCAAATCTGCAATAACATCAAGGTATATATAATTCAATATGGAGTTTTCCCTCTTACACATCAAACCCGTCAATCAACCATGTTTATCAATTTTATAGTCCTTGCTTTGTGTACTGGGGCATAGATAGCATTGACCACGATCTTTAGGTGTGCCTAAGCATTAAGATTGCCCTTCACTAGGGATAAGTGGCCTGATCGAATGACCTGAGTTCATTTATTAACAGGTTTGGCAAAATACTTTTGTCTATATAATGTACAAAATATGACCAACATTATTATGCATTTGTGTCCTGCACATCTTTCCAGTCAGATATACTACTGACCAAAAGTCTTGAGCCACCCCTCGTTTCCGCACACGGTTTTTTTGCTTCCAAAGAGCCAGACGTTCTTGATTATTTTTGTTTGTTAAGCTAGACAGTGACCTACGAATCATTCATGCATTAAACAAACATTTAACACGACATAAACCAGTACAGATCATAATATGATTAGGCCAGTGATAAGTATACTGGTGATGTTACCTTATTTCATTTAACTTAATATGAAGAAATGAAAGGCAGAGTAGAGTATGCATGTACTTACTAAAGGTAGTACTTTTAACTGTAAAGTCATTATTATTTTATGCACCATATACTTCTGTAAAACGAGGTTGTTTGCACATATATACTATGCAGATACTATATGAATTATGAACTGGCAATTACATCTTACTTACTAGCAAATGCTAAGTAATTATTATACAATAAAATAAATATGGCGGTAGACCGACATCATATACTGAACAACACAAAATCAAGTTCTGCTTTAGGATTGTTGTTTACTGGAGCTGTGTGTTTGTCTGGTGCCTCACATGCCCTGTATTGTGCAGTGCACAGACTAGTAGGTGGCTGTCAGAGGAACTGAAATGTTAAATATAACTGAATGTTGAATATAACAGGCTGTGCGCTGCCCTGCTGCTTTATTTTGCTTTTAAAGTATTCATAATGTCAACATTTTCAGCACATCCCCTGTTCTCTCTGTCACTCTTACCTTATTCAACTCAATTGAATTCAGAAAACCTTTATTGGCAGCACTGTATGTAGTACATTACTGTCACAGTATTGAAAATATGATTTGAAGACTTGATAAGGTTCTTTCTCTCTCTCTCTCTCTCTCTCATAACTAACCAGCTGTCAGTCTTTTCCATTACCATATCAACATCATCATTCTGCTCAGAAATCATGCTACACACACACACACACACACACATACACAAAGCATGACTGCACTATGCCGTACATCAGTGTGTGCTAACATCAGCCCTAAGGTGTTTGTTTATTAATTTGGTTATGCTCACAGTAATACTAAAATCTGACTTGCCCTAGTATAAGTTTATACTTTGCCGAAACAGTTGAATTTTTCCCCTTATTGTCCCATTACATATTGCGTTTAGTTACACATATGCATATTTACATTCGTAATGAGCATAAGTGTCAACCAGCTAGTGATTAAACCTGTTTCTTGACACTTTTGTGTTAGCTTTAATCATTAATGTATGATATTTGATAGCTACTGCAGTCAGCGTGTGATCAGAGAGAAAAAGATCAGAGTGGGGGAGTGGAGAGGGTTTTCGGTATGACTGAAGTGCTCGTTTCTGTACCTGTGGGAAAGCATGACTGAAAAGGAATAAAAGTTCATCTCAGAACCTTTCTCATGAATGTAATCAGCGCAGTCATGTTCTGCTGCCCCAGCTGCATGATTGGCAGTTACATTATACTTTGCTGTCGATGATCCATTCGTCGCACCCGGATCCACAGGCCACCCAGAATAAGTTATTCCTTTTAGCAATCTACATTAATGCTTTTCTTTATTTCACACACACACACACACACACACACACACACACACACACACACACACACCACCCTCACTAAGCAACACACACACTGTGCACTAGTCAGGGCAGTGGAAAAAAACAGTGAGGCAGATGAAGAAACCAGTCAAATGTCTGGAAATATAGTGTAGTTCCTGTATTTTTTTTTTTTTTTGTCCTCTTTTATTTCTACATATAATTTAGAATTCTTGCACTTTGGCAATTCCCTCATGAGAACAGCACATCACCGTATAATCCCACTTGACCAGTTAGGAATCCTCAGTGGTGTATGCCAGCCACAGCAGCTGAGAGTGTCTGATCCAGGCACGTTTTCCTAAGCTTCCAAGGCCAGACCTGAACACTGCGGTTCAATTCCCAGTCACTGTCAGCATCGGAAAACCTCCAAGACACTGATGTGAACATTGCCTCCTCCAGCCAAGGAAGCCTGGGCTTTGAGCTCTGAGGACGGCTTGGCAGACAGACATGAGTGTAACACAGTCTGTGGAGTCTGTATGGTGGCTTTACAGTGTATATCACTGGGTATACTGCTTTTATAATTTGTTAAAGAAAGCATTGTCGGTGGAATAAGATAACATTTGAAACATTAGTGCATAATAGATGGATGGATGGATGGATGGATGGATGGATGGATGGATGGATGGATGGATGGATAGATAGATAGATAGATAGATAGATAGATAGATAGATAGATAGATATATAGATAGATAGATAGATAGATAGATAGATAGATAGATAGATAGATAGATAGATAGATAGATACTTTATTGATCCAGAAGGATAGCTAAGACTACATGGACAATTTTTTCTCAAACCAATTGAAGTTATTATGGTTAAAGATTTGCAACTTAAAAGAGTATAAATTTCTTGTTGCAAAAGTTTCTGCCTGCTGTGAAGCATTTAATCTGCTGAAAATATAACAGAAGGAGATTAGGTTTGTTTTTTATTATCAACTTTGAGGTTAGGTTATGCTTCCCTGCTTCCCCCCTTTTCTGATGAATCTCACCTCCTGCATTATGATTGCTTACAATATTTAGTCTCATTTTTGATTGCTTATATACTTACAGAGTATCAAATGTTGAGCCAATTTGTACAGTGTGTTGAACTGTTAATTGAAATACTGTTTGATGATTCATTGATGTTGCTTGTCTACATTTAACCTAAATACAATAAAATTTTATAATTATAATAAAAATTGTTTAAAATAGTCATGCCCTAATCCAGGTAGTATGTTATCTATAAAGAAGACATGTAGATAACTTACCCAGAATGACTGGGTACAAATAATAATAATAATAATAATAATAATAATAATAATAATAATGTACAGTGTAATTTGCAAGTATAAAACCATGTTGAACGCAGACCTGGCTTTCTGATCCTCAGTTTTGGTGCAGTCTGGCCGGACTGATCGTGGACTTGCTTTAATGTCTGTTGTTGTTTTGTCTCACACAGTTTCCCTAAAGCTAAACTCTCAGCATGCAGAGGATTCTGACTAGCACACACTCTCACAAGTTTCCCTTAGTCACAGTCTATGGCAAGATTTCTACTAAAGATTGGAGCATTAAAGTCAGCCTAAATAAAAGGTGATTGTACTTACAGCAATTTGTGAAAATTAATTTGAAAGTAAAGAATGTGTGAAAATGTTACTGCGGCGACTTTGCTGCATTCTTTTAAAGTAATCAGGAGCTGAAAATCATATCAGAGCTAGACATAAAAAGTGCCTAGAGGCGTGACTGCATCATAAAATTTAAAAGCCTATCATGTTTCCTTGCCATCACACAGGTTTACTATAGGAATTGGGGCAAACACATTTAGGTTTGGGGCTTTGGTTACATATAGACTCTGAACTTAGTGATGAAGGAATACATGTAGACACGAATGTTATTGTGTTGTTTTTTATTGCCTTAAGACATGACAAGACCATATCAAGCAGTTTTTGATCCAATCTAAATAAATATAATAGACATAGAGCTATTTTAATGATAGTTGTTATGGTGAAGCCAACATGTAGTGTTCATTTGGGCTGGGATCTGGAGATAGAGAAGTCTACGACATGCTGTATGATTTATATTATTTTCTTATTCATCAAATCTTTCAGTAAGTCTTTGTCTTCTGTGGATGGAGATATTGTTACCCTGGAAGAGACCCCTCCAGTAGGACATTATTGTTTTAAGGGTGTGTAAAAAAGTTGACGATTCAGAAGCACCTAAGTTTGTTATGTTCTTTATTCTATTTAATGAGTTTAACATAAACATATCAAATTTTATCGTTATTTATTTTTTCGTTCACCTCATGATCATTATCATCTATACTGCTTTATCCTGTATTCAGGGTCGCGGGGGACCAGGAGCCTATCCTAGGAGACAAAGCAGGGTTTACCCTCGACAGGGTGTCAATCCATTGCAACTTACACACTCATTCACACAGTATAGACAATTTGGGAATAATCTGCATGGTCTTTGGACTGTGGAAGGAAATCGGAGAATCAGGAGGAAACCCACCAAGCACAGGGAGAACATGCAAACTCCATGCACACAGAAACAGGAATTGCAAATGAGTGGAAATCGAAGGTGCAAGGCGACAGTGCTAACCACTACACCACCGTGTTTTTTCATTTTACTTACATAATTAATTTGAGTGGAAATTCTGCCCCAATTTAAATGTTTATACATATTTTTTTCCAGTCTATAACAAAATAATCCTAAAGCTGATCACGTTTCCGTAATGTAAGGTAGCCCTGCTGTTGTAAGCCATTGAGAACATAAATTATCCTCTAAATTTACTGCCTTTAATGGAAAATTGCAATACAGATGCAATGCAAATCAGTCATGCACATGTTTTGTGAAACAGATGTTTCTGACATGGAAAGTTGCCTCTAATTTACACTGCACCACAATTACAGGCTGGCTTTCCATAAATAATCAGTTTAGCATGATTTTTGAATGTATACATTCACATATATTTTATGTGTTTGGAAGGGGTTGTTTTTCTAAACTTTCAGTGTCAGTGATTTTAGATGGTTAATTGTCTTCATCGTTAGAGAAATTTGTTTTAATATTGCACAGCCCTAGGCTTTATGAAAAAATTGTGCTTTTTTTATATTACATGAAAACAGTTCAAGCAAGAAAGAATAATATGCGAATAAAGCACATATTTCAGCATTCCATCTGTTTCTAAACAGTTCAACCAATTTTCATTTTCAACAAACATTTTTATAAATAATCTAATTAGAGTCGTTAAAAAACATTTAAATAATTTATTACAGGACTAATGAAGGCTATAGTCCCATGTTTTTGGTTTTGGGAAAGAGTAAATCTCTTTAGCTTTGAGAGAATTTTCCTCCTTAAACTTATTTAAGCAAAAGACTTTAACTGCCTATAAGCACAAACATAAATTTAAACAAATGCCACATAATCAGAGCACAACTTGAAAAATTTCTATTCCTACTTGACATATTCAGTGAGAAAGACCATCAAGGAGAAATATTTGCAGAAGTGTTGCCACATTCAAATATTCATTAATGCTTTTATTGCTGCATTAAGATCACAATAATTACTTTTAACAGTGCCCTTTATCAAACGCAGGGTAATAATTCTCGACAGAATGCTAAAATATGCATTACTTAGAATGGCAGTAGTCTTTCTTTTCAGCAGTAAGCAACACAAGTCAGTCCCTGTTCCACATAAGTGACAAGAAGTGAAACACATTCAACAAAACGCTTCTTTTAGTTTCTTTAAAAAGGAAAATGACAGGCAAAGAAGAGCAGAGCCAAGATCTCCCGTTATAACAGAGAAATCAGAGTGCTTTCATATGTCTGACTTTAAAACACCTTTAATCTCTCTCTCTCTCTCTCTCTCTCTCTCTCTCTCTTTTAGACATAACTAGCCATTATATTATAGTTTTTCTAACAGAGTTTTTGCTCCAAGATGATTATTAATAACAGATTTTGCTTTGTATACAATGTAATCAAATTATCATTATTATTTTTAAAAAGCACATCAAAGAACAGGTTAAATTAAGAGGTGTTAAAATTAAACATCTTTGTTTTAAGGACAGGTAATTTAAATTTTTAATTTTCCAAAAAAACATTTTAATGGATTATTTAAACCTAACCTAATTTTACTTCCTAATGTTATAGCGTATGTAGTATGTGAGGTGTTAACCCAACTTTTGTATAGTATAGCACAACATAAGAGCTACAGTGCCATTACAGCCCAGTGTTGGAATTAATTGTTTATTTTAGAACCCTCATTTACATCAAAGAAAATCAATCCATGTACTGTCATGTTCTGGTGATGGGGAACACTGCGTTGGCCCAGCAAGCCTCATGCAAAGTAATAGTTTGAATCCCAGGATACCTAGATAAGTAACTTATTTTCTGACTTAATTTTTATTTTAAGATTTAGTTTTTTTTGTAATTTAATGTTTGCTAGCATATTATATCTAAGCATATCTATATTTATCATTTTATATCTAATGTTAGTGAGCAAGCAATAGACTTCGATTAACTTCACCTGTAGAAAGAGAGTGTGGCTATAACCAGGTGTGTGTGTATATATTTAAAAGGACAGACCTTCTAATTCAGTGTCCTTTTCTAATTTTTATTTTTTTTAACATTGTAACAATGCTGATGACAATAATTATGCAATAATCTCCTTTAAACAGTTGATATTAAGATGTGTCTGCTACGTATGATCTGTAAAGCCTCTATAACGACTCTAATCTTGGAGGCTGGTAACTCTAAATACTCTAAATGAATTAAATTTTTACAAAAAAAAAAAAAAAAAAAAAAAACTGAATATCACTGGTGTGACCTTCCATATCATTTAGTGTTTTATCAACCCTCAGTGAACACAACATTCAATAGGACCTCATAGGTTTTGACACTTTGATTAATACAACACTCTATACCCTCTCTCTCTATATACAGTAAGAGTGAGAGAGAGATCTTGTCTTATGATCACAAGAACTTGTTGAGTGCTAAGTGCAATTATCACGGACTATAAATACTTAGGTGTTATGTATTTATCATGATTTTTTGTTTTGTTTTGTTTTTTTGCACCATTGGAGCGTGTCTAGGATTACTCTTAATTCATTTCTCAGCACCATGCATTGCCCCAAGCCCTGGATTAATTATCTACATTTGTATCCAAGTCCCTTGTGGGTGTGTGTGTGTGTGTGTGTGTGTGTGTGTGTGTGTGTGTGTGTGTGTGTGTGTGTGTGTGTGTGTGTGTGCGTGTGTGTGTGCGTGTGTGTGTGTGTGTCTGGGTGTGTTGTACTGTGCAATAGTCTTAGGCACCATATGATTTTAATACAGATTTTTTTCATATAAGTTTTGTCTGCATTATCATGTATAAACCATCCAATTGTTTTATATATAAATTAAAAATTAATATGTTTATTGATTAAAATAACAGGAAATAGCATTTTCATAACATTACAAAGAATTTTTGCGTGCCTCTAAAGAAAGTATTAGGCTCCATGATAGACCAGTTTTCAGATGAAAACAAAAAAACCTAATGTAGGCTCAGGGTTTTTCTGATAAAGTTATGAGAAGAACTCATATTCTCCAGCTTACTCCGTAAAACCTAATAGCAGATTTACTCACTGCAAAAACTCTGTACCTAACATTACTGAATATTTTTAAGCAAAGAGTTTTCATACCAAATATTGCCTGTATATATTTTATTACTCTTAAGTGATCTTTTTAGAAATTGTATCATGTAAAAAATTTTTTCAAAGGCATCATTGCTTATTGCTTTGTATGTATGTGCCCAAGACCTTTGCACTGTAAGTAAAAGCTGTTAGGTTTTACTGATTGTGCTGGAGAATAAAAGTTCTTTTGGTAACTCTGTCACATTTGCTCCCTTCTATTTTCATTCATGTAGTCTACAGTAGGTTTTTTGTTTCCACCTGAAAGCTGAAATAACTTTTTCTGACCTTTTTTGTGTGTGTGTGTGTGTGTGTGTGTGTGTGTGTGTGTGTGTGTGTGTGTGTGTGTGTGTGTGTGTGCATTTATCTTTTTAGTGACAATGTTGTAATTACAGAGTACTTTTACAACATGTATGATTTACATAAGGCCTTAAGTGTGTGGGCACCTGATTATCACACCCACATGCAGGCATTCGGCAAACTGTTGCCCCAAAATGACAAAATGTTTGCTGCAGCCTGTCAGTTTACTTTGACTGAAAAAAAAAACTTATTTCAGCAGAGCAATCTGGAAGTAAAGGTCGGTGTAAACATGATTTCCCCAATTTGTTGTGGAAGAACTCGAGTGGCCTGAACAGCACCTTTGTGATGAACTGGAATATCAGGCCTCATCACCTGACATCAGAGTCTGACTGCACTAAAGCTCTTGTGGCTGAATGAGCAAATCCCCATCGTCACGCTCCAAAATCTAGTGCAAAGTCTTCCAAGAAGAATGAAGGTTATTAGAACAGCATACAGAAAGGTAAATATGCAATGAGAAACTCAAAAAGCGCATACAGCTGGTTCTACAGTAAGTATAGCCTTAATTCGTATGATATTGAAAATAATTGTGCTGTCAATCATTTTTTTAAATAACGTTTCCTTTTTTTACATGTCTATACAGTGTTAGACTATATGCATCTTAGATGGTGTGTGAGTGTTTTGACCTTCTGTTTGAGGATCAGGAAATGTTGTTGTCTACGATGACCTTCATTCTTTTGTACAAAATAAAAAGAAGTGGTTCTGTAGCCTCCTACCTGAGACATCTCCTTCACACATTCACAGAAAAACTGGATTTTCTACCAGGACAAAGGCTGTGGTGTGTGTGTGTGTGTGTGCTTCCAGGCCTTTGGCAGATTTTTATTTTTTCTGCTTGTATCTTACTGCCCTCTAGTGTTTGCTTTGTTTATGCATATATTTCACAAGTAAGACATAAATTCAAGTTTCAAGTTATCATTTAGTTTGAACATTTTAAAATGAATTGTGTAATTAATCATACATGTCGTTGATGTTAAACATAACTCTGTTGTGTAACATGTTAGAACACAATAGAGCTGCTATGCTTGTTAAATATACTGTATATGCAACTGACATATAATAGTATTTCTATTTTAATTAAATTTAATTAAAGATTATACTGCCACATAAGATTAAAACATTTGTGATGGTGGTTTAATGCAATGGTTCACTGTAAAATCAAAAAGTGCAAAATTATAATGTTATTTTAATACATAAATAGATTCAGCTAATGTCCGTTTTTGTTATTTTTTTCCTGTTGAAAAACGGTACAGTTTGTGCCACAGGGCTGTCAAAGATTTATTTATGACTACATAGCAGGGAAGTGTTTAAAATTCAACACTGATCACATTTCTAGCTGTGTGACCAAGACCGCAACACTAGAAGGCAGTGCTTTACTGAAAATAGTAATACCCTACTGATCAAAAAACCTAAACAAAACACACCTGTCTAAACCAAAAGGGAGCTGGTGATACTAGTGAGTGAGAGAGCAAATATATATATATATATATATATATATATATATATATATATATATATATATATATAGAGAGAGAGAGAGAGAGAGAGAGAGAGAGAAAGCAATAATAAACTGAAAGGACTTACACCTAATTGTGTATTTTCTCTGTCCATGAGATCCATACTGAAATAAACACTGTTACTATTATAATAAAAATTATTAACTGTAATTTTAGGGATTGCATTTGATGTGCTGAACACACTCTCCACTAGGCCAATTTGTAAGGCAAAAAGAAATACATATTTTCTCAGATATGTACTGTATGCACTTTTAAATCAGTCAAGTCTAATCCATTACACATGTGTTTTAAAATGAAAATCCATATTACCATAATATTAAAATAATATGACTTAAATTTTATGACTGAAATTACTACTCAAAATACTTTCATATTTGACCATAGGGTTATCTGTTATCACCAGACCTGAGTCTCAGCACTGACAAAGAAAAAGTTGAGGGTCTGATTGAGTGCCCTCAATTCCATCTGGCTAATATATTCTCATCTTATAGAGCAGCTAACAGTGCTAAGGAGAACCCAAAGGGTAAATTGGAATGCCTGTCCTTGAAGAACCGGAATGCTTGGGCAATGAGGACATTAAAATAAGCATTTCACAGGTATGCTTACATAACTCAATCTTGTAGTTGCATGGAGTGGATGACAACATGTAGAAGGGGGCTTTAAGCATTTTTGTCAACCAAAATATAGAACTGGATAAAAACCAACATCTTTATTCTGAACAGTGTATTTAGTGAGGCTCTTTATTTTAAACTACCCATTTAATTACAGCTCTGTCAATTGAAATAACAAGTTTTTTGGGTCAGAGCAAGGGTCTGATTTTGACCCTAAACCCTGAGCCCCAAGAGTGCTGTAGAACTGGGGTTTGCTTTGTTTCCCTGTCACAGATCCCACTGATAGTCACAGCCCAGTGGACACAGTATCCCATTATAAAGTACAGAGTTGCCCCAAATCCTAGTCTAGACATCCCACCTCTGGAGGCAAGGTGTTTATCATGTTCATACCAAGGTACAACCTTCTCAACAATGGAGTGACTGTTCCTGTATAAGAAGTAAATTGGCTAATACATTGCCAGTCCTTGCTATGCACTATATATACGGTATATAGGTCCTCTGAGTTGTGCAATCTCAGCTTCATCGATTTTACTGAGCCATGTCCGCCACCAAGGCACTAATTGGCCTAGAAAGTAACTCGGATTGCTTTCTGCGCTTCTTGTTATGCTAATCAGTTGTTGAGTCAGATCCAGTGAAAATCTGCTAAACCAAGATTTCATGTTGGCATCAGCATCACCACACACAGCTATGGAGGCGTCCACATCACACACATCTTGCATCCTAACAATGGTTACTTTTGATGGCAGGGAGCATAAATTTAATGGGCATCTTCGTTTACAGGGGACTAAGAAATAGGCTTACAGAATCTAAAGTCTTGAAACATGGCTTGTTATACTCAATTAATTTCGATTAAAAAAAAAGATGAAATTTGACCCACAAAAATGTGTGATGTACAGAAGAAAAAATCCTCTCCCCAGAGCTGCGTGCCATCAGCATAGAGGTGTAGATCTGCTCATCTGTCTGTTCAACAGTGCAGAATGTAGTCTACATCTAGGAGATAATGTCTCACCTTGAGGCGAGTGCTTCTCATTGGCAGGTTTACAAATATAAGTCAACTCTCTGTACCATAAGCCAACTCGAAGGTAGTGACGGCAGTGATTGAGTTTGCAGGGTTTCGCTAGAAAATGTGCTGACGATGTATAAAAAATACACTCACCCAGGTAAAAGAGATGAGAGGAGACTATCTCAAGCTTAAAAGAGAAGGAAGTAGCATCACTGACAGCATAGCATTGACAGCATGATTTTTTTGTAAATACTTAGTCATGCATCATTTTGTGCTGCTTGATGCCTCTGTATGTTTTTGCATGCAGACTTCTCTATCACTCTCAACTACAGTACAGTACAAAACTGTTATTTTATGAATGTGCATCAAAAATAGCATCTACCCTAAAATGTTTAAGCTGCCTCTTTACTTTGCTGATCAGTGAATTTGCATAGATAGAAGTATGTACGGTCACTGGAAATGCATACTTTTGAGTTTTTTTAGTCAATTAAGGTAGAAGTTTGCAGATTATGGTAAGACGATAGCCTTAATAGGTGAAACTGACATGAGAAACTTGAATAATTTCTTATGACTTAAGCACCTGTATGGACCTTTCACAAAAGATATCACAAAAGATGTACAGTATGCATACACTCTCACATGTCAGTACACTGACCTCCGCACTGACAGTGGCTCACTGGGGAATGCTGTGTACCCCAGGGACTTATAAGTAGTTAATGTGAAGTGATACCAATGTACTGTATGTGCGTCTATAGTCTAAGTGCAGGCTCAAGGATTAAGATTTAAAGCAGGATTATAATCCATGTATAAACCATCAATAAGTAAAATAACATTTAAATGTGTCTCATTCCAATCTCATCAGGTTTCTGGCCCTCATAATTTGAGATAAAGCATTACCTCTGATGAGCAAGACAGTAAAACAGCAGTGTGCATGTCAAAAGGCTGTAACTCATCTTTCAATCCAATAATATATCCATTTCTCATCCAAACATATTTCATGAAGGGACTTAGCAGTCAAGGTAAGAGATATGACTGGAAGAGAAAAGAATGAATCACTCTTCTTTCTCCACTACATTTTCCCCTTTGCTGTCTCGTGCTTCCTCAGATACCTTATTTTCAAGCATTTTGTATGTAGTCTCAGGAGACAATCTTGCTGCTATAAATATGAATAAATCCCACAGTAAAAAGTAGGCCAAAGCTCTTTGCTCTGGGGCTTTCTTTCCGAAATGCTCTGCTGTGGGTTGGTCTTGTGTGACTGCTAGACCCATACCTGCCGTGAAAAAGTATTTGCCTGACATATTTTTTTTTAGCATATTTGTCACACTTAAACTATTTGAACAAATTTTAATATTACACAAATATAACCTGTGTAAATATAAAATGCAGTTTAAGTGATGATTTTAATTATTAAGTGACAAAAAAAATTTCCACACCTACCTGGCCCTATGTAAAATAGTAATTGCCTAGTAAAACTCACTTGCCACACACAGGCCTGATTACTGCCAGACCTGTTAAATCAAGAAATCACTCGAAAAAATCCTGTCTGACAAAGTGAAGCATGCTAAAGGATCTACAAAAGCATCACAATCCAAAGCAATTCAAGAAGCGACGAGAAACAAAGTCATTGACATGTATAAGTCTGAAAAGGGTTGCCAAGCCATTTCCCAGGTTCTAGGATTTGTGCAATATTAAAATTTGTTTTATGATCTGTTTCATTTGAGTGTGACAAATGTGCAAAATAAATAAATAAATAAATAAAATTAAAATACTTTTTCACCGTTATTACACTGATTATGATTTCTTAAATCATACGATTAGGAAATCATAAAACAACACACTGTAATCATACCCATACTGTAGCAGAACACGTGGATATGTGCATTGATAAATAACAGACGTGATGGTGATAGGTCTGACTCACTCTTTCAATCACCTGTTTAGTTTACATGAAATAATTGATGCTGGGTTTCAATATGAATGAATATAAATAAATCATTTTGGGTATACACAGCTTCAATATGCGCAACTGATCTACATCTTTTTTCATTTTTTTTCATTTTTTTTATTGAAAACCATCCTCATTGATGTTTGTACATATATTCCATAAGAATTAAAATGTATAATATAGCAATTCTACTGTATGTTAATGTAGTTTAATGAATTTTAATCTCCTGAGCATTTAAAAAGTTGCATTAAGTGAATGAGAAAGTGTTGAACACCCTGAAAATGAATAAAAAATGAAATAATTGATAATAATCATAAGTAGTTTTTATTCTTATTCCATAGTACATGTCTAACAGCATCAGGAAACCACTACACCTGTCAGAGTGTGTGTGTGTGGTTTGTGTGTGTGTGTGTGTGTGTGAGAGAGAGAGAGAGAGAGAGAGAGAGAGAGAGAGAGAGAGAGAGAGAGAGAGAGAGAGAGAGAGAGAAAAAGAGAGAGAGAGATGCAGTGCTGTATGCAGATGACGTGACACCTTCCATTAAAACGCACAGATGAAGTAGAAAGAAACAGCCACGTTTAAACTTTCAACTACTGTTTATGCTCACTGTTGGTTTTGCGATTCCTTTTGCTATATGTTGCTTTCTGATGATGGAAAACTACAATTTTGCAATTTACCAAGTTATGTAAGATTAAGCAGGGGTAGCTCAGTGGTTAAGGCATTGACCTACGGTTTGGAAGGTGCCAGCCTCAAATCAGCACCACTGTTCGGCCCATGAGAGAGGCCCTTATCCGTCAAGTGCTTAGAGGTATAATGAGATAAAAATGTAAGTCACTCTGGAAAAGTGCATCTGCCAAATGCTGTAAATGTAAATGGATGGTTTAAGGTAAACCCTTGCCTAAAGCAGCTGAAAGACCAACAACCTAGATTTTCGTTAAGGGAATAAGTAATTAGCGACACAGTGGCTTAGTGGTTAACCGCGTCGCCTTGCACCTCCAGCCCTGGAGGCTGTGTTCATGGAGCAAGTATAAGCAAGTAAGCGTGTATATGTGTGCCCTGTGACGGATTGACACCCCATCCAGGGTGTCCCCTATCTCGTGCCCTAAGTCCCCTTAATATGCATATGAACTTGAGTAACATACAATTCTTAATCTATAGGGTTTAATATGATAATAGCCCACCCAACTCCACAAGGTTTAGGAGTTTGTTCATCGACATTTGTTGACCATTCTTCCAGAAGTACATTTTTGTGGTCAGACACTGATGTTGGATGAGAAGTTCTTCCACACCAAACTTGCTCATCCATGGCTTAAGGGACATTTGTGAACTGGTATGCAGTCACATTGAAAGGGGTCACTTCCAAACTGTTCCCACAAAGTTGGGAGCATGAAATTGTCCAAAATGTCTTCGTATGCTGAAGCATTGAGAGTTTCTTTTACTTGAAGTAAGGGGCCGAGCTCAACACCTGAAAAACAACTCAAATCCAACATGCCTGAGCACCTGACCTCAACCTGCTGTTAGAGAATGGTCAAAATTTCCCATAAACACACTCCTAAACCTTGTGGAAAGCCTTCCCAAAGAGCTGAAGCTGTTATAGCTGTAAAGAGTGAGCCAACATCATATTAAGCCCTATGGATGAAGAATTGGATGTTACTCAAGTTCATATGTATGTGAAGGCATGCGAGCAAATACTTTTGCCAATGTAGTGTATGTGTGATCTTGAGCAATGAAGAAATTAAGTGTATGCTGTATTTTAAAGATTCTGCACAAACTTACCCACTAAAAAAGCATTTTTAATACGAATTTAAGTTGTTACATACTGACTCGATCTCATGCTCGCGTTATTATAGATAGAGTGATCCATCAGTTTTTAAAATGAAATATTCATGCATTTTAAAGATGAGCGTTGGACTGTGTGTACAGAGTAAGTGTGAGAGCAGTGACATTTCTGCAGGTTGTGTTTATAAATCACCTTGCCTTTATAGCATTTCGCAGTGAAAAACATAAGTTGAATTTGTGTAGCAGGTATTTACAGCAATATCTCACTATCTGTAGGCATAGGTGTGTAAATCTGTGAATATGTGATTGCTAGTATGTGGAGGGTTATTGTTAATAATGTAATTGTAAATCCCCTTTTACTGGGAAACAGTATATTTTAAATATCTAGATTTATAAAAATCCTAAAATTTGCACCACTCAAGTCATTTCGAGTGGCTGTACTTGTCATATGTAACAAATTAAGAAATATCCAACTACTTTGCCTTGCTCATTTACAGTAAATCCATGCAGATCTTTAGTGGTAAGACCCTCGTCCACACAAATTCATGCACATCTTTTTAGAGCTTTAGTAAAGTGCAGGAGTCCTTATGTTTTTCTGCCACACTAAGTCACTAAGCCTGTGAATATGCAGCTGTGTTGGGCCTTCATGTTCCTGCAGAAGCATCTGTAGCTGTGATCTAAAACATCCCATAGGTGCTATTTAGGGTTAGAGGTCGATATAGAATACTCAGATCATGGCTGCTCATCTGTGCTGCCCATCTGTTACAACCTGCACACTGGAGCAGATTTATTTTGTAGTTTTTGGTAGAGGATACAGGACTTATGTGTGTGTATTGCATGCCAATTACCCTCTCACTTCTAGTGACATTTGAGAACTTCAATTCATAAAAACTGACATTTTCTAGCAGTGACCTAAGCATTGAATTAAGATCTTTTTAACCTCAAGCTGATTAAGCATTGTCATTTATTTGTGTGATTGGCAAGGTGTAATATTCCATTGCACAAATTGCAGTTATTGTCATAGGACTTAAGACAAACTGACACATTTCGGATAAGGTATGCAGTCTACGTATGACATAAGATTATTTATATTATAAGACTACCACTATACGTTAGCAAAAAAAATAACATCCATGAGTTCCACGCCTTTATTAAAGATAAAGAATTCGAAATTGTAATACTCAGGCTCTACAAGCTTACAGTAACAATAGATAAATTAATTAAAATGTAAATGATTGTAAAAGTGGGTTTAAAATCCTGATCACTGCTTAGAATTTATTTAAAAAGTGTAATTGGATTGTGATCATGCCCTTCATACCAAACCCTCAGGCTATTCTGGCTTTTTTTTTTCTTTTTGAACTTTTTATTAGTATCATATGGGTCTCTCTCTCTCTCTCTCTCTCTCATGAGGTCATAAGGTTAATTATGTTCTTAACTGAACATATCTGAAATCTTCAAGTTTCAGATTTGTTAATTTACTTATTTTTATTTAGAGAAATCCAAGGATGGTATTTAAATACTGAAGAATTTAATGCATTCTCCTGCTCAACCCCTGCAAAAGCTAATTTACTCACTGTGGAAATCTCATTTTAAATGTTTCACTAAAACACTGGCATGGACAATGGAACCTATATAATAGTGTTACTGAAAAAGTAATAAAGTTTAATGTGATTTATAAGTTAAGTTGATATAGAGATATGCATACTGTAAGCAGCTCCACAATTAAATACAGCATTATTATTTTATAGAAATAGTAAATGCCAAAATGTTATTAGCCCGAAACGAGGAAGAAAAAAAAACACTTATTCCCTTATGGGAGTAGTAGACTTGTTTGTTTGCCTCATTAATCACTGAATGAAAGTCTAGTGATGGCACTGTAGTAGCGTCCTCTGGGATCAGATTCCATCGTTGTTGTTTCAGTACAGTGATCCCGTTTCAGAAACACTTGCTTTGAGTCTGACACAAAAATATGGAAGTTATATCTGAGACAGTATTAAAAAAAAATCAGTAGCGTATGTCTTTTAAAGCGTAAAATGCTTTTACCTTAATATTAAGGGTCTTACCTTAAATATGTATAACACTGCAGAGAAAAGGCAAGATTTTTTTTTATTACAGTTTTACAAATAAGATTTGTAGTTTTTAAATGTATTTTTATTTTTATAATAATTTTCGAACTATGTAATCATGTGCAACCTTTTTTTCAGACCGTTGCTGGGTAGTGTCATGGGAAGCTGGAGCCTATGCCAAGGATGTCACGGTACAGAGCAGGGGTAACCTTGGTGTGGGAACCAACCCATCACAAATCTGGACACACCAATCAGCCCACAACTCAATGCAGAACAGTACAAGTATTAAGGGTTTCAGTCACCTGGTGCCACTCATCGTCTTGTCTATACTGCTTTATCCTGTACACAGGGTCGCAGGGGGCCTGGATACCCCCCCTGGGAGACCCAGGGCACAAGGCATACCCCTGACAGGCTGCACACTCATTGACATTGAAACGCCAATTAACCAAATCTGTATGTCTTTGGACTGTTGGAGGAAACCGGGGAAACTTACCAAGCATGAGAAGAACATGCAAACTTCATGCACACAGAGGTGGGAATTGAACCCAGATGATTTTAAATTTTTAGCCCAAAAGAAATTGTAACTGACCCCTCCTGAGACAGACAGAAATATTCATTCTCAACGCAAAGCTACACACCTAACTACATTTTGCAAACTTTTTTTTTTTTTTTTAACCAAAGTTTATTGGCTTTGCGTCGGGTGTTTTTTCTATGACTATTATTTTTGGATCAGTCTATAACCGGCGAGAAACGCACAGCAGAAGTCCTGGATCAGGACGCGCGAGTTGTACACATACAGTAGAGTATAAACCTACCTTGATGTCGGCTGAGGGGCGTCTGCGGCACTGGCTCGGGACACTGGCGGTCTGGTTCATGGTGCTGAAGCTGATCAGCTCTCTCAGTCAGCTGGAGACGGAATGAGAGAGACTTTAGTGCGCAGGTGCGCTCAGTCACTGAAAGAGAGTTCACCGTCCACACTACACTACTCACACACAGCTGCATGGAACATGTGGAAGACCAAAAGGTCCAGAAATATGTCACATCTGCTGAGTCGGCACTGGTGATGCAATTACTCCTTTAATGAATTTAATTAATAACTTAACTGCAGGAATAAGAGATGTAGTGCAGAACAGGGTCTTAATAAAAATAATAAGGAAAAAAACGACTTATCATTATATTAAATGTATTAGACTGCATTGCAAACTCACCACCTTGAAACAGAATATTTTGCTCCTCTTCCCCCTTTGAGCTATCTATACAGTATATATATATGGAATAAAATATATATATATGACCTATGATACTATCAAAAATCTTTAAAACAATATAAAAGTTATTAGGGAGAAAACAACCTTCTTATAGACTAAATAGTGCACGGCTTTATTTCATCTGTTTGCCAGGAAAAATAAGAAATAAAAGAGCAACTACTAAATACAAGTAAACTTGGGCACCCAAGGCTCATCCATGCCCGTTGGGATCAAACACCAGCTTGTCTTGTCAGAAAAGCCAGTGCATCAGAACTTGCCAAAAAAAGTCAGTGATGGCTCCAGAACATCCAGTGCCCTACAGCCCCTACTTTCAGCTAGTTACATCAGTCACAGTGTTATAAAACAGAAGGCAGTGCTGTTTTAGACACCTTAATTTGATTTAATGCTAATTTTCTCTTAGACGTTTATTTTATGATTCTGCATTACTGCATTATTTTTGATTTCCAAACATAACTTCTATACTGTAGCTAAAAGTCTCGGAGGAAAATATGTGTATGTCAGCAAGGAAGGTATAGAATTAAATAATATACCACTTTCAGACAAAAAAACAAACAAACAAGCTGTCAGCTTTTACCTGCAGAAACAAAAGATTCACATTCTGACATTGAAAGCTTCGAGAAGAATGTTCAAGATGCTCAGAAAAGCCTTCCACCCATTCTCATTAAATGAAGTGTCCATGAGTGTAATAATGTTTTTTTTTAAAGGCAAATTGTTTTTGTGCCAAATATTTACTTTATTTAGGTGGGTGCTGTTTGAAGCTCTTTATAGTGTATTTTCTTTTAAACACAGAAAATGTTTAATTTAATTATAATTAAGGGCTTCTTTATGTTACCTATGCCTAACACTTTTTCACAGTTCTGTATCTGCAGATAAAATATGCTACTATTGCTTTTTTAAGTAATACCAGTTGGTGCTATTGAATATAAAACTCCAAACATATATGCAATTCCGAACAACATTAATACTGCAAACACTTCACATAAATCTGCCGTATTTATGGACCATTAGGCGCACCATAATGACATGTCCTGTTGCACAATCAGCTGTGCTTAAGCACTAATGGTCCACCAAAACTGATTTTGTCAGCACGTTCAGTGAGTGAGATCATTCATTTTTAACATTAGTTCATTTTACATGACAATTTTATTTCAGGTAGCTCCTTTAAAATTCCTTTGTGTCTTCAATTTTTCTTTGTGTTTTTGACCTTTCTGGCGGTATTTTTTTATTGCTTGTAAACCATACGGTTGTATCTGTAGTAATTGTTTTGTTGTTGCTTTCTTAGATTATTCCTTCTTTGTGTGGTTTCTGGTTTTCCTCTCTGTCTGTTTGCATTCTTAGTACGTATTTGCCTAAGATAACAACATCATCAATATAGATTACGACTCTAAAATGACATTGCATATATATCCAGTTTCTCTAATTCAATATAAATTTGATGTCCAGTTGATTTTGTTCTTGTATTATTCTGTCTTAAATGTGGTCAGCATCATGGGGTAGTGCTTAGCACCCATCTTTTAAGTTTGCATGTTCTGCCCTGCTTGGTGGTTTTCCCCTGGGTATTCCAGTTCCCTCCCACAGCCTAAAGACATGCAGATTCGGCAAACCGACATTTGCAAATTGCCCATAGTAAGAGACTGAGTGTGTGCTTGTGTGCCCTGCGTTGCACTGGCAGCTCATCCGGGGTGTACCAGAGTCTCCTGGGCAACCCTGTACAGGGTAAGCGCTATAGAGAATAAGTAAGTGAGAAAAGCTGAGAAAAGTAATGAGTACTGTACGTAATAATAATAATAATAATAATAATAATAATAATAATAATAATAATAATAAACAGTACAGCCATTGCACACACATGCCTTAACATGCATCTACTCGCGTGCCAGTGCTAAAGACTGTTAATGCTAATGCAGCATTATTAATCCCAGAGAAAGAGAGAAAGCAGGGAGTAATGGAGAAAGAGAAAAAACATTACCCCGATGAGTGGAGCATTAATATTAATCTGAGCTTCAGGCTACTGTTCATGGTTCAGAGAGCTTTTTTTCAAGTCTTACTAATGTTCAAAAACCCTATGTAGTGTGTGTGTCCGTGTGTGTGTGTGCCCATGCGCTCATGTGCATTTCAGAGCCAGGGTTGTGACTGTGAATGAGACATAGCCACAGCTCAACCTGCTCCTTCAGGGATCACATCAGCTTGCTCCCTAAACACATTGCACACAAAAACTCTCTCTCACACACACACACAGACACAGCTACGGCAGTCATGTTGCAGTAAATCCTGTCTAGGTGATCTACTGCAACAACACGCTGAGATTGCATGTCCAGTATGTGTGTGTTAGTGTGGGGGATGGACGAGATGTTCTTGTGTACTCTCTTAACTGGATTTTTTATAAGATAATATTCGTGTGTGTGTGTGTGTGTGTGTGTGTGTGTGTGTGTGTGTGTGTGTTTGGCATCAGCCTGTCATCTGTTCTCTTCATCTGCTGTCTCTTCTTCTGGGTTTCTGTGGTTTGAAGTGACATTTGAAGTGTGACTGAGCCTCAGGTAGAGAGATTAAAGGTCAAAGGTAAAGCTAAAGTGAGAAAGCCTATTGATCCACAGCTGCTGAAAGGTCATTCATGTATTTCAGTTGTGGTAGGTCTGCTCTGGTGTGTGTGTGTGTGTGTGTGTGTGTGTGGTGTGGTGTGTGCGTGCACGTGTGCACGCATGTGCACGCACGTGTGTGTGTGCATGTACAAACCCAAATCTTTTTCAAGCTGGGGTTATAAAATTAATTTCATAAAGCTGTTAATACTTAACAGGGTAATAAATTAATTTAATTACATTTTATACTTTTATTCTCTTTATTTCACTCATCCTCCAAATGCATTGGTCCTTTTTCAGTGCGTCCTATAAATATTTAATGATCAGAATCAGAAACTTTTATTGACAAGTGTAAGAAGCACAAGAATCAAGTGACAACACAAACTCCAATAATAAAAATGGATTCAACATACATAAGGCAGTATTCATAAGTGTTTATAAAATACCTTTAAATATATTGTGTTAAATATATATATAATCCTGTGTCATAAGGTTAATATAAGCATGTTTTAAAGTGCCATGTAAATTAAATCCCTATCACTATCAGCTATCACTAACATTCTATTTTGAGTGTTATAAGAGTTGGGTTACCATTACTGGAAATGCAGTGCATAGACAAGACTTTTGTCATTCTGTAGCAGATTTAACAATAGCATGCTCTGGTACACTGAACAAAAGGGATTCAGCAAATTATTAGAATTACTTAAATGCAGTAAGTTATGTATTAAATTAATTCATGTAAATATGTGACTAAAACCTAAACAGTATATATTATGTTATTTTATGATAACACTGCTTGTTAAAGTGGCCCAATTCTTTTATTCATATGTGACTCAGATGTGTTTATTTTCCTTTTATGTCAATTCAACTCAACAGTTTCATAATTTCACGCTAGGAAAAATGGAGGATGACATTGAGTTGTGGCACTGTAAGATAACAAACCTCACAATCATTAGGTCTGATGTTTTGAAGAAACTAAGCCCAAGAACCAAAGACGTGACTGAATAACATACCCTGTATACATCAAGCTTGAACTTGAATTAATTCTAATTAATATTTTATTTGTCACATGTATGTAGTGAAATGCTTGTACGACCACCTATGACCTAAAAAGGCTACTCTATTCAAATAAAAAATGAAAAATATAAAATAAGAATATAATAAAAATATAATGTAATTTTACAATATGTACAATAATAAATTAGAATTGAAATAGAATTGAAATAGAAAAGCAAAGTCTAGTCACGAGCAGAACAATATGCAAAGTTTCAGGTGTGCAAAATGGAGACCATGTGCAAATGGGTGTTAAATATGCAATGTGCAACGTGATGAGTGATGTATGACTAGGGAGATTGTTATTGTGCTATTGTTGAACAAAGGAAGCAGATTAGTTGAGTGTTGAGTGGTGTTATGATTGTCTGTATTGCTCCTTCTCATTCTCGCTCTGTTGGCTTCAGGTAGCAGAAGTGCTTTCCTGACTGCAACAGAGGAAACAGTTTATTGTTGGGGTGGAGGTCCTTCATGATCTTCCCGGCCTTCCTTCGGCACTGTTTGCTGTAAATTGAGGGCAGATCAGGGAGCTCGATGCAGATAATGCACTCAGCTGATTGCACCATGATGGTGTTGTCAGAAAACAAAATGCAGTCATAGTTATATATTGAGTACAGCAGGAGACTTAGAACTCAACCCTGGGGGGCTCCAATGCTGAGGGTAATAGATGTCGATGTCATCTCCAGTGCATAGATGTCGTCTGGAGGGAAGCATATGTTGCTCTAAAACCTTTATACACCTTTCACCATTCATAGTACCTTTCAAACCATGCAAGCTGCCCATACCGTACAGTATGTACTCATGCACCTCCATACAATCAGAAATGCTGGCTTTTAAACTGAACACTGATAACACGCTGGAAGGTCTCTTTCCTCTTTAGCCCGGAGGACACGGTGCCTACGATTTCCAACAAGAATGTCAAATTTGGACTTGTTTGGCAGTAGATCACTTTTCCAGTTTGAAACATTCCATCTTTTTACACACTCTTTCATAAATTAGAGAACCTCTGCCCATCTTTACTTCTGAGAGAATCCGCCTCTCTATGACACCCCTTTTATAGCAAATCATCTTACAGACCTCATACTAGATGTTCTCCCAGCTTAACATTTTTTACATTTCTCGATTTTTCAGCCCTTTGTTGCCCCTGTGCCAACTTATTTTAAGACCTGTAGCAGGCATCAACAAGAGAAATAGTTTTGGCACAATATTAAAGAATTGATTATATCAGGCAAATCTTTCAAGTGTAAGAGCTTTACTTTTATAGACAAAGAATCATAATACTGGAATGTGTCCTGCTAAATGCCATCTCTAACTGGGTTAAAGAATGAATAAGGGAAGAGTTGCTGTTTTATGAAATATATGACTAGCTATTCACATGACTATTAGTCTTTTTGTCCCTTATTTTTTTTGTTTTCTTTGAAGAGAAGAACTCTATTGTGTTTTATGTACTTTCAATACACCTCAAAAATCAGGTCAGTGGTCTGAAAAGCTCTGTTAAAAAGCTCATCAATTGCTTAAATTCTGAACTAAAGCGTTGTCTATTCTGAGCATTTACTTTTAAATGTATTAATTAAAAAAATAATTAACATCCAAAGTATTAACAACTTTTTTGAGAAAAAGGTTTTTCTTTCAAAACTAATGATATATGCAGATGCATGATTAATTTAGATTTCTCTCTTCCTATGATTCATCTGATATTTGATCCGAACTTCAATTAATCATTTCTGAGCATGTCAAAAAAGAGAAAAAATACCACGAGATGGAATAACCAACTGAGAGCAACTGAAAAAAAAAAAGCTGTGAGGCAAACTCTTCTCAGAACAAACACCACTGAGCCATATGTAATCGTTATTTGTTTGGGGGCAAATGTTGAAGAAGAACAATGTTTTAAGAACTGCAAGAAAGGCAGTTTAACCCTTATTATACTGTTAATCCATATACTGTAGATGTGTGTAGGGCTGAAAGTGTGATTTATTCTCATCCATATATACCATGCATCTGGTGGAGTCCAACCTATTTTATAGGTTGCAGCAGAACTCAGATATTGCTCGCTATCATTTAAAGTATGAGTCCCATGATTCCTACATAGGACAAACAGAAACAGAAAAGCAACTGATGTTACAGATTAATTTCTTAAGACAGATCAGAAATCTGAAAAAACATTTGTAATATGTTTGATAAATATACTGTTTCAACTAACAATTTAACTCGAGTACACAAATGATAAACTAAGCTCGACCGGTTGGATAATGGAATCTGGATCGTTTGAATAAGCTTGGTTGTGGAATATCAGAGCTCTTTCATGTATGACAGAAGCATTATCTTTGCATCTGAAAAAGAGCTTCAAATTCCAGCTTCACAACAGTCTTTCATCTTGGCGATCTCTATAGTCCAATTACCCAGAGAGTGAGGGAGAGAGAGAGAGAAAGAGAAAAAGAGAGAGAGGGAGAGAGAAATAGAGAGAAAACATGTGCTGTCTCAAATGCAGCATTGGGGCTATTTAAAGGTTTCTGTTGCTCCTCTACATTGGTTCATCAGGGACAATAAAGAAAGAGAGATCCTCTATTTCTCTCGGGAGAGGACAGGAAAGGGCAGGCGAGGAAAAGTGAGGAGAGTGAAAGAGAGATATTTAGGGATGCATTAGGACAGCTCCTGCCTCATAGTCTCCTTGTCCTGTCAACTGATCCATGACACAAATCAAGGACGATAATCTGTGTTATTTGATTCCTACTTTGTATAATAAAATATTATGACAATCACCATGTGTGGCAGGAAAATCAACATGTCATTTTTGTCCTTTGCTAAAATAAAATAACCTGTTACTAGAACTAGCATTTGGCAATCCAAAAAGCTTCTGATTGTAATTATATTTTCCCGTTTGAATATCATGGAATTAAACCGCTGGAGGGCATGGTAGACTATAATTAAACTCATAATGAAACCATAACTCACAATGTCCTATTATCATGAACACTACTTTCAGGTTGATTGTTTTAACCTAATTATAGCTGGATTCTGGAGAACAGGGAGGCTGTGGTCCTGAGAGTCAACACTTCTGAGATTGGCACAATGGTGGGTTTTCTTATTATTGATGATTTTTGTTGTTTTTCTTGTTGTGTGTCTGTTTATGTCGGTTTATATATAAAACATAATATATATAATTTTATGTAGAAAACACTGATTTACAAAAAAAAACTTAATGTACAGTAAGTTGAAAATTATAGTCTATTGGAGAGTTTTCAATATTGTCTGGTCTGGAAATGCTTTAGCCTTGTTTTAGACCAACAAAGCTTCCTGACTTGAGTCCAATTCTTTGCCAGTCCCATGTTACGCTTCAATAATATGTGTTTTAACCTCAACAGTCTGAAAATGTGTGAACTTCAGACACGTTACAGCTGGAAGTGCAGGAAACTGCTGCAGGCAAAGTACATCATCCTACACACACACACACACACACACACACACACACACACACACACACACACGCACGCACACAGTTTTGTAATAGGTTTCTGGATCATTCAGTTGCATAAAGTTACTGGCTGCTATGCCCTCACCTAAACGTTGCAGAAAGAAATTGAAGAACTTCGGAAACTTGGGCTGGAGATCAGGCACGACTGTAAGAGTTTGAAAGATGTAGGGTGTCATGAAAGGTGAGCTGAAACAGATGCAAATACAATTGGGGCAACTTTTAATAAAAATGCATACAGACAAATCCAAAACTTATTTTAAAAAATCAAGGACAAAAAAACTAACAAAAAAAACTGTCAAAGGGTGAGTTGAGTTGCACACATCAATAAAAGGGCAAAAAGGTATTCTATCAGGTTGAGGTCAGGGATTCAACCAAGGTTCTACCAGGTCAGGGCCAGTCAAGTTCTTCCATACCAAACTCACTCATCCATGTATTTATGGACCTTGCTTTGTGCACTGGTGCACAGTCATGTTGGAACTGCTGTCGGGTAGTTTTTCAGGTCTTTTTCAGGTTTTTTTGGCCCTATTTTCAGTGAAATGAACTCTTAATGCTTCAGAATACCAAGACATTTTGGAACATTACATGCTCCCAATCTTGTGGGAACAGTTTGGGGATGACCCCTTTCTTGTTTCAACATAACTGCACACCAGTGCACAAAGCAAGAACCATAAAAACATGGATGAGTGAGTTTGGTGTGGAAGAACTTGACTGGCCTGCACAGAGTCCCCAACCTCAACCTGATAGACACCTTTGAAACAAAGACTGCAAGCCAGGCCTTCTGACCCAACATTAGTGTCTGCCCTGGCAAATACACTTCTGGAAGAATGGTAAAAAATTCCCATAAATACACTCCTAAACCTTGTGAAAAGCCTTCCTAGAAGAGTTAAAGCTGCAAAGAGTGGGCCAACATTATATTAAACCCTATAGATTAAGAACTGGATGCTACTCAAGTTCATATGCACATGAAGGTGAGCAAATACAGTGTTAGGCAATATAGTGTATGATTTGATGATTACATGATTATGTGATAACTCTGAATATTCCACAATCAAATTCTCATTCATTAGCTAAAGAGTCAATATTTGATGACATGCCTGATTCTTGACATGATACAGTATGATTTATTTTAGTAACCTACAAATGATACACCTTGATAGATAGATAGATAGATAGATAGATAGATAGATAGATAGATAGATAGATAGATAGATAGATAGATAGATAGATAGATAGATAGATAGATAGATAGAATCCAGCAAGTACTTTATCATATTCAGTGATTGAGAACAAAAGTAAAACACTCGGATGCAGCGGTGCACAGTCTGATGGCAGTCAGTGAAATAAATTCCTAATAGCTTTTCTCTTTCAATATCCTAATGGTATACATTCCTAGCTGAATGTGTTCCTGGATAGTGTACCTTGGAGAGAATTTTGGAATATAACATCCAAATTTTGCCACCGCACTATTCCTCTTAATAGCCTTAAATGATTCCAGAGATAAATGCAGCATATGCACACATAATGAAAACATTACATGAAACATCAATGATGAAACATACAGTAAGAGCATAAGCTAGGTGTCAGCTGCAGAGCTGTTTGGCATGTTCTAGTTGCTGCAAGATAAGTCACTTGATAAATTCTTATTCGTATTAGTTCATTATATTGTTTCTTATTTAATGAGTGAGGAAAGAGAGAGAGAAAGAGAGAAAGCTGTTTTAATGAGAATTAAGCACTCACACTCTCTTCTTAGGAATAATCTCTGTGAGAGAAAATCTTTACCCAAGCCACTGTTATTAATACTCATAAAAAAAACAGTCAGTGCTCTAATTAGAACAAACTTCATATGAAAACATGAACAGATGAATTCAGTTCTGAATTCCATTTTTTGCAACATATTTTAATACCATGACAGCTGGCTCATTTTAATTGTTGCTTTTAATGGCTGGTTGTAAAGACATTACTGGGGAAAAAAGATATATACAGTATTCAAGACATGCAATGGATCTAATAGTTTGGATTTTTGGTGGTGGAATTTTATCATATTTTATCACACTTACATCCACATATCGCTCTGAATGAGATTGTCTGCCAAGAGACATTAAGTGATTAATGTACATTAATGTTTCAACTTGTATAAAGTTTTTTTCAACTTCTTGTAAAAAGCATAGAAAAGACAATCTAAAAGGACATTATAAAATCATTAAGGTATGTTAATAGTGTTGTATTAGGCTTTTGGATTTTTTAATAAAGTAAAATCTATTGCACCAGCAATAAATGTGGAATGAATTTATGCTAACTAAGCAGGGCATTTCCCTCTTTATGCCTGTTTCCTCTCAACTCTGTTTTGCATAATGATGTGTCTCTGTGATCAGCTTCCTTTGCTTCAAACGGTAGGAAAGATAAAAGTAAGTTTATATGTTAATCATGCAGTGACGATTAATAGTGTATGAGGTATAGTTGAGTCCTAGTGTCAGGGTAAATACTATGGACTGTGAAGAAACTCATGGAATGACCTTCCTTACGTTAAAGTACAGAATAGGGATGACAAAAGAAAAACAAAACATGCATGAACCTGGAGGTTTCAAGCAGAATCTATGCTAAAATATTCATGAGATATGTGGAAACCTCTTGAGATTGCAGTAACCCGGAGGGTTAATGAAAAATAAAACAGTTTTGATCTGAATATGTTTCTTAGTCAAACATACAGCAATTAGATGCTGTATGCCTGCCTGTAGGCAGGGAAAGATACAAATATTTAACCATGTGAACAGGCAAATACACATGAATTAGATCCTGTAGACAGACAAATACATATGGATTCGATGCACACAGAGAGATGATTAAATACACATTTCCTAAAATGTTCATTAAGAAACCCTACTTTTACATTAGCTGCAGATTGGCTGTATTAATCACACAAAACATCAACATCCACATAAATCACATTTCACTGATGGTACCTTCACAGCTTTTTGTGCTGTGAGTGATGATGAATCTTGTTACAGTGCTGTAAGTCAATCTTTTTTTATCAGGTTTACCTACCACATCCTTTGTCAATATATAATTACTGACTCTAATCCATATGTCATTATGTACTCAGACTCCACACAGAACATCAATGTAAAGTGACCACCACTGACCAAATATTTGGTGGATCATTTGCTGCAATGATTTCTTTTTTTTTAACTATCAACAATATCTTGCAATTAACTTAGTAGGTTCTATTTATTGAAATATAATTTAAAAAACTAAGTTTTTAAAATGCTTAATTACCAATGTCTACTTTTTACTTTAAGTGTAGTAATCAATTCCAAGGTTTTGGTTTACAGCATTGCTATGACTAGGGATTTCCTTCAACCATCTTAAGTAATGCCTTCATTTAATTCAATTTAATTAAATTCTCAATTATTTACATTTACATAAAGGCATTTGGCAGACACCAAAAATATATAGGGTTTTTATTAATGCTTATTGTTGCAAAGCAGCTTAATAGGATAAAACAATTTATGGAAATTAGTTAAAAGTATGAGGAAATGCATATAAATCATAATTAGCAGATAGTCTCTTTATTCTGGATAGGGTCATGGTAGATCTGGATCCTATCGCAGGAGCAAGACAACAATACAACCTGGATGGAATCCGAGTCTATCTGAGGTGAACATCACTAGATGATGATGTCAATAAAATGCCAGCATCATGATGGCATTAAAGAATTTTTTTTAAAAAACAAGATAAATTCAACCTTAAGTGTAAATTTTCCCAACATGAAAAATTGCTTGACTAAAAGTCAAATAAATTATATACTATATTTAGTAGATAAGTCTATAAAACACATTGATTCATTCTGATCAGTGTCCGTATGCACGTGCACAGACATACACTCATTTATTCCTGGGGGCAGTTTTAGAATAAATAATATCCCTATGTCCTTTTTTTCAGAAGGCAAGATGATGCTAAACAAATGTACCTGAGTAAAATGTATATACGTATTTGTAATTATTCTATAAATTTCATATATGGTTAAAACACTCCACTCCTATGATGTTTTAGTTATATAGCTCTCTGCTTGTTAAAGAACCAGACTATCAAATAAAAATCTATAACCAGCAGTTTTCCTAAAATCTGACATGGATAAAGGAGGACATACCCGACTAATACTTGAAAGAAGAGGAGCTGTACAGCAACATGATAGTGTACAGCAACATGATATGAATCTCATCTAATATATAATAAAATAATTGTATCTAATGAATTGTCCAGTAAGTGTACACCTTGTTAAAAAAATCATCTAAGATGCAATATCGACCACCCTGCAGCTTCCAGCTCAGTGTCACTGCTGTGCTGATGGTGTTCCTATTGTAGACTGATATGATCTTACATAGTGCAAAGTTGTACGCTTGTACAATTATTTACCTAGTGTATATGTGAACACACACACACACACACACACACACACACACATGCACACACACACATACACATGCTTAAAGGGATATTTAGTTCTATAAAGCCTGAAATAGAAACAGGACGGATATTTCATAACAGAAAATCAAGGCACTATATGGGGACTAGAGACAAACTAATAGCTATAGTCTATACATTTTTCAATTTACTTCCTTAAATTTTTAATTAAGGTAAAGCAGCTTTGCGACAATGACCATTGTAAAATGTGCTATAAAAATAAAAATGAATTGCATTGAATTTTATTTAATATAACTGTAGTATGAGCAATCACAGTTTTATACTGTATGAATAGGCAGTGGTGGCTCAAATAGTTAAGGCTCTGGTTTACTGCTGAAGGAAGGATGGGGGTTCAAGGACTGCCAAGCTGCCACATGGGCCCTTGAACATGGCCCTTAACTGTCTCTGCTTAATTATGTAATAAAATGCTTAATTACTTAAATCTTTTGTTGACTAATCAATTCCAAGGTTTTTGATGAATTAATGAAGCCAAGCTGCTTTCTGAGGAAAGCAGGAATATGTGCATTACGTCTAATATTGACTGGTTTAATTGGGTATAGAATCAGTATTAGAATGTCTTAAAAAGGAGTGAGAGAGGAAAGAGAGAATTGGAAAGAACAGAATTTATATAGTATATGATTATATAATATTCATGAAACAAACTGGCTGTTAATTGGTTATACATGGTCATTGTATCAGTATTTTCATTCGTTTATTTATTTCTTTCACACTTCAGTACGAGCTAGTAGTCATCCTTAAACACATTATTATGATCCTGTTGGGTTATGTTACGCAAGAGTTGTCAGAACTCCAGAGTAGTTGGGCCTTTTCTTCTTGAATATTATATGCGTATGAAATTATTTTATTTGTAAAAGGAAAGACCAAGTTTTGACAAGTAAATATTGTAAATGTTCACCTGAGAGTTTAAGGGGTTAACTTTCAGCATTTTTTATTTTCATGCTGCAGGCATAGGGTTTGTAGTGTGTGATTACAAGCACTGAGGCAAACAGACATTCATATCGCTGCTGCCACTGGTACGGGGTCATTAAAGAAAGTAAAAGTGATTGAGAGGGAGAAGAGACAGATAGAGAGAGATTTTTTTTTAATATATTCATTTAACTTATGTGTACAGTTAGGATTTTATACCAACAGTGAGTGTGAAACCAGGAATGATTGCAGCCCTTCAGCCAACATTAAACCGAACGACAGTTTTATGTGAGTGCATCAAGTTTTCTGCATGTTGTTGGTTTGATCTGCCAGCAGCCAGTCTAAAAAGCTGAGATGTGTGGTTCTAGGAGTACGACTGAACCCCTCACCACATCAGCACATACAGACACATTAAAACTGAAAATGGCCTGGGTCCCTTTATTTGTGTCCCACGTGCCACATTCCCATTTATTTTACAGACTTGTCTCATGTTTCTTGCAATGCATTATGTCTCTGCAGAGACACAAATATAAAATACCAATCTTCATGAATGTGATTAATGTACAGCTTGTTTCTGTCTCGGACCACAGGATCGTGTTCAATCTATTTACTCTACTCCAGTGCTGGGCCATATACAATATTTATGACTTGGAAATGCTTGTGGTGTAGTTACAAATCTTTTCAAGCCATCTACACATACGCATAGACTTTTGATGAATGGACTGCAATAGCCAGTCTGCAGAAGGAAGAAACCACCTCCCCCCCGCAGTGTTCATGCATATTGAAATAACTTGACCTAGTGTATTTATGGGCAAAGGATGACAACTGAAGTACATGTTCAGTGTGCTTTCATGATGCTTTTCGATTAAGATGCATATTCGCCTTATCTCGATTTTTTACAAATACATTTTCGCAGGAGCATTTGATGATGAGATTGTAGTGCCATGGGATTGAAACAAAATACAAGAAACAAATATCTAAGTGTGCTAACTTAATCAAATAAATAAATAGATGAATAAATCTAGCTTCTATATGCTATACATCCTGCATATCTGTGGAACTCTGAATTGTTCAACTGTTGATTGATACTTTAAAAAAAACATTTCATCTAGCACAAGACAGAATTATTTGCTTCTTCCTTCTGGAACAACCATAAAAGCTAGGATGTCACGTACAAGACCCACCAGTCCTATAAAGGTCTAATCCAGTCTACCATGTAAATTCCTACTACGGAAAAGGGCATTTTTGAGTAGTCAGTCTACTTACCCATGTGAAAACAGGAAAAATATGCTCATAAACTCTACACAGATAATAACACAAGATACCAGATGGTAATCATAATCAAAGTATCCTGTCTGGGTCATTACAATAGGATGAAAAAAGCATGGATACACAACTAATGTGCATCAGCTGCTGTTCACTTGCTTTTAATGTCAAAAAATCATATGAAAGTTATCTGATATCCAGGATATCTCATATGTTGCAGTCATATAATTGATTAGGAAGACTAAAAGAATTGCTACTTTTGTCAGATGCTTGTTAGTTGACATAACAACCTCATAATTATATTGCATTTCTGATGTAATACGCTATGTCATGAGAGCAGGCAGCAAGCTCTTCTATCATCGCACTTTTTCTTTTGATCTCCTGTTTGTATTGAGGCTCTGACAAATATTTGTGATCACTGTATCTAAGAAAGATGTCTTAATGCCATCAACGGTTGACAAAGAATTCATAAAAACATTCATTATTTTTGTTAAATATACAGTGCTTGGTTTGTGAAATATGACTTTCACTTTTTTTTAAATAAACCCGAACCTTGTGCCCCTGCAAAGTAAGTCTTCCTAAAATTTTTCCTTTTTATTACATAATCCTGCCATCCTGTCTTATATAAAACACCCAGTGCATTTTGTGATGTTCATCTGAAGGTTCTGCTGTAACTGATTTTTAAAAGTCGTTTCTTTTTCTATGTCAAAAGGGCTTTTTGTACTTTTCCTGAGAGTTCACCATAAAAAAAACATTAGTCCTCATTTTATGCAAAGAGGCAAATGACCTTTGCTACCTTAGTTAAACCCTTTCCAGCAGTACAAAGACACACAAATAAGGAAACTGAATTGTGTTTTAAATCTATAAATAGCATCTCATAAAATAACACCAGTAACCAGTTCAGGCAGGATATCAATACTATTGGTCCCTCATGACAGAGCTGAGCACATTTTAACCATGTTTTCAATGATCGTCCTGAAAGATGACCCTTTAATTACCTCTGTATATAAAAAGAAATCAAGGTTTTGCTGTGTCTTTGCTGTGCACATGGTTCTAAACATTGGACTAAGGCATGTTGCGATTACCTAATCTGATAAATAATATTAGAAGAATTTTTTAAAACATGTCTTAAATAGACTTTTAGAGTACACTTACTTTATACTCCATTTTTTTAAAGCAGAAACAATACTGCAAACTGCTACAATTCTGTGCCATTTCTTGCTGGAGAAACATATCAGCACCTGAACTTAACCTCCACAGCAAAAAGACATGGGGAACATAATTTACAACTGTTTCAGGTCAGTGATAATAGTTAAAATACTATATATACTGTTTTTCTATTATATAGCTACTCCATACTGTATGCACAACCTCTTAACAGGATCTCCCGTAAGAAGAAGAACAACAACAACAATACTGTGGTTAGACATCAGTATATACAGTATGTACATTTCACGATATACCTATAAATACAATTTTAAAATCATTTAGATGGTTTTCACATATAAATCTGCACTAACCATTATTTATTTTTTTCTCATTTTGCTGATTTTTCTTAATGGTCAACTTCCATGAAATATACAAACGGTAATGTGAAGCTCACCTGAAACAGAATTTGATGATCTGTAGCTTAAAGTAAATTTTTTGCACACTGCATAGGTTACTTTATGTAGATAATCTTTATATATGTACAGTATATGTTAATAAATTAGTTGTTGGGTTATAAGAAGAATAAAACATTGGCACATGCTATTATACAGTAGGAAAATAATCAACATCATCTCTGACTGAGATGCATCACAGCACATGATTTTTTTCAGTTTGCTAAATACCGTAGATATATGTTATCTTATGCCGCAGTTCCTGTTATCTGATTTAGTGTCCAAATAAACAATTTTTAACTTGAAAATGATTAAAGTAACAGCTATGCCTTGATTTCCCTGATGGTTTAGATTGAGGAGTCATTAAATAAGACCTCCTGCAAGGACAACCCTCAAAGCTGTCTAAGCAAATGGTGGAAAATAAAAACTTCAGACCTTCGGAGACTCTCTGAGCACAGGATTAAAGCTAGAGCTCAAAGTATAAATAACTTTAATGGGGACCATCTCATTGCTTCTACCTGCCTGAATAAGCAGCCTGAAAGCCACCACTTTTAGATTGCTGTTTTTCTCATCTGCTTAGGTAACACATTTTCCAGTCCACATCATCTTTTTAATAAAACAAATATATCTGTCCTTGGAGGGGTCTTCCTTTATTTGAAAGCGCTCTTAGGAAAATGAGACAGAAGGAGAGAGAGAGAAAATAAATGAAAGAATATGATTCATACACTTCAGTTACTGACCAAAAAATTTAATTACTACAATACATATGTCAATGTGTTTTATTTTTAATCTTTAAACAAATAATAAAAACAGATAAATTATAATGTTTTATTTGTTTGCTTTTGGTCATATGAACATTACGGCTGTAGATGTGGTATATTATAAAGTAATATGTGTGTGGTGATCTGCATGCAAAGATCATCTTGGGTATGGAGTTGGTTCAATGAACGCAGCATCAAATACAGTCAGTCTGCCTAACGATATGTATAAAAAAATTATGTATGCTTTTCTGAGGTTTTTGGTTAGCAACATGGACATATTGCACATAGCTAAATTTACATATTGTTTCATTGCTATTTTTTAAGCACTCTAAATGTCTGCGATACACCTGCCCCAGCACATGATTATTTAGGTTCTAAAATGTTTAAATGATTGAATTAAAGACATCCATTCATTCATTAATTCAGTCATCCAGTCAGGCAGGCAGGCAGTTGTCTTCACCAACCAATTTATCCTGTGCAGGGTCATTATGAGGGATCATTTAGGGAACACTGGCCAGAGGGCAAAAATCCACAGGGCACAATTTATGTACACTCTTACACTCTTACACACACACACACACACACACACACACACACACACACTTTATCACCTTGGGATAATTTAGCATAGCCATTTTGCCTCAGGTGAAGAAAAAAAAGATTGATGTTGATGGAGCAGGTAAATAAAGTGAGAACTTATCTCTCACTGAAAATATACAATACTTTACATTTTTGCAGTACTGGTGTTTTCCATAGGCAAAGCATCTTTCAGTTTAATTAAAATAAGATATGATTTTCTCTGTTTTTGATTACATATATAAAACTGGTTGATCTTCTGTGGTGAAATAAAGAAACATACAGAAGAGTCAAATTTTTGACAAACCTGAAGGATAAGATGTGGCTGGGTAAAAAATAAAAAAAAAAAAAGCAAGGTTTTGCAATTGTTTGTAAAGTTGTATCACATTATTGCCCAAGGGCCCAACAGTGGCAACTCAAGTTTATATTAGGAAATATCTGTAAAGAGGTTTCCCAGGTCATCACAGGGGTTAATTATGAAATGTTGCCACCATGTGGTTGTTCTTTCCATAAAAAAAGAAAAGAAATCCACGACTTGGTGGAATTGAATTTAATTTGTGAAAGATGCAGAGACCTTGAAACATGGTGAAACATGACTATTTAATGATCAGTTGATCTTCTTTGGGTGTTTTTTTATCGATAATAATACTAATACTAATACTACTACTACTACTACTAATAATAATAATACAGTACTTCTTTAAAAGCCACAAAAAACAAGAAGATAAAACAGACAGAGTCTATATACTGTACTGCATGTGCTGTGTGAGGCTAAAATTTTTTGGTAATATTACTCTTCATCTAAACTTGTGTTTAATTATACTTGAGTAATCTGATTGGATGACATGCTTTCCACGAGTGTTGATAATAAAAAGTAACATCGCTGGGACATTTAACTATACTGTACATTGTAGATATGTTCTTTGCACATTGTTTGCCTAAATGTATTTTGGATTCTTGATAACATGATTTTGGCTGGCACTAATTTTTCTTAAAAGACCTCTGCCTTAGTCATAACCACCCAAAGTTACACTTTCTCTACCTACAATGTTATTCCAAAACTATAATAAGATAAGATAAGATAAGATAAGAGCCCCAGATGCTGGGGAGACAAATACTTATACGAGAAAAACAAGAGGGCACTTCACACACATAATGACGTAATAGGGCTGATGTCATAGTGCTGGGCCCTAAAAACATAAGATAAGATAAGATAAGATAAGATGAATCTTTTATAATCTCAAGGGAAATTACAGTTCTGCAGCAGCACTGAAAAACACGCTAAATGATAGAAGTGAAGTGATATAAGCTAAATGATGTAAACAGTGAAGCTAAATGATGTAAACAGTAGTGAAGCTAAAACATACACAACTACTTAGGGGGGAAAGAGAAGGAGAAAAAAGAAGGATACCTTACAATAAAATAAACCAAATTTACAAAATTACTATAACAGAAATTCAGTTTGGACAGAGTGTGTTTATTTGGCATTCTTTATTGCTGTTCCTCACAGGCAGGTCATACTGTCATACTGTGAGCAGGTAATGGTAGCACACAGGTGTCAGGATATACTGTATATAAAGTATATATATTCACTTTATTTGTAGCAGCATTGCAACAATACAAACAAACATATACAAAAGTTTAACATTTAAAAGTAAACAAAATAACAACAACAAAAGCACTGAGGCACGTATCTTTGTCAGCCATAATTATTCTTTCTAAACAAACTTAGCAAATAATTGCAAATAATATATACTTTTTATTCAGGCAGACGTTTTCCTTATTTCTTTTCACTCAGGCACTACGAGGTCGCATAAGTTGGAATACGGGTGGGGAAAACCGACCAGTAGGAGTGTTTACTGAAGGACCCCAGCCTCTCACGTTCACTCATACACGTGTGTGTGTACATGCAGACATGGCGGATCTTCAGATGAAGCTTCTTCGGAAGAAAATTCAGAAAAGAAATGAGAAGAATAAAGAACGCAAGCTTAAACAGAAGCGGAAGCAGGAGGAAGAGAGCGGTAGGTGATGTGTTTGAGGTTTATGTGTGTATTACTTGTGTCTGGATGGTTAGCTGAGCTAGCACAGGAAGCGTGTTAGCATGGACACACACATAGGAGTTATGTTGTTTGTGCAGTGTTAGATATTTGACCAGGGTTTATATAATGGACTATTTTGACACGCAGTTGTATTGTGAATGCTGACTTGCTCAATTAAACTCCAACGTTTATTGTAATCGAGCTTGATCTCAGTTAAGTTAGTAGTGTGAACTCACGTGTTAAATGTCATCACGTGTTAAATATCCTAAACCTGTTACTTTCTCTTGGTGTTTGTGTGCTGAACAGTTTCCACATGGATGGAGAGCAGTGATGTGTAATTCTGTAAAACTCACAGGAATGTATTTCTTTACAGCTTTATTGAAAGTCGAATTAGTTTGAATCACTTTCTGTGATTTCTGATTTTTCTAACAGAGTCCAGAATAATAAGTGAAGACGAGACGACTGAAGAGACTCCAGCTGCAGACATCAGGCAGGAGCTGGCTGACCAGAATCAGGAGAATGAATCCTCTCAGGAAGACAACAGCACACCAAGCAGCAGCAAGAAGAAAAAGAAAAGGAAGAAGAGGAAACTAAACGAAGCTGGAGATCCTAACAACATCTGTGAGTGTTATTTATATATTTATTTTTACAGTCACATAATACAGTCTGTAACGAAGATACACAGCTGGAGCGCTATAAACATTTGCATTGTTAAACATCTTAATGATCCTTAAAAAAAGTTTAGTTCTTAAAAAGATATAACTAAATATGAATATATAAAGTGTATATAACTGTTGTCTGTTTAGTCATTAGCTATAATTAACCATATTGAACATTGGTTTATTATACATCTGTGCTTTCTTGACAAAACAAAAGACGACAGGTTTGCTAAACTTAGGAGGTTGTTAATTCGGCTCTTCTCTTAAAACGACTCTGGGCTGAGGTGATGTCGAGCTATTTGTTGTCTCCCAGCTTCTGGGCAATCTTACACACAGTAAGCACATATTTGTCCAAATGTCTTGGAAAAATCTATAAAGTATGAATCGAGATTCTTTTCTGTGGAGATTCATGTATTGTCTAATCATCTTCGGCTCATTCACCAGTAATAAATTGTGCAAAATTTGCACACGTTAGAAGCCGCATGCGACCACTCAACACGCATTCTCACTGTCAGGTGGAGTTTTTAAACTTTGGAGGAATTTAAGGATCATTAAATCCCTACAGGTGGTACACTGTTTACATCCCGTGTGGTAGGAGTGAATTATTTGCTAAGTTTGTTTAGAAAGAATAACTATGGCTGACAAAGATACGTGCCTCATTGCTTTTGTTGTTGTTTTTTTGTTTACTTTTAAACGTTAAACCTTTGTATATGTTTGTTTGTATTGTTGCAATGCTGCGTTTGGTTTTTAAGTGAAAAAACTAAAGTTATAAGAAACTGGCTAAATTTCAGTTATCCTTAAACTTTTTTAAGGGTTTAAAATTATAACAAAATCAAGGATAGGGAAAGGGGTTCATGAGTTAAACCTTAGAATAATGGTAATGTGCATGCCGTTATTCTGCCACAAACATGACTGGCCATGCGGTGCGTATTGACTAAAGTCTGCAGCACTGTGTATCTCTGTTTAATGACGCATAAATATCACCACTTTATTTTGGTGGGTATAGGTTTGATTTATTTTTATTTTGCTTGGACAACTTGATGTTCTTTCACTTACCCTTTGCTCATTCTGGTCTCTTTTTTTTGCGATGACATCCTCCAGTGTTGCCTTTAAACAGTTTGTTGCTATTGTGCATAACTATTAGCAAACAACTTTTTAGGAATAGCAATAAAAAAAAAAAAAAAAGGAAATTTTGCACGCCCTTCAAAATGCAATAGTGCACTCTTTAATCAGCTGATCAATCACTTAATTTTTACAGATCAGTTGTCTCTCAACTGGTAGATTACATTAACCAATACTACTGTGATGATGCAAATGAATTGATTCAAGCCATATCAACATGCCATTGCCAGTCTAAAAATATTACCTAGTTTCATATTATTAGTCACTTTAAATGATGCCCAAAGCAAAACTAAGTGAGGGAAGGTCTGCCCAAAACTTTAACACAATAAACTTTATTCGCTGGTTTAGAACAACGCGGTGCGAATAATCTGAGTATGCAAGGTTATCGGCAAAGGCAGCAGGTAAATCTTGTAAGTCGACCCTCACTTAACCACCTATAGCAGAAGTTCTCAAAAAGGTTGAGCCTTACTCTGCAAAGAATAAACTGGTTAAAAGCATTATCACAAAAATAATTGAGAGAAACAAAGAGCGGTTTATCTTACTGATCCTACTAATGAGTAGCCATGATTGGCTCACCAAACACTAAGTGACTGAAGTGTTTTTTTTTTTAATTATTATTATTATTTTAAAACATATGGTGCAAAGTTTCTATTTGTTATTCATTGACGTAGCCATATGCTGCATGTTATAACAAGTAAGTATAGTAGGACAGTCGCATTAAAGACAAGGATTTTAGCGTGTGAGTGCCCCTTGATGCTAGTTAAGGGATGGAACATTTTGCTCTTGAGTAGAGTCACCTGTAGCTTAAACAGTGCTTTGAGGTAGGAAATGGACATAGACATTGATATGCAAGTTAAAAGCTACAGACAAATTAGCTGCTCTCATTGGTTTATATCTGCTGTTTTGCTAGCCTGTTAGAGCTATCTCTATTGATTTTGACAAATCATTGTGGTACAAATTAAATAACACATCAGACACTGCTGTTTTGCAAAATTAATCCACTGCACTTTGGTTCGTAACATGGACTCATAAGTGCCTTAAACCTTAATACTGTAGATAATTTGTGGTCTATTTATAAGAAATCAGTTAACTGTATTCCTTGTTTATTCATGATGAATAACTTATTTTCTAGCTGTGAAAAAGGTCAAACAGGAGACCAGTGAGTGCAATGGTGCTGGGCTTTCTGAGGGAGAAGAGGAACAAGAAAGTTTAAAAGGGGAATTTAAGGAAGATGAAGAGGATGCCGAGAAAGATGGAAATGATGAGGACGAGCAGGATGATCTACCAGAGCTTCCATCTGGTCTGACAGGTGTGGCAGAGCCTCCTTTAGACTGTGTGTAAGATGTTTGTTTGCCTGCCTGACAGTTTGTTGCACTCTGGTCTGTATGTTTATGTATTTTTCCCTTTTCCCCAGGAGCATTTGAGGACCAGTCATTTGCATCTCTGGCAGAGCTTGTGAGTGAGAACACACTCAAAGGTGTTAAAGAGATGGGATTTGAAACCATGACTGAGATTCAGCACAAAACCATACGCCCTCTACTGGAGGGAAGGTGAGTTTACAGCAACGCATCACATCCTAATTATTTTCATTATTTGTTTTATGCATTTCATTAGATGATTTGGGAAAGTGAAGCCATATCATTGAACTGTTTGTCTCTCTACAGAGACGTTCTTGCAGCTGCTAAAACTGGCAGTGGTAAAACTCTGGCCTTCCTGATTCCTGCTATTGAACTCATCTATAAACTCAAGTTCATGCCCAGAAATGGTGAGTAGACACAAACACTGTGTCCTGGCATTGATGAGTACTCCTTAAATGAAAGGTTTATCCTAAAACTCTCCTAAAACTTATTTTAATAAAACCAAATCCTAAAACCTATTTTGAAAATATTTGTGCTTTCTTTAGTTATCTGGTGCTAATTTGTTGATTTATCCGGTGTTTTGCCTTATTCCTGTGTGAAAGCATTGGTTGATCATTAGTACAGTTACAGTAGCAGAACTGCCAAATTCTTAAGTACAGTGTATGCGTTTCCATGGCAGTTATGTAAAGTATATTTACAGCCAAAATATATATTTTTTTTTCTCCGATCAAATTTCCAAAGTAAATGGGATCAACATCGGTTTACATTTCTTTATGCCTTTTACCTGATTAACTGTATTTTTCTCCTATCTTATGGTATGCTGTGCTGTGCAAGTATTTGTAGAGCACGCCATCTGGAGGATTAGAGAGGAACAGCAACATTTTACCACTTTAAATTATATAAAACAATTATTTTTGTTGAATTGTCTGTTTTTCTTTGGCAGGTACTGGAGTGGTGATTTTGTCCCCAACGCGTGAGTTGGCCATGCAGACATATGGAGTACTGAAGGAGCTAATGACTCACCATGTGCACACATACGGCCTCATTATGGGCGGCAGTAACCGCTCAGCAGAAGCCCAAAAGCTTGGTAATGGAGTCAACATCCTGGTGGCCACCCCTGGTAGACTTCTTGACCATCTACAGGTCAGAGCAGTGTTAACATTGATCTTAATTTCTCCAAATTTGCACTAGGATTATGAATTGTATATAATTTTTACTTCATCAGAATTTTTGCACATCAAGCATTAAAATAAACATAAAGGATGCCTATCCCGGAGGTCAACACGAGACATAGTCTGTCCTTGGATTAACTCTCCCTGCCTGTTTGTGTCTTCCTCTCTGTAGAACACTTCTGGCTTCATGTATAAAAATCTGCAGTGTTTGATTATTGATGAAGCAGACAGAATTCTTGAGGTGGGATTTGAAGAAGAACTTAAACAGATCATCAAACTGCTGCCAAGTAAGGTTATCTTGCTTTCAAAAACAGACTTTAGGATTTAAGTTGCCTCTAATAACCATTGATTCAGAACTTGACATTATATGTGGATTGATTTATGCTTTTATAACTTTCATTGCTTAGAGAAGAGACAGACCATGCTGTTCTCGGCTACGCAGACAAGGAAGGTGGAGGATCTGGCACGAATATCTCTGAAGAAAGAGCCTCTGTACGTGGGAGTGGACGATAACAAGGATACAGCCACTGTGGAAGGACTCGAGCAGGTAAAATATTTCTGATAATGGACCTGTTCAGGAATACAGGAAAAAGGTGCAGTTTAGCGTGATGAAATTTAAGCATAGTCCAGAATTGTCAACTTCCCAGAACAAATGTGGTCAGGAAAAAAAATTTGCAATTGGAGATCACACTTGAAGTTGCATCGTAAACAGTCGACGGTAGAAATCAGCCGTTTTAAAAGTGAAAAGAAGTGCACCTCAATGCGTCAATGTGATAGGAACTCTCAGAATTGGAATTTGGGCTGTAAGAAAACCACTTGTTTGTAAGGCTAATTCAGATAAATATTGGACTTTGAAGCAATCAAAAAAGGTCATGTGGTCTAATTTCAGATTGACCCTATTTCTTTTGATCCTTCTTGCACAGCATTCCCGGTGCATTAGGGTAGGACAGAAAGCGCATGGGGCGATGCACCCCTCATGCCTCGTGCCTGCTGGAGGCAGTGTTATGTTGTAGGGTTGCCTCAGTGGAGCTGTTCTAGGCACAGCAGCAACATGTGAAAACAAAATAAAGTCAGCTGGTGACCTGAATGTAGTAAATAACCAGAAAATTGTATCAATGCTATTTCCTAGGGCTGGGCGAGTAATCGAAATCGACAATTAGAACCTATAATCGACTGAATTTTCCCAGGTGCATTATTTCGATTACTTTCCCTTTAAAAACATTACCGTGTGTGGAGTCACGTGACCCCGCTTTGTTAGGTTATTTCGCCAACATGTCGAGCATGGAGCAACAAGAGCAGCTTGTACTAAAGAAAAATGCAGTCTCCGTTATTTGGACACATTTTGGCTTCAGTAAGGATGACACTGAACAAAATGAAGTCAGATGTAGATACTGTAGAAAAACAGTTTCGACGCCCAAAGGTAACACCACCAGTTTATTTTAACACTTAAAGCACAATTATGTGTTATGAGGGCAAAAAAATAAATAAAAAATAATCGTTTATTAATCGTTATCGAGTTAAAATGGCCAAATCGCCCAGCCCTACTATTTCCCCCCCTTTTCTTGGTTTAAAAGTATTTGTTTGGATTGTACTAATCAACATGTCCTTTATCGTTCCTGCTGGTATAGTGGAGTTTATCAGAGTAAAATACTGTGTTGTGAATGCTGCCTTTGTGTGTTACTTGTGTACTTGAATTGCTTGTATTTTTTTTTTTTGACTGTGGTAAATTTTGTATTTTGCCTCAGGGCTATGTGGTTTGCCCATCAGAGAAGCGCTTCCTGCTGCTTTTTACATTCCTCAAGAAGAATCGCAAGAAGAAGCTGATGGTGTTTTTCTCATCCTGCATGTCTGTGAAGTATCACTATGAGCTGCTCAACTATATCGACCTGCCTGTTATGGCCATCCATGTGAGTTGTTTTGCAGATCTCGTACACCTAAAAGGCTACACAAATACAGAGAATACACAGCAGTGCTGGGACTTGAAACACATTCCCTTTAATCAGTGACTCAAAACCCTTAACCATTATTGAGGTGCCACTGCTCTAAACTCTTTCTACAACCTCTGCTGGAGAAGCTGAATTGCCTCAAGAGGCTCTTTTCTCTTGTAGCAGTTTTATTTCTATTTATGACACACTGTGTGTAAGGAAGTACTGATGTCTACAGTCTATTTAAGCTGGTGATTTGTGACTATGGTGTGGTGTCAGCCAGGATTGTGATCCGTAAGGGCTGTTTTTTAATGTTCACTATATTTACATTTAAAAGTAAAAGTAGTTTATTTTCTATTTAAATGTTTGGTGATTTGTCAGCTAACATAAGTGGCATTTTAGTTTAATGTAAGTTTGTCTAAATACCAGTTTTCCTTATTACTAAACGGTGTATGCATCATGCTAGGTAAAAGTGCTGTTTTGAGGTTCAGGCTTATTTGCCTCAGCATATTAGGCGCTGTGATCCTTCATCACAACTGCTCAGATGTAAGCTGTTTTTGATAAAAGCATTGAGAAAATGAGTATACGTAACTGTTCTTTTGTGTTTTTACAGGGCAAGCAGAAGCAGACAAAGAGAACCACCACATTTTTCCAGTTCTGTAATGCAGACTCTGGCATCTTGCTGTGCACTGATGTTGCTGCCAGAGGACTCGATATCCCTGAGGTGGACTGGATTGTCCAGTATGACCCACCAGATGACCCTAAGGTATAACATCAAAGGCAAACAATACATGTTTTAGCTACTCTGGGCATGCATAATATGCTAATTTACCATGATTAATTAAATTTGTCAGGAATACATTCACCGTGTGGGTCGAACTGCTCGAGGTATTAATGGCAGAGGCCATGCCCTCCTCATCCTCAGACCTGAAGAGCTCGGCTTTCTACGGTTCCTCAAACAGGCCAAGGTAGCATTAATATAGTTTGAAAGTAACTTGAATATTTTGAACAGTTACAACAGTGGCTATTTCTCAGATGCATGTGCTTGTTTTACATGTTTTTTGTTTCCCCTCAAGGTGCCATTAAGCGAGTTTGAATTCTCTTGGAGTAAGATCTCAGATATTCAATCCCAGGTGAGTCTGTCTAGTTACTTTAAATAAAGCATTAAAGTGTTTTATTAAACTGATCCCATCCAGTATCAGAATTACTAACAGAAGCTTGTTAATGTTCCTCTGTCAGTTGGAGAAGCTGATCGAGAAGAATTACTACCTGCATAAATCAGCTCAGGAGGCATACAAGTCGTATGTGAGAGCGTACGATTCTCACTCCCTCAAACAGATCTACAATGTACAGACACTTGACCTGCCACAGGTGGCGCTGTCGTTTGGCTTCAAAGTACCACCTTATGTTGACCTCAGTATCCTTTTAATATTTTGCTATTTTGTGTTTTTATTCTCATCACAAATTGTGTATAATTTATTTTGTACAATTAAAAACCTAAATGATTCTAGGCTTGCACCAACATAAAATGATGAAAAGTTGAGGAATACTACATATTAGGGTCAAATTAATCGCTTACATCAAGCAAAGAAAACTAAGGAGATTAAAAATTACTCCAACTGGGTTAAGAACTATACAACACATTTTTAATACCTGGAAGGATAGTGCTGAGCCTTTACATTTTTTCAAGATATATGATCATAAAATCATGAATGGAGATCACCTAAACACTTGATGAAGGTGCATCGTAAAATAAATTGACCCTACTAATCACAACTAGGTTTAATATTGAAGTAAGATGGTTTCCACATGCACCATGTGACAAGAACTCAGGATTGGGACTAAATGGGTGGTTAATTGTGTTGTAGCAGTGAAACTAATTGGAAAAAAAGGCTTCAGTTTGATAGAGAGCTTAAAGATTGGACTTTGGAGGAATACAGAAGTCATATGGTCTGAAGAGTCCAGATTGACCCTATTGCAGAATTACTTGGTGTGTCAGGGTAAGAAGGATAAATGATGCACTCATCGTGCATAGTGCCCACTGTACAAGCTTTGATCTGGTGTTGCCTCAATGGCCAGGTCTAGTCTCAGCAGTTTTTATTTTATTGCCCCATAAGTCAGCCGATTCCTTGAATTTACTGAATGACCAAGTTGTCCCAGTTAGGTTTTTTTTTTTTTTGATGGCACAGGTATATTCCTAGTTGCAAATTTTAAGAATGGTTGTAGGAGAATGAGGAATCATTTTCTCACAAGTTTAATCACCGCATTGTGTGGTGTAATCAACTTAAAGACTAAATCTAGTAGTTTCACTAAAAATGTTTGTTCTTTGGTCCTATGGTCATAATGGAACAGGTTAATGCAGAAAGCCGTGCTCATCTTCATTAATCATTTGGCTATATTTTTTTCTATGCTGTAGCATGTTCTCACTGAGCACTTTACACAGTTATGAGTAATTAACAATCCAATAATAGTTGCACTGTTGATTTGAAAATGTTCTGTGAACTACACATCGAGTTTTTAAAATTGCAACTACTTTTTTTTTTTAATGCTCCTTTGAATTAAAAGTATTGTTGAAGTGGTCTGTGATATACCTTAACATGTTTCTCTCAGATGTTCACAGCAGTAAAGGTGTAAAGCTTCAGAAGAGGGGAGGAGGTGGAGGCTTCGGCTACCAAAAATCTAAGAATGTGCATAAGGCTAAGATCTTCAAACATGTTAACAAGGGCAAGGGAGACCGCAGACAGTTCTCCCGCTGAGTTTGCCGTTTCCTCCCTAAATGTGTTTTTGAATAAGTTTTAAATGCTTCAGGCTAGACAACTCTTCCCATCTTTGCCTGTGGTTGTGTTTTCCTGTCTATTTTGTATGCCTATTCACAAAAGCTGGTGAAATAGTTAATTTGTCTGCTTCCATTCCACATAATTGTGTGGAGAATCTATAATGCTAGATTCTACTGAAACTCTTTATAATCTGTATATTAATTTTTCATAACTCTAGAAGTTTGTACGCAACTGATTAAACATCTTTTCAAGAACCCACAGATGATTTGTTAAAGGTTGCATTATTCTAAATATTTTTATAAAGTTTTGTGTAAGTTATGTTCAAATAACTGTATAGCAGGAATTCTTCAGAGACAGGAGTTCAAAAACTGGTTAAAATAAATGTTAAATGCATGATGGTTTATTTAATTGTGTAAACATTTTACAAAATAAACTATGGTGGTATCACAATTTACATGGAACATGTGCAAGTATGCTTGGCATTGTAGAAGTTAAGAAAAGGCTCAACAGGGTCTGTCAACATGTATGCATGGTAGATTTATAAATATAATTCAGAGCCCAGTCAGGTGCATGCTGTTACCTTTCCTACTACTGGAATATTAGTTTGTGTATACAACATTAAACGTCCACAGCTCTTAGGTAATAGTGAAAAAAAAAAACAGTTAGGATGCTCCCTTTGCTCTCAGCTTGGAAAGTAGCATCTCATTCTTACGGCATTCCTAGAACAGAGCAGAAGCAGTGTGTGTATGAATATACATGAGGGAGATATATATTTGTATTGCTTTATACCAACTGAGTTACAGTACTGTTAATAAATGAGCTGCAGAAGAAGGTGCTTAGGTCACGTGTTATCTGTACAAAGAAATCTCCATAATTTTTAGTTACAAACCTCTCAGTGTATAGTGTGTTTAATATCAAAATGAACAAGTGGTTAGATTTATAAGCATATTTATGCAAAGTGCCTTGCAGTGAAAACACTGCAAAGTACACCATTCAGCTGTAGTTCAAGGGCTATTAATTTGTCAAAATGTTAAAAGCATAGCTGCAGTTTGGTTTTACTGTTCATGATTTGTACGTTCTGCAAAAGTATCTGCTACAGAAAACCTTTTCCTTTGCCCATTTCACCAGGGCATATCAATATAATATAATCACGGGAAAGCTCAAGGCTTGTTCAAATAACACAAAGGGTGAATTATAAACATGTCTCAGTCTAACTATGACAAGGTGATTAGGAACAAGTTCTATTTATTATACCTTGTAAATTCACACTAGTTCACATGAGCTGCCTAGGATTATGTCATGACAAATTTTAAATGTCATAACACTTCCTAATTTTACACAAGAACAGAATTCTGATTTTCTTCATGCAATGCTGATAAATTGCATGGCCCTGATATAAGGTGAATTTCACTGCCAAACAGTGTTTAAAGAATGTGCAGTGCACAGTTCCCACCTCTTTAAAGTCTTTCACAGTCTTAAAGTAGAGTCTCTGTTTATCCAGCAGTTCCAGATACTCATCATTAAGCTGGTCTCTCCTCATCTTATTTTCCTGTTTCTTCTTCTCCATCTACACAAGGGTAAAAAATGCATTACCACAGCCTTAAAAAAAACCAAGTCAAAGTTAATACCTACAACATCTGTGCAGAAGTATAAAGTTTAACTCATTAACCTTTATTCGACTCTGCTTAATTCCTTCCACTATCTGCTCCATCTGCCTAAGGAACTGCTCTTTAGCTCCTGATGATGCCATGGCTCTGAAAAGCACATACACAAAGACACTGATCACATGGGGGGACACATCCAGCTTCTACTTCTCAATAACAGCAGCAGATAAAATGGTCAATTGATTTCTTTGGTATATGTTGATTTATATAGCTGAAACTGTTACCCTGCTCGATAATGCTTATCAATGTTGATGTGATTCCTTTGATACTCACTGTTGGAAGTTGTCATGGATGGAATTGAGTAAATTCACCTGCGAAAGAAAAAGTGTCAAACAGAGCTAAGCCTAAAAGAATCCCACTAAACACTTCCCAGGAAACGCACAAAATATGCTATCTAGGAACATATGTGAATGATTAAAACAAGACCGAAATGTGATTAAATCTGATGCAGATTAAACATCGTCTGAATTTGCTTATTAGACTGATCTTAAAATAGTTCAATAGACATTTCATGTGTATATGTTAAATAGATTATTCACCAATTATTTACATTTATACAGGCACATTGTTTCTACAAGAACAACACTGACCATTACAAAACAATCACAGATGCTAGTTTCCCGGGCCTTGCAAAAAAAATAAATAAATAAATAAAACCATAAAACAGTTTCTTGTACCTCTTTCTCTAGGTAGACCTTTTTATCATCCAGAGTATTATAGAGAGTGAAGAACTGTTTGGTTTCTTTGTGTGTTGCCGCAACTGTAGGGAGAAAAAAAAAATCTTTAATTTCCAATTGAAGTTTACCAATGAGGGTCAATAACACCATGTAATTCTAATGCTATTGAGCTTAGAATGTAAAGCAAGCTCATGCATAAATCATGAAGCAAGGTTGGCAGCCAACATACACACACACCTTGGCTGTAGAGTTCAATGAAGCGTTTCTGGTACTGTGTAAGCTCAGCTCTGCTGGGAACCTCATCAATCTTCCTCTGCAGAATGGCGATCTCTCGATTCCTCCGGGCCTGCAGGGGATAACATTAAATAAGCAGAAACTCTCCTTCAGTCTGAAGAGTAAATGCTGATTCTCCACGTCTTACCATCAGAAGGCGGATCTTCTGCAGCTTCTCCCGGTCGGTGCTGTACTGCTGATCTATCAACCGACTTCTTTCCTGAAATTCACAATAGACCAGAGTGGAGCAAAAAAGGAACGTGAAGTTCATGACAAACATTTTAAGAACAATGTGAATGTATACTGTGTGAATGTGTACTTAAACAGCCTAAGAATTATTGTTTTATTTTAATCATTTCATGCTGTAATCATTGTCTTCTTTGTCTGTCTATCGATCAATAATACTGTACATACATACAGAGATTTTTTTTCTTCTAGACAGAATTATGAAGCAAGAGTTAACTTTTTTTCGTACAGTGTATACGCTATGAAAGCTTGCTTTAATTACCTTCTGATCATCAGCCTCATCTCCAAACTCTACCTTTAGGTCCTCAATACTTTGCTGTAGCCGTGTCATCTCCTCCTACATACACAGAGGAGTGCAATTATTGTACTGACACACAAAACCTTTTTGTCCGTCATTCAGAAATAATCAGAACATATGGAATACAAGTCAGCTGACGTTACGTACACGGCAGTGTGTGCGGAACCCCTGCTCTTGCTGTTTTAGGTTCTCATTCATGGCCACAAGAGCACGCAGCTTCTCAATTAAACTGCAATGGAAAACTGCTTTAGTTCACCGTAAACCAGAACGTACAGGTAAAGAGCAATCATTCCACCTTGTTTAAAACTGATGAGACAATGATGCTTTATTAAAATAAGACTTCAGAGCAGGAATTGTACCCAGAGTCAGCTTGAGCCTCCACATCTGCCAACGAACTGAGCTCTTTCTCCAACTGCTCACCCATTTCACTCGCCTACACACACAAAACACCAGTAAGTACCATCATAAACAATCCGAGTTCCCCTTTTAAATACTTAGCATAAGTAATAGACATCTCACCTTCTGCCTCCCTCTTAAATATAATACTGTACAGTATATATTAAGAGTAATAAACACCTTGGATAGTAATGTGTTAAATGTATTTTATACAATTACAGTATGTTACCTCAGTGAGTTTGCTCTTGGCCTCTTCGCATGCTGCTTTCATTTCCTGTTGCTTTGCTTGCATCTGAAACAAAAGCAAGAAACAAACCGAAGTCTAAAGCTGAAACAGAACTCCATGCTGTTAATCAATATCTTTCAGTAACAGCATGTGTGTGTGTGTGTGTGTGTGTGTGTGTGTGTGTGTGTGAGAAAGTCTTACCTCCTCAAGTTCTTTAGTCTTCTGCTGGATCTGTTTGTTAAGGGATGTAACCATGCGCCGATGCTGCTGCACAGGGCCATACCGTTCTGTACGATCCTCAGCAGAGCGCTCTGCCTGCAGAATCACATACTTTTTAACCATGTAAAACATCATTACAAAACAACATTATCCACATAAAATCCAGGTGGGTCTAAATTCACTAAAACAGATTATCGCTGTAGAAGCCTGGGTAATGGGTTATTAAGTGTGTGTTATGTGTGAGTCATAATGATAAGATTTCAGTCATATGGCATTTCCACAAAACATAACCACTGATCATTGAGAGTACTCTCCAAGTGGCGCAGTGGTTAAGTGCTCGCTCTATCATACAGAGGTCGCTGGTTTGATTCCCAGATGGATCTGTAACCTTTTGCAGCCAGAGCCTGGAGAAAGCTGATTGGCTGAGCTATCTCAGAGGGGAGGGAAAAGAGGTATTTTCTCACATTAATCATGGCTTTACAGCTAGCCACGAGAGACTGTAAGCTCACGCAAGCACTATCCTCTGAGTGTGTTACCCCTAAAAATATACAAAAATATGGCTTAAAATTTTTTTAAAAAAAATTAAAACTCCACATGACTCTACACTACTTGGTAGTGGTATTAACCACCACTTTAATATAATAATTAGGGATGCACCGAAATTTCGGCCGCCGAAAATTTTCGGCCGAAATAGCATTATCGGTTTCGGCCGAAACGTAAGAAAGCGCCGAAAATAAAAGCCGAAAGTGTCGCCACGCCTCTCCCATCCTCCCGTCTCGTTCGCGCTGTCATTACGCATCAAACACGGAGTATGTCGGCGGTTTGGAAGCACTTCAAAGTTTCAGATGAGGACAGCTCATATATGCAACATTTTTTTAATACAAACAAAAAGAAAATATTTTAAACATGTTTTTTAATGAAGCCATTTTCGGTTTCGGTATCGGTTTTCGGCCAAGTGCATCCAAAAATTTCGGTTTCGTTTTCGGCCCAGAATTTTCATTTCGGTGCATCCCTAATAATAATCATTTTTTTTTGCACATTAGCAGTGAGTATAATAATCAGACTACTCACCTTTTCAGCATATTCAAAAGCAATCTGTTTTATTTCCTCAGACTGCAGCCCTACAATCTGCCCCACTGTGTTAGCCGTCAACCTTCCCTACAACAGACAGATACAAAATCAAAGCAAGCTCGGGTTATCTATTATGTACTATAAAAGTAGTACATTGAGCCTGCTTTCACATGAAAGCAAAAAGATCTATGAAGCTTTCAGTACCTCCTCTGTTGCCATGGCAGCCATACCAGTCATGAGAGCTTTGATTCTGAGCTGGGAGAGAGAAAAAATAAAACGTTAAAAATATTGAAGTATATGAGCTCCGAAGTTCAATAATAAGCATCATAAAACGATACAGATAGAAATCTTTAACGTGTTCATGAACGTTGTATAATTTGGGCACTCTCAAAGTGATAATGTTTGCCAGTCTAAAATGGCAGAAGGTAATTAAGCAATATCACACAGGAGGGAATCCTGTACTCATCACATAAATCCAGTAATACAGCATGACTACAAGTGTGATATTGCTTTTTTATTATAGCTCTTTAAACAAAATTTATTATCAACAGATTATGATTTGTTAGTTTATTTTGCTCTATCAACACATATTCTATGACTGGCGGAATTAAGTAACTAAATGCAACAGTGGCGACCATTATTTAGCAACTGAATTATCAGGGGTTAAAGTTTTAAATTCTTACCGGTGCTACGTAGGCAAACTGTAATTGGTGGACAGTCCTGTAAATCTAATAGGTTTATCTTTGTATTTCCACTTATTCCGCTTTAGTGCATCAGCTCCATTAACGTTCGGGTTGCAGGCTTAAACGCCAAATAGCGTTAAATAGAAAGCTAGTGCTCTAGGGTGTCAATCCATTGTCACATACCCAAAGTAGGGACCTTGATCAGGGCTTGAATTTGAAATTCCTTGTGTTAAGAGCTACTTAGCTACTCCTTTTCCTTACTATGGCAGACCGTACAGACCTGCTTTCAGCAACTCTGACAACAGACAGTTGAGCGATACAGATAGTTAAACTTTCCAATACTGTTACTAAAATCTCTAGATGAAGGCCTTAAGTCCAATCGGATTGCTCGGTCAGAACTAACTGTAGTGTAATTTAATTTAACTTGCTCACATATAAATAGCATCTATTTTTCGCAATAGAATTCTATTTATTAGCTTCTTGCATATGTAAATTGCTGTACTAAGTTATTTAAAAATAATAATAATTTTGAGTCAATTATCAAAACTTATCGAGGTGTAAATATTTGTAGATGAGTGCTCCGAAAAAAAAAAACATTCTCTTAATCTTATAAATCAATGCTATTTATCACATCACTGTTTGGGCGGGTAACTGACCTCCTCTGCTGCTTGTAGGTCCTCCTCCTCTGAAACTTCAGTCTTGCCCGGGGGCAGACTCGGACCTCCCTGCACCAACAGGAGCTTCTTCTCTTCAGCCTGCAAAACAAAGTGTCATAATAAACACTGCTTTTTAGTATAGCTGCTTAATAAATTATTATTTACAAAGTTGCGCAACAAATTGAGAGATATAATACTCACTTTGTCCTGTTTAGAGTTCTTGCTAAATCCATAACGCCTGTCAAGAAAGGGAACGTAGCACTTTAATTTAAAACTGTATAATTTACCATGAAAGCTGGTAACAACAAAGTTAAAAGTTGTTATAATTTAGACACTGTACATAGAAAAGCACATAATATTTTAGAGCATTTCTCTTAAAAAGGTATGCTAAAAAAGAGACAAAACAAGAGGTATGGCTCTCTAAGGACTGGAAATCTTCTAACTAAACACACATACTTACTGCATGTAGAGGGAAATGGTTAGACGTGAACTGATGAAATGAGGAAAAAAGATGAAAGAAGAGGGTGAGTTGAAAGTGATTTGAGATGAAGCAGTCAGATCTTTGGAAGTGTTTTTAACACAGGTGCAACAGACCAGAACAAAGACTTAAAGAATTGTATTACAGTGTGTATTGTAAAATATGTGTTTTTTGTTTTACATAATATTTTAACTGGTTAGTAAGAAAAAGTAAAAAGCTTATGCACTACAAGGTAAAGACAAAGATTGCAATAAAGTATAAAATCACAAAAAGTAGAGGGAATGAATGAAGTGCAGGAAAATTAACTAAATTATGAGAAAAAGATAAACCATAAGTGAGTAAGTAAAAAAGGAGAATGACGTGGCACGCTCCACAGGGGGCTCAAAAGTCTGCATCTATAGATTTTTTCCCCTTACGTACATGTAATTGGATATTTTTCCTTTTACTGCAGACCAAAGATGCTTCAATACTAACAACAGAAGATTAAACAGAATCAGAACTTATACCACCTTTTGCTTTGAGGTCACCTTAAGTCTATCAGAATCAGGCCAGAACAATCAATGCAGTAAAAAAGGAAATCATCTTGCATTTATCATTATCGCCACTACTAATGTTAAACATTTGTGGATTCAGTGTATACATGTGCGGAGAGCCAGAGTTTTAGGCCACCCTGTATAAATGTCTGTATGTGCATACCTATCATATTTTAGCAATGTGTGCATGTCTGTTACCTGCCATACTCAAGCAGCGTAGAGTGGACCCTGGACTCTTCGTCTAGCAGCTCACCTGCATCACCCTGTCTCTTATAACGCCTCTGAGGAGCATACACACCCTACACACACACACGATTATGCTTCTTCCACTGGATATTTAAAATTCCTCAACTAGCCAAGCCAAAAAAATCTGTGTTATAGGCAATTGTAATGCACGGTAAAATGTAACATACAGACTACAAACAATATAATGCAACTACACTGATATAGGAAATGTGTCATCCAAAAAAAATCCCAGTGTCAAAAGGTACAATTAAAGATTCCATGTGAAGGAGTGATTTCATAGAGAACAACCGTAATGAGATACTCACAGATACATCCACTACTGTTCTTACTGCTTTTTGTTTTCTCTGCTCAAATTCTTCATCCTGCAAGAACATTCATTCGTGATGCAAAATATGTTTAAAGCAGAGCTCTGATAACAATCATGTGCAAGCTAAATGTTAAGCTCCGGGCAGTCTGATTTTGATGAGGATGTTAAAAAAAACATGACAAGGCAAGTGGTTAAAAAAAAATAATCAAAAAACAGGCAAGGTGATGCACAGGGCAAAGACACTGCCACCCTGAAACTGATTATTTTTAATAACAGTATGCATCATCATCAAGCATCCTTTTATTCCCCTTACTACAGAGATTGCATTTTATTTATTAAAGAATTGTTAACAACTATAAACAGTCGTTCTGTCTCAGGCTTCACTTTAGTTCTTTCTCTTAATCTAAATACGTCAAAAAGAAAGACATCAGCTATTCATGACAACTTTGGGATTCACTGCCCTGACTGAGTGTTACAAAGCACTGACGAACAAGACTCATGCACATAATTAATCGAGAAACATCCCCATTTAAGAAGCTTTCTCACACCAATAATTATTATTGATGTGAGAAAGAAAAGAAATAATTATTGATGTGATATTTAATTATTACATTTTATTAAAATACATAAAACATCTACTAAATAAATCCCTGCAAATTTAGTGTTACTACAAAAAAAAAAAAAAAAGACAAAAGAATGTGGATTTTAGTGCACTCTCACCTCAGGAAAGGTGTGTGTTTTCTCGAACTGAGAAACGGAGTAGGCACGTATGAAGTCTCCCATTTCCTCCCGGGTCTCTATGGCTCTCTTCACCAGCCACTGCAGCAAAGAGGTAGAAGCACTTAGTCATTTGTACAGTACTGTGTTTATTATATATATTCATATCCAACTGTCAAAGATTTAATTAACAAGAATTATTACTAATATGGAACTGGCAACATCGTTGCTTATGGGATGTCATAATAGTCATCTTCATCTTCAAATTCACCTGTATAACAGGAAAGATGTGGATAAAGTCAAGGCCTTGGATTTGATGTGGCTCTAGTCTGTGAGGACACTTCATCTTGGGTAGCACAGAAACTATCTTCTCTGTCAGAGCTCTGGAAAAAAAAATAAGAATATGAAGTACCTGATACAGTACAGTTAGGCCTCTGTGACTAGCACAGAAGAATGCTCAGACCATAATATCCACACTTGAGCAGATATTTCTGACCCAAAACTGCAGGTAAATTAAGAAAAGTTATTTTAATACAAAAAAGTCCTGCAGATAAATGGTGGTGGGTTGATCACAATCTGAGGGTGAAAGCTTTTGAGATGATGATTGATGACTATTTTTAAATGCACTCCACACTGTGAAAAGTGATGAAATATGGTCAGACACTACCTTCTTGCCTGGACCTGAAATGTCATTCCTCATATTTTGAACTTTATCAGTGTCTTGCTATGTAAAATACAACTTACATCTTCTGTCCTATGGTGGAATTTTCTTGAAAAAGTAGATCTACATCTACGTCGAAGTTACATGTTGTGATACACCAAGTCATGCCTCCAACCACCTGTGCGAACATGTAAGAATAAAAAAATAAAATAATAAATTGTGTCTCAGAAGAAATGCCGGGTGGTATATTTTAAGTCCAGAAAGCTTGAGTAAATGTAAACATGTGACTGAACCTTATCAAACGGTGAGAGGCCCTTGATGCGTGCTCTGAAATACCCAGCAGCCAACAACAGCTCAAGAATTTCTGCCAGCTTGATGCTCTGTTCCTCATCTTCACGTGTCTCAACCTGTTCAATATCCACAACAAATAACAAATAAATGAATAATCTAATTTTAAACTCTGTCTTTTCATACTTTTTCAATTTCAGTGGTACATCAGCACTGGATTTAGATCTGAGACTCGATAGCTGTTGTGCATTTGATTTAAATGAATGAACAAACAAAAATAACTTCTGTTTCCGGTTCATCTTGTGGTCTACTTAATTTGAGATTTGTTAACAAACATACAAAGTTATCAGTCACCTACAAAACAACTCTAATGGCTTTCTGTGGGGTTATGTGGTCTCACAATAAGGTCAGCAGTGTTAAGCAGCTGCACGAAATATAAACTAATACAGGTGTTTGGTTAAGGCAATAATAGAAGAAGAAGAAGAATATTCAATTATTTGTTACATGTACTTTACAGCACAGTGAAATGTCTTCTTCGCATATCCAAATTAGGAAACTGGGATCAGAGCACAGGGTCAGATAGGGTTAAGGGCCTTGCTCAAGGGCTCAACAGTAGCAACCTGGCGATGCTGGGGCTCGAACTCCCGACCTTCCGATCAGTAACCCAGTAACCCACAGCCTTAACCAACTGAGCCACCAGTGCCCCTAATAATAATGCTTTAGAGCTTAAGTTCTCAGGCAGAAGTAATAACAGTACTGTGATAGGAACAACAGTAATTGTATAATTTGGTATGCTGCAAAATACACAGTACTAAAACTCTTGCATCATGGATGCGCAAAGCTCCAGACACACATGTTCCCAGTAGTGAAAAGGAAGTTGTGTTGCGCATTTGTTGTTGGAAATGAGTCTCCTGAGTTGAATATTATTACCGCTCATACTGTACGTGGTTGTGAATAAAGACCAGGTTTAAAAAAGGTGCCAGAACTATTCCTTCCCATACCCGTCCCATTCCCACAATCACCACCTGATGCCTACTTGTGAGGAAAGTTAAAGGAGAGTGTGTTAAACTGTGAATATCCGCTAAAACATGTTCCCACATTACGCAAGCAAATAGTATCCTTTTGCAGGAGTCTGCAGCATCCTTTGCTGCACACACTTCGAACACTAACACACTCCAGGAAATGCATACCATGGTAGATTAATATGCCAATAGTGTGTTTGTTAGCTTCTTTCAGGAAAAATAAATTCACAGATGGCAACAAAGTAATATTATTTTGTCTTTTCGTTTTAGTACTGTATATTTTGGCACATACTGCTGTACTTTTAGTATAAATGTGTGATTTATGCACAGTATGCATGTATAATCTCACTCATCGGCTAAACAGGTTTAGCCAAATACTTTTATCCAGACACCATTTGGGTCCTCTTTAAGGACTGAGTGAGGGCTGGATGGGAACACATCCTGAATGAACTGCTTGAGGCAGAAGTCACATGATGAGGGTGTGTTATTTTCATACAATTTACGTTGTTATTTGGCACGGGTTGCAACGTTCGATAAAAACAATCGAAAAATAATTTTGAACAGCAGTAGTTGTAGGCACTTGTAGGTGACTGTTAGCATTTTGATTACTTCAGCTACTGAGCTGCACCGTTAACCAGTAGCAGTGACTAGTTATGCTACATCGCTAGCAACATTAGATATGACAGCACAGAACAGACGCATAAATTAAATAAACTGAACCCTCATTGGATCTGTTCGGTATTTGTTTCTGAAACACATAACACCCATACCTGGATGATGTTCCCCTCTTGGTCGTACTGAGCACCAATTTTAGAGCCTGTTCTGACTCTCTGAAAGACAGAGGAAGCCGCCATATTGGATCCGAGTTATCACGTGACACGCCCGCTGTGGCTGAGAGGTTTGCTCCAGTCATTACTGTTTAACCAAGTCTTGGTCACATACTGTAGCTGCTTACTCAATATCATTTGTTTACTACTCGATTTCATCTATTTCCGTCAATGTATACAATTGGCAATGTTGGCAAAATATACAAAATATTTGTTACTATGGCAGAAAAAGAAAATTATATTCTATCCTAAAAATAATTTAAAGATTGTATTTTTTAGGCCCTTAAAATTACTAAAGTATCTTTTTACAGAACAGAACATTAATTAAAACAAAACAATGTTTGTAGGTGCAAACATTATTTTTGTTTTTTTAACTACAGAAAATAAATAAGAATAACAACAAAACAAAAGTGTACAGAAGCACAAGAACCTTAACTCATGATCAGTGTATATGTTTGTTTTATATAGACTGTATACTCATTCACTCACTCACTCATGGTCTATACTGCTTTATCCTGTGTACAGGGTTTCGGGGCCCCTGGAGTCTATCCCAGGAGACTTAGGAGGTGGACAGGGTGCCAATGCATCGTGCATCGGAGGACACACATACGCACAATAAAAAACTTATTCACACCCTACAGGAAATTTGAGAGTGCCAATTAGCATAATCTGCATGTCTTTGGAATGTGAAAGGAAGCTGGTGTACCCAGCAGAAACCCAGCAAACCATGGGGAGGATATGAAAACTCCATGCACACAGACCTAAGGAGGGAATCAAACCCTGGTGGTGCAAGGCTAACCACTAAACCATTATGCCATCTAGACTGTAGACATAAACCAAGTGGAAAAACATATATAAGAGGAAAAATATATACAATCTCTCTCTCTCTCATATAATTACAATATTAAAAGAATATTGAAAAGTGTGAAAACATAAATTAAATAATTAACTATTCACAGTTAACAAAAAAAAGACATACAGTATAAACAAACTTAACAAAAAATATGTAAATAAATGCCAATTATAGGCAGAATAAACCCATTAAAAATATTAGGAAAATAAAACGGGGGGAAAAAAACGAACTAATAAACTGACTAAAATGACAGTGTTTTATTTATTAAATCCGAATGTGAAGAAAATAACAGAAAAAGATTTGTTGAAATTCATTACTATGAATGTAAAATTCCATTATTGAAATATAAAAGTTGGCACTGTATACAAAATATTTGTTACTATGGCAGAAAAAGATAATTATATCCTATCCTAAAATATCATTATTTAAGTTGCTGATAAAAAGATTGCATTTTTTGTAAAAATAAATAAATTAATTAATTAATTAATAAAGTGTTCTTAGTTTATTACAGAATGTACTCTGTTTTTTTTAAATGCATTTTATTTATATATGTTTGCATTTAAAGTGGTGAAACACTGTTTTTCTATACTCCTGAAGGTGCTGAAAGGCAGCACAATATCCTGTGTGGTAAAAGCGAATTGTAGTATTATGAGTTAGTTTAGAATTGTACAAAAAATCTTTTGTACAAACTTTTAATGCTTATAAAAACGTGATCCTAACACGTTGTGAATCACAATACAGATCTAATTGGCAATCGCAATAATATTATTTCAGCTGGTCCCTGGTGATTCCCTCCACTGCTAAATGCAGTGTGATATTTAAAAATTAACCTTGTTAGGAATAGGGTATTAAAATGTACACATTTCAGGGGGAAAATGCATGTTGTATATTATGTAAATATAATATTAATAATATAATAATATTATCACACATATCAATAAATAACTAATCATATCAAAACATTTTTAAAAAATTGGTCTGACTCTTATTTTATTTTTTATTTTTGAGGCGAGAGAAATTACGTTAGAAACTACGAGTTTGATTGGACGTTATTTCAACCAATGGCAAGGCGGCGGGGACGGAAGTGACCTAGTGAAACTGAAATACGCAGCCTTGGCACTGTGGAAGATTGTAAATAAAACTGAGCGTTAGCAAACTGTATGTTTACGACGTATCTGAAGTTTTATTGGCTTACGGATTTACTTCCTTAATTAGAGCGAAGTTAAAAATGGTGGGTAATTTAGATTTTCATGTCGTGTCGTTAGTTAGTGTAGATTAAGCAGTATAGTAACTACGGAAAATATGAGGTCATGTGTGACTGCGTCAAAGTCCGTGTGTGTGTTAGCTTTCGCTTAATATAAAATGTACATTAAACATTTTATACCGCGAGGTGGGTAGTGTAGATAGCTAGAGCAGTTCGGCGATGTGCTTCATGGTGATGATGTGGCCTGCTCGTGTTTGTACTATTCAAACACAGGATTGGAACTAAACAAATAAAAGTGAAACGTACAGTATTAAAGTATTTTAATAACAACTGATCAATGATCCATATGTCTGGGCTTATTAAGAGATCAGTAGTCCTGTTCATGTAAAACAGAGCTTTGATTTTCATTTAAAGTCTTAAGAAAATGCAATTTGGGATAAAAAAAATAATAACCTAATGCTTGGAACAGTTCATAACTGTAACAAAGTGAGCCCGTAACCAATGGTCAAGAGTTCATGACCAAAACTATTTAACAAACAGTGTAAACAGCAATGCTTCTTATTGTTTTATATTTGACATGGTGATAGACTTGCCTTGACTTTGGTCAGTGCAGGTCTCCTCTGTTACTCATTTCAATTAAGGGAGTGAAGACTGAGATGGTGAAATCATCTGACATGATGACTCCATAAAATAATGACCTGAATTGTTTATAGCCTATTCCTATACTGATTTTATTGTGTGTTTTGCAGGTAAGGTGTGAAAACAGCTGACGGTGGTACTGCAAGAGTGGTGAACTATCCGGGGTTTGCTCTGTTATTGCTGCTATGGCAGAGGTTACCGGCGGGGGTCCCTACATAAGCATGATAACCAACCGCACAACTAACCTGCTGATCCGGGGGGCCATGCTGTTCGGTGTGGGTGTGTTTCTAGCCCTGGTGCTAAACTTGCTGCAGGTTCAGCGTAATGTCACGCTTTTCCCTCCTGATGTCATCAGTAGCATCTTTTCTTCCGCGTGGTGGGTACCACCTTGCTGTGGAACAGCATCAGGTAACACACACTCTCATAAAGTGATAGTTTGCGACTTACTTTGTTTGTAGAAATGACTGAACAATATCTGCTAATACATTAATTTTTAGACTATTATATGTCTACATGCAGTTATTTTGTGTCATTAGGTGAACCTTTTTAAAATAGAATAAAACATTGAAAGAAACCTATACATAATTAAAATATAACTTATATTTTTGTGATTGAGCTTTGTGGGTTATAAATCTCTACTTTTCCCCTCCCTTCCTTCCTCTATTGTCTATGGTCTTGCTGTTGCTTTCTTTTTATCTGTTTTTGTCTCTCTTTTTCTCCATTTGTTTTTTTCTACTTTTCTTTCTCTCTCAGCTCTGATAGGGTTGCTGTACCCATGTATAGACAGGCGGTTGGGGGAGCCCCATAAGCTGAAGCGTGAATGGTCGAGTGTGATGCGCTGTGTGGCTGTCTTTGTTGGCATTAATCATGCCAGTGCTGTATCCTTTACAACGCCCTCACTATGCTTGTTTTTTACATGCTAAACTTAGGGGGAAAAAATTCTCAAGATCCAAACAATTTAAAAGTTCCTTGAATAACAAAGGACCTTATGCATATGCATTGTGCATATGCTACATGTGTTCTTTAGAAAATGCCACTCCACTGTCTGGTCTAGACTCTAGTGTGTGTCATAGGGAACTTGGTAAATAAATACAAACTGGGAAACAAACTGGCATAATTACTCTCCGAGTTTAAGTGTAGCGTTTAGTGGATTTTTGTGTTTGTGATGACTGCCAAAAGTACATATGGCACAAAGGTGCCCTAAGGTTTTAGGAAATTTAAGATTAGCCTAACCTTCCCCATCATACATTGTGTATCAATTAAAAATCAATGTAGTTGTAGCATAATCCTTGCACAATAATTATTACTCACATTTTTCATGCAACGTTTTCCTCTGGGGAAATAAGCACAGCAGGTTGAATAGAAATATTGTGATTTTAAAGCATCAAAATGGATAATGACTTGTGTTTATGTTGGTGCCTTGAACAGAGATCAGAGTGACTCATGAGGTGCCTCCAGGGTTACTACAATATATAAGAAACCTGAGTGTATCTGGTGTATTTTCTTTAACTTCCTGGCTTGCAGAAAGTGGACTTTGCAAATAATGTCCAGCTCTCTCTGACCCTGGCTGCACTCTCAGTGGGATTGTGGTGGACATTCGACAGGTCGCGCAGTGGCTTTGGCCTTGGAGTCGCCATTGCATTTCTGGCAACCATCACTACACAGCTGCTGGTGTACAATGGAGTGTTTCAGTGAGTTTCTCTTTTAAATTCAGCAATTACAGGAAAAAAAAATTAAAGCTCAGTAAGAAAGTGACCCCTTTAAAAAATGCATATCCATATTATTTTCTCTCTGTGTGTATGTTCAGGTATACATCTCCTGACTTCTTGTACATACGATCTTGGCTGCCTTGCATCTTCTTTGCTGGTGTGATTACTATGGGAAATATAGGACGGCAACTTGCTCTTGTAAGCACGCACACACACACACACACACACACACACACACACACAGTTACTAAGGATGCAGCTGTGCAGTATAATACCACCCAAAACAGCCTCCTTTGCCTTTGGAGTGAGGAAGAGCCAGAAGCCTGTACTTAGCAATAGCCCTAGGATTGCTGATTAGCATAGACAGCCGAAAACTCACTTGTGTAGGGAGTTCCACATTGTACCGTTATACTGGTAAAAAAAATAAATAAATTAATCCACACATGTTCAGTATCCAGGACGCAGTATCCGAAACTTGTGTTTAATGAAAGTGTCTTGATGATGATTGTCAATTCATTACAAAAAAGATTTTATCTTGTATTACACTAATAACAATTTGCTTCTCTTTTCAGTATGAGTGTAAAGTTGTTCAAGAAAAGATTCATCAGGACTAAAATCTACAATCCTAAACCATGAATAAAAAAAACAAGAGAACCTGCACAAACTTTTACAGCAGACACGGACAAGCCTTGTCTGCATTTATATGGCAGGACAGTTTGGAGATCTGTGGCCATGGTCATTGGCTGCCTGTTCAACCCCTCTGAAGCTTAAAGAAGCTAAAAATGGGATTAATTTACTGAAACATCTTTGCAAAGTGTATTTTAAACTTGCATACACATCTATTTTGGATATGATGTGCCAAAGTGACTCAGACATGGCTGTTCTTTCTGGAATATTAACTCATGACTATAAACTCATAACTTCATATATGCTGGTTCCTACACAAGGTGCTGCCAGACAGTGTTTTTGTAGGCATAAATAAAAATTACAGGGAGGACATCAGATATGCAGTATACTGAGGTCAAAAGAAATTGATTCTTTACCATGTATGTGTATTACTGTGCAAAAGTCTTGAGACATGAAATAAAAAAGTGCTATAATGGAAGATAAACACTTACAAATTAGTAAAAGTTTCTACAAAAATAAAATAGTTTAAAGAGCAGCAAACAGTATAACATTAAAAATTAAGTATTTTGTGTGAATACTTTGCTTTACAAAAGGTATAATTTGTGCAGTTTTATAAGGAAGTTTGCTGATTATTTTATTGAGCATCTTGGAGAATCTGATACAAGTCTTCTAGAGCCTTTGACTTTCTCACACACTTCTCTTTTGTATGAAAAACCCAACATCCATCATTATTTTTTGCCTTTTGTTTGTTTAAAAAGTGATCACCTGTTGCTTTCATTACCTTTTTATTTGTAAAATATTATTCATTACCTTTTTAAATGTAAAACATAAAATGTTTTTATAGAGAGTACATAAGGTTCCTAATAATGCAAGGCTGTGTAACAGATTTTTTCAGCATATGTGTATAATCTAGTTACTCTTCTTTCTGTGTGTGGTCTGCATACTTACACAACATCTGAACACATGCAGGGCACTGAGTTGTTATGGAGGATTAACCCGAGACGATTTATGGAGCTGACTGGGTGCGAACATACTTATACACATACATGCATTCTGCTTGATTCTGAAATAGGATCTACACACTGTGAAAAATCCCACACAACAGATAACATGAGGATTTTAGGTTGTGTTCTCAACGGCCTATGCTTTTGGTTGTCCTCTGAACATTTAATTTGTGACATTTTGGACATAATTTCATTCCAGGTTTTACAGCTACATGCATTCTTTTTTTTGCCAGGATATCAGGTAGTTTAATTAAAATGAAAACACATCTGTCCATCTTTTGCAGGGTTCTTTGGGTTTGTTGAATCACATTTCATATGGTAGTCTTGAAATCCGTTGATTCAAGCCATTTTGCACTAGCTCTATGTAACCCAGTTTTTTTTGTTTCTGTTAAGATCTATATTATTTGCCAATCTAGTATTAAAATATCAAGCTTATTTCTTCCAATTGTATGTGTATGAACTAAAGTGGCAATCAGAACATAGAAGAAAATGAATTACAGTAACGTGTAATCACAAAGTATAATCAGCTGCTCTCCTATTTAATATGTCCTACTATTAATACCCATCTGGATTAAATACACTTTAGGATTATGTTGCATGAGATATGGTTGATTGTGGGAAGATTAGTATTCAAAGGACGGTCACCATCATACTTTTTCTGGTTAAAGAAAATAAAATTTTCACAAGTTTTTATTGTGCTTGTGTTCATTGTGCCCATAATCCTAAATATAATAAACTTCCTATGCTGCTTTTAACATGTGCATTTTTTCAGTGACATGCAATGCATCTGGCTTACTGATTTCAAGAACAAGTCCACAAAGAGGTTATTTCTACATTCTCAGAAAAAAAAGGTACAAAGTGGTACAAATAATGTTCCTCGAAGAACAGTTTTGTATCTTTTTGATAAATGTACCCCTAATGGTACAGAAAAGACTTTTAATGGTAAAATTAAAATTAATATTACCTGTTAAGATACAACTGAATTGAAGGTTCCACAGTCCAAAGACATGTAGGATAGGTTAATTAGCGATCCTAAATTGTCTGTAGAGCATAAGTGAATGTATGTGTGTGCCCTGTGTTGTACTCTCCAGGGTGTACCCCACCTCGTGCCCTAAGTCACCTGGGATAGGCTCCAAGCCTCCGTGACTCTGAATACAGAATAAAGCGGTATAAAAGAAGTGAATGAGTGAATTGAAGGTACAGAATTATTCTAACGCAAATTCAATTCAATTTTATTTGTATGGCGCTTTTACCAATTGACATTGTCACAAATCAGCTTTACACATGTGTATGAGATGTGAACGTGTATGAATCAAAATGATAAGATTGTACCTGATGAGCAAGCCGAGGACGACGGCGGCAGTGGCAAGGAAAAACTTCTTGAGATGGTAATAGGACAAATCCTTGAGAGGAACCAGACTTAACAGGGAACCCATCCTCATCTGAGTGAAACGGATAGCAGGGATTGATTGCTCTTACATTATACTGTGTGAGACTTGAAGTTCAGTATAACAGAAGATGTGTTGAGGTTAAAATTGAGTCCAGTTCGTTACTGGAGGCTCAGGTAGACTGTAGGAAACTCCAGTCCGAAACTATTAAGTGAAGACCTCAGAGAACAGCTATCTGCATCAGCCAAGGACAGGAAAAGTGAAGGACTTCTTGGAAAAGTGAAATCGTCCCCAGTCACCACCCGCATCCCAGACAGACCACACGGCGCATCCATGTGACAAGATCTCCAACCAGAAGGAGGACACCAGAACGAGTCAGACAGCTGCAGGGGGCAGAGGGGGTCTGGATCACTGGCAGCTTAGGAGTGACATGTATAACTCGACAGAGAGACAGGTATAGGGAAAGAGAGAGGAAGAGAGAGAGGAGAAGAGAGCAGAAGAGAAGGAGAGATGGCAGTTAGGTATGGTCACAGTCAAACAATGTGAATGTAGTGTGGCGTGGGCGGAGCAGCGGCTGACGACAAGCACGCCTTGCGGGGGTTTCTATGTGTTCACCCTGTTGGGGAAGGGTGTGTGACCTGATGAATGTGCTCCGGTTTATGCTTAGGCTGAATTGGATGTACATTGGTGTCAGAAGTGGGATAGAGAGTAACGAGTTGGAGCGCACTACAGAGGACCTACAAAAAATCTAAGCAGGCCGTCGAGTAGTGGAGCAACTACTGGAAAAGAAAAAGCCCTTTCCTGACGGAGCTAGCGCAAGCACACCACGGCGACCAAAGCGGAGCGACGATATGAAGATCCCGGCACTGGATCTCAGCACTGGTTGACGCTGCGCAAGCGCCGGAGCAAGCTACAGCTCCATGCGCCGTCAGCCTTCCTTCCCACAATGGCGCCGTCGAACCCCACACATTCCTTGCCCAAGTAGAGCTAGCTGCCAACTTCGCGGGCTGGTCCCCGGCGGAAACAGCCGTTCGGGTAGCTCTCTCGCTGGAGGGGGACGCGCTCCGGGTGCTGGAAGACCTCCGGACCGATGAGCGAAAGGACTGGGCAAAACTGCGGGAGTCGCTCCACTTCTGGTTCGGCACGGGTGACCGTAAGGAGGCAGCGTGCGAGGAGCTGGCGGTCCGCGAGCCATGGCTATCCGGAATTCGAGCACGACAAGCAGAAAGAGCTAGCTCGTCGCGCATTTGTCCGGGGACTCCGACCGCCGCAGCTCTGTGAGCACATCAGGTTAGCAGCACCAGCTTCCCTTTCTGAGGCGCTGCGCGAGGCCCGAGCGCGCTGAGCCCATAATGGCGGAACATCACGGCGAAAGAGCCGAGCAACTGCCCGCAGCTCAGGGGCGCTCGGTAGGTGAACCTAGCCGGGGACAGGGCTACCTGTCGCGGCTAGGCAACGAGCAAGCCTTAGAGGTTTCGCGGCGATGCCGCTGCAACGTCCTCAGCCCTGAGGGGCAGCATACTCCAGCAGCCGCTAAACTAGCGTCGGGGGGTGCTAAGGGGAAGCTGCCTCCCGCAACCGTCCTTGTTCCCCCAACTGGTGGATTCAATTTCCGTTTTCCGGACACCGGCTCCACTGTTTTGCTGCTGCGCTCTGGATTACTCGGACAAAGCGAGCGCGTTTGCAGACTGCCTGATCCCACCTTCAACATTCGCACCGTTACAGGGGGCTCCGTGAAGGTACGGGCGTGTCGCACGGTGCGAGTTCAAATAGGTGAGCAAACTTATTCACACGAGTTCTTTGTGGGGAATGTCGAGGAGGACTGCATTTTGGGGTTGGACATTTTGGAGAGATGGGGTGCGGTGCTGAATTTGGCTAACTGAACTCTGCGTGGTAACTTCGGGGTAGCCAGGTTGCTAAGACTCAAACCACAGCCAGACATGTTTGTAGCACACACCTGGGGGGCGGCTGGAGCGCCGGTGGCGACGTAGACCCCACGACTTAAAACATTCTCCCCGTGCAGTCCTCCAGGCTCTCCGGCAGTGATCAGCCATTCGAGCCGGCGTGCAGCCGAGTTACTGCATCACCCAGAGCGTCACCCATAGTCGCTTCGCTGGTGTCACAGCTGGACCATGATCCGCTCATCGCCAAGCAGGGGGTCAGGGGTAGCTCAGTGGTTAAGGCATTGGACTACGGTTCGGAAGATCCCAGGTTAAAACCCCACAACCACCAGGTTGTCCCTGTTGGGCCCTTGAGCAAGGCCCTTAACCCTCAACTGCTCAGATGTGAAATGAGATAAAAATGTAAGTCGCTCTGGATAAGAGCGTCTGCCAAATGCCTAAATGTAAATGTAAGCAGGAGAAGGGCCCCACCCAGCGCTCGCGGGCACCGCTGCAAGACTTTCGGGTGGGAACACCTATGGAGCGTATGGGCGTGGACACTCACAGCCGGGGGCGAGATTTTGCTACTGGAGAGCAGGTATGGGTGTGTTTCTCCGGAACGAAGAGGGGGCTCTCGGCCAAGCTTATGTCCCACTGGGTGGGCCCCTGTACGGTAATTGCTCAGCTCTCCTGGTGCGGTTGACGGGGCAGGCACGAGTTGTGCGTGCTTACCAGCCGCACGCCGGCGAAACATCGAACTCTGTGGAGGCTGGACTGCCTCAGGACAATGTTTGCGCTCATCTCTCCCCCGCCAAAGGACTCCAGCGTTCCCAACGGCAGCGCCGGCCGCCTTCACGACTCCGAGATGGAGTTCGTCATGGTGACCGGGGACGGTCACAGCTTGGGTGGGGGCAGTGTGCCGTGGGTGGGGCGGCAGCTGACGACCAGCATGCCTTGCGGGGGTTTCTATGTGTTCACCCTGTTGGGGAAGGGTGTGTGACCTGTTGAATGTGCTCCGGTTTATGCTTAGGCTTAATTGGATGTAGGTTCTCAGATAATGAGAAAGAACCAAATTGCCTATCACAGCTATGCTGATGATACCCAGCTTTACCTAGCCTTATCTCCAAATGATTTTAGCCCCATAGACTCCCTCTGCAAATGCATTGATGAAATTAACAGTTGGATGTGCCAGAATTTCCTTCAATTAAACAAGGAGAAAACTGAAGTCATTGCATTTGGAAACAAAGATGAAGCTCTGAAGGTGAATGCATAGCTTCACTTTAGGGGTCAGATAACTAAAAATCAAGTCAAGAGTCTTGGGGTGATTCTGGAGACAGACCTTAGTTTCAGTAGTCATGTCAAAGCTGTAACTAAATCAGCATACTATCATCTCAAAAACATTGCAAGAATTAGATGTTTTGTCTCAAATCAAGACTTGGAGAAACTAGTCCATGCCTTTATCACCAGCAGGGTGGATTATTGTAATGGTCTCCTCACCGGCCTTCCCAAGAAGACCATTAGACAGCTGCAGCTCATCCAGAATGCTGCTGCCAGGATTCTGACCAGAACCAGAAAATCTGATCACATTACACCAGTCCTCAGGTCCTTACACTGGCTTCCTGTAACATTTAGGATAGATTTTAAAGTACTTTTACTTGTTTATAAATCACTTAATGGCCTAGGACCTAAATACATTACAGATATGCTCACTGAATATAACCCTAACAGACCACTCAGATCGTTAGGTTCGTGTCAGTTAAAAATACCAAGGGTTCACGCAAAACAAGGGGAGTCCGCCTTTAGCCATTATGCTGCCTGCAGTTGGAACCAGCTTCCAGAAGAGATCAGATGTGCTTAAACATTAGTCACATTTAAATCTAGACTCAAAACTCATCTGTTCAGCTGTGCATTTATTCAATGAGCACTGTGCTACGTCCGAACTGACTGTACTATCTTATGTTTATCTAATTTCTTAAACTGTTTTATTTTTATTTGAAATTATGTTTTTATTAGTTTTACCCAGCCTTTTATTTTTATTTTTATAAAATTTTAATTAGTTTAAAGTTTTGTTGCAAACTGCATTTATTTTTATTTTAAATGAAATTTAAAAGTTTTTGTTAAAATGTCTTATTGCTATTATCTTTTATTTCATTTCATGTTTATTTTCTTCTTCTATGTAAAGCACTTTGAATTACCATTGTGTATGAAATGTGCTATACAAATAAACTTGCCTTGCCTTGCCTTCTCGTGTGAATGTGCTGCTCATGCTATACATGCTGTGTGCAGAATAAAGTACTCCCAGCCATTGCATTGGGCAGCAATTAAGCTCACTCGTCTCTCCAACGTCCTTTTCGGCGGTAAAACACTACAGTATATTTAGGGCAGAGTGCAAGCAGGGACTTCGGCAAGACTGAAGAGCCAGTAGGAAACACAGACATGAGGGCTCCCTGAAATGAAAGCGACCAATCACTTCACCATCAACAAACCTGAGTGATCACTGGGGAAGACAGCATCTAGACATACCGTCACCGTAATACTCTATGTACATGAGTCCCCCAAAGGGTACAGAATGTTCTGGACAGTGTGAGGAGTTTAGTTTTACCCCAGAACAACACTGAAAATGCAACAGAGAACAGAGTAGGAGAATCCAGCAAGCTGTTACTATGGGTAAGTTATTATGGTAGGTGTTTCGCCTGCCATGCAGAAGGTCCGGGTTCGATTCCCAGCCAGTGCCTAAAACCCCACAGCCAACAGTCTCAAGCCCTGATAAATGGGAGGGTAGTGTCAGGAAGGGCAACCCCGCGCCGGAAGCAGCCGAAAGACCATGCTAACATACTGTCTCATGTAGGCTAGCACTGTCTATATGTTAGCTCCCGGTGGCTAAGACAACGATACAGATGTCCGTCAATGTCAGCTATGGTGTAAATGTTTTAATGTATTTCATTCAATTAGTTACGGTAGCTATTTGGTTTAGTTTTTAATGGTTCGGAAAAGACCTCTGATTATATATTTTTTTACCTTTTAAGGTACAACTGAATTGAAGTTACATAAAGTAATTATTCTAACATAAAAGGTACAGAATGTTCTGGACAGTGGGAGGAGTTTAGCTTTTTCTCAGAACACTGAGACCAAGTTGTCACCATGGGTGAGATTATTAAGTCTCATATAATTCTTATTCTAATACTATAAAACTGATATTATTTTATTTTTCCCCGTTTTGGCTAGCTTCTACCAGCCTATATGAAACATTGTCTTTGATTCTTTGCCCAATCATGCCCCAATTATATCACAAGCATTAACCAGTCACAACATACAACAACAAAAATGTGCAGACTATTTGAACATTTTATTGCAGTCATGTACTGTAAGTCATGTCAACTTTTCAGGGAGGCATGACAGTGCTTCGTTGAATGACTCCTTTTACCATCTTTGCCACTGTGTCTCCTAAGACCAATGGTTCAAAGCTTTGTATCATTTTGACACAAATTTAAAGAAAGCCCCAAAGCTTAAAAGGTCTTCATTCGTCCATCACTACTTGTATTTTTTTATGTCATGCTGATTTGCAATTCTAACAAGTCATAAATGACTTGTAGTGTTAGGGTTATTGGTGTTAATAACCCTAACACTAGGGTTAGTGGTATAAAATAATTAGTTTGTGTTTATTGTACTTTTAATAAAAAAATGTTTTTCTCCTTTTAGAATTTTTTTTCTTTGATAATGCTTGAGAATAGCAAATATTATCCTGGGCGGAATCTTTTGAAATGGTCACTCCAAATAAACTTTGAATATCCTAATGCCGATTTTATGGTTGTCACTTTTCATGCTCACACTAATTATAATACATTTTACTGCCATTCTTGTTCATATTGCATATTTATGGAGGTATACCAAAAAAGTGCCAAGATTTCTCAAAGTAAAATAAATTGGTAAATTACATGACCTGAATAAAAACTTATCAAAATAAAAAAATGCATTGCAATTTGTTCTAAATGGAAAATGTACAGCATTGTAGGGATTTTCCCCCTCCCCTTTAGATTACAATTGATCATTGCAATTAAACATGGTATTTTGCTTCTAAGAATTTTGGCACTGATATAATCCATACACATATTTATTTAAAAGTGACAACAAGAATTGTGGTACAATTTAAATTACCTTAAGTGGTTTGTTATTTAGCTAAGACAAACTATAGGAGTTGGCACTGGCACGCCTGTATCCTCAGTTCCGGGTGTTCTCCAGGGCAGGTAAAAGTTGTGTTGAAGAAAAGGAACTGTCACATAACCACATCAGTAGCAAGACACATTGCACAATCAATGCACACCGAACACAATGTCACACACTTTTATTTATCGTTCTGGTCATCCTGTATTTTTTGCAATGACAATTACATTGTCATCACTGCCACAAAGCATTGAATGCAATATGAGTAGTGTGTAAGCGTACGTGTGTGTGTGTGTGTGAGAAAGAGAGAGACTTGATTTTGCTGTGATGCATGTCTCAGTCATAGGAGTCACTAGTAAATCGTATGCTAAATAAGGATTCGAGTAATTAACTTTTTCTCAGATTGGCTGGAAAGCCTTGGTGCTTCATAAAGCCTCATTTGGCCATCACTAGGCTTTGATGCACTTCAGTTCGGGTAGACAAATTGACGCATGTGCAGAGAAAGCAGTCACTCAGGGTGTGTGCGCTTTGATTGGCAGGGGGTTCATTTTCTGCGCCAAGTGGCTGAACACAGGGTGGGCTGAAATCCCATTGCGCTTTCTTTGACACTCTCTATTACACAAGAAAGCATGTGGTTAGAGTGAACCACTTAAGCAGGCATTGCAGCATTCATGGTGAATTGGAAACAGAAGCATGTCACCTGATTTACAGTGATGGATACAGCTGTAGACAGAGAGTCTCTGTTCCACAGAAGTCACATGGACCAGCAGAGCGCTTACTATCTTCACTGTTTTTAATACACCTGCTACAATGGAGATAAAACAGGGGAGACTGTTTGCCCAACATGTTTATCATGAAACACAAGATAACCAGAATTCTCCCCAGTTCTGTGTGATGTGTTTCCATGCATCCATCCAGAAAACATCTGTAGTCCAACTAGTAACCATGGAGGCCAATGGTGTGTTACAATATTATATGTTTTTATCCATCACCATTAAAAAAAAAGTATTGTAAAATCAGAAATTCGAAAATCCCTGGTTAAAAAACAACAGCTGCAGCAGATTAAACAATTACAACAAACCTGTGTTGTTCAGAGACCACAAACAGCACAGCAACTCTAGGTGTTAATGATGAAATTCTGCAGCCAGATGAGCCAATATGCACAGCAATAAATATAGATATGAACAGCATATGGTTATGCAGATTTTGTGAAATAGGATATTATGTTGGATTATTTATATAATACTGCATTACCTTTTTTGTCTGAAGGTGTGATACGTCAGATATAACATAGTTTTTTAAAATAAAAATCTTATAATTAATTGTATGATAATCTGATCTAGTGGTGTTTAATAGGTTGTGACTCTTTGATTTGAAGGTCATGAAGAAAACAACTCAAGCAAATATCAGGGGAAATTTTAGAACTGATTAATATTTTACAGCCATTAAGCCCTTTCCTTTACTAATAAGTGTGCTAATATTACACATTATTTAAACTTAAACAAAGCAAGTATAATTTTAGTTTACCTTTTATGTACTTATTAGAGACATACTAAAGAAAATAATACTTATATATTGTTTTCAAATAAATTGTATACAGAAATGTTTTAGCCTATTGGTACTTAGTATGTAGTATGACAAATATTTGATATATTTAATATATTTTAAAAAAGTATAATTTTTTTATTTATAATTTAGTATTCTTGACTTATATTTAAAGCTCGCGTATATTTTAGTAGTTTAGTGTGCAATAGTTTTGAGTAAATAGTACAAAGGTGGAAAATCAACTTGACCTTTATTTATACAGTGTTATTAACCCACACAAAAGCAGGTAAACATTTGGCTGATTTTACTGACAATTCCTCTAAGGTGTAAGTCAAAATATTGTATGGCTTTGTTTCTGCAATGTTATAAGGAAAAAGAACAAAAAACCTATGGACATCTGGTTTCATATTTAAACTCATACTCACTCACTCACTCATAGTCTATACCGCTTTAACCTGTATCCAGGGTCACGGGGGCCTGGAGCCTATCCAAGGAGGCTTGGGGCATGAGGAGGAGTGCACCCTGGACAGGGTGCCAATCCATCGGAGGGCACACACATACACTCATTCACACTCAATTTGGGAACGCCAATTAGCATAATCTGCAGGTCTTTGGACTGTGGGAGGAAACCCACCAAACACGAGGAGAACATGCAAACTCCATGCACACAGAGACGGGAATCAAACCCGGACCCTCAAGGTGCATGGTCACTACCTCGTGGTGCAATCCACTACACCAATTTGCCGCCTAAACTCATACTGTGGAGTAAATAATAATTCTAACAGTATTACCATTAAGTTCAGCGTAACTTGTGACGGCCACCAAACATTGTTGTGTTAGTGTTGTTTGTGTACTACACTCTTCTATATAACTTACCACTAACCCACTGAAAGTATTTTCTTTGTGATGAAATGTTATTAATAATTAATTCTAGTTAATGCTAGTTACTTTCACTGACTTATACACATGCAATCATGCATGAATGTAATGAATTTGTCATTCGATTTAATTAATTCTTCTAGTAAATGACAGTGTGTAAATATGTACAGGATAGTACATGCCAAAGGCTGTTTTTGGATCTTGTTTAATGAGCTTGTGTCTTCGTTAATGGGTGTTGCTTCATTATATATTATTATATATTAAATAGTATGATATCATTGCCATAAATATTTGCCATTTTTTACATGCTATGTTACAATATTATTTGTTTTGTTTATTTTGATAAATATAAATTTGCTTTTGCAGTATTAATAAGCAGGAACTTGTCTAATGTCATGTGTATACACTGCTTAAAGAGTTTTAAATATGATATTGTACTGCCTGTTTATTTATTTTTTTTGTTTCTTTAATTATTCCCCATGAGTGTGTGCAGGCAGTGTGGTAGGTTTTTTCATATTTGTTTTGTTGTGCATATTTGGTTTCTACAGTGTGAGTGTGTGATGTGTGTTTATTTTGTATGTCATCATGTGTTTAGAACTGTTTAACGGTGGATTGATGATATTAACGTGCAATATGCACAGGAAGAAGATTAGGTCCATCAGTAACAGAAGAACCATAGTGTCGTGTATTTTCATGGGGCAGTGATGTTACGTAAAATAACTAAATCAAAGGATACCTCACTGGATTTCCAAAATAGACCAAGCAAGGCATGGCAAATATGACCATGTTAAAAGAACAATTTTGTTTCTATTTTACATTTAGGCATTTGGCAGATGCTCTTATCCAGAGTGACTTGAATATATCTTTTATGTGTACAAAAACATGCAGATTAGATTAATTTGTGTTCCCAAATTGTCCATAGTGTGAGAATGTGTATGTGAGTGTTGACCTGTGGTCCTACCATGATTGTAAAATGGAAATAAATACAATGGTAATCACTGTTATCCTCCACGGCCCCTAGTTGTACTACACAGGTTCCTAGATGGATGGTATGTTTGTGAACTAAAAAGTGGGCTAACTTAGTGCTATGTAGTATTGAATAAATAAATTTGCGTGGATATTACTAGTACATTAATATTAGTATACTGACAAATTGAGATGGCACTGTTATGTGCAGATGAATTACACCCAAAATCACTTGAGGATCCGAAGCCATCAAAATGTATGCAATTATGGTTTAGTGTTTCTTCAATGTTTCTTGTGAATCATCAGGCAGTTTGGGACAAACATGATTTAGCCCTCACTTATGATTATATAATAATATGATTAAATGAATAAAATAAATAAATAAACAAACAAATGAATAAGGTAAAATTACTTGAGTAGCAGTTTACACAATGCCCCCTGCACGTTTTTAGATATATACTGTATATATACGCAAGCGCTGCTATAAATATAAGCGCCAGCAGAGGGCGCTGCTCTCTCTAGACTTTATCTCTCTCTCTCTCTAGCACTCTATACAAACTCAGTCCTGATGTAATTCCTTCTTGCTTGCTTTCTTTCCACATTTCTATTTATTACACTCACGGGGTGACCCCAGGTCAACACCAAGCTCTGTTTCTGATTTACTAAAGAGTCAGTAAGAATGCAATTTACAGCTTTGAAAAAACAGTATGTACCACCAGTGTATCACGGTTCTCATGGGAACACACACACACACACACACACACAATGCAATGTGTGAACGAATATGATAAAGTGTTTTTCTGTTGAGATCAGCACTTTTGCAGCTGTATATTAAAGGGTCATAACTCTTCAGACACACAAAGACTTTCAGGTAGGGTTCCCAGACATCACGTGACTCATTTGTTTTTCAGCCCTAAACGAATAAAGTGGCAGAGACAATTCCACATCAAGAGTCAGTATTATTTGAAAGTATTGTAAATATTGTAAAGAGTACAATTCACTATACGAGTAAAGAGAATGGACATGTAAACTGCATGTCCTCTCTGTGCACTAAATTCATTTTCAGGGCAAAAAGTGTGATAGGATGGAAACCAATTTAGCTGAAATTATATTTCTATAGATAATTTCAGGTCCCTCTATCGATTATGATAGGTAAAATATTTAAACATTACAAATGTCTTTGTTTATTTTTATTTTTATGAAATCCAACTATGGGATTCATGAATCAATCAATCTGTCTCTCTCTCTCTCTCCCTCCCTCTCTTTCTTTCTTGGCCAAATTATATTTAAATATTTTATTTAAAATTAATAGTGCTATATACTGTTTATAAACACCTCTCTCTCTCTCTCTCTCTCTCTCTCTCTCACACACACACACACACACACACACACACACACACACACACACACACACACACACACACACACAGCTGCAGTAATTTATATTGCTGTCCCTTGGGAGTGTCATTCGCAGCATGTATGTGCTTTGAAAATCAATTACCCTGCTATTGTGATCCAGAAAGTGCTGTTCTTTGCCAAATAATTAAACCCTTATGCTTAAATTTTTAATTCTTAAATTTATAATATTATGTATATATATAATTTAAATAAATTCTTAAATAATTAAACCTTCATTCCAATCTGAAAAACAACTAACAAACATATACCTGCATGTGTGTGTGTGTGTGTGTGTGTGCGTGTGTGCGTGAAATGTTTATTAACAGTATATAGCACCACTAATTTTTTATAGAATATTGAAATATTGTTTGAATATTACAAAAAGTATAAACAATGGAAAAATAATAATTAGTCAATTTATTTAAAAATAAAAAGCAGGTGCAAGTCTGTATAAAACTGCTAAAACTGCATATTTAAAACAGAGATGGAATGAAGTTAAATAGGAAAATTCAGAAGTTAATTTTAGAAGGTAAAATTTAGCCATTCTTACTTAAAAAAAAAAGATTTTCCACAATCCATACCAGTTTTAAGTGTGTGTGTGCATGCATTTTTTAACACATGCATGCTGTGAGGAAGAAGTGAGGAGTGGAACTGTACTAAACTGTAGGGAGAAGTGACCAAACTGTAGGGAGGAAGAGATTGATATGCTTTTTAGGTTTAATGAAATTAGACTTTTGTCATTTGCTTTGTTGAACTGATGTTTGGAAGTCTGACTGAAGTAAAACATGAGGATTGTTTTTTTTTTTTCTTTAATAAAGTATTTTCCATGGCTTGGTGCGTGCATACCTTTTTCATCTCAGGTTTCTGGTCTCCCTGATCCGCAGATAACTGACTTGTGTATGTTGTGGGGTGTCCCTTTCAGTTTCCCCACCCCCTTACTTTCTTTTGTACATTTTTGTGTTTTATGACTCACCATTTTCTGCTTGTGCTCATTCGATCTTTCCTTGGGGCATGGTACTCTTTATCCAATTATGAAGTATACACTCATGCCAACAACCAGTCTATGCCAGAACAGTGCAGCTGCTGGGCTATAGAAGCTCAAATACCAGCTATCATCATTAATCTCTCTCAGTAGGAGGCATTTTTAAAGTGTAGTTTCAGAGGCTGGTTAGTTTCTATCAGTCAAAGCCTGCAATCTCATCATGCTCTCACATATACATCAGGCCCATGGGGCTCTATCTCTCCGTTCACCCGGAAAAGGGGTGGAGTTGCAGGTGTACTGGTGTCTGTGAAGGGCATGATTAGTGTTGACATATACATACACATATATATTGTATATGATAGCACTGTACAAAAAGTCTTGAGCTATCCATAATTTCTTCATATTAAGCTAAATTAAACAGATTAAATAAAATACATTTTAACAAATGTTTTACTTCGACAGGTTGCAACATGCCAAAAGATACAATTTGGTCTATTGGTTGCTTTTGTAACATTTTCAGCAGCAATCTCATTTCCCCTCTTGTCTGTTCTAACCACTCAGCATTCAGCATCACCACTATCACTACATTATCTGTCATCTGCACCTGCTTATGACTGCTAGTTCGCTGTTTTTTGCTTGAATGATTTATATGTCACTTTGTGGCTTAACAATGAAAAAATGTGTGTATATCTGTGTGTCTGTGTGCATTTTTGTCTGTCTGTTTGTGTACGTGGATGTGTGTGTTGTATTCTAGCAATTTTACCACCTACAGAAGTGTGTTTTTACTCATTTTTTATTTAAAATGTTCTAAGCATTATTTTCTAAATGCTATTGAACATTCACGCTAATCGTGTTATTTTGTTGTTCTGTTACCCTGGCACGTTTTATGCTGTTAGGGTTGCAGTGGGTGTAGAACTCTTTCCGGAACAGTGGAACAGTGGGGCCCAATGGTGAAATATACCCTGTGTGAAACAATAGTCCATCACGGTTTAAACCATCCAGTCCATATATTCTGAGGTAAGAAGGGAAATCTACACAGGTACTTCGATAAAGTGCATAAACCTATGCACAGGGAATAATCAGAGTTCAGGATCAAACCAAAGTTACCTGGTGTACAACCAATGTATAAATATACAAATGTCTGTAGTGCAAAAACATATGCCCTGCTATTTATTGTGTTAGAAATCATAGATAGCAATTTTAATGCAAGTTCAGTATGGAAGATCTCTGCCTGCTAACTTCTATATTGTAAGGCTTCTCTTAATTTGGCCACAAGCTATAACAGTTTATAAACTTCAGCAACACCAGATCATAGCACTTCCTCCAAGTTTTTGTACAGTGGGCACTATGCATTATGTGCTTCCCTTCTAACCCTGATGCTTGAACAGGGTCGATCTATACTCATCATACCATATGACCTTTGTCAATTTTTATCCTTCTTAGCAAAGTGCAACCTTTTTTTCTGATTAGTCTCACTAACAAGTGATTTACTTATGGCCACACAGCTGTTTAGTCCCAATCCTGTGAGTTCTCTTTGTTTTATTTCTTTATTTTTTATTTAATCTGCTGCTTCATATTATTATTATTATTATTATTATTATTATTGCTTAATCCAACATATATATTTGCATGCTAATTAATTCTCACAGGCTCACTCCAATCTGTCTGGATATTTTCCAGCTTCAGTCTAGTTCCATTTAGTACCGAAAAAGTGTTGAGCTGGTGCATAAGTCAGTGCTGCTGCTGTGCAGGTGTCTGTAGCTTTAGGTTCAAAGAACATGAGTGGGGTCAAATAACTGGTTTTAAACGGTAATACAGCCACCTGTCCAAAGTCAAAGGTTACATTCACCCAGGTCACACCAAGAGCTCACCACCCCGACTCAGGACACATACATTTTACAATCTGCTATAATGGGATCTTTTAATAGATTGTAGTTCCAACAGTTAAGTGTGTCTATTCTTGATTAGGAAAATAAGCCTCTTCTAGGCCTTCTGGGTGATCTGTATATGCGATCTTAAACTAAAATGTTTAGGCATACTGAGATATATTTAATGCAGCTAAAACTTATCAGAATTAACAGTTTTAAATCCTTTTTACATCTTTTTTGTTACCTTGTACACAGGAACAGCTCTTTGCTCTGTCAACAGTTGTTAACCCTTTTTAAAAGTGGAAGAAATCTTTACAACAAATGCTATAATGTTATGATTTATTTCTAAGAATATGCTTATTATTCTTAAGATATAAGACATAAGTACATCACTTATACTTATTAATAAGAGTTTATTACTTTTTAAATTGATTGACTAGATTTATGATTCTGCATCATGTGTATGCTGTAGGTCTCTTGTAGCTGTGTACCCCTTGCTATAGCCTGTGCCGAAGCCTGATGTGCACCTCCCCAGAAATATAACTACATGGAATAGCAACACACAACCACAGCAACTGTGATCGGTCTATCTGGTAGCATTGCATTTTTAGCTTTTATGCATCCATATTTTAAATTGGGTTGAATGCAGATATGTACTGATTATCTTCTTTGACCGTCTCCTATTGTTTCTGCATTACTGTAATTTCAGTAAAAGTCATTGTTGTTTAAAATTTCATAGCTTCAACTCCAACAAGATACAGTCAGTTTCCTTTACCATTGTTAGTTTTACGACAAAAACTAACGAGAGAGTAGTGAACAGACTCAGCACAGTGGCCTAGAAATCCCACTACCAACTAGCGGTTTGGCGGTGTGATTGCAGCCCGAAATAGACACGCATTAGTGCACAAGTATAAATGTTCACAATGCTATAGGCCACCTGTGTAGCCTACAGCATATAGGCTCCTTGATGTAGAACATAAATTAAGCTTAAGGGTATTAAAGATAAAAAGATAAATTAGGCAGTTATGTAAATTAAAATCTTTCACAACATCCAATTTTATGCCATTTATTTTGGATTAGCATAGGATATCTATGTAAGTATTTTCCTGACAAAATTTTCTATGTCCATATTTCTATTTTCTATGTAATTTTCAATTTTGTCTTCTGAATTGCTATAGCATGTTAACAGTATTGTAAGTCATTTTATGCCTCGAACATGAATAAAATAAAATAAAATAAAATAAATTAAATTCACTTTTGTGACAATCTGTACCAGCTGTTCCCTATATAAATACTGCTTTTTTTGCCCGAATCCACTTTTCTATTTTGATTTTTGGAATTGATTTTTCTGGAATATACTTGAGAACTACAGTATAGTTTCACACATTCTCATTATTTTCACCAGATCTTTCAAGTGTATGGGACTTCTAAACACTGCATACTTTTGTGTTTTGTGTAAAACCTATGAGCGCATAAGTCAACATAACCCAAAGACTGGAAATAGGCTTAAATATTGAGTTGATACTCAATAATGCTACACACAGCAGCTCCTCGTCGTTAAGATCTGAGAATGTTGAGGAAAAATCATGTCTGTGCTTTTCCTCCTGAATGCCTCATGCTTAACAGGATGTTCAAGCTGAATGCTTTCACATACACACACCATTTTCTCCAGCTCTTTGAAGGATAATGGCTGCCATGGCAACTTCCTGTAGAAAAGTATGTACAATTCTATTGGCTGCCAAATTTTTTGCTCACTAAAAGCACATGTTGTTAACACTCTACCTAACTTTGTATATTGATAAGGCTCTAATAAACCAGTGATTTTTACAAACTTATTTGAGAAATTATTTTAATGTCCCCAAATTATGTGTGTGTGTGTGTGTGTGTGTGGGTGGTGTGTGTGTGTGTGTGTGTGTGTGTGTGTGTGTGTGTGTGTGTGTGTGTGTGTGTGTGTGTGTGTGTGTGTGTGTGTGTGTGTGTGTGTGTGTGTGTTTTATCCTACCGCTCTTGTCATGTATGGCTGATCAGAATGCTCCCCTGCAGTGTCAGTGTATGTGTGTGTCACTGCAAGTGAGCCCTTGACTTGTTTAGGAAATAAGGGAGCCACTGCTTTGTTCATACTCAGTGGGGCAGAGAGAGACAAGGAAGAAGAATCAGGAATGAGCAATGAGGAAAATCAAATGACAGAAGAAAGAAAAGCAAGCTGTCTAGACAATATTGCTAGCCTGAAGACAGAGGCAGTGATACTTACCTCCTGGGAATCTTTCACTTCTCCTCTAGGCCTTGTTTCACCCCTATCTCTGTGTGTTTGAACCAGGTACTATAGTGCAGGTGGCTGGTGGCGGTTCTTACGAGATGTTCTATTTAAAACAGTCTCTAGTCAGATCTCTAATAAACCTTTCACCTTTCAACCTTTTGAGGTCACACAGGTCACAGCAAATGTGTAGTCTTTGCCACCCACTTAGACTTGCACAATACAGAGAAATATCCTCCACTACCTTAGATACACACATTTATACTGTGCATCCTGTTTGTATCTGGATTTATGTTTAAATACTTTTTTCTCTTTTACTATGACCCTTCTGTAAGAAAAAGAAAATTCACAGATGAAGTAACTGCATAATTCTGTCTGCAGTGACTCTTGCTGCATTCTGCAAACCTTAGCCCTAATCCACATCTCTAGTCTCTACCAGATGCCCTTTTCTTAAAATACTGGCAATAACCAGTAATTTTACAGCACAGATTTTGACTTATTGATATTCCTATATGTTACACTGTCTGAACATTGTGTTATATCCATACTCTATGTATATAACTGTATTAAAATGACTTAGACTACCAGTCAAAAGCTTAAGTACACCAGTCGAAAGTGGACACAAGTTTGGATTTATTTTTCTACAATATAGACCATTAGTAGATTTTTTTTTCTTAACTATAAAACATATAGCATAGTTAAGTAACATATAGCATAGTTAAGTAACAACAGTCAGTTGTTACTTGCAATACCCGTATTGGCAAGTTTGCAAAAATCCAAACCAAGAGCATGATAAAACTGACTTTCATGAAGTTTATTTAGAGTTAAAAAAACAACAAATTTTCACAGAGAATTATGTCAGATGCTTTGTATATGTACGTGTAAACTAATATTCCACTATTGAAGACATTTTAGGACATTTCTATTATATGCTTTACTATATCTTTTGTATTTAAATTGTTATATTAAAAACATCAGAAAAAATGAAGGACTGAAGGATTTGGGAAAAATCAGTAGATAAATCACACCTTTACTGAACATCTTTCTCTCTGCTCTCCATGGTGCTGATTTGGGTTTACCATGACTAAGGTAGTATTGGACCTTTGAGGCTTTCTGGTACTGGACTTTATATTGAAACCAATACCTGAACCAATCTACTGGACCAATTTACTGAACCAGTTATGAAAGCGTGATATCACTAATTTGTCCCTTACAGAAAATAATATTTATAATATTTTTGCCATTTTACTGCATCACATTTTTTGTACAGCTCATGCCAAGGTTCATGTCCTTTTCTGAAATCTGTTTGTAGGATTTGTCACTTTATGAATCTGTTTGCATAATGTCTACATGTCAAACAATGTATTTTTTATATGTATTTTGACAAATAAATATTTAAAATAGGCATCTGTTTAAATGTCTATGTTTACTGGTAGCCTTCACATAAAACACATACAAATATCTAATAAGAAAACTCCTGACAATAATCATGTAAAAAATATTTTCAATAACCCCAATACTCCAGTAAGCAATGCATACAAACCATTAACAACTTGCACTCAATTAGCATAAAAGGTTTTAAAAAGAGTGTTAATGTTACGACTTAATCTGTACATAATAAAATTTACTCCAACCACATTGCTCTATCCTTTTTAAATTTGCATGATCTTATCTTTGTCTTTGTGTTTGTGTATATGTGTTTCAGTGTCTGTGTGTTTGTGTGTGTTCAGTTGTAGAGGATGTGAACTTGGTGAACATACGGCCAGACATTAGCATAAGAAAGTAGCCATTCTGGTGTGGGAGTGTCTCTGTCTGTCTGTCTGTCTGTCTGTCTGCATGTGCATGTGTGTTTCTAAGGATGCTCCAGATGGGCTCAAGCAGCTCAACCTTTGACCCTTTGGTTGTAATGATGTCTAAGTGACTGGTTGTGACATCACATGACTGTCACCTGCATTCTCTGCAACTACAAATCAAACAACCGCGCGCGCGCGCACACACACACACACACACACACACACACACACACACACACACACACACACACACACACACACACACACACACACACAGTCCCTGAGAGACTCTTCAGTGTGAAGAGTAATAAATTGTGCTTTAGTAGGACAGAACAAGCAGCTTGGCCATTATCCTCAGCACATGCTGCTCAATAGAGATAATCATTTAATGATTAAACAAATTGCTCAATGATAATTAGCCTGTCATTACTTTGCAATAATGGCACTATAATAAACAACTCTTATACACAATTCCCTAATCAATTACCTTTAATAGCTGGTAAATGATTTAAAATTAATAATTTAATCATTAACAGTCAAATAACTTTTTGGACTACATTGTAATGGTTAAAGTTGGTAATAATACAATATTGCAAGGCTGTCTAGATTTCAAGGTTAAATGAATTTGGATTTGCTTTATTGGATTGCCTTTATTTATTTATTTATTTATCAAAGTGTATAATGGTGTGTAATGGAAAATAAAAGCTCATCTCTCATGTTCCTGGGATAAATCCTGGGATAGACACAAACCTGATAGGGTAAACAACTTAAAACTAACAAATGAATGAATGAATGAATGAATGAATGAATGAGAATAAAAAGGAGCCCCAGCGACTTCTGACATTTATGGTAATCTTTATGCCTTATCATAAGAGACAAAAAAAAATGTTATATAAAATATGTGAAAGTAATAAATAGATACAGTGTTGCTACAAAACAATACACAATGTAACATAATACATTTATCACTTAAATGTCCAGCATATTTTAGTGAACTCAGGCTTGCAACTATCAGTTCCATAACTATATACCTTTTCTGTTTATTTTCATGAAGATGAAGTAATTTTTTTTGAAGTTATTTTGTGATCATTTTCTGGAATGAGGCCTCAGAATGACTGTACAATGCCTTTCCAATGTTGGTATGTAGTTGTATATAATGAAACATAAAAGTTCATCTCTCAGCTCATTCATCATCTACTTTACAATCCAACCTGCCAACCGTAACCAAGGCAACAGCCTTGCATGCACCTTACTCTCATCGCTCAGTAAGCCAATGGGCCGAAAGCGTAAATGATGTTTCATTAGCTTCCTCATGCCAAAGTGATTGTGGACCAATAGAAGGTCAAAGGACACAAGATCCCTCATTCTCAATCTGGCACGCACCGTCCACTCCAAACAATAAGCTAACGACATGGAGTCTGTTGTACAATGATATAGGTTTTGCCAGCATAGGAACATAGGAAAATGGCATGTTATTATTTAGATCAAATTAAAAATATTGGATCTTCTAGCTGAGAGAAAGAGCTTGGTTAAATTGCTGTATAACTGTACAGATTCTGGAGCTGGACATATGTTCTTATGTAGATTACATGTAAGATTTTCAACACATTCTTAAATGTGTTTATGTGTTGTAACAAGACATCATAATAAATCAATTAATAATTATGATTTGTTTCTAAAAACATTGAATGGATATGTTACCTTGACAGATTAATTAAGACAGCTATTAACATGTTTTGTTATATTGGTGAAAAATCACTACTGTACTCTTATATAAATAGAAAAAAATACCTTTGATTCTGTAAGGTACAGAGTATACCATAAATACTCACCCTTTTCATTTTTGTAGTATTACAGTCTATAATTGACATATGTTTTACTGGGAATTTTATTATTTGTTTTACATAATACTGTATGTGTAACATTTAAAGATGCAAAATATTTTATTGTAACACGAGGTAAACAGAAAAACGATTCCCCATTAGTGCAGTGGGAGTATGAAAAAGAACCCTAGTCATGGGTCAGTGCACTCTCATTGTCTGCTCAAAGCAGGGGGATTGCATCAGGAAGAGAATCCGGCATAAAAACCAATGCCAAATCAAATTGGATCTGTGATTTGCTCTGGTGATCCCTAACGGGAGTGGCCTAAAGAAGAATGGAAAGATTTAATGAAACAAAAACAAGCAACAAATAAACCCAGAAAATTGGTGCAAATTTTGGTAGAGCTGCTTTGACTCAAATTACAATTGTCTCATTGGAAGGTAAACCTCTGCTTTAGTTTCAAGTCAGTTTCAAGAAAAGTTTCTTCAGGTTCCATCCATCACTCCAGCTCCATTAATGTTATCCTTGGCCTCCTGGATGACTAATTTTCTCTTAGCCTGAAAAGAGACGTTTGGTGGACAGCCTTCTTTATGCAAAATCAAAAGTTGTGCTATATTCTTCCCATTTTTAATAATGGATTTAACACTACTCTCTGGTGCATTTAATGTTTGCAATAGTATTTGATAATTAAACCCTGATTAATACTTTTTTAGAACTTAGTTACAGATTTGTTATAATAGCTGTTTTTCATGATGCGTCTTGTTTAAATGCTCTCTGGCATAACCTACGGAGGTTTTGCGATGCTTTGCACATGAGCGCCCAGTACAGAACTGAACGATGTATGTATTCTAGGGCCTACCAGGAACAGGTGTTTTTAAATTATGATTATATGACATTTAATTACACACAATCAACTGATATACGATTTCTGATGGCAGTGGGATGAATACTTGGAATGACAATTTTAATGTTTTTTCTCCCACAAAGCCCAGACATGCAGATTTGGTTAGTTGCTGGTCTCTAAATTAATTCATAGTTCTTTGACTTAATTAAGGCTATAACCAGCTTGTGCTTAACGTTTACTGGCATAGGCTCCAGGCCTCTGAAAACCCTGAAAAGGACAAGTGATATAGATTATGCATAAATGAAGGAAAGAAAAATAAAAACACCCATTTTCCTGTTACAGTATTATGTGCAATTTTGTGTAGACCTATTATACCAAATAATCCCTGTTAAGTCCATTTTAGTTTGAGGTTGCCACATGACATAATATGAAAAGTTCAAGGAGGGGTTGAATTTTTATTCAAGGCAATGTATCTTAATTAAAATACCAGCTGTCTTAAAAGATTCTATCAGCTCGTACAACTCTAATATTTATATCTATGGAAAATACACATAAATAATAATTTGAAAGTCATCCATAAGCATGTGCCCCTGTTAGACAGGTGGTGGTTAAGCCTAGACATGTGTGTGTGCATGTATGTACTGTAGGTCAGGCAGGCAGTCTGCAGGTCTACTGTCTCCCTGGGTCTAACCATGAATCTGCTACCGTGTCAGTTTAACATGTAGTCAGAGCTGATAGCCATCACACACCAAACACAGCTCCGATAAGGCCGCTGTAACATTAAACAGAGATTTGCCTTCAGGCAAGCAGCGCTGAAGATTCCCTCATACCGACATGTTCTTAAACACACAGACACACACTCATACGCTCTCTCTGTCACACACACACATGCACACACAGTAGGCTACAGTACCTTTTACTGTTTACTTAAATTGTGAGACTGTTACATTTTCATAGAGCTGTGTGTGTGTGTGTGTGTGTGTGTGTGTGTGTGTGTGTGTGTGTGTGTTTTGGGAAGAAAATAGAAAGTTTTGTTTCTATTTTCTTCCCAAAGAAGCCATGTTGTTATGGCTCCTGTCATGTCCTACTATGTTATTGAGGGGTTGGTGACCACTGTCCATCTGATAACAGCTAAACTTTGATCGCATTTGATTTATGACCTCATTGCTCAGGACATTCTGACAGCTTATCCATGTTGTTATGTGTATGTTTTAGAGAGAGAGAGAGAGAGAGAGCGAGAGAGAGAGAGAGAGAGAGAAAATTGGACTGTGAGTGTCCGGTCCTGCTTTCCTGCTTTTAGCGTCCGGTTTTCTAATGATAATAGTTACTTTGCTGACAGAACAGTGACATTCTACAGGAGCACACACTCTGCAATTTCAGGCTTATTTACTTTGCATAGGTAGTCAAGTCAAAGTGATAAAAGAGAGGGAGTTTAGGAGGAACTGAATGTGCAATTTTACTGTATCCTGAATATACATCTTGTGTGTGTGTGTGTGTGTGTGTGTGTTTGTGTGTGTGTGTGTGTGTGTGTGTGTACAAATGTGTGTAGGTTAAGGACTACATGTTCATGAACTGCTGAACTTCACATAATCTGCCAGGTGTGCAATGTGATTTGCCTTTTTTTTTATTGTGAAAAAGTGTAAATAATTGTTTATATTTTATTATACCAATGCATTTATTTCACACAACACAATTCTAAAATCATAGTAAGTTCCTTTAAAAGTTACTATCCAAGTTCTATTTTTTCATTGAGTCTCACAAATTATTTTTAACTAGCTGGTAAATAATAGTGTAATAGTTCAAACCAAATTGTGTAAACATTTTCTGAGGTAATCAACACCACATTAACATTTTTGCATATGTACACAATCTATGTATTTACTGTACAAATTAGAGGTAAAAACAACAGAGGATGTATGCACTGTTACAAATGGATTCAGATAGGATTAAGTAAAAGACATCTTCAGCTTCAGTTTTTGGCCTCTGTAAATAGTGTAAAAAGACTTAGTTAATTACATTTGTATGATATTGCTTATTGTCAAACTAGATAATTATTTTTCTTCTATATAACTTTTTATATAAATTGGCAAGCCGTGGATAACAGTCACAAGGAAAAATATCTTAAGGTTTCTTCCTATTACCAACCTAGAGATTTTTCCTTGCGACTGTTACCTGCGGCTTGCTCATCACGGTCAATCTGATCATTTTTATTTATACACATTTTTTATCACACATTACATACTCATTTTTTTCAAAATCATCTTTGTACTGATGCATTGTATTTAAGGTACTTTTTAATATTAGTTTTAAGAGAACGGGCTAAGAACTAATATTAAAAGGTACCTTAAATACAATGCACTATTAGTTCAAAAGTCAGACAAAAATAGGTTAAAATGTCTACCTGTATAAACTAAGTAAAAGCAGGATGATGGTGATACATGTTAGCTGACTTAGCAAACATAGGTAGCTGTAAGTACAAGAATAGATGTTAAAGGCATGAGGTGATGTTAGAGTACACTAACATTTTTATACACACAGGTCCTTCTCAAAAAATTAGCATATTGTGATAAAGTTCATTATTTTCTGTAATGTACTGATAAACATTAGACTTTCATATATTTTAGATTCATTACACACAACTGAAGTAGTTCAAGCCTTTTAATTATTTTAATATTGATGATTTTGGCATACAGCTCATGAAAACCCAAAATTCCTATCTCAAAAAATTAGCATATCATGAAAAGGTTCTCTAAACGAGCTATTAACCTAATCATCTGAATCAACTAATTAACTCTAAACACCTGCAAAAGATTCCTGAGGCTTTTAAAAACTCCCAGCCTGGTTCATTACTCAAAACCGCAATCATGGGTAAGACTGCTGACCTGACTGCTGTCCAGAAGGCCATCATTGACACCCTCAAGCAAGAGGGTAAGACACAGAAAGAAATTTCTGAACAAATAGGATGTTCCCAGAGTGCTGTATCAAGGCACCTCAGTGGGAAGTCTGTGGGAAAAAGAGTGGCAGAAAATGCTGCACAACGAGAAGAGGTGACCGGACCCTGAGGAAGATTGTGGAGAAGGACCGATTCCAGACCTTGGGGGACCTGCGGAAGCAGTGGACTGAGTCTGGAGTAGAAACATCCAGAGTCACCGTGTACAGGCGTGTGCAGGAAATGGGCTACAGGTGCCGCATTCCCCAGGTTAAGGCCACTTTTGAACCAGAAAAAAGCAGAAGCGCCTGACCTGGGCTACAAAGAAGCAGCACTGGACTGTTGCTCAGTGTTCCAAAGTACTTTTTTTCGAATGAAAGAAATTTTGCATTTCATTCAGGAATCAAGGTGCCAGAGTCTGGAGGAAGACTGGGGAGAGGGAAATGCCAAAATGCCTGAAGTCCAGTGTCAAGTACCCACAGTCAGTGATGGTCTGGGGTGTAATGTCAGCTGCTGGTGTTGGTTAACTGTGTTTTATCAAGGGCAGAGTCAATGCAGCTAGCTATCAGGAGATTTTGGAGCACTTCATACTTTCATCTGCTGAAAAGCTTTATGGAGATGAAGATTTATTTTTCAGTACGACCTGGTACCTGCTCACAGTGCCAAACCACTGGTAAATGGTTTACTGACCATGGTATTACTGTGCTCAATTGGCCTGCCAACTCTCCTGACCTGAACCCCATAGAGAATCTGTGGGATATTGTAAAGAGAAAGGTGAGAGACGCAAGACCCAACACTCTGGATGAGCTTAAGGCTGCTATCGAAGCATCCTGGGCTTCCATAACACCTCAGCAGTGCCAAAGGCTGATTGCCTCCATGCCACGCTGCATTGAAGCAGTCATTTCTGCAAAAGGATTCCTGACCAAGTATTGAGTGCATAACTAAACATAATTAATTGAAGGTTGACATTTTTTGTAATAAAAACACTTTTCTTTTATTGGTCGGATGAAATATGCTAATGTTTTGAGATAGGAATTTTGGGTTTTCATGAGCTGTATGCAAAAATCATTAATATTAAAATAATTAAAAGGCTTGAACTACTTCAGTTGTGTGTAATGAATCTGTATATGAAAGTCTAATGTTTATCAGTACAGTACAGAAAATAATGAACTTTATCACAATATGCTAATTTTTTGAGAAGGACCTGTATATATTCATACATATTCAGTATACAGTATATGTATAGTATACATATTCAGTATGTATACCTCTTATATTCTCACAGAAAACCACAACACACACAGTTGCATACATACCTACACCTCCCATCTCTCTCGCTCTCTTTCTCTCTGACACACTCACCCACCCACTCACTTTTACTCACACAAAGCTTGAAAAAGAGACTGGACTGGTCTAAATAGAGCGCGATAGTTTCACATGTGTTTCCTTTTTCTCCACATCATAGATACAGCACACACACACACACACACACACACACACACACACACACACACACACACACACAGTCTGGCATTCACATGTGGTACTTTGTCTGGGGTGCTGTCAGTGTGCTTGACCCTGACTGGTCCTGAAAAGCCTCTGTTGTCTACTTTTTCTCTCTCTGTCTCTCTCTGTCTGTCGGACTATATGACTGAATGAACAATTTCACTAAGGTTGAACATTTCACAGTTGAATCATATTTTTGTTCTACCACAAGCTTAATACCTTACTTTTAGCTTTCATTTTTGCTGCTAATCAGCAGACCTTGAGAAATTACAGTAATTGATTACCAAGTGTGTAGACCTCTATAAAAGCAGAGGTTTTGGCAGTTTGCTTTCAAAACTATTTGGCGTTGACATCCCAGCACATTCACCCCAAGCTCAGACCATTCAATTCTTAAAGAAATACAAAAAAGAAAGGCCTCACTGAGCATGTTAAATATTCAAGTCCATGACAGTACAATTAGAACAAGACTGAACAAATGGTTTGCTTGGAAGGATGACCAGGAGAAAGGATCTTATGTCAAAAAAGAACATGGAAGCATGCCTGAGGTTCCCAAACCTGCATCTGAACAAAGCAGTTTTGCTTTACAACAAACATACAGAGTACAGAATCACACACAAAAGTTTTGGACGCTTTGTTTAAAGGACAGTACTAGTTTAAAATGCAATTTGGCCCTTGAAAATCAAATAGTCCTGTAAGTGAATTGTGTGTGTACAGTTCGCAAAGCCAGATGCATCTACATGTATTCCTCAAGTTGTTCATCGATTTTCATTGAGCAGGCATTCCACTCACTTTAATGTTCACAGGAACGACTTTAGTGGGCTTCAAGCGACCTCAGCCCGAATCATCACTCAGGGATGTACGGCATTCTTAAATTTTTTTGCACTTTTCAATGGTTTTATTGTGGCTAAAATTCTCATAATCTACTGTGCTTTAACTTTCTGTAAATGTCAGTTTTACATCTTCTTTTTGTTAGAAATTTCGTCTCAAGCCACAGATTGGCCTAAACACTCTTTGAATTTTTATATGGAAATATTCAATTAAATATTTATTAATTATTTTGTTTTTTTTCTCAGGATTAAGAGTTTTGTTAACAAATTAAATGTGTTAATTGTCAATTAAAAAATTGGCAATGAACGCATTTGGTGTCAAAGCAATGAAAATGACCCATAGAGTGGGATAAGCTTGTTAGCAATTGTAAAAAACAAAAACAAAAAACGGCTGTTCATACAGGTTAATACAGTACTTTTCGTCATTTCTCCTTAATTCCTGTAAAGTTACATATGAGTTATTGCACAGCTTTGTTACTATAGCACTAGTCACCAAATAAATGGTCAAAATAACTTAGGACCTTTTTAAATGAACTAATTTTTTCTTAAACTCATCTCCTGTTTTCTCCTGCTTGGTCTAAATAAAAAAAATATACTACAAATTGTGTATTATGAATATATAAAGTAATATCAAAGAAATGTAGGCTAACTATAAAATGTTTCCGCCGTTAGTCTGAGCAATTGATAGCCCTTGAAGAAGTAAACATTGCAGAATTTTGCACTATCCACTCCATTTTGTTACGGTTTAGACTAATTTCAGCATGTGTTGAGGAAACTGGCCAAAGTTTCACGCCTTTGTGCCCCGGGAGAGTAGCGGGTGATAGCACACCCTGTGATATTATATGGTAATAGAGTAGTGTGAGATAAGTGTGTTTCCCAATCTTGTTCCTGAAATCACTACAGCCCCACACTGTTCATTACTGCAACACACCCACCCTAAAAACAGGAAGGACTTGTTAGCTGATGAGTTAAATCTAGGACAATATGTTATAGCAAAGCATTAATCAGTGCAGTACAAAATTGCTTACGTGCGTACGTGTGTGTGTGTGTGTGTGTGTGTGTGTGTGTGTGTGTGTGTTTATACGATCCTCACAAAAAAAAATCAGGTAAACCTATTAAAAAGGCAAACAAATGACATTTATGTTACTAAGTGAGTTTATGGTTGATGTGGGTTTTAGGCATAGCACTGATCAGCTAATTTGTGTGTGTATGTGTGAGCGCGCGCGTGTGTGTGAGACACACAAAGAGAAATACAGAGAGAGAGAGAGAGAGAGAGAGCACTGTCCGTTCATCCTCGTCTCTGTATGCTGCGGTATTTTAGGAGCTCAGGAGCGTGGCTAACAGGTTTAACACCAGCCCCGCGGCACAGTGTGTGGTCCGGACGCAGTTTAACCATCAGCCGCATCTGTCTGGGAGAGAGGGTGTAAAGCCTCGCCATGCCTAAATCTGTTCGTTATGTGCAAAAGGAGTGAAACGGTCTGCAATTACAACCTGATATAAATCAGAACAGCCAGTTTATAGGATCATTTTACGGATAGCAATGTTCAAGCGATTGTCCTATTTGTTTATTTGTTTGTTTGCTGGATTTCGTTCTCTCTCTCTGTGTGTGTGTGTGTGTGTGTGTGTGTGTGTGTGTAAGCGCTCATTAAGCTTCAGAAATTGTCCAAAGTTTAGGAAATAGTTTTTATTGTGCATAATTACCTAAGCTTTGCAAAGTAATGTGTCTTATGGTATAGGGTAAAGTGGTATATTCAAATTAAAGGGATTGTTCTAATATCAAATATAAAATTTTATAAGAAAAGCTGTATTGGAAATGGAGCTAAAAGTAAACAGTGGAAAATGTAAGGTCCATCTAAACATCATTAACTCAGCTTCGTTCACTTACATACCCTTCAATACCACGCAATGTAGATTACAAGCTTATTGCCTTGGTTGATTCCATGCATTCATTCTTTTATTTAGAATTGTCTTGTTTACACGGAATAGTCTGCTAATAACTCCAGTGTGGAGCGTCCCGGCGGGTGTCAAGCGGCAACAGCAGTTTATGTAGGGATTAGATCTCTACATAAGCACGTAAATTTACACGAGAAGTAAGCGAGTATAAGTCGTTATAGTCAACTTCATTCTAGTGCCAGGGGTAGGAGTTCTAATGGGATCAGGGAACCACGGTGTGTGTGTGTGTGTGTGTGTGTGAGTGAGTGTGTGTGAAGCATTGTGTCCGCTTTTTATGAAAGAACTTTAAAGAGGTGTAGATCATGTTATGTAGCCCATGAGCTCAATTGATAAGATCCTGTCCGCGCAAACACAAAAACACCCAAGAGCCCCCCCAACACACACACAAAAGGAGAAATTCTGTTGTTTCAATTTTGACTGTAACTGTAATTAAACAGAAAATATGATGTCCATAAACTGATAATTTGACATTCAGGAATGGTTGCATATGCATATGACAAGCATATGCCTAATATGCAAAGTATTTGAATAGTAGACATATTTTTACGCTGGAACTGCAGACTGCCAAAATGTTCAAGAATTCCTGACTTCAAAAATTCAAACAGTTATTGTATTTAGAATAGAAAGGCATATATCGTTGCCTTTCATAAAAGTTCAGTTAACTTCTTTTAATCAAATGTTTGAACTTGACAGTATTCGTGCGGTTCTGTCGAGCCTGTCTAGACACGCATACATGTTTCAGCACCCCCCCCCACCACCACCACCACACACACATGCACTCCAATCCATTTTATTTTTAAACAAGAATACACTGAGTAATGCAGTACAGAGCTGCAGCTTCTGCCTCGAGCTTTCATGAGGTACACACCTGAAAGACCATATCTGCTTAAATATTTCTTTCTCTCTCTCTCGCTCTCTCTAAAAATGATTTGAAAAGAGGAAACATAACACGACAAAATATAAATATATTGGATATTTTGCTACATTTCAGTCCTCTAAATTTCAGTTTTATAATTGTACATGATTTGCGGAGAAAGTGTGGCATGTAGCCTGCAGGCAGCTTGATAACAGAAAAGAACATTTTTTATGTTTAATTGACTAATAGCATAGGTTAATCTTTGGATAATAGGCCTATAGTCGCGTCAACATGCAGACTAGACAATATTTGTAAAAAAGAAAAACCTACATTCGTTATCTCATCAGTGCAATGTACAGCTTTGAATATAATCAAACTTAAATTAATTGTAATGTTTATAATCTATTTTTGTCGTTTTATATTTGCATTCCACTTTTATTTCGTGCGATATTGTGTTTTAAATAATATATTGCAATATAGCGCTTGTGTTTTTTTTTTCAGAATTACCAACACGAATATGTATATTGTTTAACATCTTAACTAAAACAGTTTCATTTATGTTACGTGTTTAATATTAGAATTAAACTTTTTTTTACTAAATACCTTAATATTTCACTAAATTACGTTATGTGTAGGTCATAACGCGGAACGAGATAATTAATTTTTAATTTTTAATACAGCAGTGAAGACTTAACAACAATAGGCAGCTCAAATGCAGTGTAACACAAACTTCAATAGTATGAAAAATAAATTTATTACTGGTGACTGTCTAGTGTACAGATACGTCTGTTTAGACGTCTAAATGATTTATGCTTGAGAAGATATGAAGTGGAATTAGGAGAAGCTCCAGGAACGAGGTAGGTAAGTCTATTTATACCACCTAAACCATTAACATATGACAAATAGAAAAGTATATATTCAGTATATAAAAGCGTTTATTTTTGAGAGAACAAATCAGAAAATCTCAAGTAGAAGGCTGTAATTGGTATTCTGACAGTCAGGTTACTTCCGTCCCACAATGTTGTCCACTGTCCTGTCTATATGCTAAAGCAGCAACCTTACATTTTAGTTTCCGCAAAGGAAGTTAATCACCTACTCTGCACAATTCAGGCTGTATTACAAGTAGTCTAGACTTTCCGACTGTTATAATCTTTGGCATGAGACATAAGATATTTGCAAGTCTGATAGTCTGATGGAATTTAAAAATATATATTTGATAGTAACATAACGTTAGACATAAAAACACAGATAGACATAGCCCTATGATCGAAAAATATAGATATGGGCCCAGTATATGTTAAAGGTACCTATATGCTATAATGATACTAATTAGAGGATATTCAATACGAGTTTTTTTAATCTTCTATTTAGACATATCGACCGTTTCCTCACGTCATACTCAAGAATGCAGACTTAGTCCTGGTGTACAGTTTGTGTTTTAGTCCAGCTTCATGCGTCTTCAGTCACTGTCGTCTTGGATAGTGGTGGTGGAGTGGTTGTACAGTCCCTGTGCCATCAAATGAATGGCCAGTGAGTTTTTGTAGCCGCTGGATTTTTTTATCTTGGCGCGTTTGTTTTGAAACCAGATTTTGATCTGCGACTCGTTGAGGCTGAGCTCGTGCGCGAGGGACTGCCGCCGCTGCTCGGTGATGTAGCGGTTCATCTGGAACTCCGCCTTCAGCCGCTGCAGCTGTTCAGCCGTGAATGCCGTCCTGGGCCGTTTATTCTCCGCCTGGCTCTTCTTTTTCTTCAGTTTGCGGGTCCTTGGGCCTGGTATGAAAAGAACAATGAGATTAATCCATGAATATCCAACGCAATGCTAAACTCATAAATCTGAATGAAAACTGCTTTATATGTATATAATTGTAATTATATATTTATATAATTGTAATTTTATACAATGTAACATATAACATTTATTTATATTTACATTGCACAAACCGACATAATAATAATAATAATAATTATTATTATTATATAATAATAATTATATTATATAGTATATAACTGTTGTTATTGTGGTTATTGTTGTTGTTGTTGTTGCTGTTCTTATTAAATTATAATACAATAATTATTAGGCTTCCTGCAATAATTATACAACAACAACAACAACAACAACAGCAACAACAACAACAACAACAACATCAAAATTAATAATAATAAAAATAATAATAATAATTATAATATCAGTAGATTGTAGTCTTGTTATTGTTATTGAAGCACAAGAATTTACTATAAAGTCTTATTTTCATTGTGAAAATAAATATTTTGGAATATATCCTTATTCGAAGTTAAATTTCAATGAACAGCTCTAGTCCACATTTGCCTAATTATTTTCAAATGTCTTTGAAGACACGGCTGCTTTTGTTTGCAGCTCCCAGATTTTAATATCAGATGTGTTGCGAATGTTAAGGAATGTGTGCTCGGCGCGGCTATATCTTATGAGGGAAAGACGATTAAGTTTGGATTATTAAACAAACCAGATCAGGTTATAAAGATTTCCCGACTCACATGCAAACAACGTCTCCGGGTTAAAATTCGTTATTTGAATGAACAAACGTTTACGTTTTTTTACGTGTACGTTTTTTATGTGGATAATACTGTTATATTATAATATATATATATTGGTGATAACTCTAAATGAACTGCTCGTGTGTATAAGAGGTGAGTTTTGGCTTTGCTGTCTTGGGATGGTCTTCTTCGGAGCCAGTTTTATCTTGGTGTTTGATGGGTTTTGCAAATGCATTTGACAATACTATCCCAGGTGGCCTTTGTGTCTTAAAATAATAACTGTCCTTTTATATTTGTTTTTATCTTGCCTAAAATCAAATAGGTTTTACTGCAGGGTTTATTTACAGTCACTCTTCAGGGTTAAAATTAAACTGCCCCGGTAATATTAAGCGGTTAAATGTCCCAGCCAATTCTCACATTTCAAAAGACTGGCATTTCAAACCTGTGTATCATTTAATCATGTTATTTATCTTATTTTATGATGTGCTACAATGAACTCGTTCACCTAACACGAACCAAACTTTGGATTGACCTAAAGATGGTAATTAGTTGTGCAAAAAGTGTTAGTTGCTGGTAATGTAATTTATAAAAAAAATTCTGATACTTATACACAAAAAGTATCATTTTAAAAACATAAGCAGGCCTATGTTTATAAAATAAACATAAATATTCAGTTCCCCAACAAATTCGGAACTTGACAAAAATCAGACTATTGCTGAGATCCAAATCAAGTTCTTGGGTAACGGGCTTGTGGGATATCACATTTACTACGCAAACCAAAAGTTCAACAGATTTTTATGTATATTTTAAACATTTATTCATTTATTGATTAATTTATTTATTTTACTTGTTTGTTCACTGTATTTTTGCCTGTGGCACTTTGAACACATACATCACATATTTTTTTTTTATAACCGAACGCTACAGTAACGTTATATCTAAAGCAGGGGAAAAATTCAGCGCTTCTAGGGGGAATAGTTTTTTAATCGACAACCACCATTTAGAGTACCAATTTCGCTATAGAGGAATCTGAGTTTTAACTTTTTTTTTTTTTTTACTTATGTTTTATATAAAAAATCAATCAGGTCTATTCCACATAAAAATGTTTAATGAAACGCGTATTGTATACATTGTCGCTGCCTATAAATTGAATTACATTGAATTACAACATTGAACACCAGGGAATAAACCTCCGAAACAAAATATATGTAATAGGGTTTTCTTATGTTCATTTTTAATCATAGTTTAGACAATAATATAAGGCAAATTACTTATTATTCCTACTATAGGACACATCAGCGATCTTATACTGGGATACGATATTAAAATTATTTCATCTTATATTGTGTACAGCCTGAATGACAATTCTGTCGTTTATTATGCTCTATTTTTGACTGTTCGAGTAAACTGCAATAAATTACTCTAAATGGAGGTCACGAAACGTATTCATTCCTTTATTTAGGCGGTCCTTATTAGGGTATTCTTTGTAATTTATCCAGGCATGCGTTTTTTTTTTTCTTCAAACACGAGTCAGATCATGGGTCAATCAAGTGAAAATCCAGGCTTAATGCGATTCATTTGCGTATAAATCAAATCTATATTAAATATTTTTTCCGAAAATTATTATTTTTATACAAATATAAGATTATGCTTATTATGTACAAATGCTAATAAAAGTAGGGACTATCTTAAAGCATGCTATTTGCAAAAATTAATAAATAGTTAAAGCGCCACCAGCTAAATTTTGATCTATTTATTCAAATTTTGAAACTGAAAATGAGTTTTCATTCATGTACCATGTACTAGAACATTTTAAAGTAATTGTATTTAAATGCTTGGCTTTCTTGGGAAATATGATAGACATCTAATAACACACGAGTTCAAATGTCTGAAAATGATAACACTTGCAGTAAATATTTCTATTCCATAGCAGCATAAATAGTTTAACCTGCATCAGCGTACAACAAAATCTAGAATTGTATATAATGCGTCTAATATATTTGATATCTAATACATCTAATACATTACACATTTGAGGTTAAAGCCAAAAGAATTCTATCTATCTATTTGGTTAAGAACATTCTAAGTTAAACTGCACAGGACCTCGTCTCTCAAACATTCCCCGAGTAGTTGATGTGAAGTGAATGAGCTGTAACGACCGGTTGCCTTACCGGATGAAGGCCGGTCTGAGTATCTGGTACAGTAAACCCAGGCGGGCCAAAGAAGCGAGCGAGGGTCTTTGCCGCTCTCTGCTTCTCCGCTACTGTGTTCCGCGCTAACAGTTGATTCTCCAGCATTGTCTGGTGTTGTTACTCTACTCGATTTGTCCACTCTGGACTCTTTCTGGCTTGATGGTGACGACGCCGAAGAGTACGTGCAAGAGGAAACGCTGTCGGTGGAGTCTGGGCATGGGGTTCTGGGCGGCGGCGGCCTATTCTGCCCGTCCCTGGCAGAGTCATTAGCCCGCTCCCTGGGTCTTATTCCCAGTTCCTTCTTGCACCCAAAGTCAGGCCGAAGTATGTCATCAATGAAAAAGTTAGTGGTCCTGTGAGCTGGATGCAAAGCAGGCTGCAGTAGAGGCGGCGGTGGAGAGACCAGACTCAGTGAGAGAGAGGCACTGTCCGCTTCACTCGGGTCCCGACTGGCAGGACCGTGCGAATCTTCCATAACTGACGGCTGCTTTGCTTTCCAGTAGGCGCACCAGTCGGGTCTGGAACCAGCAACTCTTTCCTGAATGTGACAAGGCATAAGGCGTTGAGACGTGTTATCTAACGACGCGCTAATTGCCTGAGCGGATTGGAGCGCATTTTAACAGTCTGCTCGTCGACACGCCTCGGAAACGAAGCCTGCGCGTGCTCGCCGCATCCGTGTTTTGACAGAACTTACAGCGCATAGTGCGCAGCCTATTCGCGTCGACTCCACGATTTATGACACCAAGGCAATCATGCACTGTTAGCCCAAGCGGATCTCCCTCACATTCGGTCTCACTTACGCCGGAAACAACGTCAGCTCACTCAATGTTTTGTGAGTCTACCTATAAACGAGGCTATATCGGCCACGTGTGTCTTCGTCCAATGTCGATAGTCTTCTTTTACCCACTTAGCCACACATCAAAACAGCAGCCTGGGGTTATAGACCTAAACAAATGAGCATTCATCATAACATAACATAACATAACATAACATAACATAACATAAGCTGTAGTATGCCTTTATTATTATTATTATTATTATTATTATTATTAATAATAATAATAATAATAATAATAATAGAGCGTAACATAATCAATAGTTATAGTAATTAGACTTCAATGACTCACTGAAATTTCCTAAGTTGATAAATATGACACAGTGAACATCTTTGTGCTGTAATCCGTTAAGTGTGGGTGTGGGCAGGTCTGAGAACTCTATCCACAGCTCTGTTTGTTGAAAGGTAATTAAATTTTAATTAGGACACCAAGACTTGCCCGTTTTGTAAGTCAGGTCCATTCAGGCTCTTAATGGCCGAACAGCCTGCTATCTCTCCTGCAGGAAGCGCATCCAGAGCGTTCGTGAGAGATAATTTATAGGGTTTAATTACTCCGCATTCAGCGTGACCAGCTTGGCGTTCATCATATCGGTGAGAATAGAGTAAAGTGAAACCCGCCGCTTAATCACGCGCGAGCGGGGAGCACGAGCTTCCGCCGTGCCGCGTTACTCCTACGCTGTGCGCTAACCCAGGGTTCACTCACACACCATTTATACAGGACCTGATTGACGCTTAAGCGTTTAGTGATTAATTTCAGCGCGATACATAAAAACATGATAAATGTCGTTTTCAAGGAGGGAAAACATTGCTTGATGTGCAGCTAATTATGCTGGAGAAATCACATTCCCATGAGAAATCACAGAAACAATGAGTTCTTACTGCAAGTGCAGCACAAGTCTATAGGCTATAACGCAGCTGCTGGTAAATTAGGCATGAGGTAGTTTTGCCCTCATTAACTGATGCACATTTTTCATAGGTATTACGTTATTTATTGCAAACAGTTGAGTACTAATGTATAGTTTAATAATATGGTAAAAAAATCCCTCGTTCAGCAGGAAAAAACCCCAAAATATAGCTAATAGGCGACATACCAACTCTATTACTGCGTTCCTTTCATTGGTGAAATTATATTTCATTGTCTATAAAGTTTCTTAATTTATTCAAATTAGATTTTTATTATTAGAATCATTCAGGGATTCTTTAGAACTAAATGTTGTTAAAAACGAAGATTAAATCGAACGCGATAATTATAATGATACAATGTACTATAACACGGTTACAAACTTCTTGTGTAAAGGGTTCCATTTTACCCTGGATCCCGTGATTACTGGTTTATACATGCGGGAAGAATGATCACCCTGTAATCACACACCAAACATGGCTAAAACACGTTTTATATGGCGCATTCTGTACTGGCAATGCAAAAACAAAACAAATAAAAACAAACAAAAAATAAATAAACAAACAAAGATTTTTTTTGTTACTCACCATCATAAAAACTCAAGCCCATGACACTAGTAGGGATGCAAACAACAAAAACAAAACATTTCACCATTTCTCATTATTAATTTTCTTGCATAAACCGGTACTCTGTATTAGAAAATGTCTACAAATACTACAGAATTTTTATTTTTAATGAAAAGCTCGTTATGACCATGTAAAATAATGTATTATAATGAATAAAATATTTTTATATATTTTAATTCATATATTATTATAATTCAATTACTTAATTTTATCTGTCTTTCTACAGCCAAACTAGGATGCATGGGATATTTATTTATTTATTTTTCGGCCTGTTTTGCTTTATTTTGACGAAAGATATTTTAAGGAAATATGGGGACCCAAGATTTATTCGGCGACTCACAAACACACACACACACACACACACACACACAAAATCAGCAAATGCAGATGATTCAATTTTATCAAAGATTAAAAGGTTATTAAGTTGTAAGGCGCGGGGGGTTGTCCTACTTACGCTAGACAGATAGAAAGAGCGCACGCATAGGAAGGTTAAAAAAAAAAAGTTGCAACAGCCTACCTAGAAGCACGTGGAGAAAAAAATTAAGGTTTAAGTGTGAAGTATTTTTGAAACCACTTACTCCATCTAGTGGCGAAAAATGGATAGTCAAATGATGGAGCAAAATGACTGTAGTTTAATTAGTGAATGAATATTTAACAAGATTATCTTACAAGCTGTCATTAAGCATTGATCATTGTCTATACAAGTAACAGTCCGCTGTTAAAGCAATGTGGCAAGTTTTACAACCAGTTGTATAAATGAGACAAATATAAGTTTCCTTTGGATAAGAGCATCTGCATAATGCTATAAATGTAGTGTATATTTATCTGGAAACTAAGTCATGTCAACGGGACATTTTTCTTGCTTGGTTGATACATTTCATTACTCATCCAAGTAGCTTCTTTAGTCTAAGGTAAGTTGAAAAGTTCCTCAAATTTAGGTCCTACAAGGTCAAAGTATCTGCCCCTAAACAGGACATTGAAGGGCCTAAATACTTAAAACATATAATACATAATAATACAAAAACATAGCAGTCATGACATGAAAACCACTGAAAGGTGAAGTGATACCTGTCAAGTGGTGGGATATATAAGGCAGCACTGGGTGAATCTCAACAAAGGCACAGTCATGTGAATGTGAAGCAAAATGATCCCACAGATGATCTACATGTACCCTCTACCTAAAAAAGTACACCCCTTTTTGACAATGGCATTTCCTCATGCAAAGGCTTCTTTCAGCAGGTTTATGCACCCCACCAATGTACCCCACCATGCTGCAAAAACACGAATGGTTTGAGGAACAAGATGTGTGGAACCGGTCACACTGGTGGTCACTGGTTTCTCTAAATCTCAGTCTGATCGAGCATCTGTGGCACATTTTGGACAAACAAGTTGAAGTCCATGAAGGTCTCACTATGCAACCATACAGGATCTGCTGCTAATGCTAGTGTCAGATTCTACAGCAGATACTACAGGTCTTGTGAAGTCAATTCCTTAATAAGCCTTAAGCTTTTTTTGGTGGCAGAACTGGAATTTACTGTATATGATATTTGGCAAGTTATAATATTATGGATGATCAGTGTATATTTCCTTACATCTTATTACATCATATTCTTCACAAATTACATTTCACTGTTAAATGGAATGTTCATTTATATAATAGCAGTTGTCATACAGCATGAATGAGCAAATTGCAACAAGTCAATTTGTTATATACGTACTTACTCTGGTTTTAACATTTTGATTCTCTCTGTAACTAGTGCATTTATTTGTAACATCCTGCAGTTATTAAATTAAACTGAATAGCAGAAATCATATTACACAATCAAAATTGAATTAAATTGAATTTGCATAGTCCTTTTAACAATTGGCATACACAAAACATCTTACTCACTCATTGTCTATACCACTCCTGTATTCAAACTCCATGCAGAGACAGAAATCAAACCTAGCTGGGAATTCACATCTTCACTTGAATAAAAATTCTGGATAAAAAAAAAAAAACTAAACAATTGGTTTTCTGTAAAGAGCAAGCCAGAGTTGAAAGTGGCAAGGAAAATCTCCCTGAGATGACATGAAAAATAATCAGTTTGAGCACCTTGTGGTAGATTTTATTTAATAAAATATAGGTCAAAGCAGATGTGTTGGAGTGCAGAAAACTGTCAAGTCACTCAGGTTTAGTTAGTTAGTTTGTTTAAAAGAGCATTCTTTATATACTTTTACAAATCTTTGCATGTTTTTTAACACTCCCAGTTTTAGTTGGTCTAAACAGACACTATATTGGTACAGTTCATTTTCTGGTTTATTAATGACAGTCAGGAATTATGTCATATATGATCTTCCTATAATTTTAGAGATTATTGTTCATGCTTAGATTTTTTTTAATCCTGTGTTAAGGAGCTCCAGAAAAAAATGGAATTTATAGAAATTATCTAAATAGTGAATATTATTTTGAAAAATGAATGAGAATTTGAAAAATGTATAATTTCGGAGTGTTTGTTTTATTAAAGCTTAGCAAGAAAACATAGACAATTGTGCAAATTCAAAAACTGAATTTAACATACACTTTCTCGCCAAAAAAAAGTAATTTTTGTGACTTTTTAAAATTATTATTTTTTTTTAATAATCAATAAATTTTAAGCAGGTATTTTACTTTGTCCTAATAAGTACTTCCAGTGCCAACTCCAATATTCAGGTCTATACAGGCCCTAAAATATTCATACACATTCAACATGAAAAACATATGCCTTGTTTCTGACGTTTACTTGCATCAACGATGGTGGGACTACTAACGTCGACTGACATGAATACAGAAACATAATACCACACATTGCTGCCATAATTTAATTTGAGTTTTAAAAAAAGAATGGATAACAACTGTTGACGTGTGTATGCATTTTTCGAGCCCTATGTATTAAAAGTTATCCACCAGGTGGCAGACTAGGCTCAATTTACAATAGTAGTCTTGCCATTTGGTCATTATCTAGTTTCTTTGATTTCAATTTAGCCTTTTAATCTGGCATTGTAATCTAAAGAAGTAAATTGTCTGACACTGAATAGCCTTTGGAGTGGACTCTAAAGTTCAAGATGCATCATTAAAAAAAAAATCATCTAAATACAGACGAAAAGGCATATTCTTTCTGCCGCCACATTCTGCGTTTGTGGTCAGCTCTTTTGACTATGAATACAATAACTTGAGCTATACACATCAATAGTAATGCCATCTTGGAAAGGCCTGTGGCTCTCAAGTCACTGGTTAAGTCATATAGGTGAACTGAGTTCTGAGTTTTACTGGTACAAGAAGAGTTAAACATGTGCAACTGTGCATTGTACAGAAATTGCTGATTGTTTCAGCAAAATCAATCATAAAATACATGGATACAGAAATTACCAAAGCATATAAACATGACATCACAGATGAAAGCTCTGACAAAAAAATTTACACACACACACACACACACACACACTGATCTGACACTGAAAACTGTCAGATCACGCAAGTTGTTTGGTTGTTGAAAAGAGCATGCTTTACATGCTTTTGCAAATTTTTGCATGTTTTTTGAAAACTTGCAGGCTTAGCTCGTCTAAACAGATGAGATTGTTGAACAGATTGTTGCTACTTTGTGTTATATTCTTTTAAAATGATCTTCACTGTTAGAAAAGTAGTATATAAATGAAATTAACAACCAAAGAAATAATTTAATTAACCCAATGCAATATACTTATCTTTTGTTGTAATATTGTAATGGAAAGCAGATAAATAGATTAATAAATGTTTATACTAAATATGAATGGGAGGTTAGAGGAGCAGAGACAAATAGGAAAAGACATAGACTGACACCTTGTATCCATCAAACTTCAACATGCATCACTGCATTATACTGTAAATGTGATTACTTAAAAATACATATACTTGTATATGCTTATACACCCCTTATACATCTGTGTATACATTTATATGGGAATAAGGGTCTTGGGAATTGTTGTGTTTATTCAGGAACAGGTTATTCCAGCATCCTCATTGTGTTGGCAGTCATTTACTCCCATGCCACGGTGTTTACAATCAAATACGCTCGCCTCTGTTCCTGTACACTGCAAGTCATCCAACCAGATTCTACCTGATCCTGAAACATATCATGCACAGCATTTGGTTTGCACCCTCATAAGGTACAGTATGATTTTTTTTTTTTTAACATAAGAATTTTTTTTTTTAGAAACAGGAAGAGCTAGTGGATTACCTGGTGGTGCTGTGAAAACTCGTGTAACCCGCTGGAAACCTAACATTTTACACAACACTGTGGCGTCCATAGTGTCAAAGCTGTCATCGCACACCGTGCCCCACTCTCCACTATACAGTACCTCTACTCTGCCTGAAGTAGTAGAGCCAACCAAGCGCACCACTAAACGAGCAAACACAGAACAGACACAAATTAGCTACCCTAGATTAGAACCTTTAAATCCTAGAGACATTCAAATGGCCTGACACACGTGCACACACACACACACACACACACACACACACATACACTACATAAATATTGCAATAATACTGTTAGTCCATTAAAAGTATAGTTACTTTTACTTGCTCCAGCTTCTCCCTTATTTCCTTTAGGACCTTGTAGTCCTTGATCTCCCTTTTGCCCTTTTTGACCCATAGAACCTAGATGACAGAAATATATCCAGAAAAACACACTTACCATAGAACTAAAAAGTCTGATACTAAATAAACCATTTGTCCTCATGTACTGCATATGCTTCTCATAATACACAAAGCAAAAAAAAAAAAACTTTACACATACCTGGATCACCTTTTGGTCCCTGTAAACCACGAAAGCCTACAAGATCATTTAAGCAAGAGACTTATAAGGAGTTCCTAAACATGCATAATAAATCTGAGAATAAACATTTACATGAGGGTACTCACCGGGTTCTCCTTTACTGCCTTGTGCACCTTTTGCTCCAGATAATCCTGCACAATAAGTATACTATAAATATACATTCATCATTTATACATGATCATATTCTAATAATTGAATACATTAACGTAATTTCTGTAACATAATAATCAGTTTGATTTACCAGTTAATCCTCTGTCTCCCTTTTGCCCCGGAACGCCTGGAATACCTTGAGAAAATTGCATACTATTGTAAAAATTCATATCTACACTATATGTGATCCAATCATAGCCATTGTTGCTTGTGCTCTTCTTACCTGCAGTGCGTTCACCAGTATCTCCCTTTTCTCCAGGTGAACCTTTCTCTCCAGGGGGCCCTTGCGGCCCGCTTAGGCCCTGTGGTCCAGCAGATCCTGACAGTTGAGAAAAAATGTACATTAAGTGAGATCTCAGTTTTTTTCCCGCTCATTTAAATTTGTTTGCTCATCAAGTTGTTGGCTGTAATGATATTGTAATGTCAATATCATTGTTGCTAGGCAACAGTGTGAATAAGGCATAAATCTTTAAGTTAGCAGGCCTTCAATTTAATAAATAACCAATGCTCTGATACTGATGACTACTGAGAATAAGATTTGCTTAGTTTTTTGGATAGAAATCAAACAATGAGTGCTGACTAATCATATGTACAATTTACTATTTTTTTGCCAATAATGCAAAAAAATGCAATAACTGACATTTCTATGTCATCTGATAATTCTAATAGAAATTTAAAGAAACACATTAGGACAGAGTGAAGATAACACTGCACTATTGTATTGCTTAGAGATTAGAGACATTAGAGACATTCTGCACCCCTTGAGATAAAGTCCTCAGTGTGCAAATGATACCGATAAATACACCTCAAGTGTAGACCTAAAAGAGATACTTCTAGCTGACTCTGGTAAAATGTATCATTTGCCGTGCAAGATAAAGAGGTTAAGCAGGTTTTCACACTTTCTTCTTGGTTGCATACAACTGGCCCACATTTGGTCTAGTGGATAGTACATACAATAAACTTTAAGTAAAGTTAACAAGAAGTGAAATCATGGTCTGCGTGGTGGCTCCAGTGTAGTCAGTAAGGTAGCCTAGAAAACTCCATCCTTCATTAGCAGTTGTAGCTTCCATAACCAACACTGTTGCAGTCAGTCTCATTTGTTTCTCATCTAGAGAGTTCCATCATTTCAACGCTCACAATAATGGGGTATGGGGGCACAATCAGATTGAAAATGAATTTTTTTCCTGTATTTCATTCTCAATAAGCCTATAATTTTTTCTAATGAATATCTTTTGGGAGGCCAGGCTCAATTCCCATCTCTGTGTTTATGGAGTTGTTGCATGTTCTCCCCATGCTTGGTGGGATTCCTCTGGGAACTCCGGTTTCTCCCACAGTCCAAAGACTTGCAGATTTGGCTAATTGGCGTTTCCAAAAAATTGCCTATAGTGTGTGAGTGTATGTGTGTGTGCCCTGTCCAGGGCGTACCCTGCCTTGTGCCCTAAGTCTCCTGAGATAGGAGAATATATGAAAAAGCGGTATAGATGATTTATTCTGTATTCAGGGTCCCGGGGAGCCTAGAGCCCCAGTATAACAAGTGAGTGAGATCTCTTGTCACATGTGTCACTAAAAAGTTGATGTGTTGAAATTAAAACTCCCTGTATAACAAGGATGACAATTGATGTATCTCAGACAGCCTGCTCATTTCTGATTCATTTACTTCATTTACTTACTTTTATTTCCACTTCTCCTCCTTTACTTTTTCAGAGGGGCTTAACAAAAGATTTTTTCAGAAAATTTATGATCTAAGATTATTGTCTTGGCACTCATTTACGCTGATTATCTAAATACAAACATGGATTTGGATTGGAACATTATCTCATACTCACCTCTCGGCCCTGAAACACCTTGTGGTCCTTGTAAGCCTGGTGTTCCTTGATTACCTGGTGGTCCAGGGTTGCCTTGTGGTCCAGCACTACCTGGTTCTCCTTTCTGACCATCTTCACCAGGAATACCTGGAGAGAATAGACAATGATTAGATTAAATTAATAATGTTATGTGAATGCAATAAAAATATTTAAAACACAACTAAAAACCAGTCAAGTGATTTCAAATGATTAAAATGTAAAAATATAGAGATGTAAAACAACTGACAACTTATTTAAAAGCATTTTAGGTGAATACGAACCATTAGAACCGTCAAGCCCTTTTTCTCCCTTAATACCAGGGACACCTGGAGACAGAAAAGGAGAGAGATGATGGAAATTACTGATAGGTGTACATGGGAGGAGGATATATGCAGTAAAAAAAACCTGCAGTGTCCTTATAGAATCATACTACTAAAATATGACTAAACATACAACCAAAGTACAAATCTTTATGGTTCATATTAGACTTAGAATTTCTTTCACTTTTGTGAAGCTGCTTTGAGACAATGACCATTGTTAAAAGCGCTATATAAATAAAATAAAATTTAATTGAATTGAACTTGCAGTAGATCTACGTCTTATGGTTTTCAGTTGTCCCTCATCTGGCTAAAATTCTCTTTAGATTAAAATCTTAACAATGAGTAATTAAATGTTTTTGGGATTTATATGGAATTGTCATTATTACCAGAAGGTGAAAAAAATTAGAAATGTGTCATGCACACTTAATCCGTGACCAGCACTAGGACCTGGAAGTAATGCGGTCGCAAATCAGAAAGTATAAGAGGAGTAAACAAACCACAGCACAACGCTCAGTCATTGAGTTTGCCGATGTCACCTCAGATGCGTTCACCAATTCGTGAGTACTCACTTCCTTGGTTTTGCTTTCGTACTGAGTGTGTGTTTATAGGACGCGGGTTAGATTGTGTCTTTTCCTTACTCCCCAATCGTGAGAGTCCTTAGACTAAACAGCGTGATTATCCTGCCTATTCGTGTCCCTCCCCGTTTGGGTTTACCATTCACGCTACACAGGGCTTACCGCTAAAGCTACGTCCTGACAGAATTCCTGACAGAATGACTGAGCCTTTCGCGGTGAACCCAGCGAAGTATGCGCGCCTATGCGATGTGGTGAATCAGCTTGCCGCGCTCATCAATTAGCTAACCGGAAAGATTGATACTCTGCGCCGGAGCGTCCAGCTCTGGCAGCAGAATGCGGATCTCCGCACGGCTGTTGCCAAGGAGTCCGAGGCCCCCGACGTCGACACCGACGCCATTCCACCAGAATATCAAGACCTGCCTGAAGTCTTTTGCAAGAGAAGAGCCACCCACCTACCACCTCATCGCCCATACAACCTGGCGATAGAACTTCAGCCGGGCTCTGTTTCCCCCCGCGGCCACCTCTACTCCCTGTCGGCCGCCGAGACACAAGCCATGGATTGCGAGATTGCTCGCTAACCAACTGTACTGCAAGCTGGAAAAATGTGCCTTCCATAAGCACTCCACCACATTCCTGGGTTTTGTCATCTCGCCCCAGGGTGTGGCCATGGACCCACAGAAGGTCGAAGCTGTGCGTCACTGGCCCCTACCCAGGACCCTCAAACAGCTTCAATGGTTTCCTGGGTTTGCGAATTTTTATCGCCGCTTTATCCGGGGCTACAGTACAGTTGCAGCACCATTAACCACATTGACCAGGCCCTCGCCTCACCCGTTTCGACTCACACCCGCCGCCATCTCCTCTTTTCAAGAACTGTGTCATCGTTTCACCACCGCTCCTATCCTTCTCTACCCGGACGCCAACAAACCTTTCATTGTGGAGGTGGACGTGTCGGATGTGGGCGCTGTAGACGTTCTCTCCCAATGAGGTCCAGACCAGAAACTACACCCTTGTGGTTTCTTCTCCAAGAAATTCAATCACACTCAGCAGCGATGCGGGGTAGGGGACCGCGAACTGCTGGGCATAAAGTGGGCCTTGGAGGAATGGCGTCACTGGCTCCAGGGCGCCAGTGGTCTATTCATCGTCTGGACCGACCACCAGAACCTCATCCCCATCAGGAACTTAAAGCAGCTCAATCCATGACAGGCACGGTGGGCCCTATTTTTCGAGCAATATGACTTTCATCTGTCGTACCGCCCGAGGTCCAAGAATACCAAGGCCGACGCGCTATCGAGGCAGTACGATGAAGATCTCCCCCGGGCGGATCCCGTGCCTGTCATCTCCTCCTCCCGGATCATTGCACCCCTTCAGTGGAACTTGGAGACGACCGGGCCTGCCGGTTTCCGACGGGAAAAACACCATTCTCACCTTGTTGACCGGTTCTCCAAGGCAGTGCACCTGGTGGCCCTCACCGGACTCCCATCAGCCAAAACCACAGCTGAGCTAATATTGAAACACGTAGTCCGCCTGCATGGGGTCCCCAAAGACATCGTCTCAGACAGGGGGCCCCAGTTCACCGCCCGGTTCTGGAAGGCCTTCTGCCGTCTGATCAATTCCACCAGTAGTCTGTCATCTGGATACCATCCCCAGACTAATGGTCAGACGGAACGGACCAACCAACAACTGGAGTGCTACCTAAGGTGTTTTGTTGCTGATCGCCAGCGCTCCTGGTCCCGCTACCTCATATGGGCAGAACTCTCTCATAATCTGCACGTCTCATCTGCTACCAACCTAAGTCCATTTGAGGTGTGCTATGGTTTCCAACCTCCGATGTTCGCCCATCAAGAACCGGAGGTTGACGTACCATCGGCCCAACAGTTGGTCCGTAGGTGTCGATGGCTCTAGAACCAAGCCAACCTTGCCATCCAGAATGCCAAAAACCACTACATCACTCAACACCGCCGTCGACACCCCCCGGGACGTTTGTACAAAGTAGGTGACAAGGTATGGCTATCTACAAAGAACCTACATCTGCACACGGAATCCCGGAAACTTTCGCCCCACTTCATCGGACCATACCACATCACCCTAAGAATAAACCCTGTCACCTACTGGCTCCAGCTGCCTGCGGCGCTCCGGATTCACCCCATATTCCACACATCTCAACTCAAACCCTTCATCACCTCTCCAATGGTTCCACCCCCCCGTTCCTTCTTCCCGCATCATCAACGGTGGTCCCGCCTACAACTGGCGTCGGATCCTTGATTCACGCCCTCGGGGCAGAGGCACCCAATATCAGGTCGAAGAAGGCACGGCCCCGAGGAACGGTCTTGAATCAGGAGCCGGTCCCAGACTGCGGGGTACTGTCATGCACACTCAATCCGCGACCGGCACTAGGACCCGGAAGTAATGCGGTCGCGAATCAGGAAGTATAAGAGGAGTAAACAAACCACAGCACAACCCTCAGTAATTGAGTTCGCCAATGTCGCCTCGGATGCCTTCACCAATTCGTGAGTACTCACTTTCTTGGTTTTGCTTTCGTATTGAGTGTGTGTTTATAGGACGCGGGTTAGATTGTGTCTTTCCCTTACTCCCAAATCGTGAGAGTCCTTAGACTAAACAGCGTGATTATCCTGCCTATTCATGTCTGGGGTTTGGGTTTACCCCGCTACACAGGGCTAACCGCTAAAGCTACGTCTTCTGGTCACCTCGGGTTAGTTCCTGACAAAATGTAATAATTGATGGGTAAGGCTTTTCATTAATTGCTTCCTTACTGTGTAAAATTTAATTTAATGGTATTGCTGGCATATTAATTATAAACAAGAAGGACTAGGCATGTTAGTGGTGGATATATTATACATGTTTTTTCATATTTTTATTCCTTTCTACATTATAAAACCATGCGGAAGGCATCTAAAATATGCAATAATCTTAAACAGTTGATTTTGAGATGTGTTTGCTAATTATGCTCTGTAAAGTCTTTATACTGGTTCTAATCTGAGGTGCTGTAAATTGGTAATGTTGTCTTAATGAGAGCCAGTTTCATTATAGTGCTTGACTGGTTTTGTAAATAACTGACAATACTGTTCTTGCAAGAACTATTCCAGAACAGGAATAACAACTGGTGTGGTTGTTGTTGTAACTTAATTACCTAATTCCATATGTGTTACTTCATAGTTTAAAAATTGCCAGTATTGTTTAAGAATGTAGAAAAATAAATCCAAACATGTGTCACATTTGACTGGTGTGTCCAAACTTTTGACGGGCACTGCATATATGCATGTAGTGCTTTAGTACCAGGGGGGCCTGAGATCCCAGATGGGCCTACTGGTCCTGTGATGCCCGTCTCTCCCTTTTCTCCCTTTGGACCTATGGCTCCAGGCTCACCCATTCCACCTATACATAGTATAAACACAAAACATACAAATTTGCACAGCAAGTACTGAAAGTAAAGCAAGGTTTTAGCGCAATAAACAGATAAATACGAACACACAGACAGACACAAACTGACCTGGTGAACCTGGGTCTCCTTTAAGTCCTGGGGGTCCCGTGAGTCCATCTAAACCTTTATCACCAGGTAAACCTAAAAAAACAGGCATAGGACAACATTTAGGACTATAATTAGGTTATAAGATGTTTGTTTTGTAAATTTAAAAGTATTAAAATTTTTCTAGAAACAGATTTCAATAAAGGAAACAAAGGAAAAAAACTTAAATAAGCACAACACAATTATAAGCTGTGCTGCAAATTTATTAAATTACTATTACTTCAATGATCAACACTTCTAATAAACATCATTGTTATACAGTCATGACAACACACAACCTGCTCCCCTATGCCTAATTTTTTTTTATATTATTATTGATATCGGCCCATAAACGAGTACTGTATATACAATACTTGTATTAATACTTGTAGATTAGAGACTAAAAATTAACGGACAAGTATAATATTCTCTCTATCATTCACTCTCAATACCACTGATCCTCTGGCCTGCCTATGAATCATCTTTATTGCATATATACTGTACATATAATATATACTACTCACAATAAGTTAGGGATATTGTTATTTACATGAGTGCTTTTCCTATTTGCTCTGAATTTGAATGAAATAAGTAAAAGTTCCCTTTGATATTACTAATAATGTATAAGAAGAAACACCATTTTCATTAGTTTAATATTAATACCGCCAAAATGTAGACAATAACAGGGATAGCACCAAATAACAAAAATTGACAATGTCAGTAGTGGGTTTTTCCACCATTTGCCGCAATGACAGCTTGACAGCGATTTCTCATGCTCCTCATTAGCCTTATGATGTTGTTCTGGGGCAATGCATTCCACTCTTCCACAAGTGCTACACGCAGTTCTGCCAAGTCACGTGGGGGTAGGATACCATCATCCAGTCTCTGCTTCAACTGGTCCCAGATGTGCTGTATGGGGTTCAGGTCAGGGGACATTGTTGGCCATACCATATGAGGCACTCCAACTTTCTGTAGTCGAGCTGTGACAATTTTGCCACGATGTGGTGGAGCATTATCATCCATGAACAGAAAGTTGGGGGTGTGTTGGCGGAATTGGGGAATGATGATGGGTTCTATGATGTCTCTGAGGTAAGATCATGCAGTGACTGAGCCATGTATGAAAACCGAATCTGTTTTGCGCTGACTGGTGATGCATGGCCCGACTGTTGCACCTCCTCCACCAAAGCAAACCCCGGGGACCATGTTGACTTCAGAGTATCGCTCAGCTCGCCTTCTCCAGCAACTCTGATGCAACACTCATCAGTGAACAGGACGGTAGACCACTGCTGCATTGTCCAGGTCATATGGTCTTGTGCCCACTGCAAACTTTTACGGCGGTGTCTTGGTGTCAGTGGAGTCACCTGCAACGGTCGTCCGGCATTCAAGCCAAAGCGGTGGAGTCTGTTGTGAATGGTTTGCCTGGAAACCCTAGTACCCCTCGCATCTCGTAAATGGGCCTGCAGCTGTGTGGCAGTTGCATAACGATGTCTGAGTGCATAGGTCCTTAGGTACTGGTCATCGTTGCAGTCTGTTACTCGTGGAGCTCCACTCCTGGGTCTGTCATGAACTCTGCCAGTAGTTTTGGGTCTTGATGCAAGTCTGCTGATGACACTTTGAGACACACCAAGTTCACAAGCAACCTCTGACTGCCTGCCACCTACCTGAAGGCGCGCCATGGCCAGGTGGCTCTGCTCGTCCGTTAAGTGACGTTGTGTGTTCATGGCTGTTTGAATGGTGAACTTGGAATGACTTACTGACAATACCAGCTTTCCATACCCACAGAATGTTGAAATTAAGGCCACATTGAAGAAGGTTGTCTTTTGGGATTGATCCCAATATAAGGCACACCTGTACACAATGAGACCATTACATGGAAAACACAAAATGAGGTGTGTCTATCACCCCAATACAATTGCCACCCTATCCCAAAAATGTTTGAAGTGAAACAAACACCATACAGTATGTATGACATCCACTCACAATGGAAGTCTCTCACAATATCCCTAACTTATTGTGAGTAGTGTATATATGTATATATGTGTTTTACAAACATTAAGTCTGTAATATAACAGTAACAATTTATGCTTGACAAAAATTTATTTTACTGGTTTAACATCTTTAATTGTTCATGTTGAAAATAGCTGTGCTAGTAGCTAGTAAATAATGCAAAGGATAATTTGGAATCTAGCAGTGCAAGGGTATAAGCCCAATACAGTACTAGACACTAGGGGGCAGTAAATACAACCTTTAGTGAGTGAAATTTGATCTTAGGGTAATTTGAAGTCAGTTTAAACTTGATCAAGTCTACAAAAAATACAAACGTAAAGTCATATATTGTGGGTCAATATTATTACATATTTTTGGTTATTTCTAGGTAAGAGGGAAATATATGGGTGCTGAAGAGCAGAATACAGGTTTGACACAAAACCTTGCAATCCCCTGACTCCTGGTGGTCCTGGAAGTCCCGGCGGTCCAGGAAGGGCTATGAACAAGAAAACAAAGGGCACATGTAGTGACTGACTCACTTTTAACAGTGAAAGATGCTATTTTAAAGAAATAACAGAGAGAGAGAGAGAGAGAGAGAGATACCTTTTTTCTGACTAATGCTCTCCACCTGATGTTGTAACTGAAGAGCACTGGAATTGAGTAGGTACATTTGAAACATCAGAGACTCCAGACCTCTCTCATCCCCACAGAGGTTGGACAGGCAATGCTATAGGATGGCCAGAACTTAATTAAAGCTGTTTTTGTTTGTTTGTGTGTGAATGTTTGCCAGTTTGTGTATGTGAGAATGTCTACCAGATCCAAATGAGACTGTTGTTTTAATGTAGAGGCAAATTCTTGTTTATTTGCATTTTCTCCTTTTGTCTGTTGAGAGTGAACCCATGCCTCTATAGTGAAGACTATGTACACACATAAAAATACCTTTATTTAGAATTACTAAAATATAATAATGTTAGCATTATTTAAATATTATATAGTATTTTGAGTTAAAACACATTTCAACTTTATAATTAAAATAAATTATTAGTTTAAATATACTGTACTTACTATGCCTAAAATACGTTAATTTTTTAAATATTATTATTGATGTTGGCACATCTCTGGCCCATAAACAAGTACTGTATATATAGTATTTCTATTAATACTTGTAGATTCGAGACTAAAAATTAACAGACAAGTACACATAAGCACATACTCGCTCACATATTATGCGCAATTTGGAAATGCCAGTTAATGTGTTCTATATGTCTTTGAACTGTAGGAAGAAAACCTACCAAGCACAGGGACTCGAAATGTTGACAGCAGGACCTGAACTCTGAAGGTGCAAGGCCACAGTGCTAACTACTATGCTACCATGCCTCCACAATGACATGTTCTGTTAAATTTATTTCAGCTTCCATTTGCAGATATGATATTTGAGAAAGCATTTTACAGTCTTTACACAAATGGTGCTTTACCTTTGTAAGTTAGGAAGACATTGAGTCCTAGTAATAGAAGTAGAAATATAATCACTGTAGCGCTGCATGCCCTTTTTGATGACTTATTAGGTTTAATGTCTGCAAAACCATAAGCACAGGATGGCACATACTGTCAGGAAATCAAAACTTTGAACCGAAAATAGAAAGCATTGTGATTTAGCATCTGCTGTGTTCTGCTAAACTACATTTAGTAGTTAGGTTCAACTAATAATAATAATAATAATAATAAAATCAATTATATTTAAAAATATGATTATTAATAACAAGAAGAAGAAGAAGAAGAACAATAATAATAATAATAATAATAATAACAATAATAATATTGAAAATATAAAAAAGCCACAAAACAACACAATTTTCTGTAAACCTTCCGTCTCTGCTTCTCAAAACGGTTTCTAAACATTTTCCAAACAAGTAAATTGTTCTACTTTTTTCAAAGCTAACAACTGCATGCCTTGAAAGGATTAAAAGTTTCAAACGGGAAAAAAACACCCAGGTCATTGTCATTTTTAGTGATTAAACTCTAAATAGGATGTTTAACCCTACTGAACAATTAAACCTAATGGATCGATTAAAATCATCATTTAATCAACATTTAAAAAATTTTGTCTGATTTATGCGTCAGATTTATGCATCAGAATTTATTTGAAATTGTGCTGCTCCAGTCTGTTCTCTTTTCACTTTTAATTTTGCTTCTTTCTAGAACTTACTTAATATAATCAGCCAAATTATTTGCCAACAGATTTTTAAACAAAAAGGTAAAATATGTCTAGAAAAAGACTTTTGAACCCAATATTTGGTTTACTGTAATCTTGTAATAAGAAACAGTAAATACATTTGACTAGATTTAAGATATTTAACTTGCTAAGAAGTATTTTTTGCAGTATGCCAGTGATATATAGGAGTCGCCTTGACACTTTATACTGCATTAAGAACACAGCAGTTGTGACATCTGACAGTTCAGGTCTGGGGCTCAAACTGGAATTAACCCTGTACAGTTCTGCTATTGATGCTTATGATACTCACCACTTGTCTGAAAATCATATCGGCCTGAACTGGAGAAATTCATGTCTGCACCATAGAGTAGGTTTTCTTTGCCTAATGTTGTGTCTTTGTCCTGATTTCCATCCAGTGCTGTCTCCATCTTCTGCACTACATCAATCAGCGCAAGAGAGTCGAGCCCACATGACAAAACTGTAGATTTAAACAGTTCTCACAAGCTGACTCAACAACTTAAAAGTCATTTCCTCAAAGACTTTATCTTAGAAAAAGGAACTAAAACATCCCTCTTACAAACAGCACAGTTCTGTTTTCCAGCATTATGTACACATTTTGATTCTATACTGTCCATATTCATAATGTAATTATATTGTCATCATCAGTGATATTTTGAGGGAATTAAGGAACATTTTGAGAATGTAAAACCAGAAGCTTCACAGCTTTCAAATCATTACAAGACTTTAAACTGATGGATGAATGGATGGATGGATGAATGGATACATGAATGGATGGAAATTAATTAACCAGAGTATACATAAAGCTTACCTAAAATACTGTCTTAATCTGGCCCTGACATAGACCCTGATTTTACAATAACTCAACATCAATCTTTTTGCTGAAGTCATTGATCCATAGGAATATTAATGAAATTATAAATTACGTAGGCGTGTATTTTTTTTTTTTGTAAAAAAAAATCCTTTAAAAAAGTCAGAATATAATGTGTTTAGAGCTTAGTAACAATGATTAAGATTATAGACATTGTCCTACTGAGAAAAGCCAAAGTAAGATAATGCTGTGTAAGCATGATTAACTGTAAACATGTGGCAATCCTAAAAGTAGAGTCACAAGCTGATTCAGCATATCAGAAGTCAACTGACTGTGGGCACAACACATAATTATTAGTTTTTTTTTTTTTTATCAGACTACATTGGCCAGAATTTAATTCCTATTAGTAAGAGTGAGGTGAGGAGAGCATTAAAGAGGATGAAGAGTGGAAAGGCAGTTAGTCCTGATGACATACTGTATATGTGGAGGTATGGAAGTGCTTAGGAGAGGTTGCAGTAGAGTTTCTGATTAGTCTGTTTAACAAGATTTTGAAGAGTGAGAGGATCCCAGAGGAATGGAGGAGGAGTGTATTGGTGTCGATCTTTAAGAACAAGGGGGATGTGCAAAGCTGTGGCAACTACTAAGGAATAAGGCTGATGAGCCATACAATGAAGCTTTGGGAAAGAGTAGTGGAAGCTACGTTAAGGGCAGAGGTGAGCATTTGTAAGCAGCAATATGGTTTCATGCCTAGAAAGAGTAAAACAGATGCAGTATTTGGTTCTATGGTATTGTATGAGGAAGTCTGGAGTGGCAGAAAAGTATGTTGGAGTTGTGCAGGACATGTATGAAAGCTGTAAGACTGAGTTCAAGGTGGAGGTGGGTCTGCATCAAGGATCATCTCTGAGCCCCTTCTTCTTTGATCATGGACAGGATGACAGATGAGGTTAGACATCCATTCCATGGACTATGTTGTTTGCAAATGACATTGTGCTTTGTAGTGAGAGCAGGGAACAGGTGGAGGAAAATGTAGAGAGGTGGGGGTATGCTCTGGAAAGCAAAGGAATGAACATTAGTTGTAGCAAGATACAGTAGAATATCTATAATAATATGTAAATGAGAAGGACCCAAGTGGAATGGTGAGGCTACAGGGAGCAGAGGTGAAGAGGCATGTACTGGCAGGTTGGAACGGGTGGAGAAAAGTGTCAGGTGTGTTATGTGACAAAAGAATATCAGCGAAAATGAAAGAAAAGATGGACAAGACAGTGATGAGACCAGCGATGCTCTACGGCTTAGAGACAGTGGCACTAAAGAAAAGACAGTGCCACTAGAGCCACTAAACCCTAGAGCTGAAGGTAGATGAAGATGTTAAGGTTTTCTTTGGGAGTTTCAAGGATGGATAGCATAAAAAATCTAGTCCATCAGACAACCCAAGTGAGAAAGTCAGAGAGGCCAGATTGAGGTAGTTTGGACATGTTTACAGAAAAGATTGTAATTACATATTAAAATGTAAATAGATGGATGCTAAGATTGGAACTGTCAGGCAGGGGGAGAGGATGGCCAAAAAGGAGATTTATGGATGCAGTGTCAGAGGACAAGTTATTTGGGGGGAGAGAAGAAGATGCAGAGGATAAAGTGTGATGGAGGCAGATGAATCGCTGTGGCGACCCCTAAATAGCCTCTAAGGGAATAGCCGAAAGACGAAGAAAGAAAGAGGAAAGAGTGCATCAGAGAGCCTTGGCTGCCCATGACCCTGTCCTCAGTCCGTCGTCTGCGGACCGCTAATAGTTGAGCTTGACTAGTGCATACTGAGAACATACAAAAGCTGATTTTTTAATTTTGTAGTTGCTCTGTCCCAGTCGTATATATACATTACTATTTGGCCCTTGTCAGAGTTACTCAAATCTTTATATTTGCCCATTTTTTGGGTTCTCAAAACATTTACTTCAGGAAGAAAATGTTTACTTGCTAATATATCCACCCAATTTGAAGTGCCATTATAATGAGATATTGTAACTGTAGGTACTATGACGAGGACCAAATTGTGATGGCTAGACAACTGGAACTGGAATGTTACACAAGAAAAATACAGTGAACTGGTGGCAAAAAACTGCACATTATAATATTTGGTAAGATCACATTTAGCTATAATTAGTCTTTTCTATAACATCCTATTCAGTACATTTAGATCAGAGTCAGCTGACCTGATTTTAATTGCAACAATGTTGCTGAGCCTAGTCTTGACCAGTTGAAGCAACACTCCAGAGGCTTGTACAGTGGGCACTATGCATCATGGGTGCATCGCTTTATGTGCTTCCCTTCTTCCCCTGATATCAATCTGGAATAGGTTTATTAGACCATATGACCTTTTTTGATTAGACAAACAAATGTTTTTGGCCACACAGCGGTTCAGGCTCAATCCTGTGATTTCTTTATATTCTTTATATATATATATATATATATATATATATATATACAGTGGTGTGAAAAACTATTTGCCCCCTTCCTGATTTCTTATTCATTTTGCATGTTTGTCACACAAAATGTTTCTGATCATTAAACACATTTAAATATTAGTCAAAGATAACACAAGTAAACACAAAATGCAGTTTTTAAATGATGTTTTTTTTATTTAGGGAGAAAAAAAAAAAAAAACAAACCTACATGGCCCTGTGTGAAAAAGTAATTGCCCCCTGAACCTAATAACTGGTTGGGCCACCCTTAGCAGCAATAACTGCAATCAAGCGTTTGCGATAACTTGCAATGAGTCTTTTACAGCGCTCTGGAGGAGTTTTGGCCCACTCATCTTTGCAGATTTGTTGTATTTCAGCTTTATTTGAGGGTTTTCTAGCATGAACCGCCTTTTTAAGGTCCCATCACATCTCAATAGGATTCAGGTCAGGACTTTGACTAGGCCACTCCAAAGTCTTCATTTTGTTTTTCTTCAGCCATTCAGAGGTAGATTTGCTGGTGTGTTTTGCGTCATTGTCCTGCAGCAGCACCCAAGATCGCTTCAGCTTGAGTTGACGAACAGATGGCCAGACATTCTCCTTCAGGATTTTTTGGTAGACAGTAGAATTCATGGTTCCATCTATCACAGCAAGCCTTCCAGGTCCTGAAGCAGCAAAACAACCCCAGACCATCACACTACCACCACCATATTTTACTGTTGGTATGATGTTCTTTTTCTGAAATGCTGTGTTACTTTTACGCCAGATGTAACGGGACACGCACTTTCCAAAAAGTTAAACTTTTGTCTCGTCGGTCCACAAGGTATTTTCCCAAAAGTCTTGGCAATCATTGAGATGTTTTTTAGCAAAATTGAGACGAGCCTTAATGTTCTTTTTGCTTAAAAATGGTTTGCGCCTTGGAAATCTGCCATGCAGGCCGTTTTTGCCAGTCTCTTTCTTATGGTGGAGTCGTGAACACTGACCTTAATTGAGGCAAGTGAGGCCTGCAGTGCTTTAGATGTTGTCCTGGGGTCTTTTGTGGCCTCTCGGATGAGTTGTCTCTGCGCTCTTGGGGTAATTTTGGTCGGCCTGCCACTCCTGGGAAGGTTTACCACTGTTCCATGTTTTTGCCATTTGTGGATAATGGCTCTCACTGTGGTTTGCTGGAGTCCCAAAGCTTTAGAAATGGCTTTATAACCTTTACCAGACTGATAGATCTCAATTACTTTTGTTCTCATTTGTTCCTGAATTTTTTTGGATCTTGGCATGATGTCTAGCTTTTGAGGTGCTTTTGGTCTACTTCTCTGTGTCAGGTAGCTCCTATTTAAGTGATTTCTTGATTGAAACAGGTGTGGCAGTAATCAGGCCTGGGGGTGACTACAGAAATTGAACTCAGGTGTGATAAACCACAGTTAAGTTATTTTTTAACAAGGGAGGCAATCACTTTTTCACACAGGGCCGTGTAGATTTGGAGTTTTTTTTCTCCCTTAATAACGTAAACCTTCATTTAAAAACTGCATTTTGTGTTTAATTATGTTATCTTTGACTAATAGTTAACGGTTTTTGATGAGCAGAAACATTTAAGTTTGACAAACATGCAAAAGAATAAAAAAATCAGCAAGGGGGCAAATAGTTTTTCACACCACTGTATATATATATATATATATATATATATATAGAGAGAGAGAGAGAGAGAGAGATAATATATATTAATATTAATATTATATATATATATTTCAGCAATCTCCTAAGTTGTTGGCATGGAACTTTAGTATAACTTACCATTTAAATGTTTGGAGACACAATTCAATATGATTTTGTGATGTACCTTCAACACTCTAGAACAGTACAGGATATTTAAAAACTATCCAATAACACAAGTAGGCAATTAAGTAACAACAACTATAACAACAACAACGACAACAACGATAGTCAGTTGTTATTTTAAGACAGCAAGGTCAACTGCTCTGGAAGAGTTTTTGCAAGAACAGTATTGTCAAGTGCATTTGCAAAAATTATCAAGCAGCGTGATAATTCATGAAACTGGCTTTCATGAAGACTATGGCAGGAAAGCAAGACCAAAACTTAACTTTGCCACAGAAAAAAAAAAATCAGTTACCAGCCTCAAAAAGGAAACTATCTGTAACTTTAGATGATTTCAGCATTTTATTTTACAATATAGAAAGAAATGAAAAATCTGGAACAAGGAACACCTAAGTCATTCATGTTTGTATTATTGCATTACTGTGTAAAATTGGGTAATTAAGGTAAAGACAGAGTATACAAGCCAGGAAAATTGCACAATCCAGTCTGTCAATGTAGCCTGTAGGACACATGTTCACTGATCAGTAGCCTCTGAAGTCTCTTGACTGCTCTGAAAGTGTGACCTTGTTTACTCTAACTGCATGTCATTGATTTGTTTATACATTTCTCTGGTTGTACATTTGATGAGAGCAGCATTCAGTTGCTGATGTGTGTGTTTTTTGCTGATGATCTGGGGTGACCCTGTCAGAGTTCATCTAAGAGCTCAGAGCAGGAGAGGCTCTCTTTCTTCAGAATATTCAAGGCACACAGTCATTCATACCAACTAATTCATCAAATTCATGTGCACATCCTAAAACACAATATTTGATGTTTTATTTATCAATCTTTTAGAACATGTGTAAATAAATAAAAAAAATCACCCACATAAAATTACACTAAATACACTTTAAATCTGGTATATTTGGTAATTTGGTCTTTGGTATAATTAATACCAACTTTAAAAATAGACATTAGTCTGGCCCCAAGTACATGCTAAGATTTAATATATTAGAAGTATAAGCTTTAGTATTAGTAGTAAGGTCGCTCACGATCCTTTTTTTCACCTGGATCAGTAAAGTTTGTTGGGTAGCATTAGTGTCTTCCATTACTTTGGTAGTTTTCCTGTAAGTAATTTACACAGTAAGGTTCAAGGATGCAGTAAAACTTTGTAATTGTAGGCTTATTATAAAAACAATATTGTCATGGTGCTAATAAACTAAATGTGTAAGAGTTCACAACACTTTCACTCAGTATGTTAGCTAGTTAGTTAGATCGCTTCTAGTCTTACCTTGACAATTGGGAAAATCCCAGAGGCTTGAATAGAAGCCAAAGAATCTGCAGCTCAGAGACAAAGTGGCTGGGATCTGGTTCCCGTCAGTCACTTTGGTGCATTAACCAATCTGCCCTGCTACTCATTTCTCTAAAGTTCTGGTTGGACTGGTGGAATTGTTTTGTTTTTGTCTATCTCCTGTGGGGTTTAACTCAGTTGTGATATGGTGTGACTGACAGACTAAAAGATTATGCTTAAATTAGGAAATCAATGCACTTTTTTGTGTTTGTAATGGAGTAGTTGTACTTTGCTACTTACCACCGTTGCCTGATAATACCCCTCTTCTAAAGCCTCTTATTGCACCTTGCTGATAAGTACATTACAAACCCAGAGCACATGATACTGTATAGAACATAAGCATGAGAATGTTAAGCATTTACATCATATGATTGCAGCACATCTAAAATTATAGAAAAGTTCCTGTGGCATTGTTTAACAGGGCTCAAAAGTAGCTTCAGCACTGCAAATGTTTGTTCAATTCTGTGGTCAATTATCTATTATTTCAATATTTAGCATCTGAACTCTTACTGACACTGATGGAACATCAGCGATGCAGCCTGTGCAGAATTAAAAACATGAACACTTTCAGTGAATAAAAACTTTATTTATCTTAGCTTTGTGATTAATGCAATGCAATTAATTAATTCCATAATCCCTTGATATTTATAATAATGCATGTACATGAAGTTGTTTAGCAGATAGTGTACCATGCTTCATTTAAATGGAAACATATGGCTCATTCTATTATTGCCTCTGCAGCTCCAAATGCATGGGATTTACAGGCTTAAACCAAAGTAGAAAATTTTATGGATGTTCACACAAGCCAATCTAAACTGACATCCACTTTACTTCACAACAATTTAAAGCCCTTCAGAGTAATGATAAAACAGTAAAAAGTCATAATAGGTTCGTTTAGTGTGCATTTGTAAATACTTGTTCACACGCTTTGTTCCTCAACCACAGAGTTGCAGAAAACCAAGAAAGCTAAAAATGTCCTCTAATATGAAACCACAAACACCATTTGAGGTACTCCCCAAAAACAGAAGTCAGGTTGGGGCTGGGAATGGGGCAGGGGGGGTGGATGTGATGTGTGGCAGGGGGTTGGAGGTTGTCAATGGAAAATTTCACCTAGGGTGCCTACACTCAAAAAAATGAACATGGCTACCTGTTACATGTACTAAAATGTAATATGTGTTTTGTACATATTAATTTCATGTTTCCAAGATAAACATGAATAAATTATGTTGTATTTACCTGAAATTCAACAACTTAACATGTATTAGATTTAATCATGTTGAGATAAACCAAAGAGATCTTGTCACTATGAAAACCGGAAATAGCAAAACCGGAAATATCGCGAGAAGACATCGCAAGAAGAGAACACAGCGTGTTGAGAAGACAAACGTTTGGCGGGCGTGTGGAAAAGGTAAGCAGGAATTAATTCACATCTTTCTAAATAGAAACGAAATACTGAACATAAATGTCACCTGCTGTTTAGCGATGTTTAGTCACGTTATTTTGGTTTAAGCAATTTCTGGTATTTTTAATCACACTTAAAATACCGACGGTTATATGCGCGTGCTTAATCTGCGGTTCGGTTCTGGTTTCGGTCTGTTCTCATGAGTTGTGAATCGAGAGGAAGAAAGTATAAATATTTTTCATTTGATAAATTAAGTATCATGAATTTTAATTGAATCTATCTCTGCATTTTTTTACAGGAGTTTGTGAGTGAAAGTGTCCTGTCTGCATCTGACTTCAGGAGTTTCCTTACCAACCGTCTCTAACCGTCATATTTAAAAGTCATAACATACAGTTATAAAGTACAAAACTTTATGTTGGTGTTAAATTTTTTTTCTATGATTAATACTTATTTGTGGTGTTTTATGTTTTGTACATCTTTTCACATTGAGACTTTATTTGTAAGTTGCTGCTGGTGTAAAATAAAAACCTCCGTTTTATCTCGTTTGTCTTATGTTTCCTTCCTTCACAGAATTCTGTTGACCAGGTCTTGAAATTTAAATTTACTTGAGTTGGATCAACTTAATTTACAACTGAAAAATGTGTTGTACCAACGCTATTCATTTATGTTAACAGTATTAAATTATGTTATGACGCAGCTGTAGTAAATAAGTTAAATGAACCTAATAAAATTAATTTGACTGAACCTAAGAACATTAAGTTGGGCCAACAAAATTGCTTAATGCTGAAAGAAAGCCATTAAATCAGGTGGAAATTCTTTCCATAATTTAATTACGTTCATTCAACAAGTTATTTTTTTGAGTGTAACAGATTAGGGACGTGGCTGCCTATAGTGATCTGGATTGATGGTGTAAACTATACCATATGCTGCACACTAAACCAAGAATTGCTGCAGGGATGAAGGTCAAGTAAGCAACACTAAAAAAGGCTAAATTGATCTTAAATAGAGAAAAACTAAATTTTTCTGATTCATAAAACAAGATCCTGACAACAAAATGATTTTTGAAAAAAAATAAAACCATTTATATAAATATGGACATCCTCTTAAAATTTTATTGTTTACAATCTTCCTTTTAAATTATTTACAGATACATTCATTTAGGAATAATGTAATGATTTTTTTTATTATAACACAATATTATTTAATGTAAGGTTGGGAATAATTGTGTACTTGTAGGGGTGGCAATGATATTGACCAGATCTGTACTTTACATTTTTAAGTTGCTTTATAGCTCTAGTGAATCGGACCTGTTGTTTCTAATTCACAGTTGTGTGCACTATTCTGTTTGTTATCAATAATATTTATGAATGATTGTTAATGAATGTTAATTCATCACATGTAATGAAATTATCTTTGCTATGGTCATATTCAAATTCAAAGCGACTAGCTCTGTTGTGCTTCTTCCAACCCATGCTTCCATGTGCTAGACTCTAAAAAGACACCTGTTAACTAATTATATCTATGCTTGTTAACCTTGATCAAATATCATAGAAAAAGAGGGAACCTATAAACTTTTTGTGCAAAATCTATGATCTTGTTTCAGGTTAACAAATAAATTATATATCATGCAACTAAATTCCATCAAATGTACATAATAACATTTAAGAAAGGCACTAAGAATCACACTACATTTGGAGTTTAATCTTTGAGTGGAGGACTGGCATGCTTCTAGCCGATTTAATAGTTAACACAGATTAATCTGCCAGTGTGCTTCAGTGGCACACTGTGTAAATGTGTGAAATGTATTATTATGATTACGATATTAAAGTCTATGAACATATTTTTTGACAGAAATTATTGATTTTAGGATTATCCTAATGATTACATTTAAGCTTTCAGAGAATTTGATGTGTTTGCTAAATTATAAGCTTTAATTACTTAGTGACACACCTTAGAAGAGATAATTGTGATTTTTGTTTACTGACATTCAAGAGTATTTTAGCTCATTTAAATTTGCATGTATAGTATGTTCTTGGAAAATAGCTGATTATTTTTTATTTATTCACCTTTATTTATTTACCCCTTGGTTTAGGTTTTGGGCTGATCCAGAGTAGATCTTGATTACACTGGGCGTGAGGTGAGAATACACCATGTATGAGACACTAGTCCATTATAGCGCATACCTTGCACACTCATTCAGGCACTCATTTATTTCCACTTCTAAGGGATACATTCTCTGCATTTTATTCAAGTCTACAAAAGATTCTTTGGTGATCCCTGTACCAGCGACTTATGCAATAAACATGACCATGTTGAGTCAGGAAACAAATGTCACCTAACTTCCCAAAATATACAGGAAATATCACTGGAAATGTTGCTGTTTCATTAGATCTCTCCAGAAACTAAACAAATAGAAGGAACAGAAAGTGTTCAGTGAACTTGTTTCATTGTGATCAATCTTTATTGCAGGAGGTCATTTCACAGGTCAGTATTTGGTGAGAAACGTGATTTGTCTTTTAGTACCAATGAGCTAAATGAGTTCACCAATGTTTGAATAAGTTTAGATTTAAATTATGAAAGTGCATATGAGTAATGAAGTTAATAAAGAAAAAAGCTAATAATCAACACTCAGTAAATCAATACAAAAAAATATAAACACAAATGAGATTAACCATAATATCAAAAATTAGTGCTGCAAGTTGGTATAACATGGCAATGTTAATATTATATACATGTATGCCAATATTTCATTGCTGTGAATTGTCTGCAAAACAAGTTAGTTCCTTTTTATCACTTTTGTTATAGCAGATACAAGCTATTTAAATAGCAGATGTAAACATTTTGTCATTATATTGGGAAATCGGTAAACTAAAAAAAAGGTCTCCCTTCACCACATCTTTGCTAATTAAAAGCAGATTGGCAATCTGTTTAATAGCCTCAGATTATGTGGTATGCCCACTATATACATTAAGTAAATGTGAATAATGAAACATAATAATGTAATAATAATAATAATAATAATAATAATAATAAATATGTCTATTTCAATATGTCTATTTTGTTACTATTAAAATTATTGATATAAATCTGCCTTTTAGTTTACAGTATTGCCGAAAAAGTATAGTTAAAGAATTTCAATCATGTCTGAACAATTAAAACTCAGAATTTGACAGCATTGTTGTATACATGAGGCTTTTGACAGCAAAAAGCTGGGTGAATGCAAAGGCACTAATAGAGTGTAAACATACTCTTTCTCGTCAACGTTCTCCAAAGATCTGTGTAAATTTACGGCAGCTGCAGAAAGAGTGAACTTGATGATTTTGCTAGAAAGTGTCACCTTTTAATTCAAAATGTGGATTCTATGTGTCACAGTTTTTCTAAAAGGGGAAAGTTCAAACTTTCTCAAATAAAGTTATATAGTGGTTTTCAGATCAAATATTTGTTATAGATAGCCCTGTGTTGCAAATAATAATAATTTGTCTTAAAAAAGTCTAAAGATGTGTTTATAGGTTTTGTTGTTAATCTGTTCACATACAGATATATACGCTATAAATGAATGCAGGCCAGTGGGGGTAGAAGATCCTAAAGAATTTCAAGCACTTAAGATGTTGTGCAACAATACAGTACACATCTGAAGTGCTGGAGATTCTAAATTGTCCCCCCAATTTCTCTTTTTACAGTTTTGTCTATTTTTTTTCCAATGTACATCATAAGTATAGTGGTAACACAGTGTTTAGAGACAAGCAGCTTGGTCAGACATTTGTTCAACATTAAATTGTCTCCAAGACCCACAAATTTGTTTAAAGTCTTCTTTTTATTGTCTACTTCTCTGTGTATCAGGAAGCTTAGATTAAAAGGCTGTATGAATAAAGGGCTGTCTGTTCAGTAGGGGTAGCAAGTCACTTTTAATGACCTGCCTCCTATAATTCAGAGAGACACACACACTCCCGCCTGATCCAGTTTAACATAATAAAAATGAAAAATTATAATACGACCCAACACTGCATATTTTTATTCCCTGTGCTGCTACTCTGCCAAGTCTTTTTAGCTATGTTATGTGACTAACTGTAGTATGTGCAGTTTATTAGTATTATGTAAAGTGTCATTACATACAAGGACTTTCAAAGGTACAGTATAAACTAAAGACGTGATTTGCATTCTGATTCCCTTCTGGCCGTGTGTCCAGCTGGGAGGCTCTCCCTCTCTCCTCTTCTCTCTCTTATCTCTTCTGTATTTCATAATTTAATATGGCATTTGTGTGCATGTCCATGTGTGTCTACGCTGCAGGGCCAGACTGCTGAGAGAGACAGTGTATATGTGTGCGCGTGTATAAAAGAGAGAGAGAGTGAGTGAGAAAGAGATGCTTGTTTATCAGGCCTAATTGGAATGACCTCTTTCTTGTATGGAAAACAAATCAGGGATTATCAAGGAAACATGTAGGTAAGCCCTAACATGAGAGCTGAAAGAAGAAGAAGGAGCAGAATAAAATAGAAAGAGAAGGACAAAGGAAGAAGTCAATGGATTTGTCATTCAAAAGTCATTGAGAATGTTTGGAATAAATACCTAATAGAGCTTTCACTGCTTTTTCTCATTCTCCTGTTTTAGAAGTAGAAGTATGTATGAGAAAGGAGAAAAGTACTTTGGTCTGTCTCTTTAGATCAGATGGTTCAGCCATCACTGCAGGACACTGGATGGGATAAAAGCGGTGATGTGGAGTGTGTGCTGTTGTTTTATTCGATGTGACAGAAGTTGAATGTGTTATCTGTCACCGTTGGTGCTCAGATGTCAAAGAGATCCATGAAACACACCTGTGTCCTGTCTCTCTCTATCCTCTCTCTCTCTCTCTCTCTCACACACACACACACACACACACACACACACACACACACACAGCAATCTGTTCTATCAAAAATAAACACAAACCATTCTTGGGAATCATTGTTTAGCATCTTTGTTGCAGTTTTCACTGTGACTTGCCCAATTATTAATTTTTGTAATTCCGGCACGACACTTTATAGGCAGATTTAATTAGGTGAATAGTGCAACAAGGCTGAAAAAAAAAGAATCTGCCTTTACTTAAATTTCATACAAATACATGAAAACTTCAAGTGTTATACTCAAGTAATTTTGAAGTATTTAAAATTGTGAAATAAAATACTTGTCGTCTTAATAATCTCATCTTTAATTACTTTTAACTTTATTTTGTATAGACATTTAGGGTAGTAGTTACATACACTATCTGGCCAGAAATATGTGGACACCTAACTATTACACTCATGTATGTGAGTGTTTAGTTTAAAATGAGTGAACTGGGAAATTCGATCTCTGTGCTTCAACACACTGGCCAATTGCCTATTGACTGGCAGAGACACAAGCACATACATACATACATACACACACAATAGTGTTTCTGAATGTTGTCTTGTTTATTTAAAGGACAAAGAGGTATATAACATCTAAATAAATTCTTGAGTAAATACGAAATACTTATGTACTACGTCCATCTGTTTTTACATCAAAGAGCATAAGATATTCACATGTTCTTTAGAAACCATAGGAAACATTGCCATATAATGAATGCAGAAGAGCTTAGGAACAAAGAGACAGAGGGAAGGATGGGACAGTTATTACAGTAAAAGAAATAAAAAAAGAAAACACTAACAATGACTAACTGCATGCCAGATCCTCTCACCAACATTAATGCCCAACTTTTAGAACTTTTAGCCATGATCCAATGATTAGTTATCCACAAACTTTTGGCCATATTCTATATGCCTGCAAGTACAAAGATAATTAGCATTTCTAAAACTTTTTTAAATCTACTGGGAATTTTTAGCACTTAAATGGCAGAGTATGTTCTGGACCAAGTGACAGTTCTATCCAAACCCTGATGCTTATCTGATAAATCAGAATAACTATATAATTATCTAACACATGTTTTCCTCGAGAAGGGAGAAGAGAGCCAATAAATGCGATAGTTTACCATGTATGGATAGAGTGTGTGAAAGAAACAAAAATAAAAGCACAACAAAGCACGGCTTACTCTAAGAAAAGGTAAGTAAACTCTAAAAATTGAATATTAAAACTAATGAACATAAACATTGACACCTGATTGGTTTCCTGGATCATGGACTATCTGACCTGCCATCCCCAGTATGTCCGACTACAAAAATGTGTGTCCGAGACAGTGATCTACAGCACTGGAGCTCCCCAGGGGACTGTACTGTCTCCGTTTCTTTTCACCCTCGATACATCTAACTTTAGATATAATTCAGTCATGCCACCTGCAGAAGTTCTCTGACGACTCTGTGATTATTGGGTGTATAAAGGAGGGTGACACCTCTGAGTACCAGTCTGTAGTGGACGTCTTTGTTTCCTGGTGTGAGCGTAATCACCTACAACTGAACATCAGGAAAACAAAGGAGATGGTTGTAGACTTTAGGAGAAGCAAGACCCCTGTGACTCTTATATCTGTAAAGGGGGAGATAGTGAACATGGTCTCTGAATACAAATATCTGGGAGTCCATCTGAACAACAAACTCGACTGGTTACTCAACACGAGTCGATTGTACTTTCTTCCAAGGCTCAGGTCTATTAACGTCTGTAACACCATTCTACGGATGTTCTATGAAACCGTTGTGGCAAGTGTCGTTTTTTACGCTGTGGTCTGTTGGGGTGGTAACATTAAGGTGTCTGATAAGAACAAACTGGACAAGTCAATTAAAAAGGCCGGATCTGTGCTAGGAATGGAGCTTGACTTTGGATGTAGTAGCGAAGAGGAGGATTCTGTCCAAAGTACAATCCATTTTGATCAATCCTTCTCACCCACTATATAGTGTTTTCACTGAACAGAGGAGCAGTTTCAGCCAGAGACTGATCACCCCAAAGTGTTCCACAGAGCGCCACAGGAGATCCTTTCTTCCAACGGCCATAAAAGTTTACAACTCTTCTCTGTAACTCATACACACATGTACGTGGACTTTCACTGACTGTTTCAAAACAGGACATTAATACTTATCCGTATTAATAATATGATAAGTGCAATACTACTTCCCAATAAAATATGTAATACAATATTACATACATATACTAGATTACTGTGCAATACTTACGAATGTTCCTGGGTCATATTTTTTTGGTACTTACTTACTTACTGTTTTAAGACCTTTTTTTGTGCTTATTATTATTATTATTATTATTATTATTATTTATTACCTTTATTACCTTTCCTTAAATAACAACTGTGAGCAACTATAACCTTGCATAGGCAGTTTCCCTCTGGGATTAATAAAGTTCTTTGAATCTTGAATCTTGAATTGAATCTTGAAATAAGAATGGACAGATCAAAACGTGTTTACTCTTCCTGTGCGAAATTTAAAACCAATCTCATATGTTTTGAAATCATGTTGTCAATAAAAAGCAGTGATGTAAAGCACCACTATGAGATTAACCATAGGTTGTTTAAGCAAACGTAAGGGCTTGTAAAATACTCAAACTGAGAGCCAGAATGGCAGACTACCACCATGTCGTGCAAATAGATAATCATTAAAGATCAATTCAAGATTTTTTTGTATTCCATACAAATACAAGAAATATATAAGGCCATTAAAGTTCTAACTTTCCACGTGTTTGACATTGTTAATTTGCAATAAATATTTTTCAAATACAAAAGAAAATTTTTAAATAGCTTATTTTTATAGACTTATAATGACTGCAATTATAAAGCTCTGAATTCAAACACAAACATGAAATTTAGACCTTAACTCGAATCATTCTTTTAACAGATCTTCTTAAATTTTAATTCAGTTTTCATCTGCCTGATTTATGCACACCTTTATTATACACCAAAAGAGATTAGGCGCAGTATAATTCTGGTAAAGGTCTGGAGAGAATCACTGTTACTGTGTTCAAACTTGCTGTTACGGGTGAGGTATGGAGAGTCGTACCACGAGTTGTTTTTAATGATAAGAGCCCTGATACAGGGCTTTTAAGGTGGTCAGTGAAATAGGAGTTTTGAGCTTACCCACTAAACATTGGACGTCGGATAGACGTGCAAATCACGTCTATATTGGGTCCGTCAGTCCATGACCAATTCTGGACAGCTATTCGACGTCCAACCTAGGTCCACTATTTGGACGTCCAACCATGACCCAACTTGGACGTCATTTTGACGCTCAACATTTGACCTAATCTGACTTATTTTTTTGGACGTCATTTGGACGTCTATGGCAGTGGCAGTAAATGTGTTTTACAAAGTATCAACATACAATTATACATATGAATACAGATTATTTATAAACAAACAAGATTTATTATCTGTATGACTATTTATTTATTTGGTAGACCATATGTTTTTTTTTTTTTTTACATTTTAACATTTTCCTGTTTCCCTAACAGTTTTTATTTTATTTAAAGTAGCTTATAATCAAGTTATTTAAATTGTTTTTTTATACTGTATTGTGGCGTAGGCGGGGCGGCGGCTGACGACCATCATGCATTGCGGGTGGGTTTCTGTGTGTTCACCATGTTGGGGAAGTTTGTTTGGGCTTGTGGCTTCAGCCAGGGTTGCGTATTAGTGGGTGTGTGTGTGATCTGTAAATATGCACAAGTTCGTGCTAAGGCTGAATTGGGTGTTGATCCCGGGTGAATGTGTTGCTCATGCTATGCAGTGTTGTGAGTTAATTAAACACTCCCAGCCATTTGCATTAAACAGCGAACGAACTGACTTGTTCTCCGATATTTTTCCAGTGGTAAATTGCTGCAGTATTAAAAAAATAATAATAACAAAATATGTAAGTTATATTTTAAACGTCCAAATATAATATGGAAAAGACGTCACTACGACGTCACACTGCACAGTGGATATGATACGAACGGGAAGACCTTTCTGTTTGGAGATAGCGTGGGATTATTAAGAGAACAAAAGGAAACATGTAAACTAAAAACACAAAAAAAACAGATCTCTGCCGTCTACGCGAAAACGGACGGGGCTTTGGAAACTAAAACAAAAACAAATATCCTCGGGCGTTCGCCCTTATCGCCACTTTCGTGCACTTTAACCTGAGAGCACAAGATAAACTGATGCTTGTCGCTCTCCTCGCTTTCACTATCGCTGGCGTTTTATGACAGACATAGGATGGAACTTTGCCTCCGTCTTTGAACAGTTTGTCTGTCTGTCTGTCTGTCTTTCTTTCTTTCTTTCTTTCTTTGCCTTTGCCCTGATACCTTCACCGGTGCTACCTAATGATCACACGAAGTGCCGAGGTATCAGGGCCCTCTATATAAACACGCTGCCACGTGCGGCTCGTTCAGGCTGATTGCCTGACGGCGGCGTTGCCTGGCAACTGCGTGTAATAATGGCCGCGCCGTTGCCTGTTCAGAACTCCTCGTGGTAGCGGATCTGCCCGTTCTGAACAGTTTATGCGCGGCTCCGCCCCTCGCGCGAGCCGCATCGTTACACCTGCCTTAAAGAGTATCTTTTTAAGGAAAGGTGGTCCCTACACTTCAGCATGGAGCTTGAAGATAAGCATTTAAGGGCGTCTCCTTTGCCCCCAGTAGAAGGTATGAACTCCATACAAGGGGTAGCTCAGGGGTTAAGGCTTTGGACTAAAGATCAGAAGGTCCCAGTTTTAAACCCCAGCACCACAAAGTTGCCACTGTAGGGTCCTTGAGCAAGGCCCTTTTCCCTCAACTCCTCAGGTGTAAGATAAGATAAAAATGTAAAAAGCAAAAAATTAAATGCACAAATGTTTGTGCAATATCATGACCAGTATGTACATAGACCAGTCTGCATGAATTGCAAGTTATTTAATGATGGTAACAAAAACAGTTACTTCAATGGTGATTGTGCAATTGGGAAACTGGGAACAGGGAAATGCTTTTTGACACTAGATAGCACTTTAGCCAGTGTCATACATTACACATATACTCTAAACTATGTGTATTGACTAGCGTGGCAGTTGACCATGACAGGACAGTTAACACAGTTCAATCTAATTTACAAGATTAACAAGATAGCTAATTTTCAACTACCACAACTGTTGGATAATTAGCTATTTTTTAGCCATCGGCCTAAAAACCCAAAGGAAAACAGGAAATAGCACTGAAAGAACTTTTATTTGTGTGTTTAATATAGTTTAATAATCGAAATATTTAGTACTTGTAATTTTTAAGAATCCTCTCACTTGTCTTCACCTTTTTACTGTAAGTCACCACCCCAAGTACCCTCATAAACTTCACTCTAATTTGTCACATTTAAGAACTGATTTGACTAGACCCACAGTTGCACTTGGATTTAAATATATCTGAGCTTTGTAGAGTCAGGGGTGGGTTTATAATGAAGCTCTGGTAAGTACATTAAAAGAAAAACACCTTGTGAAAGCACAACATGCTAACATGTATTTAACTCTATGCATTATTTATGCATTTAAGTGTAGAGCTTTGAATGTTTTTTGATGTCGGTGTTTAAGTAGTTTTGCTATGATTGCTAGTACAATCACTACATAATTGACCTGAGCTTTCTAATGGTGTGCAAGTAATTGCAATTAAACCTCTCTGTCAAGGTTTTTTTTTTCAGTCATTTCCAAAGATACACACTCCCACACACCAAACTCTTTTGTGACATAATTACCATAATAAAACTCTAACGGAAGTTAAAAGAGGTCAGCAGCACTGGCCTTTAGCTAATGAGAGCTGGAGTACCTGGGGACCGAGTGCAGGTGGAGATCAGCCACAGTCCCACAAATATAGCACACGCACACACAGGGTTCTGCAGAGTTCAGCCCTAAGCACATGTATAATTCATATAGTGCTGCCTTTAACTTTGATTGACAGGTCCCAGTACCACTAACCAAGCCCATACTCCCACACCCCATACCCCTCATAATTTTTAAATGATTGGTAATAATCTATAGAATAGAACTAGTCTTGTTAAAGGTAGCTGACAGTTCTTTGTTTTTATATCCATATAACAATGGTTGCAAAAGCAATTTAAAATAGAAATTACAGTCAGTATATTCGTTTGCATGATCATTTAAATGAAAGTTGGTCATCTATCCCAGTCAACTCACACACTATGACATGCAAGTCCTGTTGATATAAGCTGCCACTCTGTCATTCAGTTTCATCCATGAATACATAAGAAATTAAAAATTGCAACAGAAAGAAATTTAGAGCCAAGAGGATTAAAAGGTTTGGGATGAGTAGTTGTGTGTTTGTGTATGTTTTTTTCCTTGTGTGTGGGTGTGCATGTGTGTGTGTGTGTGTGCACGCACGCTAAGGGACATGCAGCTGAGACCACAGTGACTGTTTAAGAGGCCACAGGCTAGATTTATATTTAAATTCAGCACCTCATATACACACATAGACACCAGCTGCACTTGGCTGAAACTATCCTTCAACAATTAATAGAGAAAATTTCGCTTAGGGTTTCTTTGAGTCACAAGGGTGTTAAAAGGTACAAAGAATTATCAAAATTGTTTTGTGCATGGTGGTTTAATACTTGCACCTCCAGATTCTGGGCTCGATTACCGCCTCGATTTTCTGTGCACAGAGTTTGCATGTTCTCCCCGTGGTTGTTGTTTTGGACATATCACTGTGATCTTATATCATTTTAAATACTTTAAATAAAAAAGAATGTAATCACAATTTGCAGTGAAACCCATATGTGTGATATGTACACAATTACATGAAATACAAACTACAATAATCATCTTAGTGCCACGGTGGCTTATCTTTGTCGCCTTGCACCATCAAAGTCTGGGTTTGATTCTCACCTCAGGGTCTGTGTGCATGGGGTAGCATGTTCTTTCTGTTCTTGGTGGGATTTCTTTGGGTACCACTTAACACCACCCAGGGTGTACTCCACCTTGTGCCTGAGGTCTCCTGGCAAAGGCTCCAGGCCCCCTGCGATATACAGAATACAGCTGTATAGAGAGTGAGTAAGTGAGTGAACCCTCATCTTACATACTTAGAAATCTATTATCTTAAATAAAATACCAAACATTGCTTAATGCAGTATTAAGCTCTTAAAACCAGAATGACCTTATATAAGGACATGACATTTTCTACCAACTACATTCTCCATACAATACAATTTTCATATGAGGGTTGTTAGATATAATTCTGTTTCTAAACATCTTCCTGTTTAAAGAGACTAAGTTTATAGTTATCAGGCACTAACTTAAGTAAAACAGTGAATAAATTTTCTATGTACACAACTGTAAAGTCTGGGTCCCAGAAGATTAAACTATCGAATACTATCACTCACTAAAAAAAAAATTCTTTATGTCAGTTATACTATTACAGAATACTGTACATTCCCACAGGGTATTACAGCTCTTTGTGTCTGTGTTTATTATTATTATTATTATTATTATTATTTATTTATTTATTTATTTTTATTTTTTCTGTATATTAAAACGTGTACAAGAAGCATTGTAGATTTTGGAGAATTTGGTGTCAGAGCTGACCCCGTGGCAGGAAGTACAGTTTTACAGAATTTCACTTCTCAGTCAAATCATTTTACTTTCATTGTTCATTAGGGAAGAAAAATGCATTTAACTGAACATGGTATATGATTTACTACTGTGGGGAGCAGTATGGAAGGTGGTGAATTGTGGATCTCAATAATGATGTGTCAGGATGATAAGAAACTATCCACACATGGATCATAGTATAAAGGTATACACACACACACACACACACACACACACAGATCCATGTGTGAATTCCAGCACAGGCCTTGGGGCTCAGCAGCTCTTGATGATGGATATTTCATAACTCCATAATGGCCTATTATGTAAAAGACTCATGAATAGAGATGCGACGGGCAGTGAAGAAGCAGGACGGAGGGATGGAGGGAGAAAGAAACTAAGGGAGCTAGGGAGAGTAGGTGAGGGCCAGCGATTTCTGTGCTCATTCAGTCTTTCTGATTTACTTTCTCATTATCAGCCATAATTTAGTCACCATGACGACTGACCGCAGACTGGACTGGTTTAACGTCGACGATACAATTCAAAAGTCACACAAATCACATATGTTAGGGATTTAGTCCTACTGACCACACAGCATTTCATGCAGAGGTGACATCGCTGAGATGGCTGCTCCTCTGAAAACTCATCTATGGATTTTAAGGAAGGTGTGGCCTCTCTACATTGGCGACCAGAGGCAGGGGTGGGATAAATAAGGTGAAATTGTAAAAGGTTGGCTTCATTAAAGTTGGGGGCCCAGTATATTAGATTTTCAAGGTGGCGCTGACCATGGGGACTATATGACTGTCCATGCTCCAGGAATTTACTTCACAGTCTGTACAGGAAGAAAATCCAGATTTGGCAAAATGCATAATAATAATAATAATAATAATAATTATTATTATTATTATTATTATTATTATTATTATTATTATTATATTTTGCATAAAATGCAAAATGCAGAATAATAATATTATGCTCAAAATTTAATGCTGATAATAGGCAGTACTGTAACACCCCTGGGATGTTTAACTATATTTATCACTCCAAGTACCAGGTATTCTAATAACTATTAAATACACAAAATGTTGGTCAGAGCATGGGTGAAAGTAGGTTGGCACGATCCACCAGACTGAGGAGAGAGATCAACTGCCTGACGAAAAACATTAAAAAAACAGTCATAGAAGTACATCGTATAATGTTATTTATCACATGAATAACACCTGAACCATCTGTTTTCTTTTATTTATGGCTAAAAACCTCTTAACACAAGGTTAAATTCAAAATTGCTCTCCAACCCCTGATCAAGAACACTACTTGTTGTGTATGGATTATACACCCTAGAGCACCAGCTTTCCTTTTATTTGTCACATATACAGTCATACATATCCAGTGAAATGCTTATACGACTGCTAATGACATAAAAATTATGAAATAAAAGTAAAAGTATAAAAGTTTAAAAATATACATTATGTACAGATAATAAATTAAAACACAATAAAATAAAATAAAAAATAATAAAAAATAAAATGGAGTAGCAACGAAATTGGAATATAGAAACCATATCCAGTCATGATCAAGACAGTGTGCAATGTGCAGAATATGCAGGATAATGTGCAGTCCAGTGCAATTGGACTAAGTGGAAATATAGAGAGAAACTTACCTGACTGTTCAAAAACCTACATATTTTATTCTTCTCACCCTTTTACTACATAGTACCAGTAAGAATTAAAAATTACTTACAATCTTGTTAATTACACTAACTCTCAGTCTAATTGTCAGTTACCATTGTCACTCTGGCACTTACGCAGAAGCATACTGTATGTGTTGGTGGAGCAAAATAACTGGGTAAATAAGGAAATAAATTACCATCTGTTCATAATAAATGATGTGATGTGGAACTGTTGTATAAAACTTGAGGTCATGCTGTTTTGCTGAATGTCAGCATGACTGTGATGCTACCACTGCATCATATCCATGCTGATTTTTACCCTGATGGCACTCCCTCTCATGTGATATTGCTTAACTATCTGCAGCATAGATCTATAAACTATGAACCTTTACGTTCTCATCATCATGTTACACATTTCTTTTTGTCATAGTATCCTTACAGTATATTTATGAAACTTTCAAATGTTTTTAATTTTAGAGTATTTATATTGCGGGAGACAATGTGGTGTTTTTATACTGAACCACTGGTAGTCAATTTTTCTCAAAAAGTGTTAGCAAAACACATTATTCTAATCAACTTCACTTATTAAGTCAACAAAGACTAGAAACCCAAAAACATTATAATACCCTACCCATCAAATGATTTTCTTATACTCTACCATCCCTTACATAAACATGTTACCTCAAGTTTTGTTATAAGCCTTTCATAAATAATCCATTATACATTTATAAGAGTTATGTGTTCTGTGTTTATAAAAAAAAAAATTTATTGTCCAGTGCAAGCACGACAATGACTGGTAACCAGAATGTTCCTTTGTCAAAGCGGAAAGATTTTATTTATTTTTTTTGATTACTCAGCTGCTCCTGACCTATTACACAAAATGCATATAAGGGAAATGGAAAAATTGTGAAATTATGAAACTTCTGGCTATTTATTTTTGGTAAACAATACAGTCTGGTAAAATAAAAAACCCTTTCAGAACATATGCTTGATAGTAGGCTTCCTTAATAAAAATTAATGGAAAGTAATTTCAAGTCTTATTTACCTTTCATATTTGAACTTTGTTAATGGTCTGAACCTTCGAAAAAGAAAGGAGGGATATACTGAGCACATGCACATCCTAAACAGTAAAGGTACCTAAATACATCTAAATACAGTCTGTGTGTGGGACTGACCTCCTCAATGTACTGTTTATAATCCCTCATATTACAATCCCACAGATTACATTCTTACCAACAGACCAGCAATAGTTCAAAAATACATACAAACATCTCCAGCAATTATATGTCACCAGGTACAACATAAAAACTGTTCACTTTATACCCACAATAATGTTAAGATCATCATGGCATGTGAACATGAAGTGATAAACTGGAGATTGATGAGGCATGCCTGGCATGTGATTCAGTGAAATATGGGTGAGGAACAAGCCCAAACCTCCAAACTCACCTCCTAAATTCACTAATCCTGGGTAATGTACAACTCTTATGTCCATACAGTTACTTTCATAGTCTTTGTAATTAGAAGTGGTTAGATAACCGGGACTGTGTATTTTCACCTTTAACAATTATGTGGTTCATGTTTACCTGCTTAAAAAGTTTTTTTTTTTTTTTTCAAACAAAAATTGTCGGAACTGTTTTTTGCAGTTTGGTTTAACTGACGTCTGTTTAAAGCACTTCTGAATGAAATATTCCCCATATTTTGGCAAATTAAAATTAAGAGCCGGACAAGTTTAGGCCTAGACAATTTATTCATTGCCAACTTGTATCAGTTTTTCATTTTTGTTTGGTACAAATCTGTACGAATCAGTTGTGCTATTTGACAGTTGTGCCCAATGAATGATCAGTATTCAACCCTAATATGAGGCAGCAAATACATGGTGCCTGTTGCCTGAAGTGAAAGAGATAACAGGCGGACGTCTCAAGCTCCGGACGTATGGTTGCCTGTAGCTCTGACCATACAGTAAGCCTCATCATAAGCTGTTAAGCAGACAGCTCCTTATTGAGTACAAGCGCTCTAAAGAATGTTATATATGTTTGTCATTAAGCAATACCTCAGTCTTAACAAACAATACATCAATTATACACCTTTTTCAACAATGGCATTAAATTTGCACACATTAACAGCAATAACAGCATAATTACTTCCATAAATATGTAACAAGTCCTGATTATGACTGATGTTTTAAACAAAGCTGCGTTTAGGTGATAAACAGTATTGAACAGCTCTTTAGTTCAGTTAAAGAGTTGCCCTTGATATCTTCTTGTCCAGCAGAGAAATAATGATGAACTAAAGTAACAGTGACACTTATGACTTATGTAATGGATAAATTGTAATCAGTGGTGGTTCTAACAGATGATTCTCATGGGGAGTGATAAATGTGTTATCCAAGGAGTGGGAAAAATGTGTAAATAACATGGTTGTACACCAGCTGTCCAATTTTACACTATCCAAAAGACTCCCGCACTATCCCAAAAAACTCTTTAACATGTATGCATGCCCATTAACAGTATGTATATTTTGTCTGGTATTTCTCTCTCTCTCTCTCTCTCTCTCTCCCCTTAAGTGATTTTGAATGTTTGGTTATTTTTGCCAGATCAACTGTATTTTTACCTCCCAACCATCTCTAGGGTTTAGCGAGAACTAGCGTTGGTAACACATGACGGGAAAAGAGTTTGAGTAATAGTTAAAAGTTTAAAGCTAAAAAAAAGCTGATCAGTTTTAATGTAATCAGTGCTTTTATTATTTCAGGTTGAAGCACACATGCATGTACACAGCAGAACTCTCCGACTAACTTATTAATACAAAGAAATATATATTTTTTTATTTTTTACAGTTGGGAATCTTGTGCCTTCTTTAAGCTAAGTTGTACTTCTTTCATTGTCAGCTAAATACACTTCCTGTTGGGTAATTGGAGAGTGAATCACAGATAAGAAATTGAAAAAGTAGAGTTGAGTAAATATTAAGTTTTGTCTTGACTCTAACGTGTTAAAAATGCGCTATTATGGCAGCAGTAAAAAATATTAACTTATCCTAGTAAAAATATTCTGTTTAGCTATTCTAATTAATATCTATTGGTGCAGGTGTTTGTTTACATTGAACAGTTAGCTTATTAGTAGTTTTAATTTAGATTAATAAATCTAGCACATAACTGTTCATAACATCAATTTTACTCAACATTTTTGTTTTTGATGTCTCAGTTCAGGTACAGTATTTTACATACCTTCACCTCAAACTGCTGCCAATATATTTACTCTAACAAGCCGTATTTTAACTCATAGTGGAGCTTCACATTACTGTTTGTTATTAGAGCCACATATTGGAACATATGACACAAACTGGTTTTAAAATTCCTCAAGGGAAAATAAACATACATTGATCTGTTCATTCATCTTTGAAGGTTCAGTTTTCATAGTCTACAATTTTTTGGAGTAAGCTGTGTCACGTGTTCATTTCTAGGTCAAATTCAAATTTAAATTTTATTTGTCACACACACAGTCATATACAGTATAATATGCAGTGAAATGCTTAAATGACTGCCCGTGACTTTAAAATAAAAGACTATTAATAGGAAATAAATATGAAAAAGAAAATAGAAGGTAAGTTTAACTAAGAAATAATAAAAATAAACGCACAGTATAAAATATACAATATAAGAAAAATATATAAAAATGTAGAAAAATAAGAAAAAACAGCTGTACAATACAGAAATATAGAATTCATGGAATCTTTTGTGTGGGAATGAGCTACTATAGTGAATGTAAACAGAAATTTCCAGGGGGTGTGCAAATATGCCTAAAAGTGACATATTTAAAGTGACTTGTGTTAGAGTAAGTAACTAATGTCCACGAATGTGCAGGTGTGCAAAGGCCACTAGTGTCGATGAATGTCCGGAATGTCCAGAGTGAGTGCAAGAACCATATGTGTGGATGTGCAAGATGGATCAGTACTGTGTGGTGTACTGATTAAGAGACCGTATCGCCTGTGGGAAAAAGCTCCTCCTCAGTCTCACTGAGTTGGTCTTCAGGGAGCGGAATCGCTTTTCTGATATCAACAGAGAGGAACTGTTGGGTGGCTGAGGTGCAATCCACATGAGATTTTTAGTACTTTTATACTTTTTCCTTTAACATTTACTGGAATATTTACCTAGGTAAAATAGATATCCCTGTTGTTAACAAACAATTAAGCTAAGTAAGAAAATTTTATTTTTGTACTATTGACCAACAGTTGGATATTACAATAACAGGATGATATTTTGAGAAGGAACTAATCACTGGTTTTAAGTAAAATGCATGCTATATTTATCTCCTAATAAATGTTTGATTTAGAAGCACACCCATTAAAGAGAGCTTTATTTAACATTCTGTCAGTTCTTTCACTCAGTGGGGGTCAGAGGTCAGTCTCTCTGCTACAGTAGAAGAATGATCAATGATTGTTAGCCAAATTGGTGCTAAGCCAAGGCTCATTGTGTTGGAAGCCTGACAGCTGAACCAGCCAACATCTAGCGCGCGCGCACACACACACACACACACACACAGACAGACAGACAGACGTACACACACTTGCTCTTATACACTTCTACAAAGACATCATAAAGGTTGAGATGGTGTTTCCCAGTCTTCCTTTACTGATTTACTGAAATGTACATAAACACATTATTTGGTAATGTCACTTTTTTACCATACACAGACAGCATATGTTACATTTAAAGGATATGTGGTTAAGTCTTGATGTGGTCAACATTATTCATGACACAGGTGTGAATGACATTTAATACATACAAAGAAACCAGTTATACAAAACATAATTTATTGAAATACCTAAATAAAATATTAACAGTGCAGTATATAAATTGTGCTACAGCACAAAAACATAATACATGACTAGTAATTCATCAACATCCAAGACATACACTAATAATTCAGATACTGTCCGCATAATCTTTATTTGACATATATTGTCCTCATAATCTTTATTTGACATATAGTTCAAATACATGTTTGATACACACAAGATACAGTCAAACAGGTTACACCACAAAAAGCCCAGTGCTGAACAAAAATCTTCCCAATTACAGAGCATAGAAAGTGTGCCCTTGAGTCCTTATATTGGATTATAAATTAATTTATGAGTCCAGAAAAGCTCCGAGTAGGTATGCTTTAATGGTAATCAGTGAAAAGTTTGCCGTGTATTTGCATTCAGATGTGGATAGACAGTCAGGGTAGAATTTTTGAGAGAATCATATAAATGTTTATAATCTTTACATTTACCACTAGCTGTAGGGATATCACTGGTTCCTGACACAATAAAAGAGAACAATCCAAGACACTCAGGTAAAATAAAAAAATATATAAAATGCATTTATTATTAGGACAATATCATTAAAACTACAACGACCTGATACAATGGCTGAAAAGTGTAGGTGCTTGTATTTTTAATAATTTTGCCATGATACTGAACATGTTTTACATTACATATTTTTTCTTCACCTGAAGGCCTTGGAGTTTTCTCTTTTATTGTGTCAGAAACTGCTTTTGACTGTTGGGTGCCTGCTAGGAAAAGAAAAGAGAATGTAACTCATATTTTAAATTCATACATGAGTTCAATTGACGGCTTTTTAACCCAACACTGTAAATAATTTTAGCAAGTTCTACAATAAAGCTGTATTCAAAACAGAATGGCACTTTAAATGTGCTTTAGAGTTTAAAACTCGATCAAGAAATTATTTTCGGGACTGGTACTTTATAATGTGTTAAATAACCTATTGTATACAGACTATAACTCTGCTGTGGCTATAGGTAATTTGTAAAACATACATTCGTCTCATTAAATCCAATATTAAACTAGCCATCAATAGCAATTGCCAGAAACAGTAAAATAACCTTATCTGGCAGTTTTTTCAGTTGTGATTTGTAAAAAAAAAAAAAAAAGACAAAGGTTAAGTTATTTTAGGGAAGTAACACAAATTAACTAGAGGTAGAGCTATAGGCCACATAGTAGTCCTGTAGTCCTGTAGTGTCCATGTCAGTGACCTATTAATTGTGTCACATTTGACGTCTTATTTTATTCGCAGTGTACTTAAAGACACTCTTCACATTTTGCTATTTTTACACTATTATCTTATCTATCCTTATTCTTCTAGTGTTTTTTGTCTCATACGAACTTGCACAAAAGCTTAAGGTGTTAATTATACACTGGGAATTTTGTTGTGTGCAAAAAAAGATCAACATTAACTCCTTACTTGTATTGTATACTTTATGGTTCAGACTGTAAATAAAATAACATATTCCCACAGATACACAGAAATAAAGCACTAGATTGCACAGGGCTTCAACCTGTGTTTGTCAACTTGGTAAATGATCATTCACTTCAATGTCTATTGTTGTGCTGCAGGTCAGTCTGGGTACAGTATAAAGCCAGAAAAAGTGCTGTATTTGTTGTTGTTTCCACCATGTGCTTTCCCACCATCCAGTTTCACATATATCTCATCCCCTGAGTCCAGATGCAGCACTACACTGTTGCTTGCGTAGTCATAGTTTTGATCTGCATCCTGGGCGATGGCACTCGCTCGGACCTGTGCTCCAACAAAATGTCAAGAGAGATTAGACATATGTATGTATGTATGTAGGCCTATGTATGTAAACGTGCATACATGTATAAGTATATGGTTTATTAATAAAATTAGTAAACCCAAGACCATAGAGAATTGATATGTAAGCCTAGTTGTTAAATTACATTTTGTGACCAGTTGCATGTCAGCAACATACATTTTTACATTAGGTTTAGTTGTATTTTCATTGAAGATACATGTATAGGCTTGGTTTTAAGTTTAATTTTAAATGTTTAGACTCTTGTAATGATAATAATGAATTTGTTAGCTTTTACAGCTTACACAATGAAGTCATTCATTCCTTCATTTTCTAAACCACTGGTACCTCATGGCAAAAGGCTGGGGACACCTCGTATAAGGTGCCAACACAATTCAGGACAGAGAAATTTTTTTATTTCAAAAAAAGTTTACAGGAATAAATGACATTATTTTAGAGATGTATTATAAACATCTACAAAAATCAATGACGTTCAGTAGCCTATATATACTTCTAAGTATGATCGCTGTGTGATTTATGCTGGAGTTTAGTTGTAAGTTTCTTACAATTTAACGCTTCTGATCACTTCTAATAAAAACAGCTTCACCTCCGAACTGGCACGGCTGTGATGCGCGCTTGTGTTTGTTTCATGCATATCTAAAGTATCTGAATATCACTTCCCCAAAATTACTTACCTGAATGAAAATGTATATGCTATTAAAATTAGAGTTTAACAGAAAGTCATTTACCTGTCCGTTTTTACAAAGGTCTGCCCACATGCTGGTCCCGTCTCCTCCGCGCATCAGGACATGATAAGTGAAAAAGTAAATTCCAGACACCTGGCATGTGAACTTGCCAGTAGACGGGTCGTAGTGATTGCCCAGATTAGTTACCACATCATCAAAACGGAGCACCTCATAACCCTCATGTGGGTTTTTAAGACCGACGTAAAACGCGATCTTGACACTCCCAAACGCCGAGCCAATTTCCCCCGTTTCAGTCCGAGCTGTTCCCTGTGCACTCCCGGTCAAGCCGATTTTCCCCGAATCTCCACGCTCACCAGGTGGCCCTCTCGGTCCGGGGGGACCAGGTTCACCTGGAGGACCTCTTGGTCCAGGCTTCCCGGGGCGGCCGGGTTCCCCCTTGTTCCCACGGGAGAAAGACGGGGGAGGCGGCGGAGGGATGGCGCCAAGGTCCTGCATGACTTCCAGCGCCGTTGCGCTCGCTTTCGGGCTGTACGGGTCACAGATCATGCGACAGGTGCCCATCATCTCGTAGTGCGCGGAAATAGTGAAGGTCTGAACCAGTAGAGGAATCGCAACAAGCAGCACCAGGACCATGACGACGAAAACCAGCACTGCACCGACCAGCCGCTTCCTCCGCAGCGCCAGGGACCCTCGCGTTAAAACGCTGTCGTGGGTTTTGGGGGCAATGGTGGACCGCTGCAGCTGCGCAGACAACGTGCACTAAAGGGGAAAAGGAACAGGTGGATGTGGTAGCTATCACTCTTGCTCGGATTGTAAAAAGTGCATGGATGTGTCGTAACCTTTTAGCTCAGATAACCGGAGGCGGATTTTGCGTGGTGCCACTCTCGCTTATACTTCACGGAGTTGACAGACAAACTCTCCGCACTGGCACGGCTGTGATGCGCGCTGCGAGCTCCAGACCGAGCAGAGGAGAGACCAAAGACGCGCTGACGTAACCAACGCAGAGCAAATTGCCCGCTGCCTTTTGGATTAGTGGAGCGGTGATCATATTTACCAGCCTAACGCATGAATAACAGTTGTCACCTGTTCCGGAGATTACACAGATCAAGGAGAATTAAGGACGCGCACGGGTGCTTATTAATACGCAGACAGTAATCCTAAATCTGCACCTTTATCTCCACTTTGTCTAAAAATTTGGCACCCTAAGGCTGATAAGTCTCGTCAGCTCAGAGCTCGATACCCCGAGGATCTGCGTTAAAATCTGCAGATTCATGTTCATGCTGAGCACAAGCTGGAACTGTTCGTTCAAAACCTCCACGTGGCATGAGTGACGACGAAGACCAAAACTCAAACTGTGCAAAGAAAGTACAGGACCCAGCGTGGCTTAGAGCAGCCTCGACATTAGAGTGTCGAAAAAGAATTTAGTCCTGGGTGATACAGACTGAATAAATTGGAGGACATGCCCTTGGTGGTGGGAGTTATAGCCTGGGGATAGGTGCTGTGGGATGCTGCAGGCTCCTCCTGTTTAGTCTTAGAAGCAGATGGACAGACAGACAGACATACTGACTGACAGAAGGCCGATAGATAGATAGATAGATAGATAGATAGATAGATAGATAGATAGATGGATGGATGGATGGATAGATAGATATTTGTCCATCACATTTATAGAGAGGTTCTCATGCAGTAAATGTTCTCCACTTCTCTCATAAAATGTTAAGCATTATCATTATTATTCACCTCCTCTGTGCCCTGTCTGATCCTGGATTTAGGTTTCTCTCTGCACTTTTAATAAACCTATAATAGTGAGAACTATGGTTACTACTGTGAGACATGGTGCAAATTTTTGTCACTGCCTGGCACCAAACATAAAGACATTAATAAAGTCCACGTCATAACAACATGTTCACTCTTTTGCAAAACATGCAATTACATGATTATTATCCCAAATAAACATTTTAACACATTTATAGTGTTACAAGATGAGAAAAGAAAATTAACCTAATTATTATTATATAACTTTGATATATACTGAACATATACAGTGGGGCAACAAAAGTGTTTAGTTAGCCACCAATTGTGCAAGTTCTCCCACTTAAAAAAATGGGAGAGGCCTGTGATTTTCATCATAGGTATACCTGAACTATAGAGACTAAATAAGACCCCCCCCCCCCCCTGCATATACCCTTCGTTAGCATTGACAGAGGTCACATATTTTCTGTAAGTCTTCACAAGGTTTTCACACTTTATTTTTGGTATTTTGGCCAATTCCTTCATGCTGATCTTCTCTAGAGCAGTGATGTTATGGGGCTGTTGCTGGGCAACATGGACATTCAACTCCCTCCAAAGATTTTTGTATAGGGTTAAGATCTGGAGACTGGCTAGGTCACTCCAGAACTTTGAAATGCTTCTTACAAAGCCACTCCTTCATTGCCCGGGCGGTGTTTGGAATCAGTGTCATGCTGAAAGACCCAGCCACATTTCATCTTCAATGCCCTTGCTGATGGAAGGAGGTTTTCATGGCCCCATTCATTCTTTCCTTTACACGGATTAGTCATCCTGGTCCCAGAAAAACAGCCCCAAAGCATGATGTTTCCACCCCCATGCTTCATAGTAGGTAAGGTGTTTTTTGGATGCAACTCAGCATTCTTTCTCCTCCAAACATGACAAGTTAAGTTTGTTTCATCTGACCATATGACATCTTCCCAAACCAAGCTGCTTACCTATTGCAGATTCAGGCTTCCCAGCCTGGTGCAGGTCTACAATAATTTTTTTCTGGTGTTCTTTGACAGCTCTTTGGCCATAGTGGAGTTTGGAGTGTGACTGTATAAGGGTGGGGATAGGTGTCCTTTATACTGATAACAAGTTAAAAAAGATGCCATTAATACAGGTAATGAGTGAAGGACAGAGTAGCCTCTTAAAGAAGAAGTTACAGGTCTTTGAAAGCCAGAAATCATGCTTGTTTGTAGTTGACTAAATACTTATTTTACCGAGGGCTTTACCAATTAATTCATAAAAAATCCTACAATGTAATATTTTTTTTTTTTAATTTTTTTCTTATTTTTTCTCTCATAGTTGAGGTATACCTATAATAAAATTCACAGGCCTCTCTCAAGAACAGAGAGAACAAGCAAACTCTATGCACACATACCTGAGGCCTGAGACATGGCTCATTCCCTCTGTGTTAACCACTACACCACTGTGCTTTCACAGAAAATTTAATAAAAGCCCACAGGTTGTGTGTGAAGGTAAAGTATTCCATTAGTGAAAACCACTAACATAATTTTCGGCCAACTAGCCATCAAAAATAATAGAATCGCTTTAGCAGTTAAAGTGTCACCTGGTCTTAATAGAAAGTTTAGTTACATAATATCCCAGACTCTAGACTCACAAATGGTTCTTTGACTGATCACTGATTTTGGACATATTAAAAGTCAGATCTCTTCACTTTGGTTTTGAAGTTGGACCTGTCAGACAGTCTTCTCCCTTTTTTGATCTAACACCTTTTTCTATTCAAGCTGTTCATTTTCTTTTCACTTTTATTAATTAGTTTGTTACTAATGTTTTTGTATGTTCCTTTCTCTTAAATGTATACTTATCTTAATATCCTTAGAATTTTTAGAAAGTTCTGTACACAGTATGGTCAGTGATAGCTGTTTTTAAATGTGCAAGATAAATACAATTTATTTGATTATTGCCCTTTTTTTAATCGTTGATGTTTAGACAGCTTCCCTGCAGTGGTGCTAAAATTCTTAATATTTGTGGTCTCCAACAGAAACAGTACAAGGTCGACCAACAGGATTGATTTGTTTTGTATAGAATATACAGTACACTTAATGATGACATCATTCAAACCAGCAGCACACACATCATCATAATAAAAGCTAAATTAAAAAGATCTTTGTGAATCGTGGTGCCCTTTAGTAACTACTACTGCTACAAATATGAGTGAACATAAAGAACACTGCCTGACAAAAGAAAATGTTGCTTTTGTCATAGACAGTGTTCTCCTTTTGGCATGGAAAGACAAATTTCATTGTCTTTGACACAAAATGTTAAGGATCTTACAGATATGAGCAGTCACAGCAGTCTTTTCTTTAATTCACATTCAGATTGATTTATATTCACATATTTGCAGATTTTGCAGATGCCTCTTTTGCTGTTAGGAGGACATCAGACAGACAAGGGCATACATGTGTTCTCTCTCCGTCTGTCACCCTTTTCAAATGCATGCATACAAACATACGCAAGCATATTGCATTATACTGAGATAATTTTGTGTGCGTGTGTTTGTGGGTGCGCCTGTAAATGTCAGTTTGCTTCTGGCAGTACCTGGTCCTGGTCCTATGCCACTTCTGCATACATTTACACTCTTGGAGGTCGAGCAAGGTAAACAGCTATCATATAAGGAATGAATTAAAGATTCCAGGCAAATTATAATGAAACAAACTGGTTGAAAAGGCTGGGCTATTTAAAAGTTCAGGCTCTAGCCTTACATTTTGGTAGCAGTGATTATTGCTCTTTTAAAATGGAAGCAGTTCACATTTCTCAGGGACTCCAAAAGTGCTATACAATTTTCTGCATGCTGTTTTGCCACTGTCTGAATATAAATAAAAAAATACAATAAATACTTCTGCAATGTTTAACAATGTCCTATAATGTCCTTAAAGTAGAATAGAATAGAAATAAAAAAATTTCCCCTACTTAAAATATTGTGTCTGTGCATTAGTGTATGGTAACTGTTTAATAGTGTAGAAGCTGAAGAATCAAAGTGTTTTAGTCCAGGTCAGCATGTAGCCTTAAAATAATACTGCTCCCAAAACTATCTACTTCACCACCAGTTCCAATCCCTCTACAGTTTATATGTACAGTATGTATTTATTTTCATAAGTCTGTGCAAACTACAGTGTAGTTGGGTTGAGGCAGCCTGATGCTTGTTTGCTCTTCAAAATATATCAGATGACTTGGCCTTTATTACAATGTGCAGAAATTTGGAAATGTTGGAGTGCTTAGCATATAAAAACACTTATTAGCTTTAATACTAAGCAAGCACTTAATATCTGGGATCCTTCAGCTTCTACAATAATAATCAGTTACCATACCCTAATACACAGACACATTATTAAAAAAAAAAAAAAAAAAAAGACGGGAAATTATTCGATTTCTATTATACCATTTCTCCGTTTCTAATTTAGGAAATTCATTATAAAAGAAAAAAGAAAAAGTCTTAAGTCTAAAACTGAAGTGCTGGTATTTGGACCCAGTAGAGCCTGTGTTGACCCTTTCATAGACACGTAGTCTCTTAAATCATATGTGAAACCAACTGCTAGAAACAAATTAACATTGCTATTAAAGTTAGCTTTTTTCAGCTTAGGCTATTGTCCAGACTCAAGCTATTTTTAGCAAAATGTAAGCAGGAATGCATAACTCCTGTACTGGCATCTCACACTACTGTAGTTCTCTGTGCAGGTCAAGTTTAAGTTCAAGATCTTGTTAATAGCCTACAAAGCCTTAAATAATCTGGCACCATCATATATTGCTGAACTTTTGAAGCCATACAGTCCAGCACGGTCTCTTAGGTCTGGTAGTTAACTTTTTCTTTCAGTTCTGAATTCTAGGTTGGAGATTTGGGATGATTGTGTCTTTTCAGTTGCAGCCCCTAAACTCAGGAATGAGCTGCAGGCACGCCCAAACTCTTCCTATTTTAAAATCTAACCTTAAAGAGTTTTTGGAAATACACCGTGGACATATTCTTTTTCCAGGGTTTTTCTTTTATTCTTTATTTATTTGTTGTTTTTCTGATTCATTCACTTATTTTATGCAATAACGGTAGACTTCTTATTGTTGTTTATTGTATTACTTAGATTTTTTTGCATTTATAATTTTCTTATTTTTGATTGTTTTTATACTCTGTGTCTATGTCTGCAGCTATTTTTGGATTGTACAGCACTTTGGTCAACTGCTTAACGTCCTTGAAAAATTAACAAAAGTCCCACCCTAACCATAACCTTTTAAATTTTTCATTCCCACAATACAAACTAAATTGTGCAAAACCATCAACCATGCAAAAACCATCTGCAAAATATGCTAATTAATAGGACAGCTTACAGAGAACACCGAAAAGATACAGTACATGCATCTCTTCAGCTGTGTAAGGTCACGTGGGCCCAGATCCTATTTCAGGGAACTCAGGCACAAGCATGCAGACTTACATATAAATTTCAGAAGTTTGATAGATGCCCATGTTCAAAGCAACTTAGAGTCTGTATTAATGCATACACCATGATACTGGTTCACTAAGTTACTGGATAAGAGTACCATACCTGTTGGGAAGCTTTCACATAGCTAATCATACATCAATTGGCCATCAATTGGCCAAATGGCAATCATTTTTCATGTCTTTGCACAGAGTGAATAACCTGGAGCAGCCTAATTTGAATGCTAATTTTACTGAGTTAATGCTTAACTGGCATCCAGATTTTACTTTTGGCTTATGTGCCTATTTGCCTGACCTAAGTACCACTGAAATCATTATACCATATCCACTTAAGCAGCTACCTCTGACCTTCTAAACAAAACATTTAAAACTACTCCTGACCAGTCATTGGTCTAGTAAATTCTCATGAAAAACACAGTACTCGAAAACCAGCCACCAGTTCTCACTCTAGAACGTAGAAGTTAGCTCAACTTTTTCAGCTCAAAATGAAGATGAACAGTATAGCTGCTTCACTGCTTATTATGGGATTCTATGGACTGACTTATTGTGTTGTGAGGGAACACTTCTATGTGAACAAATTACTGACTTGGGTAAATGCTCAACAGTTCTGCAGAACGCTATCTTGTGATCTGTCGACTGTAGTGAGCCGTGAGGAGATAAACTCTCTTCCATTTTTTCCAGCTTTGTCTTGTCCCAACAACACAAACTACTATTCAGTATGCCAGTATTGGAAGTGGATTGGAATATATACAGACAGTAATAATCAAACAGAGTGGTCAGGAGGTGACCATGAATCATTTTGCTCATCTTCTGTTCAGACAGCAACATATTCTCCAGAAATGTGCGGTATAGTATGGAATCTATGGGGTCTTTGTCTTCCTGTTCCATGCTCATGGAATCTCAGCTTTTACTGCATGATGAGATTTGATGTGATTCTAGTGAATCTAAGCATGACCTGGAGAGAGGCTGTTGGCTACTGCAGGAATAACTACATCGACTTGGTTGGTCTGACATCCCAGGTGTGGATGAACGAAGCTGTAAAAGTTGGTCAGGCAGCAAATTCAGCATATGTGTGGACTGGACTGCGATTTCTCAATGGACAATGGTTTTGGAGTACTCAAAGTGGCCTGAGTTACCAGGCCTGGTCTAGTCAGAATCAACCCCAATGCCCTGCACCAAACCTGCGATGTGGAGCGTTAGCACAAAATGAAGGGGTTTGGGAAATGAGAGACTGTGAGGAGAAACTGAACTTTCTCTGCTACCGTAAGTCACCCGTCAAACCGTACTAACTATGATATCATTTTTATCAATGGAAATGATGCTCTTCTCCTGCTTTCTGCTCTTCCTCATCCCCTCATCATCCTCCTCCTCATCATCACTACCTTCAAAAATGCATTTACAGACATATTATGAATTCCACTTACCAGACACTATTATTTTTGTTGTGTCTATAATCTATCTATCTTTTTATTTGTTTGTTAAACAATCTGTCATATGTATAAAAAATGTTGGAGAATATTTATTCTACGATTTATGTATGATATTTACTTTTAGTATTTCTGTACAATTTACTTCTGGGTTTTACTAAAGCTTTCACTCTCAAAATAATAAAGCTGTAACATTATTTCTGGTAAACTAAAATATTTAAGCAGTTTGCACATGTCATATAAATTTAAATTTCTGAAATCTGTTACTGTATCTGTAAAACTGAATGTAAAAATTAAACACATTTCATTAATACATTATTAACCAACCAAATAGGTAAATTATTTGTTAAATGTCTCTACCATTCTGCATCTACTTACTGTATAGTACATATTTATTTACTGAACATAATTAGATTAATAAAAAGGCAGGTTTCTAAAACTCACCCAAATATTTTGCATATTTTTCCAAATCCATACAGCTATTTATTCCTTCTTTCTTTATTGTTAACTTCACTAACATTGTCCAGCAATGAAACAGAAGTTGAAGTTGGCTGTAAATGTTAATAAAAATTTAATTTAAAGATTTTGGTTTATCTTTTTAGTAAATATTAATGTTAGAATTTTTATAGACAAAAGTATAAAATTGTATATTATAAATAAAATAACTGCTTTTAAAATTCAAAGTAAAGAATAAAAATGTAACCAAACAGAATTAATTAGTATAACTGAATCATGTAAATTGCTGTTCAGTAGCTGGGGAAATAACCTGTCGCTGAGATCTGTAATGTACAGTAACACATTTTCGCATGGTTTAATTTTACTGCACATATCTTCTTTCAAGATTTTCTTTCTTCTGTTTTACACCATATATTTTTTGTAGCTATGCACTGCTGCGAGGAAAACATGACTTCACGTCAATTTTGTTCCATACAAAATGAATGTAGCAATGCAATGCAACAAATAAAAAACAATTACAGTAGTGGCTGCAAAAAAAAGCATCTTAATTTTAATCGTAAACGATCAAATCATGGATGAAACATTCACCTGCATTCTTCAGCCTGCATCTACACACAGTCAGACCATGGTTCCCAGTACGGCATGGCCCACAATCATGGTTCTTGTTTCATCATGGTCACATCTCATAACTCTGTTTGGCTGTCTTTCTTTATTACCAAAACACATTCTAAGTTTTCATATTATTTCAATTACAATCAGTTGTCAGTGTTTGTGTTTCAATTAACATTAGCAGGTTCCTCCATATTTATGACAATAATTACCACATTCAGCATTATGCATTATACATTTGGAGATATATCTGTGTATCGTTTGGGAAAGCAACTAATCATTTTGTTTAATGTAACACATAAAAAAATTTTCTCTAAAAGGCCAGCACACCTGAAATTGTATACTAATTTAGTGATTATGCAATTAAATCATTTAAGTAATGTCTGAATGTATCAGCATTTGTACAAAACCAATGGTAACTGACATTATAGTATTACTATTTGTAATAAAATTTAGATTATCCTTACAACTGAGGCACTTTTATTGCAACACATGTAAATAATATTTCACTAAGCAATACTCTACAAGACAGAACTCATGGGTCAGCATGAAGATAAGCTTGAATAATTAAAGAGAAAAAAAAAATACTCCTTATTTATTTATTTATTTATTTATACCTATACCAAGAGCCATGTCAACTCATTACAGTCGATGAGCATCTCATGCTATACAATGTAATTAACACAATACTAAACTGTGTTCGTTTTACTTTGGATAAGCCTCTGGACGGCAGGAATGAATTAAAAAATTTTAAGAATATACCAGTTTTCATTGCTAATGCTAGGTTAAACTAGCGTTTAATTCAGTAATTAACATAAACAGGCCTGTACACTTCCAATTTTATTTGAAAGAGATTTTAACTTTTTATCTATACTTTAAGCATAGCTTCTCAGAAACATTTGCACACCTACTCACATCCTGTCTTGTTGGTATTATTTGAATACAGTATTATTTGAATACACCTAGGGCCATATTTGTTTTATTTTCAGACGTCTGTATTTAAGGCAATTTTTTTTTGTCATCCTATGCCTTATTTACTGTGTATTGATTGTTTGTTTGTGTATTGATGATTCCTCACCTATAATTTACCTGCATAGATACAACCCCCACTGTATCTGTAAGAAAGCGCTGGGTTGACCCAGAGGTGCTGAAAGCAGTGTTACCATCTTATAGTTCCAGGGTTCAAGATGTAAGCCTATCAGTTCTATTTATTGTATGACACCCAGTTAGTGTCTATGGTGGCATGTTTCCTCCTTGTCTGTGTAGACTTCCACCACATTCCTACTGATGTTTATACCTTGATTTTAGATGAATTAAAAACTACGATTATTAGAGGTTTTCATCTGCTTTGCTATATATTGAAAGGCTCCCCAAAATGTACATTACCTATTTTTGCAAATGGTGATATTTTTGCCACCCTTTTAGTCAGTGGCGACAAAATAAAGAGCCACTCACTATAAGGCATGGTTGTTGATCCTCACCTCAAATTTAATGCTTTCAGTGCATGTTTCTTACAGATATTGCATTTTTTAATGACAAAAATTTTATTAAAATAGATATTTCTGTAACTATGCATCAAAATAAGATTTTTTTTAATGTTATGTAAGAATAAATAAACTAGCAATGCAATAAAAATAAACAAAAAACATGTAATACTGTATGTATGTAAGACAACACATGCATTCTCCCTCCTAAATGTTGGACTATGGATTTAACCTTGGATTGTCTTATATTTGGCTGCAATCATCATCCTGTTTCTTCCACAGTAAGCCAATGATTTCCAGTCTGCATGGTCCATAATCATGGCTCACACTTTGATACCCGTTTGATTTTCTTTCTCTCATACCACCACACAGTTTTCTTTTATTGACAAGTAGATTGCATTATACTGTAGGGTGCTCCAATTCTAACCCAAATTTCTTGAAACTGGCTCTCATGAAGGCCATCCCAAAGGGGCGAGACCAAAATTCCTCTCATTTAGAGTTATCAGCCTGAAAAATAACCAATTAACAGCACCTCAGATTAGAGGCGTTATGAAGTCTTTACAGAGCATAAGTAGCAGACACATCTTACCATTAACTGTTCAAAAAAGATTAATGTAATTTTTGGACGCCTTCAGCATTCCTTTACAATGTAGAAATAAATAAAAATCAGAAATGATCAGATGGAGTTAGAAAGTGACCCCAAACTTTTGAACGGTAGTGTATGTAGTTTACATTTATTTATTGTTTAGCTTAAGGTGCTTTTTACAAATTCAAAAATTATCCAAACTTTGGCTGCAAAATGTAACTTTTAGAAAAGAAAAAAATATATATATATTTGACACAATCTCCTTGTGTTTCAACACACTTTCCCATCTGTCCATCTGTCAAGTGAATCTTCTTGTAGGGCTGCTTGTAGGGTCACAAACAAGTAAAAGTCTAATGGAGCACGATCTGGAATATAGGGAGTATGCTTTAACACCTCAAAACGCTTGTAGAGTATAAACAGAGTGGGCAGAAGTGTGCGGAGGTTATTGTCATGCAATATCTCAACACCCTTGGATAGCAATCCTCTGTTTTTAATCTTAAGTATGGGCTTCAGCTTTTTAATAAGCGTCTCACTGTAACAAGCACTGTGGATCCTGATAATGTTCCAATACAGGCCCTTAACAATCCCAGAAAACGGTAGGCATCAATTTTCCAGCTAAAGGTTGACTTTGGAACCATTTTTTGGTGCCATTTTCGGTGATTGAGGATGTTTTCACCATTTTCGGTGATTGAGGATGTTTTCATTCCTTACTCTGCCATTTACTCCCAGGCTCATAGTGATGAATTCATGTCTTGTCACCATTAATGATTCTCTTTAAGAAACTTTTATTTTTTAGATTAACACCAAACACTTTATCCATACTGTGCATTAAGTCTTAATTGTTAATGCATAACAGCACCAGGGACATCCTTACATCCACTTTCAACCTTACACACACACACACACACACACACACACACTGAGCCATTAGTCTAATCTGCATGTGTTTGGACTGTGGAAGAAAACTGGAGTACTGTGCTGGAAACTCACTAAGCAAGGGAAGAATATGCAAACTCCACAGACAAACCCAAGGCCGGAATCAAACCATACAACTTATGGTTATGGTAATTAAATATATACAATGTAATTATTAGTGATAAAAAATTAACTGACAGAAATTGCCACTTGCTTCATCTGTATGTTGAGGTAAGTTTACATAATTTTCTATGATTAACTATTTTTATAATGCTATGATGTATCTACTGTATATTTAACTAAATTAACCTGTTTTCATTGCTAATGTCAAGTTATACTAGCATTCGTTCCAGTAGGTAACATAACAGGCCTGGACACTTCCAATTAAATCTGAATGAGATTTTGACATTTTATCTATACTTTTATTTAAGCATAACTTCTCAGGACCTTTTGCACAGCTACTGGGATCCTATTCTGTTGGGTTTTCCCACTATTATTTGAATACACCTGGCCCGTATTTTGTTTATTTTCAGACAGGATTTAAGGCACTTTGTTTTTCAGTCATCCTGTGCCTCATTTACTACGCATTGTGCATGCTCACCCTTAATTGACCCACACAGCTAAAACGCCTTCTGTCTCAGCAAAAAGGAGTAAACGACTTTTTCACGTCTACAATCCTGTCCATATATAATAACTTACACTATTTTTTGTTGTTTTACAAATTTTACATATTGATTTTTTAATTTGAAATTTCATGTTAGAAGTTTTAAATTCCATGTGACTCTAAAAATTAAAAGTGATACTAGTAATAGTCACAATAGAATGTATGTCTTTTAATTAATTTTTTCAGTACATACTGATACTACCAGTTCTACTGACAAAAATAGACAGATTCATAAAAATGCATTTAAAATATACAAACATGTATATGCTTTAAACTTAACAACAACCATCTGTGATCTAGATTTTTTTATGTTGTGTAAGTATCATTGTTTGACCTTCAATTGCCTGTCTTTAAAAACCCTATTGAAAAGACAACGAACAACAATAAAATAAAAATATCAAAATAATTGGATAATTGTGTAGTTTACATTATTTGAAAATGTATGTTTGTGTTATCTTTTAAGCCATCCTTTAGCTTAAGATGGCTCACACAATGATTAAGACCTATATAATTAAGAGTTAACTTACAAATAATGGTGACTAAATGGCCAAAATGCCAGTCTGACATCTTTCCGTGTGCTGGGGTTTCTCAACCACTTAGCCATGGATTACAGATAGGGCAGATAGGCTGTCAATGCCCTCTAGTGGTCAGTAGATCTACATCAGAAGTGGGTAGCTCTAGCCCGAGCAGTGACAGCACGTTGTATCATACTGCTTTTTCACATTGCTCTTGGGTAACTTTATACCACTCTTTTTGAAAAAAAGCAAACAGCTTAGCTTTGCTTTATGGCTTGTGACCATCCATGTTCCTCTAGAAGTTTATTGTAAATTAAGAGTAAATTGCAGTAGTCTCTTATTTTTTTTCCAGACCTGTAAATACATATTATACAAATGTAAGTGGAAAAGTTTTTTAGAACAGAAATATTAATTTAGATGTCATGCGATCACTTTTTCAAGTTTGTGGCTGACAAATAAGTAAAATGCCTGCTGCAGATACTTAGCTAAAGAGGAAAATCTTGTTAAATAAAAGATGAGAGAACTGAAACATGGTGGATAATAATAAACAATCATTTACACACTGTGTGGTAACACCATTCACTGCTTTATTTGGTCAGTACTAGTATTTTATAATCATGCATTTCCAACAAGCGTAAAGTAGTTAAACCATATGATCCCTATATATCTCTAGGGATATATAGGATTCTGTCACATGAAGCTACACCTGAAGCCCATGAGATTGAAATCAATATAGTTTTAAAAATACAGCAATGTGTCAATAAAACATTGTATTTTATAAGTATCACTAGTCATTTTGTCAGTAGTTGAGTTTATGGCTCAAGTTTATTGCTCTAAAAACAGAGACTAGCTTTATTTCAATCTGTAAAATTAGTCCTCAAGACCATTAGTTCAAGATAAATCTTAGCCGATATCAATGATCCATAAGCTGGGACTGTAGAACTTGAGAGATTTCGCTTCTCAAGTCTTCCGTAGGTAACTAAACACAATGAAAGGGCATTATTGGGTCTAGCATGAGAAAGAGTGACATTTATAAGTCCAGTTTAAGTCTTGTGGAGGTGTATTGTGTGCATAAGCGGTCACTAGTGGATTCGGTGAAGCTTGGTGATGAGGATAGACCGCTCCCTTTAAAAAGATAGAGAAAAAAAACACAAAAACAAGAACACTTTATACATTTTTTTTGTCTGTGGGAGAGCAACATCATTGACTGGGACATATCCAGTAACACAGGCATTTCACAATAAAAGTTTCATCACACCTCTCTAATAAAACTTATCTGTACAGTACAATACAATTACAAATACTAATTTAGAACTATTTATACCCTGGTCAAGTACCTGTACAGGTTTTTCTATTACATGTCTTGTCTGTGCAAGTTTCTCTAGCACACCATCCAAGAAGCATGCCTGCCATCCACTATTTTCAGAATAGGCCATGGAGTTTTTGCAATCCTGACCAGGATAAAATAAATTAAATAAATTCAGTTGCTGAAAATAAATAAATTAATCTTTATGAAACTGATGTTTGGGTGTTACACAGTGCTTCTTATAAGACTAAAACAGAGTTTGTTGGCCTGCAATGATCATATCCAAACACAGAAATATGAGTCAAACCTTCTTTGTGGTAGTATCTTAAATGGAATACTGTGTGGAATATATATAGTGTGGAATATAGTACTTTTGAGGGTTATGTTCTTTTTGGCATTATTGATACCTGACAAAAAAGATATAACCAAATGTAGCACAAGTACTTGATTTACAGTATGATTCACCTGCCAACGAAAACAATACATTTTGGGGATATAATTCAGAATTTCATAATTCACTATTCTGTACCACAAGGTCTGATGATAAAGTGCTACAGTAGTAAAGCATCACCAACATTTCATAATTACATTGCTTTCAGCAAAGAGCTAGACACGGTCACTTTGTGTGTTGGTATGTATTCCCTGTTGGTTTCTCCATTTGATCAAATAACTTATTATGAATATTACAATTGAATATTAAAATTGAGTTAAAAACACTGATCATAGTTTCCTGTTTACTTTCAAGCATGCTTTGTAGAGTTTAATTTAGCATTAAGATTATATTTGCATGGTGAAATGACAGGGGGAGAAGCCAAATACATAAAGTTGTAACTTACCTCTCATGAGACTGTACATGTTCAGGTAGTTGCTTCCTGAATCTAATATGGTGTACCAGCTACGCGATGTAGAGTAACCCTGAAGAGTATTTTACAGACATAATTATTTCTGCTGAATTAAGGATAATACAGAATTACTTCTGTTGCATATACACACCTGAATCTTACAGCTGTCAGTGCTTGTGCTGCTGAAGTTGAATATGATGTCATCGATGAGCCTCATTACAGGAGTGGTGCGAATGGCTATGATATCATCACCGATTACAGACACCAGCTACCACGAAAATATGGAATATGTTATTAGTCGAGTGAATTAAGTTTAAACACACTTGACTTGGCTACAACCTGATGAGTCTCTCTCTCTCTCTCTCTCTCACTCGCTCTATCTTGAATAAATACTTACAGAAAACAGACATTTTTGGCTTTTTGGGGGGCAGCTCTCTGTTGTCCACTCTTTTATCTGGTTGACCAGAAGGGAGGAGGCATCAAAGCATGGAATGTCTACACTCCTGTGAATATCAGGATCACATGACATTACATATTTATTTATTAATGAACAGATAATATAATGGCACATATGAGTTTACATAGCTCACAAGAACAAAGCTTCACGTACATACATAGTATAATTTATTTTAATATATTATCCCTGTTCTTGGAGTCCATGTACATATAATAATAATAATAATAATAATAATAATAATAATAAAACAATAATAATATAACAATATTAATAATAATAATAATAATAGTCAGAAGTCATAGTAGTAGTAGTTTCTATTTCTTCCTGTTGGTTGACGAGCAGATGGTTTCAGTAGCTTGTTGTGCAGCAGGTTAGCAGGTTATGAGCTCGTACCTACCACGTGACTGAGCATTGTGCGTGCAGTGGTCCTGCTGCCAGAACGGAGAGCAGCCCTCCAACACCAAGCACTAGCAGTGCCATAACGGACACACACCCTGCCCTGTGCTCAGGCCCTGCTACTGCTGAACCGGCGCTGTCTCCAGCCGTCTCGTCGCATAACAAGTGTTTACATGGACTCCTCATGTCCATCGCCCTTCGCATTCCATCCGCTCCCCTACAGTCTCCTCCTTCTTCTTCTCCTCCAGTACCGCTCATATGGAACGCCACACGGGTCAATTTCCCTGAGAAAAAATAAAATAAAACGCTTTAAGGCGTACCGGAGTACTGAGTTAAAATATAAGAATGTCCGGTCAAAACCGAATTTCCGAATTTCATATTTGCATTAGGATTCAGATCTCTATATATGCAGTCATTGTAAGTATATGAAAAATAACCAATTTAAATTTCCATAGCGTTTCAATAATATTTATTGTCAAAGTTCAGTAACAATGTTAGGATACTTTTAACCGTGTATAGTTTCTTGTGTTTGTGTGAAATTCAAACAACAATTTCTAACCAGTAAATCTTCATTTCCTGTGCAGTACATTAATGTGAAAGGACTCTGGTTGTTTGGAGCTCAGCCCTCACCTTGCATTGATTTGTAAATGTTTGCTCTAATGATGTTACTGTATATGTCATAGTAACTCACATTACTGCTTTTTATAGCACCAAGTTTTGTGAACATATAAGACGAACTAGTTTTAAACTTCCCACAGGAAGATAAACATACACTGATCTGTCCATTCAGCTTTGGACGTTCAGTTTTCATAATCTACTTTCTTTTTCTTGGAGTAAGACATGCTGTTTTGCAAGAGTGTTTCTGTTTCTTCTGCACACTGTCCATACAGTAAACTACGCTAAGTGGCTCTGTTGAGTGACACATAAAACCAAACCCACCTTGAGGGAGAAACAGTAGATTCCTCGTCAATTCATTATTCTCCTTTATCAAAATAGAATAGTCACTCGGTCCGGATCTGGACCATGGTCCGCCATGCTGTAAGGTATAAATAGAGTGTAGTAGTAGTAGTAATATAACTAATTACTTTTGTGAATATTCAACATTTGTAGGCTATTTATTGATTTTTTTTTATAGATTTCTCAGACTGGTTTGGACATTGATGTGTACCAAACCTTTTATTTCCAACTAGTTAACACACAACTTTTGTGGTTGTATACTGCACTAGTGTAGTACTATTTGTTCTATTGCAGTTTATTTAAAAATTATTAAAAACATTTTCTTTGCCACCAAAACAGCTATGACCCATCAAGGCATGGAAGGATTGCTGTATTATCTGGGGCCAAGACATTAGCGGATCATGTATATCCTGCAAGTTATAAAGTGAGGTATCCATGGATTGAAATTGTTTGGCCACCACACATAAGTGCATAAGTGCACATGAACACCTCTTTGTCATTTTTACTTCCCATTCTTAAACAATATTTTAGGGCATATCATAGCCAAAACCACAGCCTTGAAGGGGTGCATTTGGCAACATTATTTAGGTAGGACATGTTAAAGTAACATTTACATAAAGGCATAAAATGCCTTGGGCGCCCATGACCCTGTGACTGGTTCACTGGTTGTCCATCTTTGATTTGATATTTGGGGATAAAATAAAAATGTTATTCCTGTAGTATGACTACTTAACTGACTAATGTAACTATTGGGTCAAAGCGTTAGAATCTTTCATAAGAGGTAATAAAATGGTCACAAATGTAAACATTGACTCCACTCTCTACATAACAGCATGGTCAGAAATACATCAGATATTTTTTTTCTTTTATTAATCAAAATACTTAATTCACAAAACTTGATTTCCTAAGGTCCACAATAAAAGAAGTATGATTTGGTGACAATTTACATAAACTAATGTATCTGTTTTGCAACTTAACCCTTCATTTTGCCAGAAGTTTTGTTTTACTTGCTGAGCCTGATGTTATCTGATAAAGGCTGTTTAGCTTGTTTTATATCACACATGCACAGATGGGCAATGGGGTGGAACTTGGGTTATATAGTATGCACACACCCATTTTCTCTCACTCTCTCTCTCTCTCTCTCTCTCACTCTCACACACACACACACACAGAGTACAGAGGGCAGAGACACGCTGGGGAGCTGCTCAGGACACAAGTGAGTGAAAGAATGCATAACTTCTAATTCTACTCAATCTAGTAAATCAGATGAACTTTCTTCATGTTAATGAATACCATGTTGCAATTTCTGCATCCAGATCTGTCTTTAAACAATTGTACATGCTTGACAAGTGCATTGAATTCTATTCTCATGTTACATGAGAAATGACACTTTACCATATAGGATTTTATTTAATTATTCAAATTCTGTCTAAGAAAATGTTGTGAGGTTCTGGTCATTCTGTTGTGTTGACAAAAATATGTAAATTCATGAAAAAAGGATCAAAGTTAGACACAGTGTTAGGTCATTTGTGCCTTTAATACTTTTGTTTTACTGTGAACAGTGAACATAGTGTCATTAATTTCTAAATTAATAAAGTCACTGACACTAGGGGGCACTTACTGTATGTATCTTGAAGGCATAATGCTAAAATATAATTAAATGTAACATACTGTACATGCACCTTTACAGAAGATTCACCCTTAACCCCAGCAGCTAGTTTATTATATAAATTTTCTGAGAGTCAGTTCTCAAGAGCAATTGTACATTTTTGTACATGATCATAGATTTCTATTTTAATATCCATTTTATATGCAAGCTCATGCTTTTGCTACTAGTGAGCTACAGTATATGCTCAATGGTGAAGCCCGTTTATTTAGTACCAAATTTTTTTTTTAATCTAGAACCTTAGTTTTTCTGGGAGAAATCGTAAAACTTATATATATATATTCAAAGGTATATCCAACAAAATTCTTAACTATCCAGAGCTTAGAGGACTCCCATATGCCTAAGAGTGTCTAAGAATTTCAGTAGCTGATAGCATTTACTGTGGCATGGTATTATATTTTTATGGAACACGTCTTTCAGTAACAGAAAAATATTTTACCTACCAGTTTAAATGCAGGAAATTCTGCTTGTATTTCATACACAGGTACAGTAGTTATGTCGAATGAGATGGCAGCCCCTCTTATCTTGGATGAAGAGGACACAAATGATAATGTGCATATGACTAGTCCTTCCACTGTGGCCATTCTGGGATCTGGTGACTTCTCGCGGTCCTTGGCTATGCGTCTGGTAGCATGTGGGTTTGGTGTGGTGGTGGGGAGTCGTTGTATCAAGCGCATCTCTCCTGGTCTCTTTGTGGATGCAGTGGAGCTGAACAGTCAGGAGGCAGCAGTAGCAAAATCCAAGAGGCTGGTCTTCATGGCCTTGTTCCCTGAATACTATCCATCCCTGCTGGGCCTCAGAAGTGCACTGGCTGGAAAGATTCTCGTGGATGTGAGTAATGCTGTGGCGATGAACAGCAAGGGGCCATCTAATGCAGAGCAGCTTGCTGAGATGTTCCCAGACAGTGTGGTCGTTAAAGGCTTTAACACAATTTCTGCCTGGACTCTACAGACTGGTGCGCATGATGGCAGCCGACAGGTCAGAGATGTTTAAGACATGCGATCCCTAAAATTAGAGAAATATTACAATTTAAAATTTTAATGACATAACAATGGCAGTCAGTATTGAAATATTTAAGGATGTTATAATAGGAGGCGGTATCAAAAAGTTTTGGGACTAGTTTTGTAACACACCAACAGATGGCAGCACAAGGCTGCACACACAGTCACAGAGAGCACTGACCTTCATAAGTCAGTATCCCAAAAGACATCTTGCTGCATACATTGGGAGCTGTACAACTGGTGCTAATCTGACAATGTGCATTGCCAACAGCAAGTTAGGAAAAAGACAGAATGTGAAATTCGACCAAGTACATGCTTATCATCTTTTCAACATTAACTGCATTAAGATTAAGAATTTGTATGAGTTTGTCCACTGGGGTCAGACCTCCCATAGAAAATTCTACCACCAGGTCTTAAGGCATCTGAGCAAGAACATATGGAAAAAGCAACCAGTTCTGTTATGCACAAATCCAAAACTTTTTGTTACCTCTCGTACAACAGTAAAAAAACAAGTAGAAATGCTTTGATTCTGTAGTATCTACATAACAACTACCAATGTATTATTCTTTATTAATGTAACCAGTTTAGTTTCTTTGGATGGAACATTTAAAAATAAAAAATCTGTGATGGCTCTAATTAAAAAAGGTCACACAGTCAAATATTTCTTTTAACAATGTGATGGACAGTGCATATGTGAAAAGTATTCTCTTGCACAATTTAAATCTTGAAATAGGCCTGTGCCATATGAAAAAGAAATAAATAGATTGGCTAACCTGGTCATTCAGTACATTCTGGTAGTGAGCTAACATCATTGTATTGCTACATAAGGTTGCTAAGCCCCGGCCTGTCAAACTGAAGCAACCCCAGAACTTAACACCACTTTCATTCTCATATACATAAGTCACTATGCATGATGTGCGCATAGCTTTATGAGCTTCCCTTCTTACCGCCTCTGACATGCCTACTGGAATAGGGTCATTCTGGACTCATTGGACTGTATGAACTTTTTGCATTGCTCCAAAGTCCAACCTTTATGATCCCTTGCAAAGTAAAGCCTTTTTTTCTGATTATTTTCACTAACAAGTGGTTTTCTTGTGGCCACACAGCTGTTTGTCTTAATTGTGTGAGTTCTCATCAAATTTTGAATGAAGAAATTATTTGACTTTCACTATTAAACATAGCTGTGATTATAACTGATTATAACTGTTTGTCACGATGCAACTTCATCATCTCTAATCACAATAAAATTTTATGTTTTTGCTGCCTGCATTACTTCTTCAAAGTTGACACCTCAGCATTATTTGAGATATTTAGATGTTTGGCTACTTTAGACAACTCAAGAACAAACTCAGGTACAGGATAAGCTAGTTTAAATGAGTTAAGATGTTACTTAAGATCTGATGCAATTTATTGTAGTACATTGTGTTATTGTCCAAAAAGCCTTTGCATGCTATCAATAGTAAAACTATTCTTATGTCCTATAAATTCTCTGACTTTTGACCTAACTCTACTCTAGGTGCTGCTGTGCAGTGACAGTGCAGAAGCAAAACATGAGGTGGCCCAGCTCGCCCGGTGCATGGGCTTCTACCCAGTAGATGTTGGCAGTCTGTGTTTTGCACAGAATCTCGAAAAAAAGCCCTTATACCTCTTCCCCTCCTGGCGTGGCCCTGTATTAGCCACCTTCCTGCTTTTCTTATTCTTTTATTGCTATGGATTTATCCGTGACATTCTTTTGCCATACTTAGCTCATGGACAAAACTCCTTTTACCGCCTAGTCTTTGATCTAGTGAATGAAAGCTTGCCGTGCGTAGCGCTGGTCAGCCTGTCACTGGTGTACTTGCCAGGGCTGTTTGCGGCATGGCTGCAGCTGTGGAGAGGCACCAAGTACCAGCGTTTTCCCTGCTGGTTAGATACCTGGCTTTTATGGAGGAAACAGCTTGGCCTGCTGAGCTTTATGTGTGCTGCTCTGCATGGAGTGTATTGCCTCTGCTTTCAACTCCGTACCATCACACAACGCAGGCTAATCAACACTGCTTACTCACAGGTACTGATTTTTATATTTGGATCTTCTTAAAAAATAGCTTTAACTTTCTTAAATATGATCATGGTCATGTTCAATATATTGCCATTAACCAATATAGCCACCTAGGTTTTGGATTCTCTTTGTGCTACTTAGTGGCTCTGGCCCCATCGGGCATGATTCGTCATGATCTCTGGGGGTGTACTGTAGTGCCTGGCTCCATGACATTGGCAGCGGATCCTTTGGATTTTGTGTGTTGAAGAGTGAGGGCTCTATAAATTGGACTTGTTTGTCCGGAACATCCTATTGGTGATCAATCAGATTGCAGTCTGGGGAATTTGGAGGCCAGGCCAGCCCTGGGCACTTTGCCTGCTGGCCCCTGTGAACAGGCCCTGGCAGGCTGTGGTGCACAGGGTGTACAGGCACCTTTCTATAATGGCCATCATTCTGTCACCAGTTTACTGATATATAATTGATAATCATAGTCAATGCTATGGCTGGTCAATGTAGATTTTCCACTGGCCTGATGCATCTCTTTTCAGACAAGTACTTACTGTACATCTTAAAGAAAGTTTAAAAAAAAAACAGATAAAGCAATTACCTCACAATAATCTTTAGATCTAAAGGGCAACAATTTTTAATGTTTATACTGAATATACTGTGGCTTATTATTTTTGTTTACATTACCTGCCTTTCATTAATCACAAAGCCTCTAATAGACTGGGTCCTGGGAAAGTAAGGCCAGTTTTTGGTGTATAGTAGAGGTAGGTGCTGATATATAATAGACAAAAATGAGAATTGGACTAAAAACTAAAAACATCTATTAGTACTTTTATAGGTATATTTGTAGTTTTCTTGTACTTTCTCAGTATCACGATAAGAATTTTCTTTGCCGAATGAAATGACAATTACAGTTGTAATGATGTATGTGATTAAAAAGTTACCTCATAAATACAACTATAAAATATTAAAACAAAATGATGTTCATTCATTTATTGCTTTAAAAAAAAAATCTATTCATTAGCAAATTCCCATAAAATGGTAAGAATAAACCAAAATGAGCCATGCTGTTTGATGTTTTTGTGTGCATTTCTCAGGTGAACTCAGGTGTGGAGATGCCATGGGATGAACAGAAGGTATGGCGAACTGACCTCTATTTGTCCAGTGGAGTGTTAGGCCTAGGCATTCTCTCCCTGTTGGCCATCACATCTCTTCCCTCAGTGGGCAACATCCTCACATGGAGGGAGTTCACCTTTATTCAGGTAGGAAATACAAATCCTTGTAAGTAGCAAACACTGGTACTTCAAGACTTTAAAGACCTCTTATCTGTTCTTATTTTCTTTTACCAGTCTGGACTTGGTTATGCTGCTTTGACTCTCTCTCTCATGCACACGCTGGTGATCGGCTGGAACTTTGCCTTCTCCTCCAAGGCCTATGCATTCTACATGCCACCAAGTTACATGTTAGCTGTGGCTCTGCCATGTGCCGTCCTGGTGTGCCGCTGTATCCTGCTGCTGCCATGTTTCTCTGCCAGGTTGGCACGCATACGCAGAGGCTGGGAAAGCATGCGCAAATGTCCTGTGTCACACAACAACCGAGTGCGGATAAACAGGACAGATCCAGATGTTTAACTGGCACTTCCATGGATATCACCATGGACATTTTCAAACTGCAACCAGATAGTGGTATTACTTTTTTCCACCTGTTTATAACAGTTAATGGGGAAGAGAAGAACCTGCAATGGCCTTTTTTTCATGATTTTAGAGACCAAGCACACTTGCATTACAAACCTTTACAACCTATTATTGAGCTTTGAACCAGCATTTGTGCGATATGCCAGTACAACCACAAGCAATCATTTGTGTAAGGTACACTATTTCCATACCAGGTTATGACCGTATAATTAACAAACAAGCAGACAAAAACCCTCCAGACATTCATGCATTAATCTTGCCTAGTAAAGGCATTTAAAACTTCCTCAACAATTCAGGAATTTCACTGCCACAAGTATTGCTTTATGAAATTATATTTCCTTGGAAATTGACACGTTGTAAACTAATAGAGATTGCTGTTATTTGTTATATCTTTACATCCACATCAACAGTCAATGTCAGCCATTTTTCAATCCAATATCCTGTCACTAAAAGCTTACCTCTGCTGACCCACAGGAAACATTTTATCAGTAAAGTTATACCATAATCAGTGCTTGTTAATGACTTCCTACAATGTCCATGCTAAGCCTTATTACAGCAATTAAAAAGTATCTAGTGATAGTTAACGATGGTTATATGAGAGGAAATGTCTTGTATATAGCCCCTTAAACTAGCACAGTTCCAACCTGTAGTCATGCTTACATAGGCTGTAAGTACTCATTCTGCCACTAAATTATATTGATCTATTATCAAATTACACCATTTCATAAGGAAAATTCAATTAAAAACACAAGCTTGATATATGCATTTTTTAACTAGTATTGGAATTTGATGGTCACGGTTTTAAATAGTTGATGGTCTGGCATTTTCACTTATATTGAGGTACATAGTTATCTTAAACAACTTGCCTACATATACTAATCATGCTTTCACGTGTGAAGAAATGAAAAAGTCGATTTGAATCTGGCATAATTAAGGACCAAGATATTAAAGCCCAAGCATATATATATATATGCTTATATTGAATACTTGCTGGTGTGTGTTAATGGGGAGGCTTCAAACTTCAAATTGTGTATTTGGTTTTTTGAATATGTCAGGTTGAACAAAAGTTATCATTACTTTAATCATTACCAGAATATGGGAACAATATCACAAAAATGTAGAACTCTCAAAATAAGCACATTATGTTTTTATAATTTTTTAATCATAGACACAACCATAAAACACAAGATCATTTATATATTTGCTATTTTATTGCCTACTGTATGTGACCCAGTTTTATATTTTTTTTAATATATTGGTTAATATGAACTAAAATTCAGTTCATCATATTGCCTTACTTGTGCTGAAAAAAAAAGCAATATTACATTCTACACTACTCAAGCCAGAGCGATATATATTATTATAAATGAATAAAAAAATAACAAAACAAATTATGGATGACATGCTCTGAGCTTTAATGGCTACATGAGATTTGTCCCCTTTACATGATATACACTTCGGTATGGGAGATTTTTGGAGTGATTGTTCCTACTATGGTAAAACAGACGAAATATAATTTTAATGAGATTTATTAAATTAACACAATTTTAATCACATGCACTACTCACAGATAAGTAATTAAAATAAAACAGCTGGTACTACAAATTGACACATTTTGATGCATGTAATCTATTTATTTTTATACTGTTAAATAACGTTAATGCATTTGTCATATGTCCTTTATTAAATTTGTCCAACTTATGAAACCTCAAATTATTATCTGTCTTATTTATTTGTCTAAAATAAACACTGCTGTGTATCCATCTAAAATGAAGGCTGCTGTGTTTTTTTCCCCCAACTTATAAAACCTCTGCTATTCAGAATGTTGCATTGCTTCTTCTAAATAAAACACACCAGGATTCCCTCACAAATGTCATTTTCCTGTGTCTTACCACACGGTCTGGGGATTGTCCTTGAACTTTTCATAGTTACTCATCTTGAAGAGGGCCAGGTCTGTTTTATTGGCTAGAAGAAGAACAGAGACAGAGCAAGCACAATTACATTTTTAACCTTTTAATTACATTTACATTTGTCAGACGCACTTATCTAGAGCGACTTACCTTTTTTAATCTCATTTTTACCTATGAGCAGTTGAGGGTTAAGGGCCTTGTTTAATGGCCTAATATTAGCAACTTAGTGGTGATGAGGTTTAAACCTGGAACCTTCCGAACATAAGTACAAAACCTTAACCACTGAGCTACCTCCTGCCCTATGAGATCAAACTAGATATAAATCTATATTTTTTTACTTTTCACAAACATGGCCAAAAAACTGTAGAACTAATTGCAAATTTACAGTACTGATCATTAATGATATTCACATCATGACCACATTTTATGACATTGTGAAGTGGGGTTTGCATAAATTGAAATTGCATTCCATAAGTGCATGTGACACCTTTAATAACAACTCTTTGTCATGTTTCTTAGACCATTTTTGAACAATTCTTTTACTGTATGTCAGGGCACATTATCCTATTGAAAGAAACTCACTTCAATGGAGCGGTGTAGTTGGCCTGCAACATTGTTTAAGTAGGTAGAACATGTCAAAGTAACATTTACATAGGCACACATGACCCTGTCACTGGTTTACTGGTTGTCTATCTTTGGACAACTTCTGCTGGGGATTTCTAATAATAACATAAACATTTTGTTCCTTAAGTGTGACTTATTAACTGAAAAATGTAACTAATGAGTCAAAGCGTTAAAATATTTCATAAGAGTTTAAAAAACAAAAATTCTGTCACAAATGTTAACACCCACTCTCCCCATAACACTTTATTCAGCAATACATCATTCTATAAAAGTTATATTTACTTTTGGGCCATTTGCAAAAACAGATAAATGCCATTATTCCTACAAGCAAACTGTCCACTGTATGTAATTCTTTATACATGCCACATACTGAACCTTAAATCAGATGAGTTATTTTTACATAATCCAAACAACCACTCACTAATTTGTTTGATATTTCCAGAGGTGCATAAAACAAATTATGATTTGTGACAATTTATAAATGTTTCCAAACAAACCCTTCATTTAAGTTTTGACAGAAGTTTTGTTTTACTTGCTGAGCCTGCAAAAATCTGATAAAGGCCGTTTAGCTGATTAATGTCATGAATGCACAGATGGGCAATGTAGCGGAACTTGGGTAACAGTACACTCACGTCCATTTTCTCTCTCTCTCTCTCTCTCTCTCTCTCTCTCTCTCTCACACACACACACACACACACACACACACACACATATATACATGTGGTACAGAGGGCAGAGACACAGTGGGAGCTGGTCAACACCCAAGTGAGTAAAAGAATGCAGAACTTCTTTTATATTTCTATTCAATTTATGAAATGAGATTGATGTTTTTATATTTATGAATGACAGAAGATACAGATCTGTCTTTCTTTATTTTATGAATGCACTGATCTATATTCTCCAGTTTGTTTTTTTACCTTCAATAGGTTCATTTAACACTGAACTGTAAATAGTGTCACTTTTTAAATGATTAAAGTAACTTTCTATCAGGACCACTGATGTACCTTAAAAGGATTACTCTTAAAATTTAATTAAAGTTAACCTACATGCACCTTCCCACGTAAAAGGTACATAGGAAAGGTATAGAAGATACATACCTGATTGTAACACCCAAGCAAAAACAACAACCAAAAAGAGTTAGTCATTTATTTTTCTGACAGTATGTTCTCACTAGCAGATTTACATTTTTCTACCTGATCATGGAATTTTATTTCAATATCTATTTTGCATGCAAACTCAAGTTTTTGCTGATAGTAAGCGAATATATATGTTTTATGGTGAATATAGTTTTTTTAGAAGCTAATTTGTGTAAATCTAAATCTTTTTCCTTCTGGGGGAAACCTTAAAACTTTGAATATATTCAAATGTATAGCCACCAAAATTCTTAACTATCCTAAGCTTTGAGGACCCGATATATATAAGAATATACCTGATAAATTGAAAGCATTTACTGTGGTATGGTATTATACTTTTATGTGACATTTCTTTCAGTAACAGAAAAAGATTTTAGTTACCAGTCAAAATGCAGCAAAATGTTGTATGTATTTACTTCTATAGCATTTTCTCATACATAGGTAGAGTAGCTATGGCCTATGAGATGGATGCCCCCTTACCTATGGATGAAAAGGACACAATTGATGCTGCACATATGACTACTTCTTCCACTGTGGCCATTCTGGGATCTGGTGACCTCTCGCGGTCCTTGGCTATGCGTCTGGTAGCATGTGGGTTTGGTGTGGTGGTGGGGAGTCGTTGTGTCAAGCGCATCTCTCCTGGTCTCTTTGTGGATGCAGTGGAGCTGAGCAGTCAGGAGGCAGCAGTAGCAAAAGCCAACAGGCTGGTCTTTATGGCCTTGTTCCCTGAGCACTATCCATCCCTGCTGGGCCTCAGGAGTGCACTGGCTGGAAAGATTCTTGTGGATGTGAGTAATGCTGTAGCGATGAACAGCAAGAGGCAATCTAATGCAGAGCAGCTTGCTGAGATGTTCCCAGACAGTGTGGTCGTTAAAGGCTTTAACACAATTTCTGCCTGGGCTCTACAGACTGGTGCGCATGATGGCAGCCGACAGGTCAGTGTTGTTTAAGACATGCGATCCTTAAAATGAGACACTCAATAATATTTTAGTAGTTTTAGGTTAAGATAATCACATGCTAATGGCAAATAGTATTGAAATACTTTGAGATGTTATAAAACAACAATATGATATGTTGTGACTCTGAAGTGTCTATATAAGAAGTATTGATGTCATATCAAAAAATAGCGTAACTGGTTCTGTTTCTGTGGATGGAACACTTAAGAATAAAATATCTTTAATAAAAAAAATACTGATAATAAATCACTTGATCAAATATTTCATTCAGTACCATTCTTCTTTAATTACGGAGTGCAATGTAATGGCCAACTCAAGTGTAAATGATTCCTCATGCCTGTGCCATCAGGAAAGAAAAATGCATAGATGGAATAACCAGGTCATTTAGTACATTGGCTGACTTCATTTTATTGCTACATAAAGTTGCTGAGTGTAGACCTGCCCAACAGAAGCAACCCCAAATCATAACACTGCATTCCGAGGCCTTTTACTATGGGCACTATGCATGCTGAGTGCATCTCTTCATGCACTTTCCTTTTTACTTTGACATGCCTACCTCTTGTATCTCCTGTCTATAAGTTTTATGAATTATACCATAATAAAAGTTATGTGTTCTAAGATTATAAGGTGAATGGAGGATTTTTTTTTTTTTTTACAATGAAAGAGATGTCTAGGCAGCCTTTTTTTTTTTTTTAGATTTTGACTACTTAAGACAACTTAAACTCAGGTAAAAAATAAGCTATTTAAAATGAGTTAAGATGTAGCCTAACTAAAGATTTGTTAGATACAGCTATAACATGTGATTTAACCTACAGATAAAATTTTGTAAATGTTATTAAAACAGGTTATTTCTTTTTAAAGCAGCAGATTATTGGTATTGTGCCTATAATAAATCACATCATAATGTAATATACTTATTTGTCAAAAAGGCTTTGAATGCCAGACTAATAAAACTATAATATGTCTATTCTCATGCCCTTTAAATTCTCTGACCTAACTCTACTACAGGTGCTGCTGTGCAGTGACAGTGCAGGAGCAAAACATGAGGTGGCCCAGCTCGCCCGGCGCATGGGCTTCTACCCAGTAGATGTTGGCAGTCTGTGTTTTGCACAGGATCTTGAAAGAAAGCCCTTACATCTCTTCCCATCCTGGCGTGGCCCTGTATTAGCCACCTTTCTGCTCTTCTTATTTTTCTACTGCTATGGATTTATCCGTGACATTCTTCTGCCATACTTAGTTCATGGAAAAAACTCCTTTTACCGCCTGGTCCTTTCCCTACTGAATGAAAGCTTGCCGTGCGTAGCGCTGGTCAGCCTGTCACTGGTGTACTTGCCAGGGCTGTTTGCGGCATGGCTGCAGCTGTGGAGAGGCACCAAGTACCAGCGTTTTCCCAGCTGGTTAGATACCTGGATGTTGCGAAGGAAACAGCTTGGCTTGCTGAGCTTCCTGTGTGCTGCTCTGCATGGAGTGTATTGCCTCTGCTTTCAACTCCGTGCCATCACACAACGCAGGCTGGTCAACACTGCTTACTCACAGGTACTGATTTTTATATTTGGATACTATTTAAAATATATTCAAATAAATAAGTAAATAAATAAAAAAATAATGACTTAACAAAAATCATGGTCATGATCACTACTACCATTATAACATTATCATAAACAATCATATTGGGCTAGAGAATTTGGAGGACAGGTCAGCAGCCTTTGGCACTAAGTGGTTAAAAGCACTTGCAATCTTTGTTGCTCATGGTAACATGGTGGCACAGACATTTTTTCTACAATTTGTGCTGCATTGGCTTTATGTCTTTGGGATCAGATCAGACAGACTGGCCTTTGGTCTGTGCTGGCATGGTTGAGGCTTGGGTTCCCATGATCCTCTCACCAGTTTATAAGTAAATAATTGATAATAAATGTTAATGTGTTAATGTTATATTAATGACTGATCAGCGTAAATGTCCCATTGGCCTGATCAGTCATTATTATATAATATTATATTCCCATCTCCTCTCAGGCATTAATTATTTTATTGTTAGTCTTCCTTTTGTGAGGTGAAAGTATAAATATGAAAATGTGACAACCGAAATTACCATTTAGTACTTTTATAGGCATAGGTTTAGAACATCCCATTAATATTTATTTAAAGAGTACCAGGTGTCAGCACTTTGTAACAATCACGACTTTTTTTCAGTACAAAAGTCTCTAAGACAGCCGACTTTGCATTTCCTGGTTTCTCTGTATTACAAGCTGCATGATTTTGTTTATTTAAATAACGTCTGAGGGAATGAAATTTACAGCTGAAATAATGTATGTGATAACAGGAAGTAACTTGCTTCATGTATGCAACTATAAACCAGCATGTTTATTCAAATGAATTTTTTTTTTCATTTAAATGTATTTATTGGCAAATTTCTGTAAAATGAGAGCAATAAACCCTATTGGGCCCTATTGTTTTATTTTTTGTGTGTGTACTTCAGGTGAACTTAGGTGTGGAGATGCCGTGGGATGAAGAGAGGGTATGGCGCACTGAACTCTACGTGTCCACTGGAGTGTTAGGTCTGGGCATCCTCTCACTGATGTCTGTCACATCTCTTCCCTCAGTAGGCAACATCCTCACATGGAGGGAGTTCACCTTTGTTCAGGTAGAAAATACAAATCCTATACTGGTAGACTAAAAAAGCAAAGACTTCAAACTATATAACAATCATTCTTATAAAATTATATAATATACAATTAGAGATTAACGCAATCAGACAACAGCACTTTTAAGAAAGTAAAGTACAAATATAGAGGATAGGTACTTGAAATCTTATCTTTTCTTATTTTCTTTCAGTCTGGACTTGGTTATGCTGCTTTGACTCTCTCTGTCATGCACACGCTGGTGATCGGCTGGAATTTTGCCTTCTCCTCCAAAGCCTATGCATTCTACATGCCACCAAGTTACATGCTAGCTGTGGCTCTGCCATGTGCTGTACTGGTGTGCCGCTGTATCCTGCTGCTGCCATGTTTTTCTGCCAGGTTGACACGCATACGCCGAGGCTGGGAAAGCACACGCAAATGTCCTGTGTCACACCACAACCAACTGCAGTATTTACAAACCAGGCTTTGACTATATAATTAAAAACCCTCTGGACCATTATGCATTTATCCTACCCAGTCTAGGTATTAAAAACAAAACATAAGAAAACCTTTCCTCAACAATTCAAGAATTGCACCATGACTAAAGTGTTGCTTTATGAAATTACATCCACTTCAAAATTCGCATGTTGTAAACTGATAGAGATTGCTGTTCTTTTTTTTATATTTTTACATCCATCTCAACAGCCAATGTCAGCCATTCTCCAATCCAATATCCTGTCACTAAAAGCTTACCTCTGCTGACCACAGTAAACATTTTATCAGTAAGGTTATACCATAATCAGTGCTTGTTAAAGACTTCCTACAATGCCCATGCTAAGCCTTATTACAGCAATTAAAAAGTATCTAGTGATAGTTTACAATGGTTATATGAGAGGAAATGTGTTGTACAGTATATAGCCCCTTAAATGATAGTAACATAGTTCCAACCTTTCATCATGCTTACTAAGGCTGTAAGTATTTGTTCTGCTACTTAATTTGAATTATATCAAATTATACCCATTTATAAAGGAAATGCAATTACAAACATGCAATTGATATTTGCATTTGCTACATAGCTTAGGAATTAATGCTTTGAAAATGCTGCATTATTAGCAGGTCACAGCTTAAAATCTTAAATGATCTGGAATTTCTACTTAAAAAAGAACTCACCTACATATACTAATAATGCTTTCACATGTGTAGAAATAAGTTGAAATTCCAAATAAAATGCCAAAACTGGCATACATCAATTTATATTTGTTTTGTTAAGCAAATAATAAGGACAAAGATATTAAGTAAGACTTATCCTCTCTACATACAAGCAAATACACTGTACACACAAAAACAATATGATATACACTTAGGTACATGAATTTTTTTTTTTAAACGAGTGATTGTTCCTGTTATGGTAACACAGACAAAATTTGATTTTAGTGAGATTTATTTAATAAACACAATTCAATCACATGCACCACTCACAGATGGGTAATAAAAATAAAACAGCTGGTTTAAAATTGACACATTTTGATGCATGTACTGTAACTGTTAAATAATGTTAATGTATTTGTCCATTCTCATCTATTAAATTTTTCAACTTATGAAACCTCAAACTATTACCTGTCTTATCTGTCTAAAATAAATGCTACTGATAATGTGAACTTGATAAACTGACTTGAAGAAACTAGAATAAAATTAAAACAGCATTTCTGGTCTGGTTGAGCCTTGAAAATATAAACACAGGTAGACATGAAACCATTCAGGATGTCGCACTGCTTCCTCTGAATAAAACACACCAGGATTCCCTCATAAATGTCAGTTTCCTCTCACCACACAGTCTGGGGATTGGCCTTAAAGTTTTCATAGTCACTCAACTTGAAGAAGGCCAGCTCTGTTTCATTGGCTAGAAGAAACAAAGAGCAAAACAAGATTAAATTGGATATAAAAAAAAACCCTCCACAAAACAATGGGCAAAAAAAGTAATGTGTAAATAATGATATACAACGAGGTCACATGATGATCTTACTTCAATACACTATAGTGACATGATGGTCCAAGGTTGCTGTTTTATATAAAGTGATCAACATTTTGCAAGATGAGTGACAATAAACTATAGTGTCCGATCCAGGTTAAAAAATACTGTAAGAAAGCGGTATACTAATAACAATATATGGGATTATACTGCTAGATACTATGATTTGTCCTAAAACATGTTTAAATAAACTGCTGGTTCTGATGTGTCACACATTAAATAATTAATGTGACACATTAAATAATTATGTTTATATCAGTACATCAGTATGACAGAGCCCAGCAGTTTAAAAGAAGCATAATAAATATATTTTTTCTATATTTTAGATTTCAGTAAAGATATGACAGGAGTATGGGATAAAACAGCATTTACCTATACCACATGCTCGTAAATCGAGGCCATTGTGCAAAATCAGGTTTTCATCATCCTCCAAACTCATCACCAGTTCATTAGTCTGAAATGACAAAAGCCATATTATATGTTTCAGCATATTTAAAAACAGACTATACTAGTAATATTTTTAGCATGTACTTTTGTGGAAGTTTATGTTCAAGAAACTGTGACCACTTTGGATCTTGTACAAGGGGCTTTTAAGTCAGACATAGACAGTAACTGTGCAGAATAACAAAACAGTTATTGCTCTATATAATCCCTTGCTTCCCTAATGTACTTATCCCAGTGTTTTACTAATGCTTGGATACCATCATCTCAAAAAGTTTTCTCAGTATGCCAGAGCCATGATCAGACTGCTTGCTTTGTGTTTGAAACACTGACCTCCCAGGAACCCCTCTAAAGGCCCAAACCTGTTGAAATAGCTTAGAGCGAGGTCATGCACTACCTGGGATGTGGCAATAACTCCCAGTTGAATTCCTGTATGATTGTATGTACAGTTCCCACCGACAGAGGCAATTGTCAAGATTCAGATGCTTAACTCTCATACGACATCATCCTTATCATCTGGTGTGTTGTTAACTAGCCAAGCCGAGTCTCTGCTGTATCTCTCTTAAGTGGTTTATGTGATTGAGGCCATTGTTACATTACTTTTAGGCATTTGGCAGATGCTCTTATCCAAGATGACTTTCAAAAGTACTTTCCGTCATTTGGATAGGTTTTAGTCATTGTTTAAAGATCGCCAGTGACACCTAGAGGAAGTTCATTCCACCACCTAGGAGCCAGGGTAGAAAACAGTCCAGAAGCATGTCTTTTAAATCCATGAAGAATGGTGGGACCAGTCTAGCAGTGCTGAAAGATTGGGGTGAATGTGTTGATTAGAGGTGAGCGATAGTTGGGGCTGGGCCATTTTTAGCTTTGTAGGCAAGCCTCGGTGTTGGTAGCTACAGGAAGCGATTGGAGGAAGCAGAGAAATGGGTGGTCAGGGAAATTTTTCTGGGAAAAAATAGTAAGAAAAGAAGACTTTTTGGGGGGGAGGGGGAATTCAATACTGCAGTAGCTTTTTTGTGTCTGACATCAACATAACTTCTTACAGGAATATAAAAATGAATGCAGCAAATGAGCACAAGACTTACAAAGAACATTGCACATATTTCATTGTAAACTAACTGAATTTGTTTCATGGTGGATTTGTGATCTGAGTCAATCCCAAACCTTTGCTCCATGTGCTTGATGAATGATCTTCATAGTATCTGTAAACATGAGAGGGGGATGTTAGTGTTATAAACATCTCTCCTGAACAGAATGCATTTCACACATGGAACTGGGTAAAGTTAACTTACCATAGCCATATTTCTTAAAAGGTGGGGGCAAACCACCTCTGATGGAAACATCTAAATGAGAAAGACATAAAAGATGTGTAAATTCAGCATGCTAAAGTTATATAATAGCCTGCTGGTTGGTAAGTCACCATCACTTTATCAAGTTTGTAAAAACATGCATTTACCTTTTTTCACAAAAGCAATAAACTCCTCGACTTTCTGATCTAAATCCACACCTCGGAACACTACTGGTCTGAAGTTGCGATGTTCGAAAGAGCGAACCAGGCGCACAGTGAGAACAGTTTCCGATGACATGACTGTCAAAATTAGCGCTCAAACTAAACCGCTAACGAAGCTAATTAAGCTACGATGCTACCCTTTACTAAAGTTTACTCACTCTCGGCTTCTGTCTTTCCTCAGAGATTCGACTCTTCGATTAAGTCACAATACAATGTGGTTATGAATTACGCATTACCATGCACATTTTGTTTCTTTGAGTTTGGGTCATTTCAGACTAAAGTAGCTGCACCCACGAGAAAAAGACTGATGCAGTAGTCTAAAGCAATCGAACACAAGCACACTCGATGCACTAAAGTGGCTAGGCGAATAAATAGCGACGAAAAAAGGTCCTTCAACAGAAGAATGAAGCACATATTATATTGTAATATTAATATATTGTATTGTATTCATTGAGCAAGTTCTTGTTCAACATAGTGCCATTAATCCATTCATCCATCTAGGAACCTCTGTAGTCCAACTAGAGACTGGGAACCCAGTGGTGATCACTACTGTATGTTTTCCTATACAGACAGGAATTCCAGACCCTGGAGGTGCAAGGTGATAGTGCTAATCACTAAGCCACTAAGCTATTAATGATCTCCAAGTCTAATCTAAATCATTTTAAACTACAAGAAATAAGTCTAAAATAAGTATTGCCAATGCAATGTAATACTAATGGCATTATATTGGTAAAAAATAATTTAGAATATGGTTATACATGCAAACAGGATTCCATAAATCCTAGAGCATAAAACGTATGATTTCTGATAATACTGTAGAAAATGCATTTTATACCCCAGTGCTGTTTAATTCTTAAATCTGATTGGTCAGAGGGTCTTGATTAATTTTCTATAACGGTTAAGTTAAGCCTTCAATTGCCATAGTCTTAGGCACATCATATGTAGTACAAAGCTTGTTATTTATGTTTAACTGTCATGTCTGCATTAATATGCACAAAATCATTTACTAGAAATGTTTAGAAATGTTTTACAAAGTCATATTTTATTATGGCATTTTTTTAATGTTCCCAAGACATTTACAACCTACTGCGAAACCCAGGAGCCTACATTATATTTTTTTCCCACTTGAAAACTGGCCTGTCATGTAATATGTTGCCTTCTTTACAGCCATGTAAATATTCTTCTGAAATGTTATGTTTTATTTCTTGATTTTAAAGGTATATTTGGATATGGTGTACTATTTGTACTATAGATAAGATAATCCAATGCCTATGACTAGCACAGTACTGTACATTACTGCACACTGAAGTTCATTTTTCACATATCCCAGTTTGGGGGCTGGGGTCAAAGCAGAGGGTCAGCTATGATACAGTGCCCCTTCAGCAGACAGGGTTAAGAGATTTGTGTAGGAGCCCAACAGTAGCAGCTTGGTGGAGCTGGCACTTGAACTGCCTACCATCTGACCCATCTCAGACTTAACCTGATGAACTACTACTGCCTCCGAACATCATACAGCTGTTTCACAACATTCAAATATATGAAGTCAAGTTTTAAATTTACAGTAAGTATAGGTTTTTCTTAAAAAAAAAAAAAAATATTAGCAAAACTTTGCTTCACACCATCCCACAACCCATACATCCGTCATTAACAACTTCTCCTATCCAAAGTTAGGTAGTGGCGGTAGCAGATCCAGCGGAGAACCCCAAACTTCCCTCTTACCCCACCACTTCAACAAACTCTGTTGGGGGATCCAAGGCGTTCCCAGGCCAGTGTAATTTCTCTTCCTAGTCTTCGGTCTGCTTCGTGGCCTCCTCCCAGCTGGATGTGCCAAAAACATCATCCTAGGGAGGCACCATAACAGGTGCACGAACCACCTCAGGTGACTTAGGTGCAGTCTTTGTTTATTTTTTCATAAGTCAATGTCAAAAGTCAAAGTCTTTTTATTCAAAGACAAGTTTATTGTCGATTCTGCTACGTGTACAGTACATACTGTACATATAGAGAATTTAAATTACGTTACTTTTAGTCCTTTACAAACATTTCAATGTAAAAGAACAAAAAATAAATAAATAAAAAATTGCAAGCTCTGTCATGTAATAACTGCAAGCTCTGTCATGTTTTATTTCTTATTTCCCATTCAGGTGCATAATGATGTTACATCATATAATACTTTCTCATTTTGACATAATCCAGGCTTAGATTCTTCTTCTTATTATTATTATTATTATTATTATATATTCACGTGGTGGTCACTTAAAATGTATCCAATGTTGTGTCAGGCTAAATGTGTTAGTGTTGCCTACTGCAACATTAGACACTAATGTAACACTGACTTGTGCTTATGTTTTTATAGTTAATAAACATGTTGAAGTTAAGTCTTTAGACTAAGTGGGTCTGAGTGCCCTCTGCCCTAGTTAGCAGACTTCCAACATGTGGTGAGCTAACGCCACTTGTGTCTTCACACAGGTCATTGTTAAACTGGACAAACCTGATTGGTCATATATGATCATACATGCTAAACAGCCAATGGAATGAAAGTGGGCGGGGCATACAGTACCCACTGAAGCGTGCTTGTGAACTTGTCTAAGACACGACTGCGGTGTGCATTGTGACCGGTGTGGGTAACAGATACAGCCATCATGACCGAGGTTAGTGCTGTGACTGACTGCTATAGTTATGTTTTTTTCTTTCCCTCGAACACTTTGAATAGGTCACTTAAGAGACAGCTAGCCAGCTGCAGACAGAAAGCTCTGGCCTCAGGTCATGGTCTATTGAAATATTTTCAAAAATTTTTGTAACAATGAATAGCCACGGCGCTATCTAATGATTCAGTCAAACCAAATATTATGAATAGGTTGTTTAATTTTGCGTGTAAGACGTTTATAAGGCGTGAAATTGGATTTAGGACATAGCTAAAGTTGCTAGCAAGCTAGCTGACTAACGGCACTGAAATGGCACGTGCTAATTCACGGTATAATATAAGTAAACAGCATATTTATGCGAAAGCTTGCGTTTTGCAAATCTACACAGACTTCTTTATTTACAGATTTAAGAGTACAAATTATTAGTTAAAGAAACAGATAGGTATAGAACCGGGGCGTGGCTTCCTGTCTTATTGTAGTTTTTTTTTGTGCAATCGAAAAATAAAAAAATAATCAATGCATTGTTGGAAATTTCGGGTATTTGGGGCATTAATCAGGGTATAACCTGCTCTGGACAGGTACGGCCTGAGCACCAGGTTTGGTTTATGGTGGATATGAGTAAGATAATAGTCCGGTGATTTGATCGTGGAGTCCAATGTTCAGACGTGGTGTATATTGATAAGGAGGAAGGTTTCTCAACGCATGAAAGGATAACAGACTGCCCTGACTGACCGGGTCATACATAGAGTGTCAGCGTGAAATCGTGCAACAGGTACTACTGTACTCCATCAACTCCCTATTGTATTGTCTTGATTTATTTTAATTTGGTTTAACACAGTTTTTAAGTCCCAGAAATGTTAACATTATACCCCTGCTTGTGTAAGAACATGTGTGTGTTTGCACCATTTTGCGCAATTCCTTTGTTGCACACAGCCTTCCCCAAAGCCTACGTCTTACTAAGCTAATACTGTGTAATTCTTGTGTGCAAGTTCAGCTCTGTTTTAAAGCTCTGTTTTAGAAGTTATTGCTAGCGTATTCTTTAACTAGGTGTTGCCTCTCCCATCCTATTGTGGATGCTTGATTTTTAGCCGGACAGCTGCAGAAAACACACTGCTGTTATATGCGCTATGCGGGTCTGGGGGTGGTAGAATGAAATAAATAGATTATACACGTGATAAATAATTTGGTGAAAAGTTGATGTAGTTTGGCATTTATTTACAGTATTTATATGAAAATCTGTCAGGATAATAAGCAGCATTCAGAATTTATCCAGAACAATGGATGAAGAATCTAGTGCTCCAGTAGCTTGCAGTGTTAAAGGCTGACCTAAACCTCATTTGTGCTTCCACTGAAACAGACTTAGTTGGGATAAATATACTTTTTAAAAATAAATTCTTATTTATAATACAGTGTAATTACATATTTAAATATATTGCATATTCAATTTTATAGCATAATGTGGGGCAATTTGGCGGAAAGTTGTACAAGTATAATGCTTTCATTTAAATGACTTTAATTTAAATGACTTTATTTTTCACAATCATGGAAATTAAAAAAATTAGAAATAATCAAAAAAAGAAAATTTTACGCAGTTAAAATCTTAAATAATTACTAGCAATATGGGTTAATCAATTCGCTGTAATCTAGGCAGTAGTGAAAAAATGACTATAACTTAAGATAATTGTTAACTTTACAAACAGTATTATGAATATTTGCAGATATATACTCTGCCTAAAAAGGGTGTAAAGGTATCTCTTCTCTTCACACAGGAGGCGTTTAAAAAGGCAGCGGAGGAGGTAAAACAGCTGAAGTCAAAACCAGCTGATGCAGAGATGCTGGAGATTTACAGTCTGTTCAAACAGGCCACTGTAGGAGACGTCAACACCGGTGTGCCTATACACTGTTTTATTCCATAATTCTGTAATACAAAGTGTTGCTAAAAATTATTTGCACCAAGTTTTAAAACATAATACAGATGTATTTCTGTTACAATGCCATATAGTTCAGATATTTATAAAAACTTTTTTTGTTTTGGAAGAAAAATTCACTGATTGTTATATAAATGGTTATGAACATGAATACTGCATATACAGTATAGAAATGTTCATCATGACTGTATTGAATCTCAGTGATAAGTTAAACTTGCCTTTTTCCAGCTCGGCCTGGCATGTTAGACTTTACTGGTAAAGCCAAGTGGGATGCCTGGGATGCAAAGAAAGGTTAGTTCTTTTTGCTTGTCGCTATATGGTAATAAAGACAAGGTTTTTTTTAATAAAGCTAAAATTATTCATTATGCATTTGTCGAACTCTGAACCCACAGGGAGTCAGTTAGAAGTTGAGCAGTGACCCCTTTTTTGACAATATTCATTTATTGTGGGTCCCAGTACATTTACTTCTGTTTTTATTTATTGGTATAGTAAATAACATGCAACTTGACTGGACTGTCAAATTTTTATAAACTTAATCTGATGGTTTAAAATTGACTCCTAAACTTTCTGACCATTATATTATTGTTATAATATAATAATGATATATTATATTATAATCTAATTGGATGAGAGGCCTTCCATGTGTAATGATAACAGATATTTTACTGTATGTAACTTTCCCCATCCCAGGTGTTCTAATAAGTACAGTCCATAGTACTGCGGACAGAGCAGCTACCTGCCAAAATCCACATTCAAAGCCGGACATGGAAGCACTTTCAACAAGAAAACGCAGAAAGTTGTCATCTTAAACAACACTGTGTCCCCTTCATAATTGCTTCTAAGTCATTCTAAATGGCCTTTATGTTTTTCAAAGCTAACTAGCTTCTGACACAAAGCTGAATACCAAATCACTCTCTAACTCCTAATCAAGGGCACCACTTGGTGTGATTGCACATTGTAGAACATTACATTTCCCTTTAAATCTATTTGGGATTTTACCCCAGAACCTGGGAGTAAACTTAGCTGAAATTTTAAAGCAGAATAAGTGAAAATATAAAGAGAAGATTGAGATTTACATGTCACCTCCATGGTTTATTCTCCTTACTCTTTGGCTTCATAGTACTAGTAAGAATTTAAAACTACTTTCACCTCTGTTAATTTACACCAAATGTTGGTTATCAGCTCTTCCAGTCGTGCTTGGTTAGTTCGGCTAGTCACAAAAGGATACGTTTTGGAGCAGAAAAATAACTGGTTAAATAAAGAAACAAATCACAAGTTGTTAATAATAAATGGTGTTTATAGAACTGTTGTATAACAGCAATGTCACATTGAGGTTGTGCTGGATATAAGGATGGCTGTGATGCCTTCACCGCGCAAGCTATGTCCTGCCGCATCACTGCCATGCTGATATTCAGCACAACAGCACTTATTTGTGTGATATTGCTTAATTATAGAATATTTACAAAAATAACACTCAATTTAGCGACACACTCACGGAATTAGTGCTGTGTAGTAAAAATAAAACAAATTAATCTGCACGTTACCTTTGAAAAAAAATCATGACAGAGCAGTGTTCCTGTGTAGAGCAAAGAGAAAGAGTATGTGTCTGTGTCTGTGAAGGCGAAAGTAGGAGGGGTCCGTGTGTATGTTTGTTTGTGTATGTGTGTCCAATGATGCACGCACACAGATACAAAGAGCAGGCTGATACAGAGAGAGAAAATGGAACTTTACCCTCTCTAATGAGACTTGCTTTTGCTTTTCACGCGCGTTGTACACACACGCATACAGACACAAAATAAAATATGTTTTACCAACACACACATGGTCACAGTATTATGGTAAACAGTACACGCATGCACAGATGTTGATTATACCAGTAAGAGACATGCACTAAGACCCAACAGTGGAGACAATTGCCCACAATTCTACATCGCAAAAGAGAGAAAAAACGTTGGCTCAGTTGTGATCACAAAACAAGAAGCGTATGCGTGATGCATGATACACGGTACTCATAAAACAAGAGTTGTTTGTTTTTCAAGTCAAAAAACAAACAATAGAAAATTTATTTATTTTTTAATAAATCTTTGCTCATCTTGCGGAATGCTCGCAAACCGCGTTACTCGCAATGCAAGGTTTCACTGTATTGAAATTAAATTCACACACAGCTGACATTTATTAAAGGTGTCACTGTTTTTTCACTTTTCCAGATCATTATTTCTCTATATATGTTTTGTTAAATATATAACTGGCAAATGCATTTAAATGCATTGCATAAAACTAAATGTGAATTCTTTTGCAATGGTTTTAATATTTTCTCTTTCATTCTAGGCATGAGTAAAGAAGATGCAATGAAGGCTTATATCAGCAAGGTGGAAGAGCTGAAAGAAAAATATGGAATCTAAAAGTGTACCTGTGTGACTCACTAATTACTCCTTATGACATGTCTGTCAACACCACCGGTCCTGTGTAAAGCCTTATGCATCCTGGTATCTCCATGTTTGTGTGTAACATCTCAGTCACATAAAGAAAGAATACAAAGCACAAATTGATGTTGGGATTACAGATACCTTTCAATAGAAGTTGTGTAGTCTGAATTTTGTACATGTTTCTAAGGCCATAAAGTCTGTCTTTTTCTGAATCTTTGTGTGGCTCTTGTTTTTATTTATTTTTTTGTTGAGACGTTAATAGCTGCTTGGCAGTCAATATTGCACAGGATTTTAAACAGCTTGCAGTGCTTTTGAGCTGCATAAAATAATACAAATGCTTTTTTCAGACCATTGATTTGAATAGATGTATTAAAAATAAATGAATAAAGCATAATTAAATAGAGAAAAGAAAATAGAGAAAAAGCATTTGACATCTTTTCAGAATCTCTCGTGTGTTTTGTACCACCAGTATGTGTAATATTGCCTAACCACCTCAAAGCTCTTATACATAAGTAGAGGATATCAGTAGAGCTTAATGCTATCAAAACTCACTTTGTAATTAACTTGAGAACAGCTTAAAGAGGGGCAAGCTATAACTTATACCTATAAGTCTTGATCTCTATTAAGTCTTAAAAAGTTGGAAGCGTTTACTGTAAATCTCATTCTTTACAGAGAGTATTGGTGAATTTCAGTAGAGTTTTTCCTATTCTTTTTTCATCAGTTACATCCAGGATGCAGAAGAAATATAATGCATACCTGTTGTGTCGGCATCAAGTTTAAATATATTTTGCATTACATCCTGAGTTTTGTATCAAGTAGCTTTCATTTCAGCTCTTGTTTGTAAACTGGTACTGGACTTTATTCTATATTTTTGTTTTCAAAGAGCAAGTGGTATAATTAATAACCATTTAATATAATATTGAATTAAGTTGCATTAAAGGGTCAGCCTACTACACTTTGCTAATCTTTGTTTTATGTCTTTCTGCTGTTGCTGAAAAGTAAGGAGATTAGGAGTTTAACCACACAATGCCTCCTCACTGACTGTGGTTGGATAATTAACAGTGAACTGCTGATTCTTGTCCGTGACAGTTAATGTTATAGACAGAAATTACACTTAGACCGTTGCACTTTCGACTGGTGTCACAGGTAGTGTGTGGGTGTGTGTGTGAGAGATACCTTTAAGACTGGGCAAAGTTTGGAGTTGATCACAGTGACAGCGCTAGGAGTTATGGTATGGTATCTTTTTTCCTTTTTCTACGTTTCTAAAATGTTAGTTTTGACTAAAGAAGTTTATGGAGATGTATGTGAATAACATTAACTGCTTTTAGAAATTCATAAGAGCATTACTTTCTAGTGATATTTAACAATAGCATAGTGCACTGTTTATAACTGGTCAACATGAGCACTATTAATAAATGGTGAAGAGTGTATGTGGAAAGCAAAGTGCATTCTGAAATCACCTGAACACCTGGCCTAGGCAAACACTTACTGTTGTTGACACTTGTAGATGTTGCTTTTAAAAAAACGATATACTGTATTTTAAATGAGTCTTTTCTCTTTATACAATATTTAAATTTTCCAAACAATTCTGGATGGATTTTATTTTAATGCACGATGTTTGTTAAAACCAAAAACATCTGCACTTCTTACTTTTGACCACCAGATGTCACTAGCTAGTCACTGTACTTTCATGCATCTTCTATACCACTTATACTTTACAAGGGTTGTAGGGGGTCGGGGCCTATTCTAGGAGACTTTGGGATGGACAGGGTGATTCAACTAACAAAATGTGCATCTCATTGGTCTGTGGGAGGAAACCATGGTACCCAGAGAAAATCCACCAAGCAAGGGGAGAACATGCAAACCCCATACATAGACATGAGGCAGGAATCGAACCCTTAACTGTGTAGGTGCAAGGCCACAGTGCTAAACATTACTCCAATTTGCCGCCACCTTTTAAGTATTAACATAAGTAATTAGTAAATAGTAGTCTTCTCTACTTCATAGATAAATTTCATAGATACATATACATGTACAAGCTTACTTTCTATTTAGATGCACAATTATCTTGTAGCTATCAAAACCAACTAGGAGGGTGTATATGTACTATATATACTGTATATATATATATATATATATATATATATATATAGCTATATTAATATGAACTGTACTATATCAAAACCATCAAGGAGAATATACAGTATATAATTATATCCTCCTCTACCTCCTTTATCAGTAACAAAGGGACCACCTTTGATCAGATATGTGTTGGGTGTTTATTGTTTTAATTTTTTTATCAGGATGGCATCTAGGGTATTTTTGTACTATGAAAAATGAAAAACCTGTATCTCCTTTACTGTGTCTTTCCCTAACAACATCATTCACAGGCTATGGCTCCTGCTACTCAGGAGAAGTCTCGTCCTTGTTTCCTGGAAGTACTGTGTAGCACTCTTATCATCTTGTGTGTGGCTCTTTCTATCGTCCTGTCCTCCATTGCAGTCTGTGATGGACTCTGGCTGCTAAAGGAGCACCGCAGGTTTGGCCTTTGGTTCTTCTGTGAAGTGGACACAGAGAACTCTGGTGCACCCCCTATTTGCAGTAGGCATATTGCAGAGGAAGTAGGACAGCTCCTGGATCACGGAATTGGACTGTGTCGCTGCCTTGTCTGTCTGGCTGTAGTGAGTGCCATCTTTGGCCTGGAGCTGCTGGTATTATCACAGGTGACCGAGGGACGGTCATCTCGACGGCGGTGGCATCTAGGGGCGTGGCTTGTGCTGCTGGCATCAGGATTGGCTGCTGCAGGGGTCATGGCCTTTCTGTTTTTATTATGGGATTATGCTACACCTCTAAGGCTCACACTCACTTTCTGGTGCCAGATCACTGCAACATTCCTCTTTTTCCTCAATGGCATGGCAGCACGCCAAATCCAAAATATGGCCTATTTTCTGCCCTCCAGTGGAGTTGTGGGGAAACTGAATGAGCCATTGTTGACTAACCACTGCTGAGTTATGAGCAATGTTTAAATTTATAAAACAATTTATTGAAGTTAATAAACTTAACAGTTTATCTGTAAAAATATCTTTGCAGGTAAACAGAATGTTTTAAAATTGCACTTATAAATTTAAGTTGGTTTTATTGGCTTTTTTAAAAACTCAATAAAGATTTTTCATAACCTCACAAATTTTACATCATGTATATAAAAAAAAACAAAGCATGTGTGTCTCACACCATACACAAATTTCGACTTTAATCATGTTTATAATCTATTGTACTAACCAGCAGCAAAAAATACTACACCATTGGCCTTTAGCAAGTAACAACAAACATCTTCAGTGCTTTATTATGTGCATGTAGACAACACAACAAGCTGAACGGTATTGAAACTGGAGAATATGGGCTTAATTTTCCCAGGATAAGTGCTTTGAGAAAATGATTTTCTGCAAACGAGCCCTTGGCTATGAATATATCATTTAAACTATAGTAAACAAAGACAGTGGAACATAATCCAAGATCATTCAAACAATATATTATTTGGAGTGTTTGGTTTAGTCTTAAAGTATTTGATTCAGTTTGCAAAAATGTCGAAAATTTATAACATCACATAAAACAAACATAAAAATGACTAAGCTACTGCTTATTTAGACAGTTAGGCAGTTTGTGGCCTTAAAGCCACTATATGGTATCATATCAATACAACATGAAACCTTGTTCTTATACTGCAGTGTTTTAAATAGCTTGACAAAATGATTTTTAGTAAACTCAGATTCTATTAACAGCAGAATAATGCGCCTAAATCCTGGCAACTGAGACTTTGCATGTCTGTATGCGTGTGCGTATGTGTGCGTGTGTGTGTGTGTGTGTGTGTGTCACTGTTAAGGTTTATAATTTGTAAATAGTAAAAGCTAATGTTTTTTTCTATAGTTGATTGTGTGTATAATATTTTATTGAGTTTGACTGTGTTATAGTCTGCTGTGTGTTTGTTAGGACATATTATTATGTCTGCCTAAGAGAGAGATCTGTGTGAGTGGTAGGCCACTTTGGCTGAGGGAACCATTGTGCAATCTGGTGTCGCCATGGACACTCTGCTTGAGGCGCCACCGTCGCCAGCGGCGTGTAATCTCATGCTGAACCTGTCAGAGGTCAGAGGTTAGAAAGAATTGTTAAGGTTTATATACAAGAAAGGTCCATGTCAGTATGGGCTCAAAAATGGAAAAGAGCAAAGGCAGCAAAATGCAATATTCCTAAATACTGTTATTACACAGCTAAAAATATGTAAAAATACATTTGTTGTTATTTAAAGTATAATGTTTTAATGCTAAGTTGCTGAGTTTGCGTCCTTAATTTATCCACTTAATTATTTTTGCTAGGAGACCTCCAATATTTCTCTAAGTTCAACTTCCAGATAAAAATCTGTAATGAGTGAAGTAAGCATGAGTAAGAATGAGTCACAGACATTTACCTCTCCATTCAGGAAGCAGTATAGAAGTGCAACTGTAAAGCCCTGTACAACAGACAAGACACACACAAGGTTTAGTGCAAGGTGTATAACAAAAAAATGACATAAAAATTATGATAAAGGTAATAGTGAGGCATGCTTATATAGGAAAATAAACAATGATGTGATGCCCAGTCGAATTTAAGAATATACTGTAAAAGCAGTGTGGTATTAACATATTTAATTACCTTTTTGTTGTAAATTTCTACTGCATGTGTTAGCAAGACTGCATTGTTGAATTCACATTTCTAATTTGCTAATTAAAAAATGCTCTGACAGTCATGTCAGCATCAAAGAAAATGACATGTTGATGTTAATGTGTTGATTTAATATATAATTATTAAATTATATTTATATTAATAAATCATTCAAAGAACCATTACATAAGTAACATTAACTGTATATTATAAAGCAAAGGAAATAAATGTGTAGTCAGTGCTATGGTGAAGATTTCAGTAAAATTGTATTTATTTATTTATTTATTTATTTATTTGTTAGCTTGCTTGTATGCTCATTTATGGATGAAACATTTGTGGTTGCCAGTGCTTTGTAACAATTAGCTGCAAAAGCACTTTTCTGCCATGGGAAGGTTTGTGCCATCAGGTTGTAGGATGTTGCACTTTCTGGTAATATGATAAGCTCCATTTCTACTTATTCAAGGCAGAATAGCTGTTTTTATCTGCTATAACAATCACTCACAAAGCACTTTATTAAAAACACATGTACACCTACTCAATCCTGTATTTAACTAATTAATCCATCATGTCGCAGCAATGCAATGCAAAACTCATGCAGATCGGACCAGCAGATTTTGATCATGTTTCCATCAACCATAAGAGTCTGGAAAAATGCGATCTTAGTTATTTTGGCTGTGGCATGAATGTTGCTGCCAGAAAGGCTGAGTTTCAGAAACTGCTGATCTTATGGGATTTACACAGACACACAGACAACAGCCTATGCATATTTCTCAGAAAAAGAAAAAGTGTCTTTAATATAAATAAAATAAACAACTTCCTCTGTTTACCAGTTCTGTGGATGTAAATGCCATGTTGATGAGAGAAGTCAACAGAGATTGACCAGACTGGCCACTCAGATAACCACATCACAATCGTGGTAAGCAGAAAAGCATCTCAGAATGCACAACATGTCTTATCCTGAGGTTCATGTGCTACAAAATATCAAGATATCATGAAGTTACACAGCCAAAAACATAATGCTGAGTCTGCAACAGGCACAGATTTACCAAAACTGGACATTTAAAGACTGTAAAAATTCAGCTTGGTCTAATGATTTTGGATTTCTGCTGAGACACACAGATGGCAGTGTCATAATTTGGGGCCAATAGCATAAATCTATCGACCCAAACTACATTATGTCAACAGTCCAGGCTGGTGGAGATGTGGTGATGGTGTGGGGAATATTTTTTTTGGCACACATCTATAATATAAGTACAGTTACTGACCCCATGCATCCCTTCAGGCCACAATTTACCTAAGCCTAAGATGGCTACCATACATTGATTGCTATTGTAAAATAATTTCGGGATAGTGGCTTTGCTTTATGTCAGGCCACATTACAGCACCACATTGATGATTATTTTCCTATAACAGCACACCTACTGTAGTTTATAGCTCACGTATAACTGTAAGCATCACCTGTGTGGAGGCCAGGGCGAGCTCAATGGCATTGCAGATCTGGAAAGTGAGGAGGTTGACTCCATCGGGAAAGAAGGTGAAGAGGCCATACTGCACACCAAACAGTGACACTAGCAGCAGTGTGGACTTGGCCAGCTTCCTTTATACAACACAGCAAACGAACAGCATCACATAAGTAGGTTACAATAAAACACAGAATTGTTCCATCTGTTTTGTGTCTCTACACGCTTTCCTGTTCCAACATCCTGGAACATCACATTTTTGTGTAGTGCTAAGCGTTGACTGTTTTGACTTTTACTTACTTGTGCTGTTTAAACTCATTTCCAATCATGTCCGGACCTCTCATCTTGCTTACTATTGTTTGCATGATTCTCAGGAAAAACAGGAGGTTCACCTGAAGATGAATGTGAAATCACATTTGTAAGTTAAGTTAAGATGAATGTGAAATTACATAGGAAAAATCAGATATAAATCTGATTATATAATAATAATAATAATAATAATAATAATATGCTATAAATATCAAATATAAATTTTATTTAATTATGATGTGCCATTATCATAATAGATAGTATATACTGCATAAAATGTTACAGATGAGAGATAACTGCTTTCTGATGACAGATAAATGTCTTCTGACTTTAGAAAAATGTGTCTGTATTTTGGCGGCACACTGTCGCCTTGCACCTCCAGAGTTCGGGTTCGATTCCTGGCCAAGCATGATTCCTGTCTCTCTGTGCATGGAGTTTGCATGTTCTCCCCGTGCTTGGTGGGTTTTCTCCGGGTACTCCGGCTTCCTCCCACAGTCCAAAGATATGCAGGTTAGGCTAATTGGTGTTCGCAAATTGCCTGTGGTGTGTGTGTGTGTGTGTGTGCGCTGCGATGGATAGACACCCTGTCCAGTGTGTACCCTGCCTCGTGCCCTAAGGCTCCAGGCCCCTTCGTGAACCTGAATACAGGATAAAGCGGTCTACAAGATGAGTGAGTGAGTGAGTGTCTGTATTTTGCTTACGGTAATGAACAGGATTACAGGAACTCTCAGAATCCACCAGATCCAGCCTCTGCTTCTTGTCTCCCAACACCTGCACACACCCAAATAAACATGTAACCAAATATCACTAAGATGAGTTCATTAAATTTTATTAAACATTTATTTTTGAGGTTTAGAGGAAGGTCAAGTGAAGGGTATTTGAATTTACAGCATGTGCATCTGCTTTATGTTCATATCAGTCATTAGTTCTAATTGCAAACAATGGAACAAATTTTGTTCTGTGTGAACACACCCCTCATCCTCCTGCAGATATTTGGCAACACTCCACGCAATGATGATGAGCATAGGAGCGCCTGAGTAAAAGAAACAGAGCCAATGCTTAATTCAGCAGTACAAGTTGGAACTTTTACCATTTCATCATTCACAAGTGTATAAGATATCACAGCATGTTGATAATAGGAATATGAGAGACATTTTTGTTAGAAAAACGTTTACATATCTAGGCATACATAACTGTGTATGTATTTAAGAGATATTAATGTGTGTTAGTATGATTGAGAAAAATGTGTTGGAAAAAAGAGATTCTGGAGTCCACTGTGAATTATTGTACTTCTTAAAAATGAACAAAAATGTAATAATATTAATTTGAGCATAACTCTAATGGGTTAGTTTTATTTATTTTTAATACAAAATGAAATATAAAAAAACTGTGCAACCTCATATTTGGCATTATGGTGCATGTAGCATTGCTATCTCACTGTGGTCGGTTTTCTCAGTTTGTATTATTGTCTGGCTCAAGTTTGGCACATTCTTGCTGTTTTTGTGTGAAATTCTTTTGGGTTGTCTAATTTGTTTTTGGGTATGGTAGGAAATCAGACTCCATTATAGGTGGATTACCTACTCCTTATTGACTTTCGATGCGTTTATGTGTGCATGGTAAAATGTGATGGACTGTCATCTAATCCAGTGTGTATTTCTGTTTCATACCCAGTGTTAACAGGCTGGGTCCTACATGCACTATGACTAGCATAAAGCAGATGAATTAATAAAGAGTAAATGAACATCATTGTCTTGAAGAGTGTCAATAATTCTGGTGTTAGCTAATGTTATGTGTGTGTGTGTGTGTGTGTGTGTGTGTGTGAGAGAGAGAGAGAGAGATCAAGAGAGAGCGAGAGATGGAGGGAAAGAGAGAGAGAGAGAGACATACCCCACCCAAAGCTGATGTACCAGTGGAAGCGTTTTCTTGGGGAACGTAGAGACAGATGAATGAGGCTGTGCAGGTAATGACCCTCGACCAGCAGCCAGCTGTAGTTGGCCAATATTCCATAGTTAGAAAAAATCAGTGCCACTTTACATCCAATCTAAAGAAAATACAAAGACATATTTTACACAGAGAATAAATAGGTATTTATGTAAACTATTAAGAGAGATTATATTTAACTAATACTATCTGCATATTACTAATGAACGTGTGCAAAAAGGACAAGTGTGTGTGAGTACCGGGTGAGAGTCACAGTGGTAATAATCCTGTGAGTCGTGTAACACTGCATCTCTGATGAAAATTAAAACAGCCCGCAAAATGAAGGACAAAAAGAGCTGCATGTGGATGAAATTCCGAGTGCAATGGAGCTTTCTGACAAAAGAGAACAATTAACAATGTATTTATTTTAAAGACAGAATCATTAGGTTTAAATAAAAGAATTGTATACATACTGCAAAGGCTGTACCTGAATACACACAGCAGCATGAAAGCAATGGTGAGAGAGATGAGGGAGATGCTGTAACCCACTGAGTACATGATCTTTACCCACAGAAAGTACTCATGTGACACCAGTGTCTATACACACACACACACACACACACACACACACACACACACACACAGATCCCATGAAATCACAAGATTTTTACAGTAACTGTACCGCAAAGCAAGACTAAATCAAGCTTAGGATTATCCCTAAAATGAAGGAATACTTCAACATTTTTCAACCTGACGTGTATCACATCTTAAGCAAACCATGATTACTATGCATGTTTTTTTTTCCTTTTCTTACTCTTTATTTTAACTCTTTTAGATAGGTAGCAACCACAGATTGCGAGACTGTACATTATTAAGAAGATTACAATTTACAATTTATCCTAAACATCACGGTTGAAAATTTAATGAAGGTAGATGGGAGCTGGTGTTTTAGCTGTTTAAGCAAGTCTGCCACTTAAGGAAGAATACAAATGTTTATAATGTATGTCTTCTAACTAAAATATTTAAAATGAAATTCATGTGAGAAGGTGTTTCCCAAAACGTGGATCTCAACATATCATAAGATGGCCAGAAACAGATGGTTGATTAAATGTGTGAAACATCTGCCAACATCTTATTGGAACAATGACATCAACTAGTGTTTTGGAATAATATATTTCTGACACTACCCATATGGGTCTCCAGAAAATACCACTGACACCAAAACTGGAGTAAAGTGCTCCGTTTGTTTACTTGTTTCTGACACGATCCAGACAAGCCAGTGCTCTATAACTAAGTCAAGTAAGCACAGAATTGCAGTAGTCTGGACATGAGGACAAATATTGTACATGAATGATCCTTTTTATATTGGGAAATGATCAAATATCAAAGCAACATTCGCAGCAAACAAGTATGAACACTTTTTTTCTTAAAACCAGTTTAAACGGAAGTCTTAGAGCAGTTTTAAGTTTTATCATTTAGTTTAATTTGTCTTACAATTTCATTTATTTCATATTATTGAAAACCTTATGTAGGATTATCCATGTACTGTAGCTTTCTAACATTTGAACGATGCAGGTACAGTTATTTAAGTTCTCTCTACATTTTTGCATTATCTAAATACCATCAGATCCACATCCTTATCCTACATAAGTGACAATACATACAGTAAGCAATACATCTGTCTTTATGAAAAATGATTCCTCTGAATTATATCTCTGAAATGATTCATACAGGATCAATTTGCCTAGAGAATTAATGAAAGTATCTTGCATTTTCAGAAATAATTGAATGTGTGTATGCGTGGTGACACTCTGACAAGGATATAGGGGTTCCAGAAGATTTATAACAAATGTGGCTTATTGGTGGACTTTATTGGTGAAAAAAATACACCTTAGACTTCCCATTATTTTTTATTTTCTTTTAGTAAAGAAATGATGGAATATTCCTTCAAACCATTATGTTTAAGGTTGTGCTAATCATACCATATCTGAGGGAGGGTTCACCATGACATTCGAGTATCTGCAGGCCAGCACATACGGTGGGAACGGATCTGACCACCCATTCTCTGTACAGTTTCTCCTTACAATTCCTATTCAGATGCATAAATTCATACCATATCTGTTATACTATAAAAAGGCTGTGCTGAAAGACTAGTTTAAAGCCATGACCAAACCAACCTTTGACCATGAGGAACGTTGGGCACTGTTGAGAGATCACATCTCCAACTTCTGCAGGAGGCCAACAGTTCACATCATCCCATAATCCACTGCATCCTGCAGGGGTTATATAAAGTGAAATGATGTTGGCATTAGTATTATTTTACTTATACGCATTATTTACACAGAACGGTTCCCATTTGGCAGATGAACTTTGCTTCTCTTCGAGATCTAAGTTCAGAGGTCAAGGATGAGAAATAAACAACATCTTCCTTCATAATGATGAGAGATAAACAAAATGTTTTTGTCCATAATGTTAACAGGAAATATAATAATCTCTACATCAGCCAAAAATATCTTACAACTGGGTCTCCAAAACTCCTCTGCACCTCTTCCGTTCACTTTAATAGTTAGCCCTAAACATGCACATCATGTACAATAATGTGATAATAGATAATATGATCTAAATGGTCTCCTCATTTGTAGTTGCTGTAATTGAGTAAGCCAGTCAGGAGATATAATCAGTCAGAAGGAATCAGGAACTGCAAACACAAACACACACATACACAGGGTATCAATCACCAGAGAGGAGCCATTCCCATGCTGATTAATGTTTTCATTTGAAGACAGCAGACATTAAGGATTCAGCCCTTCTCTTTTGTGCTGTAACATCTTGGTCTGCTGATGAATGTCAACATAGGCCACATGTTATTGTAAGTGCGTTTCACACAGGTTGAAACAAATGTGGATCTCACTGTCTTAGATAATATATTTTATGATTGAGTATACCAGAGAGTCCTGTATTGCATTTCAGTGTTATCTTAATGTCAATGTACTGACAGGATGGAATTTATGGTGCGTGTGCAAGCCTGCTGTTACTGACAGTCTTAGTACAGTAAAGTCATACAGGTCTAAATGTTAAGCATCACATTATGCAGATCATAATCTAAAAATATCCACTGGTAACATTAAAGATAAAGTGAACTAACAAAATAAATGTCCTTGGTTAAGGAGGTACGTAATTCAGGGCTGTTTCTAATGTTTTGTACGAGAACTGGTCGAGATGGACGAGGTTACATGTTTAATGTGATAACAAGCCACGCTGCATTTTTGTGGTTCATGTTATTCATTATATTCGCTATTACTGTATGTCAGTTTAAATATTCCAACGATTATTCTAAAATACAATGTTTGTTTACTGATATGTACACTCAAACAAAAGCAAATGAATATGAAAATATATTAAGTGCACCATTGTGGACGGTAATATGTACTGTATAGCCCCATGTACTGTAGTTTGACCATCCTCTGTGCCAAACATTTTGGGTAATATTAGGAGCAATTAAACAGTAAAAATAGGTGACATACGTGAATATGAATTACCTGTGGAGTTAGCATGTGTAATGTTGTCTTGGTGGATAATGTTTTTGCAGTTCTCCTCTTCCTGAAGCCATAGGTACTCCGGATCACACTCCAAGGGGATTGATTTTACCTGCACGCTCAAAAACAATAATTTGTGTTAGACTACTATAAACCCAGCATTTTAAAACAAATTAGCACTGGACCATAACATATTTAAAATATTTTGTACATGTTTCTTGTGGCTGTCGGATTGCATATATCTTAGATGTCACCATGGTGCATATACAGTACCACAGGGTTAGTTTTAATTACAAACATTGCTCTTTCAAAATCAAGGTCAAAAACATACCAGCCCGCAGGGGAAAAAAATCACAATCAAACTACAGTAATAGACAAAACAGTAGAAATAAGGTAAATAACAAATATAAGAATTAATTATGTTAACTTATTCAGTAAGAAAGTGCAGTGTTGAAGTTAAACAATGAACAATGCTATCAAAATATACTTTTACATTTTTTAAAAAAATATATACTTTTACAATTTTTCAAAAAAATTTATGATAATAATGATATTAAAACAAGATGTTTAAATCGAGTCAGGCTGTATGTATGTTCCTTAAGTGTCACCTGGATATCAGCAATGAAATAATCACAATTATAGTGATACACAGCAAATATGGACCTTCTTCTAAATTAGTTTACTCCGCCAGTATCTCATGGTTTGTTTCAGGAATGTTTTCGGATGCTGTCTTTGGATATTTTTTAATTTGGTCCTTTTACTTTTATTTTCTATTTGGGTCAAAAATATCCTGTTGTAATTTTTTAAAACAGTGTAAAAAAAAAGAAGTGGTACCATGCTAAACAGGTGGACCTGGTCAAGATCAGAATAAGACTTCATAACCTAAACGTGCTTCTTTGAGGCATTAGACACTTGGATCACACTAAATTACAATATTAATAGATGTTAATAATGTTACATAATAAATATTATCCAAAGAATATTTGGTTTAATCTTAAAACCTGCTGACTATTTTGTTATTGTAATATATATTATAATAACTGAATAGTTAATAATAGCGCGTGTGTGTGTGTTTACAGTAACTCTACCAAACATTTGAATAAATAACTCACGTGTGAGGATGAGAAAGTGATGAGAGCCGCTAGTGCAGCTTGGTGGATCTCCGAGAGCTTCATTGCGCTGCAGTTGAAGTCACGCGCTCTCCTGCACCTGGCGCACAGGCGTTAAACTTCCCGCCTGTTAACAGCACGCGCCTCACCTCAAAGACGCATTTGCACATTTCTAGGCTTGTAACACGCATGGCTCCGCATGGATCCGGGGAAAAAAAAATCACAGCTTTACACTAACAGAATTCACTCGATTGTGCTAAAGTTTCTATCCCAACTATCCCTTTAAAGCAGCAACATGAACCGTGATCACTCGGGTAGGACGTCGACCCAAGTCCTGTATTATATGACTGATTGGAGGATCGCGTTACATGCAGTACACGAAGTCATGTGAAAATAGTATATTCCCGAGCTGCTTCCCATTTCTTAGTACCTTTCTAAGCACTCCCTCGCCCCCTCCCATTAACGAAAAAAAAAAACCCAGTTGGCCACACTGCTTCATATTAGTTTTCAGACTTCCCCAAAACATCCTTCATCATTTATGTAAGCTTGCAAGACCAGAAAAGCAATCACCCTTAATAAATCTATTATTGCTAACCTTGTATTGTGTTCTGCAAGGCGACATAAAAGTAATGCTCTTCACTATGGATTAAATCATCCTCTGTGTCTCTAAACAGCTTCTCTCTGAACTGAGATTGTGGGAGAGTGTTCAGGTTTAACGTTTAAAGCTCAGACATTTGTTACTGTTACTGTTCATAACATTCATTCATTCATTCATTCATTCAGTCATTCATAACTGGGGTGAGGTTTGGCATTGGAACAGCTTTATTTACAACCTGAAGGTCTGAAATGATGCAAGTCATGTTGATGTGGAAAGACAAACAAGTGCACACACAGACACACACTGCATACACACCATTTTCTTTATTATCCTGCTCTGATGACGATCTTAGTTCCACATTGCTTTTTGTTGTATAAATCGGGTCAAGGTTACAGGCAGCCAGTGAGTGGAAGGCAGAACAGGAACCCCATATGAGTAACAGATAACAGGAGGCTTCTGTCTATAACTCCATAAGGAAGAGAAAGAAGAGATGACTGTTGGTTTCCAGTCGTCTATACTATCATCAATAGTATTGCTAGCTCTGTTAGGCAAAACAGTTTTTATTAAATTATTTAATCCAAGCATATGAATAATAGTTAGTGTTCCATTTAGCAGCTCTAACATTCATTCATTCATTCATTTACTTATTCACTTAGTCATCTTTATCAAGCATGACACAAAAACATTCATGGTTTTTGAACACTTAGCACATGGTATGGGATGGGAGGTTGAAGAGATCCCAGTCCTTAGGAATAGGGAATATTTTCACCCTGCAGCCCAGATCGGGGAAATTTACTCTTATTCATCAATAAAACAGTGACCAGACTGCATTCTGTTTACTTGACTCATTCATTTCCCAGCCACACGTACCTAGCCTTCTCAGGAGGCAGTAGCATCAATCAAAAAATTACAAGTAATTACAGTTTGCATGTATTTTATGATTACAATTGAAAGCCGAAGCTATATCATACAGTATAAGCCTTATGTTGGTGACATATACTTGGTGATAATAGTTGTTCTGTGACACAGCAATAGAAAAACTAATTAAATATTTTGGGTTATTTTCATGTAATAATTTTTTAACTCATTAACTTTTTATAATCAAACTTATTACTTAATTCAAGTTAATTAAGTATTTACTCTCAGAAATTAGTTTGAAATACTTAGTATTAATATATTAGTATTAGATACTTTGTATTAATATATTATCTTTACTCATGGTATCTACGCTACAGCAGAGGAAGTTCTCTTTTTGTCATTTTTCCATCTCGCTCTGTAAACAGTATAGGGATTAACAGATAAAGCTTATTGCTGTTCAGGCTCCTCCCCACTAACCAATGAACACATGAAACTGATTGCATACATGTGTGTTACGCATAAGAGGTATGTGAAAGACAGAAAGATGAGGTGCTTTATCAAATAACACATCTGATGTAATTCCGTTTCTGTCATGAATTTTGGTATAGCTATTGCAGCTTTTGTGTGGAATAAAAACAGGACACGCATCTAGGATCCGTCTGTATCTCAATCATACTGATGTAGTAGAGCGACTGTGTACCTATGAACCTAATAATAGAAATTTTTCAACAAATAAATGTGTGTGTGTGTATGTGTGTGTGGTAAATTTTAGGACTCAATGCCACTAATCACCAGGAAAAAGTCATTGCTCAATGAAGATCTATCTCTCTTTCTCTTGCTTTCACAGGCACTCTCTGATGGATGGTTGATTAGTGTGTGCACTATAAACTGCTCTATTTATAGTTGAGACGAACAAAACACACCACCCATGTGCCCGAACTGGTTCGTGTGATAATGAACATGTTTAAAAAAATTTATCACAGTGCAAGAAAATTTTGACAAATTTGAATGAACCATTGTTATAACAGCACCGCTCTAGGATGGAACAGAGGTTACTTGCTTACAACAATGAGTCTTAATTGTTTAGCATACACACTATGAAAAAAAAAACACTTTGTGTGCCATAATAAGGGAACCAAATGTCAAACGATATGACGTAAGTAGCTGGGGTAAATGCTTTTATCATTAGGCAGCACTGACTAAATGGCTTTTCCCATATCAGTAAAACAGTTCTCATATCAGTAAAACAGCAACATTAAATGGTGTCTTTGTTTAAGTGTTATTCGGCAAAGCCCTGCATCAATGCAGATTCTGTAGTGGTATCTATGCCCCAGGTGAAAGAACCATAAAGACACTGAGAAACAAAAAATTATTCAGTTACCACATGCTTATAACAAAACACAGTTTAATCTTTCAAAATGCTGTATGGCATACAGTACAGTACATGTGTGGCACGTGGCACGTGGCACTGACAGTTGATGATATTATAACCAGGTACAACTTAACAGATGTTACATAAAGTTTAGATATAAGCCATGGACTTTTAGAAAATTATGAATATGGAATCTAAGATATTATTATTATTATTATTATTATTATAAGTTCTCTCTCTTTCACACACACACACACACACACACACAATAACATACGATAAATGTTTTTGCTTTAACTCAAATGCTATGTCATATTTTCATACATGTAGTCTTTACACAAATATGCACTAATTTGATCCAAGCATTTCTTCTGCAATCTGTTGAAAAGCTAAAAGAATAATGAATTCAGTATAAGAATGCCTGTATGGGGTATGCTATAATAGAAAACTAAACAAAGCCAGGGTGAGATGATGCTTTTAATACCATACATGTAATCTATTACAGCATGCCCTGAAGTGCTTTATTTTTTTAATGCTACTGTAAACATATTTTATTAAAATATACTTGTGTATGCAGCAATGTAACAATAAGATTTTAATTAACATAATATTTAAATTAGTGAAATAATAAAATAAATACGTAGAGAGTATGACAAGTCATAAAACATAATGGGTTCACTTAGAGGTGAGATAAGAAAAGCAGACAAAGTATGACAGGTCATAAAACATAATGGGTTCACTCACAGGTGAGACAAGAAAAGCAGATGACTATAAGACAGGTAATTAAACGTAAAAAGTAAGGGGATGGGTAGTGATATTCAGTGTACAGTGTGTACCCAAAGTACATGGGAAAAAATCCTAGAGTGATTCAGACATGAACTGTACTTATTTTATAATTAGCTGTAATGTGTATGATAAATAGACAAGATAAGGCGCCAGGTGCCGGACCCGAACTAGACACGAGCATAAGATAAGGCGCCAGATACTGGACAAGGACACTTAACAAAGGATTGAAACATGTGTTGGATACACATGCTACACGAGCACCTGCAGTCGCGCACACATGTCTAAGCAAAATATAGCAGTATAAATATAGCAGGTGGGTTCGTGAGGCGTTGGTGAAGGTGTGTGATGAGAAGAGACGAGAAGCAAAGCCGCCAGCGAGGGTGTCAAGCCAAAACAAGGGCGAAGCAGAGTCGTAGTCGAGGAAAGAGAGCTGGAGTTCAAAGCCATGTAATCCATCAGCGGGGGCGTCGAGACAAAACAAGGGTGAAGCGGAGCCGTAGTCGAGAAACGAAAGCGAAAATTCAAAGCCGTTAAATCCGAGCGTAGTGACAAATCCAAAACCTGAGATGAGAGGTGAAAAAACAAGAAACAAAGCGAGATCGGCAACGTGAAAAATGAACTGAAACGCAAGAAAACTGCGGCAAAAACACACGCCTCCCTATAAGCCGGATGAAATCAGCGCCAGATAAGAAGCCGATCTTAGAGAAAAATTCACGGTACATCGTAGCTGGGACACGTGGAAGGTGGTGTGAATGCATCACATGGACTAAGGGAAGTAAAAGTCAGTCGGCCCACAGGTTAATTAACTTGGTTATTGTAAATGGCCATGTGCTTGCATGAAAGTGTCTTTAGGGGGATGTCTCTGGTGGCAAGCATGACTCTCATACGTGAGACCTGGGGGTCTTGGAGCGATGACGGTCCGCCTGTCTCTTGTACGACCTGGATGCTTGCAGCAGGGATCGTCTGGCTTGTAACCATGTTCGTCTGCAGCAATGGACAAAATGTTGCCCCGGGGGAACCTCTACCTCCTCCTCTTGAGTTGAAAACAGCGGTGGTTGGTAGCCCAGACAGCACTGGAATGGAGATAGCCCTGTGGAGGCAGAAGGCAGAGAAATGTGAGCATACTCGACCCACGGGAGGAACTTGCTCCAAGTAGTAACATCCTGAGTGGTCATACACAGGAGGGCGACTTCCAATTCTTGTTTTTTTCGGACCGTCTGACTGTTGGATTGGGGGTAGGAGACAAACTGGAAGTGGCCCTGATGAGTTTACAAAAGGCCTTCCAGAAGCGTGAGGTGAACTGAGGGCGACGATCTGAAACTATGTCAGTGGGGTGACTGTGGAGACGAAAAACATGGAGGATCAAGTGCTTTGCAGTGTCTTTGGCGGAGGGAAGCTTGGAGAGCGGAACCAGGTGGACGGACTTGAAGAAATGGTCATGATACAAGTATTCCCATCAGATGAGGGAAGACCTGTTACGAAATTCAGCGAAATGTGCGACCAGGGACGGTGAGGTACAGGTAAAGGTCTGAGGAGGCCAGCCAGAGGGCGGTTGTTGGATTTACAGCGGGTGCAGATGTCGCAGGCTGCCATAAAGCAGGAAACATCCCTCCCCATCGGGCAGGGCCTGGGTGACAGGACAGCTTGGATCCATACATGGCCCCATTCCAGGACCTGTGAGCACAGACAGAGGGGAACGAAAAGACGACCTGAAGGGACGTTGAATGGTCTGGGCTCCTGAGTCAATGCCTGCTTAACTTAAGCTTCAATATCTAATTCCATGGCTGCTATTAGACAACGTGAGGGCAGGATAGTGTCACATGACGTGGAGTCTTGTGGAAAAGAGAACTGGCGTGAAAGAGCATCAGGCTTGGTGTTTTTAGAGACTGGCCGGTAGGACAGGAAAATGTTAAACCAGGAAAAGAATAGGGACCAATGAGCCTGTCAGGCATTGAGCTTCTTGGCCGTATGCAGCTATTCGAGGTTCGTGTGACAGTCCACACTAGAAATGGAAGCTTGGTTCCCTCCAGCCAGTTTCTCCACTCCTCTAGTGCTAACTTGATGGCCATTAGCTCTCGTTCGCCCATGTCGTAGTTTCTCTTCGCTGGGGACAGACGATGGGGAAAAAAAACAGGGGTTATCCTGTGGCGACCTTTGGGACAGGATCCCTTCGACGCCGGTGTTGGATGCATCCACCTCCACCACAAACGGGTGGGAAGGGTCGGGGATGATCAGTATAGTAGCTGAGGTGAACCTTTTCTTGAGATCGGCAATGGCTTTCTCTGCCTCCTTGTTCCAACTGAAGCGAGTCTTGGAGGAAGTCAGAGAGGTTAACCCGGGCGGCGACAGAGCTCGAATGAACCGGCGGTAGAAACTGGCAAAGACCAGGAATCGTTGGAGATCTCGTCATGAGACTTGGGTTGGCCAATTGGAGACTGCCTGGACCTTGGCCAGTTCCATCTCCAGCCGCGAGGGGGAGATGACAAAACCTAGAAAGGTGGTAGCCCTTGTGTAAAACTCATACTTCTCTGCCTTGACATACAAGTTGTTCTCTAGTAGCCTCTGTAACACTTGGGGAACGTGATGCCGGTGCTTCTCCAGGTCAGGAGAAAAATTTAAGATGTCATCTAGGTAAACGAGTACATAACAGTTCAAGAAGTCTCTGAAAACTTCATTGATCAGGCTACCAAATATTCATAATGACCGGTCAGGGTATTGAAGGCGGTCTTTTACTCGTCGCCCTACCTAATTCGGACAAGATGATATGCATTGCGCAGGTCGGATTTTGTGAAGATGGTTCCTCCTTGGAGAAGCTTGAAGGTTGTAGACATGAGCGGTAAGGGGTAACGGTTCCTGACTGTTATTTCAGTAAGCCCTCTGTAAGAGGTGTGCTCTTGATAATGCTGGGATTTGGAGGGGCAAAAAAGTTGTTTTTGGATTTTGATTTTTCTGACAGGCTATACTAATAAAATTAATAATAAGAATAAATAAAAGCATATAATTGATACATGTAATATTTATAGTATTAAATGATACGTGTGGTTATAGTATACGCATAATAAATAAATATATTTAATATTCAATAAATATAACAGAGATGAGATCAGATGATTTAGAGAGATTAACTGGGATAAGCCAAAAATAGAAGAAGGAGTTTTAGTGAAATGATCCGAGAGGGCATCGGGCTTAGTGTTCTTAGAACCTGGGCGGTAGGACAGGGTAAAATTGAACCTAGAGAAAAACAACGACCACCGAGCTTGACAGGCATTGAGTCTTTTGGCGGTGCGCAGGTACTCTAAGTTTCTGTGATCGGTCCACACTATGAAGGAGAGCTCGGTTCTCTCCATCCAATGTCTCCACTCCTCCAGCGCTACCTTGATGGGCAGGATCTCTCAGTCGCCTACATCGATATTCCTCTCAGCCGGCGATAGAAGTTTGCAAACCACAGGAACCGTTGGAGGTCACATCAAGAGGCTGGCGTGGGCCAGTTGGAGACGGCTTGAACCTTGGTGGGCTTCATTTCCAGTCGGAAGAGATTGTTGGAGGAAGAGATTGTGGAATGTTGTGGAAGTTGTATGGAACTCACACTTTTCGGCTTTAACAAAGAGATTGTTCTCTAAGAGCCTCTGCAGAACTTGGCGAACGTGGTGCCGGTGCTCCTCCAGACCTCGAGAAAAAAAATTTAAATGTCGTCCAAGTACACAAACACGAAAGAGTCCAAGAAGTCACGGAGGATGTCATTAATGAGGGCCCGGGAATACGGTAGGGGCGTTGGACAGTCCGAACAGAACCACCAAATATTGGTATTGCCTGGTGGGTGTGTTGAAGGCGGTTCTCCACTCGTCGCCCTCTCGGATGCGGACGAGGTGATAAGCATTTCGTAGGTCGAGTTTGGTGAAGATGTCCGCTCCCTGGAGAAGTTCAAAGGCGGTGGCCATGAGGGGTAATGGGTAGCGGTTTCCTGATGGTTATCTTGTTAAGCCCTCTGTAATCAATGCATGGACAAAGGGACCTGTCTTTTTTCTTGACGAAGAAGCATCTTCTTGTCAGAGATGCGGGTCCTGCCAAGCTGCATGGGCTCCTCCCGATCCGTCTGCTGCAGAGTAGGAGGCGCGTGCCCTAGTCTGGGTTGGGGTAAATTCGGGAGGTACACTTCTGGATGACCGTCTTAAATGGAGACGTGAGTCGACTTGCCCCGCGAGATCCATGAGCTCGTGGAGGTCCGTGGAAGGTTCATGAGAGATGAACTCATCCTTAAGAGCTTCTGATAGCCCTTCCAGAAAAACATATGCTAGGGCTCTGTCGTTCCATCCACTAGAAGCGGCTAGGGTACAGAACTCAATGGCATAGTCATAAGCAGAGCGGGATCCCTGACAAAGTCTTAATAACCTAGTTCCAGCCTCCCTGCCGACAAATGAGCGATCAAAGACCCTCCTCATCTCCTAGGAGAAATCATCGAGATTCTCACAGCATGGGTCGCAAGCTTCCCAGACAGGCTGTGCTCCACTCCCTGGCTCTACCGGTTAGTAGCGTGATTACGTAGGCCACCCCGGAACGTTCTGATGAGAAGGAGAAAGCTTGTAGCTCAAAAATCAGTGAGCATTGTGAGAGAAATAACCTACAAGTTCCTGGTTCTCCCCCATACGTGGGAGGGGCTGGTAGGCGTGGCTCTCGTGGGGTTCCAAAGTTTGAGGTCTGAGCTGTAGGCACCTGGAGAAGCTGGACTTGGGAGATGATGTCAGCTAGAGTCCGTCTTGTGGCAATGAGTTCCTCTTGGTTCTTCCTAAAGAGAACGCCTTGGCTCTCCAGTGCCCGTCTCATCCCGTTTAACCATGCTGGGTCCATAGTGATGGCTGGATTATTCTGTAGCGAGCGCGCAGGTCGTGGGCTGTGAAGATGGACCGAGGTGCAGGTGGAGGTGCGGGTCATGAGCCTCCCTGTTCTGAGATGCGAGATCCGTAGTGTCACATTGCTGCCGGGACATGAGACAGAGCCGTGGTCGTGAAGGCGGAAGTGTTAGATCGGAGCCGTAAAGTCCGTCCGCAATGTCGTAGTGCCAAAACGCTGAGCCGTAGTCGAGGAGGTGAGAGCGAGAGTTCAAAGCCGTGTGATCAGTCAGCGAGGGCGTCGAGCTAAAACAAACATGAAGCAAGGCCGTGGTCAAGAAACGAAAGCGAAAGTTTAAAGCCGTTAAATCCAAGCGTGGCGATAAATCTAAATCGTGAGACGAGAAACAAAGCGAAATTGGCAACATGAAAAACCATGAACGGAAATTGCGGCAAAAACAGAAACAGAAATTTACGAGAAAACTGCGGCAAATCAACAGACAATTCAGCGGCGAGACAGCGCGCTGCGCTTCCTTATAAGCTGGATGAAATCAGCGTCAGATGAGAAACCGGTGTGCCGGCAAGGCGGTCCGGGAGGGACGATGACAGCGTGGGAAAGGAAATGTCAAAAGGTCTTTGATCAGTGCGAAGGCACTGAGAGCGTGACACATTCATACACTACAGGCAACTTGGAAATGCCAATTAGCCTTGTCTGTATGTCTATGGACTGTGGAAGATAACTGGAGTATGCGAAGGAAACCCATCAAGCACATGGAGAACATGCAAACTATATGCACACAGGCCCAAGGCAGTAATTGAACCCGGAACCTGGAGGTGCAAGGCGACAGTGATAACCACTAATTCATCATGCTGCCTACATAATATATTTATATAATTACATTTAATGCTATGGAATGTTAAAAAGTTAAGTAAAAACATATTAATGGCATTATAGAATATTAATTACATTAAGGTCTTTAAGGTTTGAGAAAGTTTTATTTTGGTGGGATGGTGGTTTACACTGTAGCCTTGCACCTCCAGGGCTGTATACTGTATAGAGTATATAAAAGGGTGTATTGTAAAATGGTGAAAGGGTAAAATGGTCCAGAGTACACTAGTCTGTGGAGATATATTCGTCGTTTCTGTAGTATTTACTTATGGGGTTAGGTTGCCAGCTTGACACCTGATTGGATCTGAGCATTCGGGGGTAAAGGACCTTTTCAAGGGTCTAACAGTGGCAGCCCAGCGGCCCTCCCTGTTAGCATGCAGTCAAGCCACCCCGTCCTTATAATAAAAAGTAGAAGAAGAAGGAGAAAAAGAAGAAAAAGAATATCCATGTAGACTGGTTGCCTTTTTTTTTTCTTTTAAGGAAGTAAGTCTTTTAAGTAAAAGTAAATCCATTATGTCTATATCACCTAAACTACATTGCAAACTAAGGGGCACTAAAAACCTCCCATTTAAGTAATCTTAGTTTAAAACATTATTCATCAAAAGTAATTTTGACCATATCATATTGACCATACAAAAGTGCAGTATCTGTGTTTCATTACTGGCTCAGCTTAAAGTATATCCTAATAAATTTCAATAGTCCCCGATCTGTATAGTAGGACAATATATATATACAGTATATATATATATATATATATATATATATATATATATATATATATATATATATAAAATGCCTGAAGTCCAGTGTCAAGTACCCACAGTCAGTGATGGTCTGGGGTGCCATGTCAGCTGCTGGTGTTGGTCCACTGTGTTTTATCAAGGGCAGGGTCAATGCAGCTAGCTATCAGGAGATTTTGGAGCACTTCATGCTTCCATCTGCTGAAAAGCTTTATGGAGATTTCATTTTTCAGTATGACCTGGTACCTGCTCACAGTGCCAAAACCACTGGTAAATGGTTTACTGACCATGGTATTACTGTGCTCAATTGGCCTGCCAACTCTCCTGACCTGAACCCCATAGAGAATCTGTGGGATATTGCGAAGAGAAAGGTGAGAGACGCAAGACCCAACACTCTGGATGAGCTTAAGGCCGCTATCGAAGCATCCAGGGCCTCCATAACACCTCAGCAGTGCCACAGGCTGATTGTCTCCATGCCACGCCGCATTGAAGCAGTCATTTCTGCAAAAGGATTCCCGACCAAGTATTGAGTACATAACTGAACATAATTATTTGAAGGTTATCTTTTTTTGTATTAAAAACACATTTCTTTTATTGGTCGGATGAAATATGCTAATTTTTTGAGATAGGAATTCCAAAATCCAAATCCAAAATCATCAATATTAAAACAATAAAAGGCTTGAACTACTTCCGTTGTGTGTAATGAATCTAAAATATATGAAAGTCTAATGTTTATCAGTACATTACAGAAAATAATGAACTTTATCACAATATGCTAATTTTTTTAAAAGGACCTTTATATATATATATATATATATATATATATATTATAGCCATATATATTATAGCTAAAGGACGATAATATTTGTTTCTCTGCAAACCAGTTTAATTAGTTGGATTGTTTGATAGCTTGACCCATTTTTACCACTTCATTGAGTATCATTCTTATTTTTATCTGCATGGGTTTATATATTTTCATATATTTTTTCTTTTTTTTAGTGACACAGACCTATCAGGTTTTTGATGTCAAATGTCTCTTGGATACCTAATCTTTTGATTAAAAAACTTTTCAAGCATTTTGTCTGTCAACATATAAAGCAAGACCTTTGTGATCAGAGAGAAGTATACAGTACTGCCTATTCATGTTTCTTCTTTAGTTTGTTAAAAGTATGCAAGGCTATGAAATAAACATTATGGTTAATAACAATGATAATAAGTAATTCTGCAAGATGAACAGTTCCTGGGAGATAGCATATTTTGATTTGGTTTCAGACAAGGACTGGACATTAGAATTAAGTTATTAAACAAAAAGAGATTCAGGGGACAGCCCCAAAAACTCTGTACCATAAAACTAACAATAGTACAGTGATTGACATAAAACAGTGTGGGAAGAAATGTGTGAGAAGAAATTGGGAAATGCCCCTTACGTGTGTATTAATCTACCACAAAAGCATTAATCAAGTGCTCCTTATCAGATGTATGACAGGTGAAACCTAGGACCCACACACATCGATGGGAAAGAGTAGATCTACCATGTTTCTTATTTCCTCATTCCTGAGCTGCACTGATTAGTTTATACTCTTTTTAGTTCCTGCATAAATTAATGAATTACTTCTCTGCAGACTAGTTAGTGTGCTATTTATTTTAAACATATCACTGGTTTCACAGTAAAATAGGGTGGGCTAAAATTCTCACATATAAACTGTAATATTATTAGGCTAACACACACACACACACACACACACACACACACACACACACACACAAAGTACTGTATATGCTGATCAGCCAAAACAATGGGTAGGTCCCTCCTGTGTCCACAAGATTTCTGAAACTGTGCTGTGTTGTTTGGCACCAACATGTTAGTAGCAAATCCTTTAGGTGCTGTAAGTTGCAAAGTGGGTCAGATCAGATTTGTAAATCCAGCACATCCCACAGATGCTCAATCAGAGTGAGATTGATCAACACCTTAAACTCTCTGTTGTGTTCCTCAAACCATTTATAAAATATTTTGCAGTGCATTATTAAAAGTATTATTCTGCTGAAAGAGGCCACTAGCATCAGGTAATACTTGGTCTGCAACAACACTTCCATAATTTTTTTATTTTATTTTATTTTTATTTTTGTGAAGCTGCCTTGAGACAATGACCATTGTTAAAAGCGCTATATAAATAAAATTGAATTGAATTGAATTGAATGTGTCAAAGTAACATCCACACCCAGTTTTTCACCCAGAGCATCACACTGTATTCACTGACATGATTTCTACCAATAGCCCATCCTGGAATCATTTAAAATAAAAATCAGCTGGGGTCACCTTTTTTTCCCACTGCTTCATGGTCCAGTTCTAATATCCATGTGACCATTGTTGGAGCTTTCAGCAGTGGACTGATCCTTACGGTTGCCCATTTTTCACACTTCTCACACATACAGTAGACTTCAAGAACAGGTGTCAATATAAGAAGATACTTAATGCTATTCACTTCACCTGTCAGTGACTTTTTTAAAATCTATTCACTTATTAATTTATTTATACTTTCACACAGTTTTTAAAGGACTTTGCCATTAGGTACATTTTGGAGAACCAACCTCAAATCTTCTGTGGATTTAGGCTGCCTTAAATCTTTGTTTCTTCAGTTAATCCCAGACAGACTAAAAATCTTGCAAGGAGGGCTGTGTGGGGCATTTAGCATTTTTCTGCAAGCCAGTTCTTATGTTTTTCATCTTAGCCAATAAATTGCTTAGCCTTGTTTCCACGTCACCTTTTGGGGGGATATTCTCCAATGAAGACCACATCTAGCCAGACTTGTCCAAACAGTAGATGGGTATACTTGGGACCCACTGTACATATACAGTACATATACAGTATATACAAACATTTCTGTCACACAAAAAAATCCGAACCATGATCAAGGCATGGACTTCTGAAGATGTCCGAAGGTGTGATGTGTTATGTGGCCCCAATGTTTTTATGAATTATATACTTGTACATACAGTAGATAATCCACACACAAAAACTACATTGCCTCAATTTTTACAATAAGAAAAATTTAGGCTATAATTAAAGCTTATTTATTGCTGTTTAACATGGTGGGCATGGTGTACAGTACATTCAATTCATGTACAGGTACAGAATATTATTTTGAAAGGTTTCTTTACTGCCTGGATGCATTTTGCTCTTAAATGACTAGAAGGGTTAAATGTAACAGGTTTATTTTTGAAGCATGCCTTTATTAAATTAACATGTGGCTAGCTAGCATGTGTAAAGATGAATGACATTCGAATAGAATAGAATAGAATAGAATAGAATAGTTGTAAATGCTCACCGGTTGGGATTGCATGTATATATTTTTTATATATGACTGTAGTTCCCATACTGACTCTTAGTAGTGGCAGGGTATCAGCACTAAGAGTAAGTGCTTACAACAAATTACAACTGATTTTTAAGAATGGTTACTATTATTCAATAGCTTATATGGTTGTTTCCAGGCCATTTGGCAAGCCGTTTCTTGACACAACCGTTTTTTTGTTGTTGTTTGTTTGTTTAAATTTTTTCACCCTCGTACACATTTTTGAAGCCATTCCTGAAATGGATCAACAGTGCTAAAGAAAAAAAAATATATAAAATATACTGTAGACATCGAGTTTCCAAGAACTGAAGCTTTGCTCTCATGCTGTACAGAATTTGTGCCACAGGATGTCACTGTTGTGCAAGAAATTCCCCAGAGCTTCGCTTCTGAGCAATTGGGCAGTCAAACCATGAAGCTCTAACAAAATTTTTTTTTAAACCCGTATTTAGTATTACAGTGTGTTTGGTGTTTTGTTTTTATTATATTACACTATGGTGGGTGCACTATCAGTGACTTTATTCAATAATAAATGTCTCAAATAAATAAACAAAAATAAATGTCTCAGGAGCAGTGAGAAGCAGTGAAAAAATGGCACAGGAGCAGTGACTTTATTTAGAGGATATCAAAAACAGTAAAAAAAAAAAAGGTTTAGAAGCAGTGACAAAATGACACAGAAACAGCGGCTTTTTTGTGACAAGATCAAAAGCAGTGAAAAAATGGCACAAAAGTGTTTTATTTAAAGATCAAAAGCAGTAAAAAAAAAATGTCAGGAGCAGTGACAAGCAGTGAAAAAAGGCACTCGAGCAGTGACTTTATTCAGAGAAGTTCAAAAGCCAAAAAAATAATAATTATTATAATGTTAGAACATTAGCATTGATAAAGATCAAAAGAAATAAAATAAAAAAAACACAGAAGCAGTGACTTAATTCAAAGAACAATCCAAAAGCAGTGACAAATAGACACAAGAGAAGTTTTTCAGACAAGCAGTGACATTACTGTGCCACATTAACTGTTTCTCTTTGTGTCCTGCATATTGTGCCTATTGTGTGTGGGCTTTAGGCACAGCACATTATTCACTCTTCATTTTTGCTGGGGCGGAAAGTACGAGCCCTGTGCAGCGTGGACGCGTTGAGAAAGCTGCGCAGTGTGTGAAAGAGGAGCGCAGGGGGCGCTTATTGGCACTGACTCGGCCCATCGTGTCATGACTGGAATATGTAGTCTCTCTGCTGTCTTCCACTGCAGAGCTAAAGAGCAAGTGTGTCCAGGCGGGGATCCGGAACAGAGGAGCGACTGTTGAGTGCAGCAGGACAGCTAGAGAGAAAAGGGGGGGAAATGGTAGGAGTCGCAAGATTTTGAGTTTCAAAACAAAGCGGGACACAAGCAGCTTGCCTGGGTGGGAAACGATGTGGAAGGCAGAGGGACAGGGATGTGTTTTAAGGTTCGAGAAAGTGACGTTTTAACGGAGTGCGACTGATGAGAGTTGAGAACCGTGCTGAGGATCAAGGACAAGCCGGGTGAGTTCGTCACAGATTATCTTTATTAATCACAAAGCCCGGTTGTGCTCATTAGAATAATTTATTTCCCCATCAGTAACAGGGTAGCTTTGTTACAGGACTGTAGACTGCGCGCTGAACTGAGCTCACTCTTCCTGCCAGGTGGCTTCAGTGAGCTTGGAAGGTGCGCAGTCAGGAAGTGTGTGTGTGTGTGTGTGTGTGTGCGCGCGCGCGCGCGCTTGCTTTTGGTTTTAGATTTACAGTATTTTTGTTTTGCAGTCCAGGGGTTTGTGTAATAGGCATACAGCCGAGCAGAGGAATGGATGGAGATGTTCTTCAGGACGCACATCACAGCAGAACATCTCACAAACGGTAGGCTACAGAATTCATTACTAAATGTTATGTTATGTTTTTACTCTCATTGTCTGTCAGGGCATTTTAGTCTAATACACAGCCTTCCAATCCGGTCCTCAGAGACTCCCAGCCAGAATATTTCGTTTCAGTTCTAAGCACACCTGAGCCAGGTAATCAGCAGTCTACAGCCACACAGTTTACATTGGTGTGACCAAGTTATGCCCAGTGACCTTCCTGGAGTGGCATTAAAGGATGTGGCAACGTCTTTACTGTATGTGTACAGTATGGTCAGAATAGGCATATGATATGTAAGCAACAGTTGTTTGTCTTCTATCAAACTGCAAATAAGTTATACCTACATGTTTTAATGAAAGAATCGAATGCTATGTTTTCAAATAAGGGCAGAAAATTATGCCGCATTGGTTAGCATGGTTACCATTCGCCTCCGTGGTTGAGGTCATGGTTCTCTGGTTGCATGTTCTCTGGTTTTCCTCCAAGTACCCTCTCACAGGTCAAAGACATGCATTGTAGGATGACTGGTGTATAGCATATTATTGGGCATGTGAATGTTATTGTGCCTGTGCTTAGCACTGTCACCCTGCACCTCCAGAGTCCGGGTTCGATTCCTGCCTAATGAGGGATATTGTGGCGGTACGGTGGCTTAGTGGTCAGGAATGTCGCCTTGCACCACCAGGGTTCGGGTTCGATTCCCACCTCGTCATCTGTGTGCACATAAGTTTATACACATGAGTTTTCATGTTCTTCCTGTGACTCCAGTTTCCTCCCACAGTCCAAAGACATGCATATTAGTCATATAATTGGCTTTCCCAAATTGCTTGTAGTGTGTGAATGCATGTGTGAATGCTAACCGGAGGTCCTACCATGTCTTAATTGGGAATTAATACAATGGTAATCACCATTGGCCTTTACGGTCCCTAGTTGGACTACAGAGGTTCCTAGATGGATAGATGGATGCTGTAAAAATGTGCTTGTGCCCTTATGTACTGTAGGGTGTCCCCTGCGCTGTGCCCTAAATTCTGTGTGATAGAATCCGGCTCCCTATGACCCTATACAGCAGTATGGAAAATGAAAGAGGGAATGAATGTTTCCAAGTAATGAATATTGTGTCTGACATTGAGTCTGACAAGTTTGCTTACATGTTTGTTCATCGGGCTCTATGATGACAGGCAATAGAGTGCTTCTGTGTTAGATGCTGTGTACTGTCTTTCTGGCCAATCACTCTGCAGATCTTCATCCTAGTCATATGGATCAGAAAAAAATAAACTTTAATAGGGAATGTGAGCCAAATAATTTTTACATATTGTGGTTCACAATATTGGTCTTTACAATATAGATTTTAGCAGTGATTCTGGGGTGTTTAGATGATTCAGTTTTAAAATTACCCCCTAAATTCAGGGCAACCTTCAGTGAATCTAAGCTTGCATTTTTCACTCTCATTGTAGGTAACAAATAATTAATGGTATATAACTAAATATTATGATAAATAAGTAACCTATAAACTGGGATTTAAGTTGTTGATACACATCCATCAATAGACAAGATGCAGCCATGATTCACTATTGCAAAGCATATTACACATTGCAGTCACATGTCAAGTGCGGTTTCTCTGCTGTGAGGAAATTGCATATCAATGACATAAGTCAGATATTGAAATAGTAGTCATAAAGAAAATTAAGCAGTGAGGTAATTACACCATCATATAATCTGTAAATTTATGTCCCTTGTCGGCTAGTCTGTTACCACCATTACCAAGTCTTTTCGTCTTTTTGTTTCACACACACACACACACACACACACACACACACACACACACACACACACACAAAACATGTCAGTGGGGTCATTAGAGTTCACAGATTATGCTTTAAAGTGGTGTGCATGTTTGTTTTACAACATTTATCTGGTGGTGTTGCTGTTTGTGACTTTTTAGCCCTAATTAACATCCTGGTTTGTGCAGGCTTTTACACAACCTTTGACTTTCCCCCATTTCCTGCCCCAAAGCAGAGCAAAGACGGTTCGTGGGAAACAGACCATATGGAAAAGAGGCAGAAATCATGTTATTGCATCAAGTAAAGTTCTTGTAATTTTGTACTGTAGATTCAGGAAATTAAGCTTTAATTAAGCTTTTAAGGCACAAATCTCATCTAATCAAGAATTCTTTCTTTAAAGCTGGTTGGAAATTGCACCACTGCATGTTTATTCAAGTGAATCACATAAGACAGATAATATCTTTAGCATTCCAACTGACTCATTAAAGCCCGGGATGCTTTAGCTATATGGAGAAGAAATTAATTTGGAAGCATGGAGCTGAAGTTGGCTGAATATAGGCTTAATTATAAGCCAAAAGGTTTGAAATTAGTGCTCAGGTTCAACTTGCTGAAAATGAAATAAGCTGTAAGCAGTCCAGTAGCTGGAAGCGTCTTCTCTGGGAGTGGCTGTCAAACGGCTGTCTTCATGAAGTTTATCCAGAAATACCAGAAATGCTATTTTAGTTTTGCTATTAGGCATATGAATTGGTAATTATATGTGGTGTCAGATATGGTTTACTTTTTTTAGTGCAACCTATCCTTGTATGCTTTGTCTGTCATTTTCAATTTGTGTTCTGTCCACTTTAATTCAAGTACGTTGCAGTGTTTGAATGTTTTTGTAAGAGCATACTTTTGCTTCTAGAAATATCTGATGTTCATTATCAGGGGACTTCTTTTGGGAGAAAGGCATTTTGAAATACAACATGAGCCCTAACAGCAGTGGAATGATTGTGAAATATGGGCACAAAAGCATTGGTGACTCTGGAACTGCTATCCAGTGCTGACTGTGGTGAAACTGTGTGGAAATCCAAACAAGCCATAGTCATTCAGCTGTATCTGTGCTGCACTACCCTACTTACACTACTTTCAGTGCTGCTTCCAGGGTAATGCCTTTTGATGACTGGGGTTTCTAAAACCGAGAAAGATTAACTACCATACCGTCACTTATATAAGTCCAGCGTGTGAAATTTCAGGTGTTGGAGTGGAGTCTGGGAATGAAATGTATTTTGCACTGCTGGAGTTGGCAGGCTATCCCTTCCCGACAGCTGGTCTTGGAATTTGCCGATGAGAAAGCCAGAATTGTGGGTTATTGTTCACCTATGATGTCATTTATGCTTTTACTCAGTACCAAAAGATCACCATGGACACAGTTATTTGTAAACGACTGCACTGGGCATTGGGTTACTGTGAATTCTGGACAGTGTTTTCATTCTTTTCATTTTTTTGCTATTTTTTTTCTCCAGTCTTTTACACATTATCTCTAATTCAGTAACAATACATATCCTAATTACTGTGAATGTGCACTATATGCAATTATTGTCAATTATTTTTGACAGTAATAGATAAGACAGCTGACGCCTACTCTCTTCTGCTTTTTGAATAGGTGTCATGCAATGTAAATAGATTTGCTCAGTGTTAAGGTAAAAGATAATTAAAGACAATTACTACGTCTTGCTTACGTCATCAATCAGCATGAATTAGGGCATTGCCACTTCCGTGTTTCTAGTTTCACATTAGGGCTTCTGTCATTCTATTGGTAGATTTTAAATGAATGTTGTAGCAGTGGCCAGATCGGTTGACTGTTTCTGGTTGCAGTGGCACTACTGTAACTCAGCCACTCCAATCTACATTGTGAGAGCACTGATATTAATTTATAACTAAATAATTATTTTAGCATTTTGTTAAGAATCAAGAAATTTAAACCCAGCTTTACTGAATACTTTTATTCTGCTCCACCTTTCTGGAAATAGGTGGAACCGTTGTGTGTATATATATTGTTTGTCTTAAGTGCCTGCAGGTCTTTATTGTGTACCAAAATAATTGAGTATTGTGGAAAATTCATTTTCCGATCATAAAATATCCCCAGGAGTTCTGCATAATGCTCACTCTGTCTGCACGTGCCATACATCTACAGTACATACCACATGTCATGACTCCTCCACATACCACGCAGACATGCACATGCACTTTTCCCCTCCCATCCCTCTCTCTCTCTCTTACTCAATAGCCCTATTTAACACCACTAGGTCTGGTACTGTTTTGCTGAGGTCTAAAGGAAAACATTTCCATGAACCCAAATGGAGCTTAAAAGAGCGTAAGTGCATATGTATTCTTCTGTCCTGCTCAAGATGTTAAGACTCAATATGTTTTTAAATTGTTGTCCGGTCTGTGCAGAACTACAAAGTTCTATATAGTGAATGATTTACGGGGATTAATGAAGCTATACTATATAAAGTTAATGGGATATTTTCAGGCGATCATAGATGGTTATTAGGGAATATAAGGTTGTAATAAGGGAGAAAATTAGATTACAGTGCAAATTGGACTGGTTGGTTTTTGTTTCACCATTGGAGGCGGAATATTGAACATAAATCTAAAGAGCACTGCCAATGGCCTGGATGGAAATTATAGGGGTTCAGAGAGACACATAGCTAATAACTACATTTTTGAAGGTGCCATGTGTGATATTAGCATGTGTGTGAATTCCTGTGTGTGTGACATGTGTTTTCCTCCAACAGTGCTAAAGGCCGTGATTTATCTCTGTTGTATCTGTAAAACCGGCCTAGGAGGAAACACACACATGCCTAGACACACATGTTCTCTCAACACATGGAGACCGGGTTCTGACACACACTCAATGCTTTAACAATTATACACACCCATTAAAACAAACAAACATGCAGGCATGAAATGATTCATCAGTTAAACATGTTTGGAATGGCTACAGTACAAGAGCCTGAGATGAACCTGAAAAAGAAAACAAGGTCTCTGGTGAATACATACAGTAGTTATGTATATTATTCTACAGTACATTGCATTGTTCTGCTGCCTCATGACTGGCTGATTTAAATATCTCAGGAGTACAGTTACTGTATTCTGTTAATGTGGGCCAAGAGTGTATATATAATAAATATACCGTTTTCATTACAGTATGCCAGTAAAATAGTAGTGTCACATTAAAATCACCTATAAAATTTTAAATTATAGTTTAATTAAATGTTTATTAAAATAATCGTCTTAGAATCGTAAAAAAAAAACAATTGAATATGCAAATCTAGTTAATAGGATAATTAACTAAGCAATTAAGGAAATGAGGCTAGAATGGAAAGTGGTATGCCATTCCATCACAGGGCAGGATGCACACACATTTACACACTCCTTTACACATAGAGGAATTCCAGCATAGATATTTGACCTACCTGAATGTTTTGGGAGGTGAGAGCAAACCTAGAGCGTGGATAAACCCTATGTTGATACAAGTTGCTACATAATTCCGTACGTATTCATTACATGGGATGCCAATATATAGAAAAGTACAGAGTGTACCACCTGTAGGATTCTAAAGAAACTGCAACATTTTACCGCTTTTTATTTTATACAGTAGTAATGCAGTGGTGAAGGAATCCAAAATATCCAATAATCCCCTTTAAACAGGGGATATTAAGATGTGTCTGCCACTTATGCTCTGTAAAGCTTTTATAATTCGGTGTTTTTTGAGGCAGGTAACTCTAAATTACCTTTTTACCCGGGGTTAGTTTTGATCTTCCTTTCCTGCCATGGTCTTCATGAGAACCAGTTACATTATTGTGTTTGATGGGTTTTGTAAATGCACTTGACAATACTTGCACAATAAGTGCAAGAACTGTTCCAGAACTGCTGACCTTTGTGTTTTAAAACAACCACCGACTGTTGTTGTTGTTGTTACTTAATTACCTGATGCCATATGTGTCATTTCAAAGTATTGAAAAAAATTCAGTATTGTACTAGAATGTAGAAAAAAAAATCCAAACTTTTGATCTATAATGTACTATGTTAAATAACACAGAAGATTATTTATATTTTAATTTCTTCAAAGTAGTCAACTTTTGCTGTAGCTCCTTTACTCATCAGTCTAACTTGTCCCAATCAACTCTACTTAATTTAGATTGGGTGATTGTGGAGGCCAGATCATCTAAAGCAGCACCTCATCACTCTCCTTCTTGGACAAATAACACTTACATAACCTAACGGTGTATTTGGGGATATTGTCCGGTTGGAAAACAAATTATGGTCCCACTGCTGACAAAAAGAAATGTCATGGCGATGCAAAATACTGTGGTAGCCATGCTGGTTAAGCATGCCCTCAATTTTGACTAAGTCTCCAGGATTGTGCGGCAATTCGTCCATAAATTCCTATCTTACTTATTTTCCTTTGAACAGTGGGTGTTGAAATAAGCCTGCCACTTGAACTCAAGAGCATTTACTGTATGTGAGCCCTAATCTAAGGTGCTGTAAATTGCCATTAGTTTCTGAGGCTGATCATTCTACCAAACTATAGATTTTTTGGATTAACTGACCATCATTTCTTAAAGAAATTATGGACGGTCTTTTCTCTTTACTCAACTGAGTGTTTCTTGTCGTAATATGCGTTTGTGCAGTAGTTGTAATAGCACTAATATGGCTATTGACTCTATACCCACCCTTCCTCTGCACAGGGCAACTGATGGTCTAAAGCACATTAAGAAGGCAAGAATTGCCTCACAAATTAACTCTTGACAAGGCACACCTGTGAACTGAAAACTGTTCCAGTTGACTACCTTATGAATCTGATGAGAGAATGCAATGTGTGTGCCAACCAGTCATTAAAGCTAAATGTAGCTATTTTGGACAAATCTAAAATATAAAACATATTCTGGGCTGTTTGTTTACTAGATAATTACATCTATATTATTTTCTAGTTTAGATATGTTTAGTATTATTGTAACATCCTAAAAAAAAGTTAAGTACTAGTAAGGGGTCATTTTATTTCTATTTTTTATTCTTTTTTTTAAGCAACTAAGCATGTGATCTGCTACTAGCTTCTGTTTTTTGGCACATATCTCCACTCAGACAATGCATCTTTGTCTTTAAAGAAAGCATGCTGTGTAATGGCTATAATTATGACTCCAGAAAAAAAAATCCTTTTTCTATATTTATGTAATTGTTGGCTCTTTAGTAACATTTATTTCCACATGTTTACACACATTAGTGACCGGCACACAGTTGGAGTTATCCATGTGCTTGTTAGGAGCCTGAAACTCCTAATCGCAGCCGGCTTATCTTATAAACAGTACATGATATTCGAGTACATTTCTAATTTGAACCAGATCCTTGCAGCTACATTATCTTAAAGCCTTGTCAAAACCTCTGACTAGCATCTAGAGAGAAAGAGATTTTAAATTCATGTTTGTGTTTGTGTGTGAAAGAGAGAGAGAGAGAGAGAGAGACCGGCCTTGGCTTGTTGTATCTGTGTCTGTGCATGTGCTGGGAACTTTGTGTTCAGGACATATTGGGCCCAGGAGAAGCCATGGGTGAATGACAGGGTGGCTGTCCCATCAGGGAGAGACCTTTTTTTAACCTTTTGCCGGATGCTACATGGAAATTTTAAATTCATAGAAACTTCCTGTTAAAATGAACATGAACAGAGCTCTCTGGAGTAGCAATGTTAAAGTTTGATATTGTATTCATAGCCAACAAATGAAAGCCTTAATGTAAGGCTTACACTACAAAATATATTACATACATGACTTCAGAATCAGAGTGTAAAGTCCTCTGCATGCACTTTTGTCAAGTGAATGTCTGTTTAAAATTATATTATAATTTTTTTCACAGATGCCAGTTTCTCTGCATAACACACTTGCTCTTTCAGTGACCTCTACTGTATTTGCAACTTTAGATGTACTGTAAATTCCATGTATTGCTTTGAAAATTCCAACCACCTTAGATCTCTGCCCTTATTGCCCTAATTTTTGTTGCATTGTTCACTGGGTGGAATGGTGGAATGGGGTGATTTATATCGCAGAGCTGTTTTAGGTTAGGATCATGGCTAAAAATGTGTGCATTTTGTAATCTGTCTAAGATGGTTATCTTCTTCTGTGAGCAAGTAAGAGTGCTAGTGGGGTTTGAGTGGGGCAGCAGAGGGGTGCAGTGTGGGAAAAACATTTTGTTGTTGTTTTAATCAGGGACGGATGCACAGAGGACATAGTGCTCTCTCTCCCTCTCTCTCTCTCTCTCTCTCTCTCTCATTCTCCCCCACTACACACACAAACACACACCGAGTTATTGGAGGAATAGTCTTCCCAGACCTTTCCTAAGAAGCCTCTGTTTACTGTTAGTGACCTCTCTAGCAATATTACCAGCTGTGGCCCTGGCTCTGGGCTTTGTCTTTCCATTGGGAATAACTCTCGTTCTCTGTCTTCATTGCGCATACTTGGCTGTCTTGCCTCCTGTCAACTATCCTGCCTTATAACAATAATTCTAAAGGCCTCAAAGCACACCTGTTTTAAACTCAAATCAACTGAAACCTGCCCTACCAACTGACACTTCTCTGGCACTCATGAAAGGTAAGACTTCACTTGAATCCGAACAAGTATTATAATTCTTTTATTTGTGGTCAGAATACCTTTCAGGCAGTTTTTGTCAGCACAGTGTGTTTTTAACATTGTGGGCATTTTTAAAAGGAGACAGGAAAACTGGCAAGATCCACATTGTACTGTAGACTCGGACAAGGGGGCCTCGAAATTGACGAACAACAATAAGACAAACCCCTCTCACCATGTAGCCGTGCTTTACTCAAACGCTGTATAAAAGAGCTCCCACTGTGATCCCGAGGTCACGTCTTCCTGCCTTTATGCTTTCCCGTTCTCTTTGCAGCTCGCTGAATAAAACTTTCCACACTGCAAACAATGATTCAGAAGTCTAAGGAACCTGCTTTCTGAAGTACGCTAGACAGCCTGAGAGTTATTTTTTGTGTAAACGTCAATGAGATTATGGGTCATGTTTGAACATGCGGGTGTAATCTCTTCTTAAAGGATAAGAGTGTTAAGAGGATAAGAATTTTCTAGGCCTCTCCCTTTTTGGTTAATTGATTATTTCAGTAACATTTCTCCTGTGCTTGTATTGTTCTTATTACAGCACATTCTCAACCAAAATTACATATGTATTTACAGAAAATTAAGGTTTCATTCGAAAAACCAAGGTCCATATTACAATATATACAAAGTGAACAAAGGAAACAGATACTTAATTGTTACACTCTCAGAGAGACAGGGACATTAGGGGAATTAGGGTCCTCTGTGTGTAGTCGTACTGTATACAGTATTAGGTAAATCCCATTGTTGACTGTGCATTTGACGAAGGTTACAGTATACAGATATGGCTGTAACTTTTTTTTTCTTGTTTGCAGTATATGGAATAAAGCAAAGTGGGCGTTGCTGACTGCTGCAGACATTAGCTCATTTGGCCAAACTCTGGATGCTTTCGGTTTTACAAAATATAATGAATGCTAACAGCAGCTGAGTGAACCGAAGATGATGCGGCTGGCTGTTTATACTCTCTCACAGTTTCTCTCTGCCTGATTGCTTTTGTGATCAATGTGTCAACAGACCATCTGTCTACAGGTTTAAAGTGCTACAGCTGGCTTGGCTAAAGTCTCAGCATCATCTTGTCATCTAGAACACATCACAAATGCTGCTATTTACTGAACATGCTTAAAACAGACCTATTGTTCTGTGGAGATTTGTGACACTAATGGAAAGCCATTCTGGAAATCAAAACCAAAAGGTTCCAAACTTGTAATTTAGCAATATATTTCCCAAATAACCAGGATAAGACAACACCACCCCCCTTACACACACAGCCAGTTCTTCAACTTTTTTGAGCACCAGTATGGGTCAGATAGTTTATTATGCCATTAGATTATAATTACAGCATATTGAAACAAGAATTATGGTTTTCTGAAACTGCTAAACAAACTAAGTCCCGGTTATTTGTAGCTCCATGTAATACTTATGAAAATATGTTTTTGCAAAGTATTTTATGCAAATGCTGGATCTTTTGTCATGTAACAAACCTCAAAAAAAGTTTTTAAACAAGGGCCCTGATTAGGCCCGTCCCTTAAGGTGTCCTGATCCCACAGAAAAGCCCTACAGCACAAATTGCTGAAGAAAAAGACAATACTGATAGAAAGGTAACAGAAAACTTAGTGCATCTCAGCCTAATGCATATTGGGGCTTAGCAGACAAAGAGTTTAAGGTTGTCGATCCAGCTGCCAAATTTCCCAGATCTTATGTTGACGAAAGCACCCATGGGATGTACCAGACAAACAAGTCCACTCCATAGAGGCCCGACTGGACGACCCACATCACCCAGAAGATCGACCCCTAACATCCTGGTGCCAGAGACCACAACACACCCACAGCACAAAGCCCAGACTGTCTGGTTCAATCCAACGAAAAAGAAAATGTAGCACAAATTGTTATAGAAAAGGTAATGCTGGGCATGATTGAAAGTTCATCACAGCCTGCCATGTACAGTATGGAGCTTAGCAGGCAAACCGTTTAAGGTTGTTGATCCTCCAAATTTCCCAGAATTTCAATCTGACTGAGCATCCATGGTATACACCAAACAAGTCTCATCTTCAAAGTCCCTGTGCCAGACACCACAGCGTACCCCAAGAGGACCTGTGAAGTCATGCTCTGAGAGGTCAGGAGAGGAAGATTTTAACATTATGGTTGGGAGATATAATTCCATTTGATTTGCAAAGTGTTTCTATTACTAGACATTGTCAAAAAGCAGCTTTTCAGAAATTCAGACATAGCTGTAGATTCATAATGAGCAACCCAGAAACATCAGTTGTTGAGACAGCATAAGGAAGACATGTATTGTAAGGGATACATTGGAACCGGATGCAAGTGGGAACCTATCCTTTCTGGGTTGCATCAGATAGTGGAATCATGAATAATTACGGTATACAGTTGTATAAAAGTACAGACAAACAGTATTCTTTGGGTGTTGAAAGGATGTTTAGTATCATATTGTGATCAAGTGGCCTGGGAGAAGTACAGGAAAGTCTTTATGATTACAGCAGTAGTTCTTAACAGGCACAAATTTACAGTACGCTGATTATATTATTTATAAAAGAAAGGGTAAAGTGAAAATGAAAAATGTTTCTAAGCAGAGTACAAATCTTCCATGTGTGATGAGCCACAGCATCTGTATCGAAATACAGAGAAGAGTGACTGACTATAACAACTATTTGGCTTATATGTTGGCAGTCTTGTCTTGTGTTAATGATAATGACTACAGTAAATCAGTCAGTGATACTGGAGGAAATTAATCTAATCAGCAGCTGTTGTGTGTTGATGAGCTATTGTTTCAGATATGAAGCTTTCTTATCACAGGTATTTTAGGCTTACTTCATGCTTTAAGGTTTGGCAAATTCAGCTTTTTGTCACATGATTTAATTACTCCACTAGGCCAACATGCCTGTACAGGAATGTGAGTACATACATCATGCTCTTGCCGTGCAGTGAACATTGTAGATTTTAAGTTAGATAAAATTAAAATGAACACTTTTGCTTTATTACATGTTTCTTGTGTTTGGGTGTATCATGTCAATTTGATAGTTAGAGTATATAATATTTAATAAATTAGCAAATTAAGTATTGGTTTCAATTTATTTTGCATGTCATAGGTCTGCTAGTGAAAAACTGAATGAAATGAATGAATTAAATAATCCAATGTTGTTTAAAAAAAATTACATAACAAATAGTTGTTTTCTATTATGTGGCTTTGCAAGATTTATTGATGTATTCTTAATATGTTTATTAACTGTAAATGCAGATAGAATTGTTTTCCATTTTTTCTTTTCGTAATAATTTTATCCCACATGTAAAGTTTCCCATAAGTATTTGTGTGCTAGGTGAAGTATATTATTTAAAACCTAATATGGCTAGAACTGATACTGTATTTCAGTTTGCATAGTGCTAAATGGATAGCAGTAAACTTTCCCCACTTCTTAACAACATCAGCCTTATAGCTTTAGTGCAAACAAAAAAAAACAGACTTGAGAAAAAAAAAAAAAACTAAACATGCCTTGGCTGATCAACTACATTTGAGGTAAGGGGGGGTATTGTGTACATGTCAGTTGCAAGAATACACTTGCCCACGCTGATAAAGATAAAGCCTGATTGAATTAGTGCAAGTCCCTCCTCATAGGTTCAGACACAGTATAATGGATAAGTATGTTAATGCTCGAAGGGCCACACCACAGTCATTTATCTGCCGTCCAAAGAGTCAAAAGTGATTACTAGTCTGCTTACGATTGCCTAAGGCTGAACCAGTAGTATCAGCTACTCTTACACGCTCACACTCACTCACATACGCATAGCTCTTCAGCATTGAAGGAGTTCTCTATGACAGCTGGCTGGAGTGAGAGAGGTATGCGAAGCGAAGCTTTCTGATGTCACGAGCAAAGGCGTGGCATTAAGGTAGTTCGTGTGTACAGGCAGTTTGAAGCTGACTCTGTGTGAACTTCTGTCTGGATTTGTGAACTATGACAGCTTTGTAAACAGGGGAACCTAATCAAGTGCATCAGGAGGTAAGAGAGCAATTAGTTGTGAAAATGTGTCCAAATGAAATAGGTTCTTTTACTAGGTTTAATTTTGTAGGCAGCATTTATAACTTTTAACGTTTTGAAAATTATTAACTCTCTATTTTGTTTTTGGCTCTTATACAAGTATGCAGATTATTTTCTTTACATGCCATGAAGAATTTTTTTATTGTGTTGTGTTTATATTGAATAGAATATTTTAATTCCCATTGGATTGCTTAGCAGCGGTAAACTGTTCCTAAAATACTCTGGGTGTAGTCCAGTAGGTAGCAGGATAGTTTTGGTGCATTGTTCAAAGCTCACAATATAAACCCACCTTTCCTCAGTAGAGCAATTGCTTGCACACTTTCCAGAAGCACTTTAATAGCCAGCTGTATTACAGCATTTTTTTGCCCAGAGTATTGCACAAATTCTTGGTCACGACCTTGGCTAGCTCGGAATTTAGATACTTTTGTTGTTGATGGTCTAAGCATATTTTTGAATCAATCTTTCTCCTTATAATGTTTCCTACAGTGGCATTTATTTATTTCTGTAATAATGAGAACTGGAATGCATGGAATCTAAACAAAATGTAACTCTATATAGCATGACATTCCTTTTTGTCACCTCCATGTATTGAGCTCAATTCAATGCGGTTAAAATAATATGTAATTACATAAGATTCGAAAGGCCAAGTCACCTTTGCTGAGTAAGCAATAAAAACATTAATCAAGCTCATGAGACTCCTCAGCCTCCCTCAGTCCTCACCCACTATATTACCACTGCTGAAAATGGGCACGCTGCCCTGTTACGCATGGCTAGTCTAAAATCAGATTTACTGGTTGCACGCTTTGGTTTATGAACAGAAAAAGTAATGAACCTGATAAATGTAATGTACGTTTTTTCCCCCTTCATGGTGAATGAAATCATTATCAGGGATTTTAAGAACTAGTGAAAAAATTATTGTCCATATTATTATTTCTACCATTCATGTGTGATTAGCAAACCCTACTCCAGATAAAAATGCAGAAACAGTAGTACAAGCTTTAGAACTTCATTAAATAGTCAAGCATGCATTCTGCACTGCATTCTGACCCCAACTGCTGTTTGTGTAATTTATTATCTTGACTGCTACTGTATGTCCTAGAGCTCAGTGTTCATTCATTCTGATCTATGAGATTAAATTTCTGCCTCGTCACATGATATTTGCTATGCAAATATCACACATCCCTATAGTGATGGCCGAAGGTATTAAGACAACATATGCCATGTATTACAGTTCTCACTGTGCACAAAACAGATCATGTCACTAATTAGTTCTTGCCTATCCGAACGAAGAGTTGTGCTTATTAGAATCAGCTAGTTTAGTTAACAGATGGAACAAATATGGGGCAGCACACTTACTTTCTAAAGCAGCAGAGTCCATCTCTGGACGAAAAATGTCTGAAACTCTGGAATTCTCAAGTAAATTGTAATTTTCTGGCAAATTTATGTACATTATCAGAAATTAAGCTAGCATGGATTAAGCAAAACATCCCAGAGTACTGCAGACGTCTTTTTGACTCTATGCCCAGTCAGATCCAGCTAGGTTTGTAAAAGAAAAGACTTCATGCTAAGTATTAATTGTTATATAGCTATTTTATTGCAGAAAATTAATTATTCTTATCTTGATTGGCATTATAAAAAAAAGATGCTGGATTTCACACTTGTTTCTGGTAACCAATGTATACTGTATAGCTCTATATCTCCATAATCTTCAACCTGAGCATTGAACCTGTGCCCCTTCTAAAAGAATGGGGTAACATTTCACAACTCATTTATATTATTTATTGTATGTGTCAATCCGTAAAAGTTTTACATCCTGCTAAGTTAGTGTTCTGTTGGAAAACTCCTTTTCCAGTGCAATTTAAGTTCACTGAGTTCTAATAAATAAAGCAATTATTTAATAGTTTGTTCCCCAATATTTTGGGGTATCCTCTAGTGTCATTTTACTTTATGACTGCTAAGATTGTTAAATCAAAAGTAGAATCATCACCACCCTAAAACTTCAGAATCAGCACTTGTTTATTGGGGTTTGTTGCTATCTGAATACAGTACCATGTGCTCTTTGCAATTTTCTGCCTGCTGTCTGGGCTCTTGAGCCCTTCTTTTTAGGGCATGCAAACCATCTGCAGCTGTACTGCATACTTCTCCTAGCACCAGGTGTTCTTGAAACGAAGCAGGCCAAATGCCCACTGAACATCTGTTCCCATATGTTGCTGTGGCACTGGTCGACTTGCTGAGTTGGCACTCATACAGTCTTTTAACACCATTAAGTAGTCAGACACTCCTGGGCAGAGGGAAATGTCAGCAACCTGATTTTACTTTGTCAGTATCACAGCTAAATGTACAATTGCTCTTCACATTGATCTGAAGTATAGATTAGTGTACTGTGAAAAACTTATTTGTCACGGTGGCATGTTTTTTCCCCCCCAGTAGGGTGTTTGTGCCAATTTTCGGTTAGGAGTACTGTGAAATTAGGTGTGTCTTTGATGAATGAGTATGGAGTGATCGAATCTTGGTGTTAGCCAGTTGAAGCAGGAGGAGGCCTCTGGCAGGTCAGGCTAGAACATGTTAGGTGTTGAAAAAGCACAATGCCACTGTGTGCAAATAGGGCTTTGTGTGAGGCACCCCGTCACATGCGTATTGCGCTTACATGCCTGTCTGAATATTAGAGCCAGAGGGGTAAACAGAGCTCTTTCACCAAACAACCTGAACTCATTTACCAAACACTACCGGGAAGCTTCCATGTCTTTCAGGAGCATTTTTTAAAAGTAAACATTTGCCATTCAAAGTCTAGATCACTTTTCTTCAGTTCTTCAGTGTTTCTTTCACTCACATGGAAGCAAATATTTCTGCTCTTTGATAGTTACCATTTATTAATAAGGATAGCTGTGTGTACGTGTCTGGGGGAGACACGAGTGATTATGAGATCAGGCTTTCGAATGACGTAAAACAACAGAGTACTTCATTATACAGTAGTTTAATGCCGGTTCTGCAATGAAGAGGGTGATGACTGGGGGGAAAACATTGTTGGACTTTGGAACTGTTTGTCTAAACCTGTGTTTGCATTGTGTCTATCTACATTTGCTTGTGTACATTTGTGTTTAGCCAATTAGCTATAGAGTTTACGATATTGTAGCCTCTTTTTACAATCATTATTAAGATATCTTAGAATCTGTATTTATGTACTTTCATTATTTTGTACATGCACCGTCAACTTATTAATATTTATAATTATATTATAATTACTAACTAACTGATAGATATTGCTTCTTTGGTGACTTTAACGCCTATTGCAAAGATAGAAGAGAACTATGGTAAGGCTCTTTATTGGTGTTAAGTCATAAATGCCACAGTAGATAATATGCAAAGCTTATTTAAAATAACTGTCTCACAATAATTTCAATTAATATTAATCGAATAAACAGAAAATTGCAATGAGTATTACAATGAGTATTGCAATGTGACTGAGTGCAATATTTGGCTTTAGACTAAATGATTATTCAGTCTTCAGAGCATCAAAGGGTGATAATGAATATGTACTTTCAAAAGATTTGTTGTGCAGCAACTGGATAGAATTAAAACCTCTAGAGAAAAAGTGAGAAATAATTCACAATTTGAAAAAGATCTTGTCTATTACCATGCTCTATAGAAATCTAATCATAAAAGTTAAATCTGGCAGGTTTTGGCAAGATTCTCCCACACTCCAAAGCATCTTTTCTCTACCACTTAAACAGCCTCTGTTTTTTTTTTTGTTTTGTTTTTTAGCGCTATGTGACTGCTACGGCCACCTTTTTTGATAAAATTTAAAAGAAAATCTTCCGGTACTTAACTCCTACCCCACCTCCTACATTACACACTCAGGATTCAATTTCTCTTTCACTGGCACATTTTTCCAACAAATCAACAGAAAATATCCTCTAAGTCATCTTGTTCTAAAATCCTACCCCTGTTTATTAGATATAATCTATAATTCTCCAGGCCATCTCACCAGACCTCCACCTCTTTATCATTAATGACTCCCTAAATATGGTAAGGTGCCAACTGTTTTAAAGGGTTATTCCCATTCCCTAAAACACTCAGACATCAGCAACTACTAACCGGTATCACTTCTCTTATTTCTTTCTAATATCCTCATACCGTCTACAATCAACTGTCTCTATACTGTATCTTACAGAACAGCCTTCAAGATCATATCAAGTCTGGCTTTAAAACAGAACATTCCATCTTTTGGCAATCACTGAGAAGCTACATACTGCTTGATTAGCCAAAATGTCATCTGATCTCCTCCCCCTCCATTTTTCAGCTGTGTTTGATACAGTCAACCAGACTCATACGTCTTAGAGCTAGTGGCAGAGCATGGCAAAGGCTTGTTGGTCATATCACATCTCATAGAGAGGGTCCACATCTGCCACACTCAGACTTTCTACTGGCTTACGGTTGTTTTCTGCATCAGATTTAGAACACTTGCCTACAGTGCCAAAAAATGGACAAGCAGCAGATTAGCTACAAAATTTAAAATGTGATATGAACAACAAGCCTTTGCCATGTTCTGACACATCACACTGTCCTTAATGATTCCTCAAACCCACAACCACTGTTCGACTGGTCCCACCATCACTCAGGGTCCATGGAATGCATCCATCAAAACTTCTGGCAGATGACATACTGTACCATAGATGTCTTTACTGCTGTTTAACTAGCAGTCTTCAAACGACACCTAAAGCCCTACACTCTTCCTGAAGTGCTAAATTTAATTACTTAAAATAAGTACTTAACTCTTTTAGGTGTGTGTGTTTGCTTTTCTTACTACAGTATAGCACTGTAAGCAGTTCTGTACATCTCTTTGAATGTGGGCATCTGTCAAGGGCCATTAATGTAATGTAACTGCTTAAGGTGAAATTTTAGATACTTAAAGTTGCCAAACCAAAAGAGTAATGCAGCTATTCAAAATGCTATCAGTGCATTGGTAGACGTTTGTGAACATCTCAAGTTTCTTGAGTCACCATCTACCACTGGACCAGTCGAATTAGCTCGAATCAGCTACTCTCTTTACCCCAAGTTCAAAAGAAAATTTGCTAGAATTTATATTATTTTATAGCTTGATATATAGACCAATTTAACGTAGTATTTTTTTTTAGTTATTACTGTACTAATGAGTGATCAGAGTCTGCATGAAAATTGAGATTGTTTATAAAGTGATGGCACAATGGGTTAGTGGTAGCTCCAGGATAGGATGGGTTTAAATCTCGCCTCTTGTCTGTATGTGTAAAGATTGCATGTTGTCTGGTCAGTTCCCCCAGTTTCTGTGGTTTCCTCCCACAGTGCAAAGACCTGCAGTATAGGCTGACTGGTGTTTCCAAGGCACCTTGCCTTGTTCCCTGGGATACGAAGATTGATATTTTCTAAAAAACTGTAAAAGGTTGGCAAGCTGTTTATTTATTTATTCCTTTTTTCTTCTTTTTTTTTTGCTTAATTATTTTAAATTTTATTTATTTTCACTGGGAACAAGATGAATTCTGAAAAGGATTTCATGATTCTTCTGGTAAAATCTCAAAATGTAATAAAAAATGAGTTTCAATGAAAAAACTTACAGCCATTATGGTTAATAACTCTCCTGCCACAGTTTAATACTAGGCAGTGTACAAAGCCAATTTTAATAAATTTTATTAAAACAAGTGTTCACCTACTGTAAGTTTGCTGTTTCATGAGGGTATTTTTTTTATTCACTAGAACTGTATACAAAATACACATAGTGACTCACAACTTGTGTAAAAGCAAAACAATTGTGGAAACCTTGCTTTGTCATTCCTACGTGCTTTTCTAGCGCTAGAACTGTTCCTAACTTGTTTACTATACATTGCCAGGGAGATGCCGCTGTCAGATACTATGTGATCTGACACACTCAGTTCTGATCAGTTGAAGAAAAATATGTTTTTGTACCTTTTAATAAGTAAAAAATAGGAGTCATGTGGATATGGTATGTTTCCAATATATATTATATTTAAGTCCTTGTTAAATGGCTTGTTAACACAACAATTGTTTTTTAAACAAAGGCCATTCAAGTCAGTCCAGGACTTTTGATTGCACAGGATAACAGAACCAGGTTATCAAAATAAAAACCTAACTTTATTTCTCTATATATTTCTCTATGTGCAATTGTGCTGTTTGGAAATGATTGCATGTACAATTCCCACTGACAGATGCGTCTGTTCTGAAAGTTGGCGACATGTTCAGCATCAGGTGTTCCACTTGCTAAATGTTCACAGGAACGACTGCACTGGGCTCCGAGCCACCTCGTCCGGGATTGTCATTCACACCTTCTTTAAAACGTTTGCACCATTTAAATGTTTTACTGCGGCTAAGAGTTTCATCACTGCACTGTACTAAATCCCATTGGTTTTCCGCCCTAATTTTTGAGTAATTTCATTACAAGTCTTGAACGCCCCTTGTAGATACTTGTATTTAAATCTGTGTTGCCATGGACTTTAACAACTTTGGTACATGCCCTTAGAAAAAAGGGTTCTTCTAAGGTAGTTCAGGGAATTTCTTTTCTCACTTCTCTTTAGCACTCTCAGAGAGTACTGTAGGGATCTACAAAAAAACCCTTTAAGGGCTCTCTGAGCAGGACAAATATAGTAAACCTAGATCAGAATTCTTCACCGTAACAACTTCCAAACACATAAAGTTAACCAACCATAACTTTCAAAGCTGCTGCTGATGCTGTGTCACATGGCAGTGTAACAAACTTAGAAGGAAGCTATATCTGCACGCCTTTTCTTATATCAGCTCACAGCTTTTGTCAGTGTGATGGACAGAGGAGAATGGGCTTGGCATACCTCCATCCAGACAGCATGCTCAGTTTTGCCCACTGAAGATAATGTGAAACTCTTAAAAGCTTCCTGTGTGTTTGTTTAATAATTGAGGGTTCTATACTATCTGAAAGTATGCTAGATGGATAGATTAGCATTTATCAAATGTGTTCTTCCTTTATAGAATTTAGAACAATACCATCATTATTTCTCCTAGTTTTGTGTAACTTAAGTTTAAACTTTAAGGTTTAAGTTTTGGTTACCACTGTTTTGACATCGCTAGCATATTTCAGGCTGGTATAATTTCAGCACTGATCAAATCTGACTAGTGGAATTTAACACGAAAAACACCTGTGAAAGATTTATCTCAGAAAATCTCAATTGATTAAATATTTATTCGGATAAAGTTGAGGCGGCACGGTGGTTTAGTAGTTAGCAATGTTGTCCCGCACCTTCATGGTCTGTGTTCAATCTCCGCCTCGGGTTCTGTGTGCATGTACTGTAGTTTGCATGTTCTTCCTGTGCTTATTGGGTTTCCTCTGGGTACTTCGGTTTTCTCCCACAGTCCAAAGATTAGGCTAATTGCCCATAATGTGTAAAGGAGAGTGTGACTGTGTGTATGTTTGTGCTCTGCAATGGATTGACACCCTGTCCTGTGTAAAGACGCGCCCGCGACCCTGTACACAGGATAAAGCTGTATAGATGTGACCGAGTAAACGGTGACAAACTTGACCATGTATCTTAATTCATTAAGTACAAGAAGGTTTTATTAAAAAGAAAGCAAAACTTACTGTATAACAGCAACTTAATCATGGTGTTGACCATAATGCGGTACATGCAAAGAGCTATTCATAGGAAGTCATGTGTAAGAGGATCAACCAGTTTTTCTTCCTACATTTAAAACAGTGTTGTTGTTATTATTTTTACTGTGAGTAGCTGCTTAAGACTTCCATCATGCTTAATTTTATATGGGTTTGTATACTGAGCTTCCTAAAATAGATCTGTGGAAATGAAACAGATGTGCAGCACTATGTGTCTCCATGACCTGAACACTGCAAGTCTGCTTGTTTTAGGCCTTGCGAGTCTGAAGGTCAATTTGAAACCTAATGGTATGCTGATTTGCCCTTACCTAAACAAATGCCTGTTTGCTTTGGCTTACTTCTTTTCTCAGCTTTAGTTAAATTAAAGATAACATGAAGACTAAACGTATACATGTTCTGGAGATTTCTGTCCCCAGCAGGAGGATATTTACTTCTCAGTGAAGGACTCTACAGAGAGTTCACTAAATCAAATCACAGTCATGTCATTAAAATAATATACAGTATGCTAGACAAAAGTGTGCTCTGCAGCAGATCAGCAGATGGTTCTGTGGTATTTGAATTATATCTGTATACTATCTATCTTTTTTTGTTGTCGTTGTGGTCGAATAATTGTCAAGCTTAGATTATTTAGGCATTTAAACCAACTTTTCTGTTCCCCACTGACTGATAAAATCTGAAATGTTTAACCCTTAATCTACATATTATTGCAGTATCACATAGTGTACTGTCATCTATCGTTGTGTTACATTACTAAATCTTGTCTAAATCTAAGTCTTAAAGAGGTTTGCATGGATCTTGTTTGTTGTGCTTTCATCTATTGCTTCCCCCCTTTATCCTTCATCTCCGTGAATAAAGCATTTCATTCAAATGTCTTGTGACTTGCGTGTAAAGTGAATCCAGGCTCCCAAATTTAATAGCGGTTTGCTTTGAGTCTTAAATAAAGGATCACTTACAGTCCATTTCCCACAGAGTTTACTCTGATTAGGCTGGTGTTCATGATAGCCTTGTTTTAATACCTTAAGGCTCCACAGAAACAGGAGTCAAGATCTGCAAGATAAGATTTGTGTTTATTATGTATACCAAGGTATGCCAATGTAAAAATAATATTTTTGTTTTCTGGAATTAAATTATATACCTAAAAACAGGTCCTCTATGGTCTCTTTGTCTCTTTACACTATATATACAGTAAGTTAGTATTCTATTTGTATAATGCATAGAGCCCAGATATAGTCGCCTACAGTAAGGCTGATACTAAAGTTTTAAAAATGACGAGTACCTGTACTTCCCTTAACTGAATTAGATCCCTGTTTATTTTTGGAAGCAGAATGATCGAATGTATTGTTTGATATACACTCTCCTTTTCTCCAAATGACAGCTCAGTGGTGGAGTCCAGGCCAGCACTCGATGCTTGATTACTATCATTCGCTTGAAGTGGACACTAACAGAGGCCAGACCTCTGCATAAGTTTAGTTCCATATGACGTAATAGTTTAAACACACTTAATCATAGCTGTGAGCCAAGACACAAGAAATCCTTAGGAAGTGTGTATCTAAATAATCAGATCAGTGTGTCCATACTCTTGTCTATCTCTGGCCTAAATCTCATTGTTTGCTCTTTATCTTTTGTAGGAGGTCATCTAAAAACAAGGCCCCCCTGCCTCCAGCAGTGGTGCATGGTCCATTTGTGTCATCTCATGTGCCTGCATTAACACACACCACCATGGAACAGAAGGAGAATCTTTTGGAGCAAGAGCTGCTACTGACAGTGGTGCTACCTGAAGGAGTGGAAAAGACCACAATGGTGCACGGCAGGTGAGTGAATCCAACAGTCCGGTATTTTAAGTTGTCATTGCTGAACGACGTTGTCAGGTCATTGATGAGCCACGAGCCCAATGCAGCAACCCCACGTAGCATCTGCATACCACTTGGTGAAGTGCAAATTTTGTGAGACATATAACTATTGGGTAGTTTCTCCCTAGACCTTCTGTTAGTGCTGTAAGATAGGTGAAGTTCTCAAGGCTAAGATTTAACTCAGACAAAGTAATCATATGACAACAGGATGGTTGTGCAAATGTCACTTTAAGTGGGGTTGAGCTGCTTAAGTTCTGCTTAAGATTAAGTTCCCTTCATTATAGCTTTGAATGGTTTGTGACCATGAGTGGAGGGATTTCTGCACACAGTTGTCATAGTGTAGATGTTGAGTCAGGTCCTGTTCAAAGTGCATTCTGCATAACGTATTCCTGTACTTGGCTTGAGTGATACTGGTTTTCCCTTTTTGGTTGAATCATCTGATTAATGATTAAGTCTTCAAGATTATACCAATCAATAATAAATCAATTGTGTTTTGAAGCAACGATTTTATTAATCATTTTATAGCCTATTTACAACTATATAAAAATTTTTATAATCTTAATAAAAAAAACGTAAATATCACTTCTATGGTCTTACAAAAAAAAAACCCATATAAGTTAATTAAATTTAATTCAATTTAATTTGTATAGCGCTTTTAACAGTTGTCATTGTCGCAAAGCAGCTTTACACAATCAAAATAATTATTTAAGTTTGTATGGAATGTGAATGTGTATGAATTAAAATGGTCATATAGTGGCAAGGAAAAACTCTTTGAGATGGAAATAGGAACCAAGAGAGGAACCAGACTCACCAGGGAACCCATTCTCATTTGGGTGAAACAGAGAGCAGAGAGCTGCATTCATACTGTGTGTTAGGTGGCAGGCAATTCTGCCATAACACTTGATGTTAATTGATGTTAATATGGAGTCCAGGTAGTTATTGGAGGCTCAGGGAGACTCGTAGGAAATTCCAGTTCTGAACTATCGAGCAACTGCAGCCAAGTTAAGGAATACATAGCTTATAAAATGTTTCTGACCTAATGTTTCACAATAAGATACAAGATTGTGTTAATGGACTTTAATAACAATCAATAAAAAATCTTCTACAAGTATGCAGTAACTTTAGCCATGACACTCCTTTATAGATTTTAGCATCAACATGCTGTCTTTAGATTCTCACAATTATGTTTGAAATTATTTAAAAAAGCTTATATTTTGCAACAATAACAGAAGGAAAATTGATTATTAATATAATTTATAGCACGGCAAACTATGGCAGGGCTAGACAACATTGCAAAGTGCTGCACTGAGGCTAAGATAAAAAATTAAAATGGTTTTCAAACATCATGGAGTCAGTATGATCTTCCACTATAGAAAATTCATATAGTAGATTGGAGAAATAGTCTCCAGTCTGCCTTTTAAAAGCTCTCCAGTGATCAAACTTCTTTAGCAATGTGTAGCTTTCTCCTTTGCAAACTGATGGTGCTGTTGTTTTAGTTCAGTTGTAAGCACTGTGGCAACTGCAGAAAATCTAATTAGATTAGAAAATCTAAACACTTAAACGGTTTTTATAAAAACAAATTAACTAGCATGCTGAGGGATCTTGCCAGGCTCAAACTAATCCAGGTTCAATTGAGAAGTATTACATATCAAATTCCTCCCAATCTTTTCTGCTGGGACACAAATCGTGTCACCAACTTTTCCTTCCTCAGCATTTAACTGTAGCGGCTGGATATTTCCAAAGACTTCTCATATTCTGGCATTCCAGAAGCAGTTGGAAAGCATCACATAGCTCATTCTGTGTCACTAAAGGATTTTCCACACTCACTATGCTCCTGTATGACAGAAACATTCCTCCGCTCCTAGCAGTATACAGTATCTGGCATGCATATACTGGATATTAGCCTTTTCTCCTGAAATTCTTGAGTTCAACTTTGCTCAAATGCTAACTGTTTAATCCTTTAAAAATCCCAGCTAATCACTGGGTAAATGATCTTTAAGTATGGTATGGTAGTATGGAAGTGGTATGTATTATTTTAAGAAAGCCATATATCCGTGAGAGTGAGGAATGAAACTGTGGGAGTTTGAGGGGTTTAGGACTGTTCATGAAACTTCAACCTGAGATAAACAGGATAATATTTTGTTTAAAACCCCAAGGCTTCATAGCATTTGGTTATTTCTACTAGTATGATATTATTCATGCAAATTACTACACTTTATTGTGTGCTAAACATATACTCTGCTTGTTTTTACTCTCATATGCTTAATGCCACATTTATTTTATTTATGCTCTTAAATATAGCAGTTATGTTTGCCACATTGACTTCAAAACTATATTTTTACATTTTATTGGAAAATGTGACTCAGGCATAGTGTGCAAGAACAGTTTTATTGTTAGCCAAAGACTGACTAAGTTCTACCACATCCTCTTTTTTCTGTATTCAGTTTCTGGTGTTTTGTCCGTTGTTTTATTTGGTATAGTATGTTTTACATCTAAGTAGCATGGCCATGGTCAATGATACTGTTTTTCACATAAAAAAAAATAAATGTTCTATAATTTAAGCTTATTTTTTTAATAAGTAGTAATAGTGGTGCTTCATATCATCTTAAAGAATAGAAAGACTTTCTGAAATTAGCCTCCACAACAGCTCCATCTAGTGGAGACAATGTATTTAGAGCAAAGATTTATCTTGTAAGGTTCAATTACATCTTGTAAGGCGGCAAAGTGTAAGTGTGTGTAAAATTCTAAAATGTATGTGTTAACAGTAAGCCCATGATTGACCTACTTGTGATGCTGTGTGCAAAGTACCACCTCAACCCATCAGGCCACACCATTGAGCTAATCTCCACCAATAAGAACCACATTAAATTCAAACCCAATGCTCTTATCGGAGATCTGGAAGCTGAGAAAGTTCTGCTTAAGCCCAAAGGCATGGAGGACAAGAACAAGAAGTCTGGATCACTAATGCCAGAGGTGAAGTTCTGGTTTAATTACGTCTTTAAATAAAAACAATTTTTCATTTGCAAATATTATTATAAAAATTCTAACCATATCCAGACTTTATTTCCTTCCTAATACTGTGTTTAGCCTTTTTGAATTATTAAATGTCCCGTCTTGTTTAATGAAAATACCCATAGGCTCTGTTTCTTCTTCTCATCGTATTTATTTTATTAATTTGATTACATCTGTTTCCCTCAGGCTACTGTGCGTCTGGTAATAAACTATAAAAGGACCCAGAAGACAATTTTGCGAGTAAACCCTAAGCTTGCTCTGCAGGAGCTGCTGCCTGCTATTTGTGAGAAATGTGAATTTGATGTGCAAAGCACCGTGCTGCTGCAGAACGTGCACTCACAGGAGCCTTTGGACCTGATGAACTGTCTCAATGACCTTGGCCTCAGGGAGCTCTACGCAAGAGACACACGGGGTAAAGACAATAACAAATAAAGTAATAAAAAAGTCTTATTTGAAATCCAGTTGGCTCCAGCTCCACAGTGGTATATTCACTTGGTCAGAAGTACTGTACAGTATGTCCTCTACAGAAACTGACTGTCACTGCCATTTTAATAACTTTCATTTATGTAATCTCTAAACAGTTATCAGTCCAACAGACCTCCCTCCATCACCAACTCCTTCAGGTAACAATCACTTTAAAGGCTGTATAATATAACATACACAATCTAAGCTTCCATATTCCTGTTAGAGCCGCTTAATATTGTTTGGCTGAACTGCAATATGCAAATAGAACATTTGATCAAAACAGATGTAATGCACAGAAATACTAATCATGAGGATCTGAGACTAAATCACAACATGCACTGAAAGTTTGAACCTCAAATTATGTATTAGAAGTTTTTTTTCACTGTAAACTTACTGTATACAGTATAGTTCTAATCCAATTATTAATATCTTGTGAATTTGTTTAACAGATGTTACTCAACCTGGCAAGGACAAACTTCAGAAAGAAAAAGAAAACAAGGGACTGTTTGGCAGGTTCAGAAGAGGAAGTAAAAAGAAACCTGAACAGGTGCGTGTTGATTTAAAACAGTTTCACATTAGAAGGTGAAATTGTAGAAATTGTTTAGCAGGCAAATGGTTTAATACAGTGTCCTGGTTATTTTTTTGGCTAGGAATCTGTTGAGGGAGAAAGTAGCTTTTCCAATAAGTCTCTGACCCATGCGATTTGTTTGCCGTAGTACAGGCGGTTCAGGACTGATGCAATAAATGTTTATTTTGAGTGCTCTTTAAACTTTGCATGGGCAAGCCCTGAGCTTTTCCATTGGTCAGTGGTCATGCTTGTCCTTGTACCCAAATTCAGACTTTTGCTGAGTAAAGACTGCTTTCAAGAGTTCCTGCCGTTGAAGAATGTTTCGTGCGTGATTATCTGTAAGTCTGTGAAAGTAACGAAATTGTTTGTTATTTTGTTTATCTTTTTAAAGGCATCGACTGTGAGTGCACCAGCATCTCCAATCAACAGGAAATCAAGACCTGCGAGCATGAGTTCACTCAGCATGCATTCCGCCACATACGACTCGAACACTATACCGTCTGACACGCCAAAGAAGAGACGGGCCCCTCTACCCCCTCAGATGAAGTCCTTTGACCTTAACAACTCTCAAACAAGCAGTCATCCTGATGACAACCAGGTATGCAATGCTTATTCTACTCTTCTCTGTACAATAGATTTACATTTAACATCAAATCAAATTCTGAGCTATTACTTTATCAACATTTTCTTTCATTTTTATGTACTACATTAAAGTATTTATATTATATACATAAAACTGAATTAATTTAACATACATGTATTTAAAATGTCCAGCAAATTCAGATCATTTTAGCTTATATTATGTTGGGTGAAAGCAGTCAGATTGCGATGTAACTTTTCTGGATTGTGAAGGTCACTGCATCTCTGAGTCGAAGTTTATCTACTGAATCATCCCTTAAGAGGAGTAAGAGGAAGGCCCCACCACCCCCTACCTCCCCCGGCAGCTCTATGGTGACCCATGATGAAAAAACGCAGGATACAACTCTAACAGGTCGGTGTGCAGCTTGTGGCACCTTTTAAACATTGTAAACATTTATTAGGGGCCTTAAGGATTAACACAGTCCTTCAGCAGTAGTGTTTCTCCAGCTGTTGCCATACAATGGTTGGTGATCTTTAGGAGTGTATTCTTTAAGTCGAAATTATGGATAATCTTTAAAAAAGTTAAAAAAAATAAAAAAGCATTCATGTTGTTGTTATATAAATCTTACATTTGTCAGTTAATCAGGTTTTTGATGGTATCTAACTAGTCTGTAAGCAATTTTGGGGTTCTTGCTTGGACAGAGATAAACAGTCATACTTTGTCCTGCATTTAAACACAGCTTGACATAAAGCAGTGAATGAGATTGTAGCAGTGCAGGCGTGCTTAGGCTCAATTTTGTACACATTCTGCCTCCTAGTGGTACATTTGGGAAAGTTCACTTCATTCAGACTGTTAATTATATTTTTGGTGTGTTTCTTGGTGTATATCTGTAAACTCTGATCCTCTATTAAAATATCAGATTTTAAAAGTTAAAGCTATAGCTATAAAGTTGTGGGAGTGTAATTTGGCTGTATTAGAATAACTCTTGCCCTAGATTTAAATGTGTGCATCTGCAGTGTTTGACAAACGCACATGCGCGCGCACACACACACACATACACACACTTATTCAAAACAGGTTCAGCAACTGGGTCAAGGTGAAGATTTTTAAAAGTAAATGCCATTTCTCCTGGAGCACTGGCTTGTATGCCTATAGTGACCTGGCTATTTTAGGCAGGTCCGTGTACTGTGGCTGCAGTGAACTTTGGTGATGCTAGTCAAAAAAAGGTAAATTTAAAGTGTATTAGCTAAATTATAGTGCTTTAGTGAATAAATGTGAATAACCGATGATTATAATTCAACTGGCAGTGGTGCTAATGTTATAACTGATCGTTGTCAAAAATACTTACAATAATACCTAAACATAATTACTCATGTAATTTTATACTATACTCTGAAATATACTACTTATATATATTATTAAATTTATAATTTTGCATATAAGATGAAAGTGTAAAGTAATTTTTCCAATACTGTATTAAGCAGTTATAAGACTTGACTATGCAGAAAGTGGGTATTTTTCCATGATGCTTGCTGTTGCTCCTCAACCTCATGTGGTGATGTTGTCTTCTTCTCTCATTTAACTAGAGTCTAATTACAGTATACGTGCATATCTTTGTATTTTTTCCAGACAATTTTTTTTTCATTATTTTTATGTGTGAAAACTCTTTGTTGATTGCTTTTATAATTTATAGGGTGGTTATAAGGTTGGGTAAGGAGTGGGGTTCATAGTCAAATATTAGAAACAACAAACTATACAACTCCCATTATAAAATAAGTTATAATTATAAGCAGAGGTGAGGGTTCTCTCTCTCTTGCTCTTTTCTCTCTCTCTCTCTCTCTCTCTCTCTCTCTAATGCATAATATGCAGTAGGTGTTGATATTAGCCCTTGAATGCTACACACAAGAGAACTTGAAGTAACTTGATGTAGTGAAGTAATATAATTATATATAATAAAACTGCTCAATTAAATTACTGATACATGATATATTTACTTAAGCAGCTAATATTTACCTAGTTATCCTCCACCTATTTTTATAAGGGTGTCTATGTTAGAAAATACAATATGGCTCACATATTTTTTTTTTTGTAATATAATGAAATCAGTTTTCAAGCTTCATTAAAATTCTTGAAACCTGCAATTCCTGAACTTACAGCTTCTCCAGTTTCCTTCAGTCAAAAATGTAATTAAACAAGCTTTTACTTACATTATGTTTGGAAAGATTTTTATTCTACCCAAAAAAATGACAGCAAAGAAACTACAGTACTTGTTAAAATTTAAAATTATACATTCCCTTAATCATGATATAGTATACGTGAATTTGTTAATATATCTGCATAGTCTCTTGAGTGTAGAACAGTTTAAGGTGTTACCAAAAAAACAAAAAAAAAAGATTAGCATGTATTTACAGATTGCATTTTGCTGTTTCAGAATGCCGTGTGTGACTCCATTTGTTTCACACACCAAAATTGTCTTTATTGGTGATGGCCAGGCACTTGTATTTCACAAGCTGACTGCTTATATAATTAGAATTTAATAATACATTTACATTTTTTAATTAGATGAGCCTTATTGGAGGCTTATCAGTATCCATACATGCACTGACCAACCTGTGAGAAAAAATGCACCCTGTCTTTTAATTGACTATTAATATGATTTTTTTCCCTTTATCTTTAAAAAAAAACACAAAACTGTGTGTCTAGAGAGAAACACACAACTCTGTGTCTAAGAGCCCTGGTTTTGCTCACAACTTCTGGGTCTAACAAGTGCTCTTATTGTAACCATAAATGTTTTACTTTTCAAAATGTCTTGATTTTCCAGAGCCCCAGTGGCAAAGATTTCTTGTAAAAATTGCATTGTTTTGCTTAAGTGTAATAACAAGCCTTTCAGCAAAAAGTATCTACATGGGGCAAGGGTTTAGCTTTTAGGGAGTAATTGCACCTTAATCAGGGATTTACAGGCAGACTCAGCTCATCATTTATAACCACAAAAAGGCAGCTACTTGAGACATGAGAGATGCTTCTCTGGGTTTGCTTTCATCTATAAACAGTTGCAAAGGGTTAAACAAAAACCTTGTTAAAAATGATCAATGTTATAGACATTTGAATTATTTTGAGAACATACATTGACTTAACTTAGTCATATAAAATTTTTTATTTATTTCACAATAGCTACAATTTACCATTTAACCTACAATTTCAGTACTTTTCAATAAGCTTGCTTATTTATTTATTTATTTATTTAAGGGCTGGGGGGTGACAAGCTTCTGGTACTTCTCCATTGGAATCTTACCTCGAAGTTCACATGCAAACGTCTCTATTTCATTGATGTTTGATGGCTTATTTGCAATCTTTGGTTGATTTAGGAAGTGTGAGTCTAGTCATCACTAATGTTCAATTTCTCAACAAAAGGCATCATGTTATTCTTTAAAATGGCCTGGAATTTCTGGCAATTCATGATTTCTGCAGCAGAAAAACATCCCAATATCATCAGTGACCCACCAACATGCTTGATTATAGGGATTGTACTCTTCTGGGCATGAGCTTAGCCTTTGTCATGTAGGGTCCATTTGTCAAAAAAGTTCCAGAGTTCCAGTTTAGCTTCGTCAGTTCATAGAACTGATTCCCCAAACTCTGCAGAAATATTTGGAATAATCTTTCGGCTTTTGGCATATTCTACCTAATCTTTGATGGTTTTCATAGTAAAAAAAAGAGTTTATCTTGGATTCTGGCCATGAAGTACTTGTTTTTTCATTGTTTGTCTTATGTTTGGCACTGAAACCCCCAGTCTGAGCATTCTTCATGTCATCCTGCAGGTGGTTTGTAGTACAACTGTTTTTTTTTTGTTTTTTTTTGTCCTAGTTAAGTTTTAACAGCTCTTGAAGAAATTTTGGAAATTGTCAACTGGCCAGGCAGGTTTATGGCTGTTAGGTCCCATATTTCACTGTCTGTTTAACAAGTTAACATACTGTAGGTCTCAGAGCTCCAGAAAAACTTTAATTGAATATTACTGATTGTTACAGTCTTTGTCTTTAAAATGCTATTGATTTGTTTTTCTGCAGTACAATCTTTTACCCCTCAATTTGTACTTCTTCTGTATGTGTGCTACATTTTCATATCCTTTCTACATTGTACAGTATTAGAGTATGATTTATCTTCTAGGAGTTCAGCAGTAGATTTTAAGGGCCCAATAATAACGTATTGGCAGAGTTTGCAGTCTCTGATCACTTGTGTCTCCAGTGCTGTCTTATTCTCTGCTGATAGAAATTATTAGCTTCAAAGAATAGGAGAGGGAGGCATGGACTAAGGCAAAGAAAAATTAAGGGAGATGGACCGGAAAAGAATGAGATTGATCACAAAAAAATTTATTAAAATGGTAAATAAAAAGCAAAAGCATGGAATGAATTAAATAAAAAAGAGTAAGAAACAAAAACAAGAAAAGAAAGTAAAGCCTAGATTCTGGTTGCAGCTATCTATTTCCATGGCAATCCACAACTCCAAAGAGAGAGAGAGAGCGAGAGAGATCACAGAGCACTCTGCAGAGAGAAGCTCTCTCTATGAATACTGCACTCCAGTCCCCAGCGACAGCCCTTGAAGTGCTGAATGCAACGGCTGGCGCAGGCAAGTGAGATGTCTTAATTAAGAGCGATCCACTCACTCTGAAGAACAGTGTGGCACAGCAGCACTGTGTCCTGGCTGCTCCACTCTCACACTAATACTACTCCCATCAGCCCATTATGTAAGCTGTTCCAAGACACCGCTGAGGAGCAGAATACATATCTCTTTATTAACCCATGCTGAAAATGGCCACTGAGCCTACTGTGAGAGAAAATGAAAATCAAAGTAAAGGCAGCCCTTGCCTCAGTATTAAGTGAAAGAAGCTCCTCATACTATTTTAATAATCAGATCAAGTGCCTAGAACCGTGAGGGGGGGAAAAAACCTCTATTGCTAGAGGATCTAATAATTTATAACACTAGAAAAGGTTTACCAGTAGCAGTACTTTCATAAGAGGCGACATTTGACTGACATTGCAGACACCCACCCATGTTTACTCATTCTGTTTACTCAAGCAAAACTCTAATAACTTTTAAAGACGCTAGGGCTGTATCTATACATTATTCAAAAGAGCTCATTGTGTCAGTGTTCAAATGTTTGTTTTCTCTTCACAACCTGGTGTACAGAGGTGCAAATACCCAAGAACCAATCAGACTGCACCTACAATACAAGGCTCTGAAGCATGTGGTGAGGAAAGGGAACAAAAGACCTCATGTTCTGTGAACATGTCTGAGAACGTGGCTACATTTTATTATGTGTGATAGTGTGGATCACACGTAATAAAATGAAAGGAAGTTGAGCATGTGGCAGGTTTTAGGAGGAGGTAGTGATGGTGTACTGAGTTGTCTTGAGTGTATTTATTTGGGAGCTTGGTATCAGCTTGTATTTAGGCTGTACAATGCTATAATTATCTTAACCCTTATTTTCAGGTATCATTTGGATTTGAACATGTCTTAGGGAATTATGTCATAATAATATTTACCGCAATGTTGCAGGATTGCCAACGACCCCTGAGGAGATCCAAGAAAATCAAGAGTCTTTAATGGTTCCTGACAACACTGTTGTCCATGTAAACTCCAGTCCTGAGAGCTTAAGTCCTCTGCCAGAGCTTCTAGAGGACGACAGCAGTGTCAACCTCTCTGTTGATGTCTCTCTGGATTCAGGCAGAGCAGAAACTGCTTCCCTGACTCAGGATACAGAAATGGAAAGTGTAGCTCCCTCTAGGGAGAACCCAGAAGAAGTATCACCTGATCAGACCACAGATGGCAAGTACGACAGTTTTGAGCATAAGACTATTAAAATTTTTGTCTGTATATCTGGTGCTTGGGTTTCTAAACCTTTACATAATATTTTGTCCTGACAGACTAGCTGCAGACTCTGAGGTGAAAAGTAAGCAGCCAGAGGATGATTGCGATGTCCAATTACAGTCAACAAACAATGGTGTGTTGTGTTTCCATTTTCTTAAAAAAATAATCTTGGGTTTTATTTTTACCAGCTCACATACAGACACATAGATGTTCAAAAAATTAACGTAAAAAAGTAATTTTATTGTCTGACTGCTAAAGTTTCTTCATTTCTTTACTCTTATACAGCCAGCGTTGAGAAGACTGAAATGGCATGTTTAACTGCTGAAGGTTCCACAGCAATGAAGGAAAAGAGCACTTCACCAATGGTTGCAGCTCAGGATTCCATAAACATAGTTATACACACCCAGCAAGCAGAGCCACAGGCTCCTCCTAAGCCCAGTTATGCAGCAGCTGCAGTACAAACAACACCAAACATTTCTTTTACTGGAACCAATGCAAGTCAGACACAGACGGAAATTCAAACTAAGATAAACAGCTGTAATGGGTCTACCCCTACCCCAGAGTCAAATGTATGTACGCCTGTAACCTTAGGAAGCCCAAAAAGAGACATAGCCACATCTACAGAAGAGACTCAAGCTCAAAAGATTTACCCAAACTCTACTCAAAGCATTGATAAACAGGCATTCACATATACTCACCTATCTGAAAGGCCAAAATCCACGCAGACCCCCAGTTCTGAAAATCAAAAATCTATGCAGATTTCCTCAGGAACTAAACATGGAAGCTTACAGTACCTTCCTGCTTCTGACTCCAAGCCTAAACCCTCAAATGAACTCACTCGCGAATACATCCCCAAAGTAGGTATGACCACCTACACTATTGTGCCTCCAAGGTCCTTGGACAATCTACGCTTCTTTGAAGTAGAGCTGACGCTTGAGTCTCCCAGTGTGCCTGGAATCCAGGAAGTGAATGTGGAGTCTTTAAATAAAAAACCAACATCACCAGCAGCAGCATCTCCCACCAGGGTTGAGTGCAGGTCTGGCAGTGCCAGTGATCTCCCTCCATCCACTTCCCCAACTGTAAGCTCTCCTTCAGACTCCTCTTATATCCCTCAGCCCAAGGAGAAGAAAATTCCACCTGCGACCAGGCCCAAACCAGCTTCTTTCCGTATACCACAGAATAAAAGAACTCCTGGAGGTTACGTCAGCTCGGCAGTAGTGCGCAGTAGGAGTTTGAGTGAGGAAAAGGAGCCTCTAGGTAGCCCACAAAGGGAAAATTTCAATGGGCCTACGGAAGATGTCTTCCCCCTTCCTCCACCACCTATCCAGTGGGAGGAGGAGAAAAAGACTACAAAGGAGCAGCACAAGACTCCACCAATATCTCCACTAAAGCAAGAGAGAATGTTACAGTCTAGTCTAGCTTCTTCCCCAAGTGAGACTGAAGTGTTTAGTGGCACCGCACATTCAGGTTTGCCCCGCCAAATGAGTTTACCACCCCCTGGCCTGACTCTGGAAAAGCTCCGGACTTTTTCAGCACCAAAGCCATACACCTCATCTACACCATCACGATTTGCCCAGGCTGTCAATTCTGCAGTCAAGAGATCTCAGTCGCTTACCCACAATCCTGTTGTGTGTGGCCGCAAGTTGCCTTTGGCGATGACTAAACGGTGTACAATCAGAGAGACAGATGAGCTTGTTGAAATACCCTCTTTCAGGGTGAGTATGATTTTCTCTTTGGGTTTTTGTTTGTGCAGACACCAATAAGGTTAAAAAGGCTTTTAGTTAAAACGATAGATTGGTGATGAAAGCAACACAGAGCAATTTTAGCTAATTTTTGTTACACTTTTGTTGCACTTCATATACAATACATGACTCCAAGCCATGATTCCAGCAATGATTGTTGCTGGAATCGTGGATATCTCTTGAGATTTTGTGACAGAGGTCATCTATGCAAAAAAGCACTGTTCTTTTCTTTCTGTCTGCGCAATGTGCCATTTTTTTCCTATTTGGCATCACTACACAACATGTCTAAGAAAAGCTTTTGTTAGATGACATGATAGAATGTGCATGCCACTGTGTTGGTTTCTCTCTGCTTTCTTGCGATATGTCCGTGCATGTGAGGTATGTGAGGTGTGTCGCGGGGGGTAACTCAATGCCGCTATCTGCATTGGTATGCATCTGGAACATTTCATTATGAGTATTTGCATTCATACGTTATATAACACCCCTATTTATATCTGTATCTGGAATTTATGTTTTCTTTTCATTTATAATAATGGATATTTGATTACATCCCCAGCATACTATAAGTGTATATAAGCATGACAGGAATGGGTGTTCTTTCATGCACTCATATTTTGTGTGTGCACACTTGTATATACACCGATCAGTATAACACTAACACCACCGCCAAGTGACTTGAATAACATTGACTATCAGTTATATACCAGTAAAATGGTGACAGGATCATGGGCACCCATGGCTCATCTAAACATTTGAGGACCAAAGCCTAGCTTGTCTGGCCCGATCCCACAGAAAAGCCAATGTAGCATAAATTGCTAAAAAAAAGTCAATGCTGGCTTTGATAAAAAGATATCAGATAAATCAGTGCATCACCGCCTGATGCATACATGTATGGGGCTTAGCACGCAAAGAGGTCGAGGTTGTTGTTCTGGCTTCAAAATTTCCCAGATCGAAATCAAATAGAGCACCCATAGGACGTCCACCGCTCCGTGGGTGCACCACAGTGCAACCCACATCACCCAAAGGATCTGCCATTAACATCCTGGTACCATACACTGCAGCACAACCCCAGAGCTCCTGTGGAGTCCTCCGAGTGCCTTGAGGGATCAGATCCATATTGGTAGCACAAGGGGAACCTACACAATACTGGACATAATTGTTTGTGTTTGTACCCGAGGAACAGAACAAAAAGGTATGTTAGTCCACATCTTGTTAAGCATGTATGTGTGTGTATACTGTATAGGATGTGGACGGTGAGCATGGACAGAGGAAGAGCAGCAGTGACTCCTATGTTTCTCCAGTTGAAGAGTCCGAGGAGGTGTGGAAAAAAAGAACGCCTGATCTTTCTTCAAATAGTGGGTCTACTGCTCACTGCCTCTGAGTAAGTATAATAGTATTTACTATTCAAATTTGTTTAAAAAATAATGCAGACTCAAAGTCAAAGAATGATGTACAGATTCATTTACATCTGAAGGAATATCTGAATCAACAAAAGCCCTCCCATGTGTGCTTTATTTACATATATGCATATAACCCTATATTTTATAGTTTAGGTGCATTTAAATATAATTTATATTGAACACACATTTATGTATGCAGGTAATATAACAGTGAGGCATACAAAAGAATTTGGCAAGCTATAGTTATCAAGATAGAGGAAAAAAGAAGAAATGGAAAAGAGGAAGAAATTTATTTTTTATTTAAACGTTAATGAGCACAAATTGAAAATGCAAATCGGCTATTAACACAGTTTAATACAGCACTTCATTGCTGACCTAAAGTAGGTGTGCAATATATAGAAGTGTTTTGTTGTTTTATGAAGATGTTAAAATCACTTGGGATTAAACCCTACTGTATGTAAAAAAAAAATCAGTAATACCAGTAAATGTAAATGATATTTGATTATATCATATCATAAAATAATTCATTTTAGATAAAATTTTATTACTATAATCTTTAAACCTTTTTTATTTTAGTTGTTGCAACGGTCCACTCACTAGTTTATTTATTCCATTTACCAATAATTTCAAGATGAATTCTGTTTGTGCAGTCCTAATTGACATTTATGTTTATTACATTGCAGGCATATATTGTTGTCTCCAGTGAAGTTTCCAGTCCTGAAGGCTTTTTCTGGCACAGTTTCAGAGTATTTAAACACTTCTTTACTGTAGCTTTAAACTTCATTCCACCTTAGTGCCTTAATGAGCACTTTTTTCAGCTCAGCGCCTTTATACCTTGTCCTTACCTTTTGTCCACTGTGAGGACACTCCAGCTCAGTGCACCTGAACTAGGAAGTGTACAGGACGACAACAGCACTGTAAATTCATTTAAGTCTGTTTTAATCCTCTATGTTTTCCGCTTTCTATTGCTTGGCAACATTTCTCTTCAGGAAATCACAGATTTTGAGAAACACTTAAAGAACTATTGCTATTTCGTGCAATGCAGTGACCACTACTATAAAAGAGAGAAAAGAAATTTCGCAACTAGCTTACTGCTTGATTAGCAAACATTCTACCTGACAGTGGAAAGGGATAGTGGCCACTTTGTTCTATTATATTGTAATTTAATTTTTAATTCATCAACTCTCACTGCTCTCAGATAATTTACAGTGTTAAACCTGACATATCCCAGCATGACATTATGGGAATACATTGAAAAATATTGGTTAGATGCATTGATTATTTTCAGAGAATGTTTCATGTACTTTAGTGTTTGGGACATTTATAGTATTTCAGTAAAAACACGGTCTGGACCTTAATGCTTCTGGCAGTGTGTGAGTGTTAGTCAGGGTCTTGATAAGATCAGTTTAAGCAGGTGTGCTAGCACACAGAACTAAAATGAAATGTGCCCTGTACTGTTTAAAATGTCCATACACCCTCTTAAGGGTACATTTGCCTTCTTTTTCTATCTCCAGCAAGTCAACATTTGAGTAAGTGTAAAATTGTGCTTAGCAGTTGATACAGTGATACAGTAGTTAATACAAGCTCTGTACTCCAAGCAAATATGTAATGCTCCTACAGGAGAATAAGGTCACTGGGTTTAAATCATTATCTCGCAGGTAATTCACAACGCATGCCATTTTTCGAGCTTGATCACACTTGATGCATTTATTGTAACCATCTTAGTTGCATAATATGATAATCCTTACTATGTCTAATGTTCTATTGATTTTGAACATGATATTTTATAGTTTTTTTTTCTTCAATTACAAATATGTTCAGGTTTATGGAAGATGGGTAGTTTTATTTGTGTGTGCTTCTCTTTAACTTATTAGATGTAGTGTGTAGAGTACTGTGTTTATCAGTTCATGTGCATAAGGTACTCAAATACTGTATGCCAGCCTGGTGTTGCCTTAAACCTGTGTGCATGTATACTGAATGCATACCTTTAGTGCAGCTATACATTACTGGTGGACATTACATACCTGTAAATTACATAGATCACAATGAAGTAAGCAGAATGTAATGGTATGTAACTGCACCCATATAATAATGCATTAAACAAGTAGTAGTCATGTGTAACAAACAGGTCTGATGGCTGCAAATGGAAAAAAAAACAAGCTTTTTTAACAAAGCTGAGCACAAAGAGAAACACACTGGTCTGCTCATACAGTAGTTGATCAATCGGAATGGTTATTACCGTCGCGCTCACCGCCGCGTAAAAACGTCAGCGGCCAAAATAAATTAGTTGCATTTCAAAGTCATTCGTAAAATGGCCGCCAGGTGGCGCAAAGTGACATTTTCGCTCGTTGCCGTAAATACAACAGTGACCGTTATACAGCGTATCTCTGTATCTGTTTATTGTTATTTAAGTTCTGGATTATTTCAGGTACTTTAAACACATTGTTGGGTTGCTCATGTTGGCTCATATGAGATGTAGTTTATGAATGAACACCTGGTTGGGTTATTTTGACCCAACAACTGGTTTATTCATTATTCTTTCCTTTCTCCAAATATCAGCCTGCAGAATGTTTGAAATATTACTGTTTATTGTGTTACAGGTGTAGTTTTAAGAGTTGTTTAGGCAGGAATGCGTGTGTATACAGCTCAAAACCTCCATAAGTTATTAAAGATAGCGGCTATTTAGAAAAAATGCCCAGTGATTTCTGAGCTTCAGGAAATCTCCCGGCGCTCTGCGCATAACACCGGGCCAACTCATGTCGGAAAGAATTTATAAACGGTTTCTAAACGTGGGCTATTTTTTTTAATTTACTTATAGTATTAGTTAATTTAATTTAAATGAGGTTTGGGCTCAGGACTTCAGAATCGTGATTCTACTCTTTAATTTACTCCATAGTTTTAATTAGCGCTCAGCCGCATGCATTAAGTTTTCCAGAGTGCACCGGCAGAAGTAGAATAATGATTATGAACGCGTCGGGAAAACAGCAAGCAGACTTTAAATAAACGTTTGCGTTCATTTTCTGACGCGCTCAAGGTTACCAAAAACAATACAGAGCAGCACAGCTTACAACACTTACAAAATCACAACGTTTTTTCGTTATTGTGAGTGCGCTTAAATAAAAGTTAAGTCTTATAAAGGCATGTAGTCTTATATAGTTTTATTATATAGTTTTTGCACATTAATCTGACACAGTTTTTTCAGCCTGTCACGGCGTGCGCCCAAATCAACATCGCTCCTCGCTCACTAGTTAGGCGGCCTCCCCTTCAGACATGCGAAGCAGCGGGACCGCAGAATTACACATGACTGGTGAGCTATCGTTACCATCGTTGCCCGGGCTTGCACCCCGCGCTATACAATACTCGGGGTTTGTTGGGCTACAGTGGATTTTACTACGCGCTGTGTATGCAGCGCGCGTGCAACAACGCGGAAGTGCGGCATGCAAGCAGGGCAAATGGAACGCGCCCCAGTACTTCAAAGGAGCGAGAGGTGGGAGGGGGGAGCAGAGTCAGCGCGAGCAGACGGATGGCCATTGCACTCACACCGTGTAGTAAAATCCACTGTAACCCAACAAACCCCAATCATCACCAGCCGTGCCTTATTCCGTCATGTCATGTGGGCATTATAAGCTTTGTATTGAAAACTTCTAACTAAAAAGTGGCAGCTGGCACGCCTTATTTTGTTAATAGTCTAAATAAAAACCCTCCGATTTAATTTCCTATAGTCTAACCAGCGCTCAACCGCACGCATAGTTTTCCCAAACGCGAGGAAGTTTTTGGTGCTAAATAATGTTTATGCAGTATAAGAATTCCCATTAATCCTGGGTTGTTCTTTTAGTGTCACTATAGTGCTTTACAATGCCAGACAACATTCAAATACAAATGATTCACCCTCCCCAGGTGTGAATCGGCTGTTCTCACCTATACATTCAGAGGAACTGAAATGCATTTCTCCCCACTTTAAAAACCTCTTGAATCTGAGGCTCTTCTGGAGACTTTCAGTGATTTCAATTTGTGTAATTTTAATCTCCTGGATTCTAGATTCTAAAGTTGACATTGTTACCTTTTTTAATCATTGGAATGGAAGAACTTATTTTCCTTATGATAGCATAAATTGCATTGTTTTTAATCAGTCTATACACAATAATATTATTTGTTTTTTTTTTTGTTTTTTTTAAACGGGTATGGGGGCTATCTTGGTTTATTAATCTCCGTGCCTGGTTTAGGTTTAGTATTCAGTGCGCATCTGTTATATTACAACTATCATAACACTCAAATACCTTTTATTGGGGGTTAAGTGACTGATGTGCCTAACATTTTTCAGCTGAGCCTTTGTTTCACTGAAAACGACCGCGACACCCCCCTCTCTCTCACACACACACACACACACACAAAGCCGACCAAATCATTAGCACGTCCCTCCCCCAAACAGCACAGACATTTACTTACACCTGAACTGAGTTGTTTGAGTAACATGGGTCGAACCCGTTACAAATCATAACAGTCTACTGCATTTCATTCTTATAATAACGCAAAAACACAAGCGGGGCTGAAAGACCGACATCTGCTGACGCAGTAGAACGTCCTAACACTGTTTTAATTTTATGGTCATTTATTTCAGTTAATAAATCTACTATAAATTTAAAGAACACAAGAAATAAGATGACACAAATCCATACACGCTTTTTTTCTAATTACAAGTGATAAAATCAAAAGGCTCACTGCCTCACTGGCTCACACATTTATTGTGCTTAAATTTGATCCTAATAAGATTTGATTTAATTTGAATTTTAGAACAGTGGCAGCTGGAACACCTAAAACAGATGCAGGATTATTTTTTTATAATCTAAATAAAAATGCTTTTTTAAACGTGGGCTATTGTTATTTACATGCAATATTTGTTAATTTAATTTAAATGGGGTTTGGTCTCCGGAATGTTGAGCATCAGGATCCTCTTCTTTACTTTCCTATGTAGAATCAGCGCTTAATCGCACGCATTAAGTTTTGTAAATTCGTTTAATGTTTAATAGTAAATAATGACCCCCGTTGCGCTGTACCACCGCTCGGAAAACCTTATGAAATACAAGTTTAGGACAATTATGATGATCTGCCACGGCGTGCGCGTGTGATGGGTGTACGCCCAAATCTACTATAACTACTCCCTCACTCCGTAGGCTCCCTGAATAGGCACCAAAGGGACGGGGCCGCTTATTTGTGCCGGCTGGCGATAATTAACGTTAATATGATCTCGGGCTTGCTCCGCATTATAAAAGCAAGGCGCGGAGGTTTGTCTGAGGTCTGGGAAGTACGTGATGTAATGGAGAATATGAAAGAAGCATGTCAGTGGGGAGATGTGACGCGGCCAGGCACTTTAAACAAGGACACTAGAATTCCGCCCTTTGATCTCCGCGCTGAGGACAGCGCGAGAAAGAGCTGCGCGAGCTCCCGCGGCATCTTCACTCCCGCACCGTGCCCGCCCTCGCAGCCCCGCTGCCGAAGAGGAAAAGGCTGCGAGGACGTTTGTGTTAAGTTTTTTTTACGTCAGCGAGGACTCGCGCCGGCCATCGACAGCGGGAGAAGCGCTGCCTCCGCGTGCTCAGTTCTGCCACTCCGCGCACCAACACTTATTGTCAGCTGTGTGCCCGCATGCCAGTGTGGCACAGCCCCCGGAACTGCACATGCACAATCTTTATCTCTTTCTTTCCTTTCTCCCTCCTTCAACACTTTCCTTCCCCATTTTACCTAAATAAATGACCCTTTTCCCGTAAGACCTCGCCTCGTGTCCGTGCTTTATGGTGCCGCCCGTGCAACATGGGTCGAATCCGTTACAGATCATATCAGTCTACTGCATTTCATTCTTATAATAAACGCAAAAACACAAGCGGGGCTGAATGACCAACATCAGCTGACGCAGTAGAACGTCCTGACAATGTTATAATTTTTATGGTCATTTATTTTAGTTAATAAATCTACTATAAATTTAAAGAACACAAGATATAAGACGACACAAAACCCTACACGCGTCTTTTCTAATTACACGTGATAAAATTTAAAGGCTCACTGTGTTAACATTTATTTTGTTTACATTTGATCCTAATAAGATTTAATTTAATTTGAATTTTACATTTGTACTGTGATTTTAGTTCTGTGATTATAAATTTGTTTAACTACAATGTTTTACTTGATTTTATCCGCTACTACGTGCAGTTCTAAAACTCTGTGTCTCATTAATCCAGCAGAGAATGAACTAAGGCACGAGGCGTCAGTCTGTAGTTATATAGCGCCACTCAACGGTAAAAGCCAGCAAACGCACAAAGCCAAACGGTACCGCCGAGCGCGGCGACGGTAGGACCTACAGTCCGATTGATTAACCACTGTATTTGTTTCAATGACAGTTCTGCTGTAATATATTTCCAAACTGTGCATTAAAGTGCAATGCATAAATCTTTCATGGCTGTGTTTTTTGTTGTATTTTACAAAGGTATATCAGTTTGTGTTAAGCTTTCAGAAGTAAGTACTGTAACATAGTAGAGCATGGCATGCCTTTTTAACTAGATTCATATCTGTAGTGAATCGTTTATAAACAAATGTCAATAAGATATGTACAGTATAGAAAACATGATATACAATATTATTCTTATACAGTATTTAACCCATATCAAACACAAAACCACCACTTTTTATTTGTGCCAATGCAGTGTGTTTTTAAGAGGGCTCAAAATAGTTCATAAGGCCCAGCCTTAAGACCCTGGATATATATTTTTTTAAGTACAGTACTTAAAATATCTGAACAGATGATAATGAAAACAATATAGACTTTGTTAAAACTGTAATGGATTTCCTGATTACACTTTTTGATTATAAAGCACACAGTTATGAAAGGGAATTGCCTACTTGTAATCACACTTAAATGTCACCTAAACAAAGGTTTCTTCCTCATGCAGTCACAGGGAATTTTTATCTTGTCACTGTCACCTCTGGCTTGCTTATTATGGATAAATTCATAAGTACAAAAATTAATATTGCTTTGTGGCAATGTTCATTATTGACAGTGCTATAAAAATTCAATTTAATTGAACTTTATAGCCCGTTTGTTTAAATTGTTTAAAATTATGGATCTGGACCTAGGGTGTGTTATTAATTGGAAGTTCAGGAATAAAATGAGATTAATTTTTGCAGACATTTTAAATATGAACGTATTGTTTGAATAGCTGGATTGGCTACAGAATGTTTATAAATTTAGCCCCCAATCTGTGCTAATGTGATGTGTGGATCTTTAGATTGTACTAGAGCATCACAAGAATGCAGCAGCACTGTTGCCCTGCAACTCCAGGGTCTGTGTTTGATTCCCACCTCGAAGTCTGTGTACATGGAGTTTACATGGTCTTCTTGTGCTTGGTTTGTGGCTTCCTCCGGGTATACCAGTTTCCTCCCAAAGTTCAAATACAGTACATGCAAATTAGGCTATTTGGCGTTCCTAAATTGCTAGTAGTGAGTGAATTTTGACTGGGGGTCCCTCAGTAGGCCAACTGTCCCTTGTTGGCCTACTGAGATCCCCTAGATTGATGGATTCATTATTATATCCTATATACCGCTTATCCTGTGTAGTGGGTCTCAGGGAGACTAGAGCCTATACCAGGACCTAGACCAGGGTGCCAATCCTTTGCAGGACACACGCACACACACACTGCATCCTTTTGGACTGGGGAGGAAACCGGAGGACCCGGAGTAAGCCCACCAAGCATGGAGAGAACTCGCAAACTCCACGTACATCAACCCGAGCGACCATGAAGGTGCTGGAAGACTGTGCTAACGACTAAGCCGCCGTGCCACCTATACACAGTATATGAGATAAAACTTCATTAAAAGTTCATTAAAATCTTTACGCCCAGATCCAGCCTTGTGGATTTGTGTCCTTTACACTATATTTATTCGACGTATTTTTTGCATGTATGCTGATGCTGCAGAAATTTTGTTAAATGTACGTGAAATAAGTGGTTGCGGTATTTCTTGGCGTCCCCACAGGACTTCACACTGGTCTTTACACTGTTTCTTTCCAGACACACACACAAAAACACAGATCAGCATTTCCATGCACAGCTCTTTATTTACGGCTGAACGTCACCGCGACGTGTCGTAACGCATGTGCACGACTAATAACAGGCGGCCCTTTAACCCAGCGCGAGCGCGTGAATTGAAAAAAAAAAAAAAAATGGGGAAAAAAAGCGCCGCCGTTTACCGGGTAGTGATGGGTGCACGAGGGAAAGAGAGCCGGTGGGAGACGAGCAGCAGGTACGATACCTCCATCACACGTTTACACTCTGGTGGTGTCAAGCAGATTTTTTTGTAGCGTGTTGACTGTGTACGCTGGGTGTTTCTGAGCTTTTGCCCCCTACAGCGTGTTGGTAATGTAACCCAAGCGCTTATGTAATAATGTGCTTCACGGCTGCTGTCCATAACGAAAGATTGCCGCTCCGCGCGCACTATGCATGCGTCAGCAAAAAAGTGCGCGAGACACATTTATTCCAGGCGTTAGAAGGAGACGACAGGACGCCGGTACCGAGGTTATATTTATCCTTTTTTTCTTGTCTTTTCTTTATCTGACACTTCGAGCGCATTCTCCCTGATGTGAGATTAAAGACTAAGAACGGATCATACAGTACGAACAGGTATGATTACACAACAGGTAGGCTTTTATTTTCGTTACGCCAGATCACCACATCATCACTACTGTACAATAGATTTCATTCTAAAGATTATTATTATACTGTATTGATATTTCAAAGTGAGAGCACCTCACCACCTCCCCTGTATTAACCTCTGTGTTATAGTTTTTTGATGTTCTTGCAACTCTTTGTTGAAGAATTTTGCACGTTCGTGGTTCATCTGTGGTTTAATTTAGGCAAAGTTAGGATTTTCTGAGGCATCTGACTCTCACTGTATACAGCTGACTGGTTTAAAATCATGGCTCTTCCTATACGTGGTTTAAATTACAGCAAAGTGTGTTTTCCCATATATCTTTGAAATTAAGGTACCAAACTGCACTTTTTTCTTGTTGTTCAAATATGCAACTTTTTTACCATTAGTGTGCATGTTTAATACTTTAAAATGTGAAGTGTAAAGAGATTATCTATTTTGATAGTTTTGCTGCAGTTGGCTAATTTATGCATATTTAAAGTCATTCAAATTACTTATGAGTAATGCCTTTTATTATGTGCCCTGTGATATAAAAATTTAATTGTGCCAATGGATTCAGCTTGACTAAAGCCAAAAGGCTCCTGCATCCTTACACTGCTTAGGGAGACAAAGGGTAGGTATGTTTCGATAACAACCCAAGCAAATTTTTCCCGCCTTGCTGTGCATATGAAGGCGGGAATCTATGTGGTACTTTGTGTTCTAGCTGAGCCCTGCCTTTGCTGACTGTTCTGTTTGTCTGGGTGCTAGACAAGCAAAGTGTGTTTGTGTGTGTGTGTAGGTGTGTGTGTTTGCTTGCAAGTGATTGCATGTTAATGCCACATTACAGTTAACAGGGTGAATGTAGAGATTGTAGTGCTGCAAGTAGTGGGCTGTGTGTTTTAGCTGGGAGCATGCTTCAGGCTATAATTACCTACTTTTTTGCATTACCTGCTTCATGCACTGAAATGAAAAGGCATGTAAGTCTACAACCGGTTCCATGCACGACATTCACCATAAACTGGTTTCACAGATTGTTAGTTTATTTTATAAAAGTCCCCTTTTTATAAGTATCACACAATAAGGACAATGCCATGTAAAGGAGGGAATTTATCACTTGACATTCACAATTTGGAGTCATTGTTTGCTCTTTTTGAAGTGAAGCTATTTTAGCACACGTGGATTAATCATTTTAAAAGGAGGATTAGTGTATAAAGAAAGCATGTTCTATAAGCTTCCTTTCGGTAGTTTTGCTTTATCAAGCAGAACTGATCCTCACATGGTTTTAAGAATGCAGTCAGCAGTGGTCTGCTTTAGCTGTATAGGATTGTGGTTAACCCAGTGGTTCCTAGCCCTGGACCTGCATTATGCTTACTTTGCTTATTTTGCACGTTACCTAATAATTCCTTAGAAATTAAAAGGACAGGTGTTCTTAAGGGATAGGAGCATCACTGGGCCTATCATTAATGTAAAGATGCTTAATTGAAATTATTATAAAAAGCAATGCTCAAGATTTGTTTTGGATGGAATTACACAATCATTTACGTTCCAAAACCAAATCCTGTATGTGGGAACATGTACTGTAGAAGTTCAGAATTTTGGTTTAATAGAATTTGACAACCTGTTCTCTTTCTCCTCTCACCTACTAAAAGGCCTTCAGTATGAGCTAGAAATATATTCAGCCATAAGCGTCTAAGCAAAACTACTGGAATTTAGGTTTGTAATTATTAGCACAAATCCTTGGTAAAGCCTCCAGCTGTAAAAGTCTAATCCTCCCTGTTCAGGAGTTCAGCGGCATAGGTTTTTTTGCCGTGCTTATGAATGACCTCATCTCAAAACTCCACTCTCCTGCAGAGAGACTCAGGGGAAATCAGAGCAAACCTAACCCACAGGATGAAGTATAGCGTAGGTTTCTTGATTAATCATTAGTTAATGATTAGAAAATGCAGACTGTAAGCTTTTTCCTTATGTTCAGGCTTCACTCTGTATCAGATAAACGCATGCAAATGCTGTTTTGGCTTATCATATTACTTGCTGGTTATATATAGGGCAAGCATGAAGCATAAATATATACGTATTTTATTAATTGGTCTATATAATGCCAGTATCATTTATATTTTTATCCAGCACTTTATGCTTACCCTGTAGGTTAAGCTATATTCAGGATATTTTTGGCACACAATGCTGAATTTGAGGTTTGTATTATATGTGATGCAGATGTTTTGACAAAAATACAGCTTTTGTCAAAACTACTTTTTAAAAAGAACATTAATATAGTAAACAATCATATTGTCATTATTAAAAAATCTTAATAATAATTATCATTGTGTGCATAATTAAGTGCTAGTGACTTTACCAAGAAGTCTTGTAGCAGTGGTCAATACATTTACTATTTCTTACATTTTACTCTGTATGATGCTTAGTTCATTTTTGACATTTATTCATATTGTTTATAGATTAATTTGGCTAAAATATCGAACAAATGAGTTTCCTCATATTAACTGCAATATTACTTTTCTTTCATTTTATAAAGAAAAAAAGTTTGTAATTAAGCAATATCACATCAGAAAGAGTAATGTTTTTCTGGTTATAAGCAAAACTCTGGTGCAGTCATAGGGTTTAAGATATTATAGCCATGCTGATAACCACCACAACAGCATGACCTCGAGTGTACAGATTGCTTTTATGCAGCAGTTCCACAAAAAGCATTTATTATAAACAGATTATTATTTGTTGGTTAATTTAGCCACTAATTATTATTTTTGTACAATGTATAATCTCTTGTTCAACACACAGAGTAGTGTCCTTGATTAGGAGTTACAAAGGAACTTATAAAACCATTTTTAAAACTAAATAAAACCATACGCTGGCAATTCATAATAACATATCAGATATGTTTTACCATCCATAATCACCATCCTGGGAATGCTTCTCATCCAATCAGTTTGGTCAGTGGGAACTCTTATATAATTATTATTAGGTATTAAAGTATACAGTGTTATTGTGTAATGAAGAGGAATTGTATTGTAATCTACTTAATGATCTCGACACCTAAGAAAGTACAGAGGCAGAAACAACAGATAAATGTTAAGGAATAAAGATGAATACACACAAAATATTTAAGCTAGGTTATTGTCTGGAAGAGCAAACAAGGGGTTTCGCTTATTTTAGCGATGACACTGTGTTCCCTAAATCAGGAGATTACTTACCTCAGCATCAGAATGGCAACGTCTAAACATGTTGCTATGAAAAAGACAGGTAATATTGTTTATTAGTTAAATATACCAACAACTTATAATTCCAGTGATTAATAATTACACTTCACATAAGATCCACATTTCTAACAGTCAATAAAGAGTTTCAAATTCTGATTGTGATTCAAGATAAATGTAGTTTACTGCAACTAATAAAGTACTTCAATGCAAAACTGTATTCTATTTATTTCATGGGGGTGAGCCCTCTGTACCACATTTATCCTGTTACAGAGAAATGCCTACACATATACTTTCACTCCACTTGTATCTCAGAGCACCCTCTGAAATGGCCTCATTTAATTCGATCCCAAATAATTTGCAGGTTATGCGTAAAATGTTTGCTCGGAGTGAGTGTGATTTCAATGTTCTAGTTGTTCTTTTTACTGTAGCTGTATCTGATTTAGATCTTTACAGCTTGCAGAAGTGTCAAAGCAAAACTAAACGTAGCTAGGCACTAGACTTGGTATAGGTCTAGTCCACACTAACACAGGCCATTAAGAAAACACTGTTGTAGTGTGAATGGAAAGCGAAAAAGGTTTTAGGATTATGTATCTTAGTATGTGCTCAGTAACTACTAGATCATTATGACAGTGTGCTTCTGTTTGTTGGCCAGAATCTTATATTAAGCCACTTCCAATCTGTTGGAGAGCTTGTTTCAAAATTTCTTCTTGGGTGATAATATGCGGGGCGTTCAAGTCAAACCGTGACTTGTGATGAAATTTGTCATGAATTAAGATATAAAACTAATTGATGTTTAACGACTTTAAACACAGTACGGTGACTCTATGCCACACAATGGTGCAAATGTTTTAAAGAAGGTTTACATCCATGAATGACGATCCTTCCTGAGGTGGCTGGGGAGCTCACTGCAGTTATTCCCATGAACATTCAGAAAGCAGAAAACCAATGGATAACTTATCAACTTGCAGGAGTGACCCATCTGTCTGTGAGAATGGGTTTCAATGGCCGAGCAGCTGCATCCAAGCCTTAGATCACCTAATGCAATGCAAAACATTGGATGCGGTGGTCTTCCTATTGTTCCTATTCATAAAAACAAAATATCTCTTAGCTCAACGATTATTGACAGTGTCGATTGATTGACTAGTCAAAACACACATTCGCTTCACCCTCCCTGACACCCTAGACCTAATCCAGTTTGCATAGAGAACAAAGAGTGCCACAGCCGACGCTTTTGCCTTATCCACACACACTGCTCTCACCCATCTGGACAGTGGGAACACACACGTGTGAATGCTTTGCGTCAACACCATCATCCCCTCCAAACTGGTTAAGAAACTTGCTGATCTGGGTCTGGATATCTCCATATATTGCAACTGGATCTTTGACTTCTGACCAGCAGGTCACTGGTGGTGAAAATCAGTAGCCAGATCTCATCATCACTAACCCTTCAGTATAGGTGCACCACTGGGGTGCATTCTCAGCTCTCTCCTGTACTCTCTGTTCACATACTGTATGATTGCATTGCTAAACATAGCTCAAACGACTTCATGTTTGCGGACGACACGATCATTATACAGTAGGTCTCAGCACAGATGAGGATGAGACTGCCTATAGAGAAGAGGTCAGGGCACTAGGCAGCTGGTTCAAGGACAAAAACCTTCTACTGAATGTCACCAGGACAAAGATGATAGTGATAGTGAAAGATGATAGACTATAGGATGGCGCCGAGGTTGAGAGGGTAAACAACTTTATATTCCTTGGCGCTCATATCTCAATTGACTTTTCCTGGACATTACACAATGACACCGTGGTAAAGAAAGCTTGCCAGGGGCTTCATTTCCTGAAGAGGCTGAAGAGGTTCGGCATGAAGACCAGCACTATCACACATTTCTATAGGGTCACCTGTACGGGACGGGATGTATCAAAGTGTGGTACTGTACTGTATGAGTACTGTTCCAGCCGAAGCCAGATAGCACTGAAAAAAGCGGTAGAAAAGTGGCCAAAATATCACTGGAAGCACGCTCCCGTTCATCTGAAATATATATTACAGACGATGCCTGCAGAGAGCACATAGCATAATCCAAAACCACAACCATCCCGCACACAGACTTTTCTCTCTTCTGCCATCTGGCAGGCGGTACAGGAGCCTGTCCACACACACCAAGACAGTTTCTATCTGAGACAGAAAGACAGTTTCTATCACCAGGCTATGAGGATTCTTAACTCGAATTGATAGGCTCAGTAATATAATAATTACATAACACCATGTTTCAGACAGTAAAAACTGTCACAGTATAAAAGACAGTATTCTTGTTTTAAAAGAATGGCTGCACCAGGACACTTTTAAATGTATTACACATACACGTTGACTGGCTCGTTTCGTCCTGAGCACTGTTGGCCCCGTGTTGACTTGCATATGACAAATAAACTAAAGTTAAAGCACGCCGCCACTGGACTCTAGAGCAGTAGAGACGTGTTCTCTAGATTGACAAATCACTCTTCTTTGTCTGGCCATTCGATGGATGAGTCTGCGTTTGGTGGTTGCCAGGAGAACTTGTACTTGTGCCAAGTGTTAAGTTTGATGGATAGGGGATTACAGGTATAACATCTGGTGTGGCATCGTTTTTCTTAGTTTCTGTGAATGGAACTCTTGATGCTTCAGCATACCAAGATATTCTGGACAATTTCTTGCCATTTGTGGGAACAGGTTGGGAATGGCCCCTTTCTGTTCCAACATGACAGTGCACTAGTGCCCCAGTGCAAAGCAAAGTCTATAAAGACATGGATGAGTAAGTTGGGTGTGAAAAAATTGAGTGGCCTGCACAAAGTCAATTTGGACGTTACTCAAGTTCATATGCATGCAAAGCCAGACAGGCGAATACTTTTGCCAATTTAATGTATGTTTAAAGGTATTTACATTTTATTTCCCCACATTTGTTCCATCCATTTCTAAAACTCCTCAACCAGATAGCAGAGAACTGATTAATGACATTACCTGTTTTGTGCGCAGGTAAAACTATAATACATGGCATATGTTGTCTTAATGTTTTTGGTATTTTTTTTCCTGTTAGGCTTTTTTTTCCTTTCTGTAAAACTTATTGGCATAGGTATTACACTGGGTTCCCTTCCTGTTGCAACTTATCTATTTCTCCAGGCTTTGGACTAACATTAAGGATGACCAGAATGTCAGTGGCTGGGTATTATACATGGGTAGAGGTCTGAGTCCCTTGCCCAAAGGCCCTACAGTGTCAGCGTCAGTGGTGCTTGATTCCTGCAATCAGCAACCCAGAGCCTTAGCCAGCTGAACGACTACTGCCTACCACATGAAAAAGTCATTAAGCAACAGAAAATGGTTAAGACACACACAATGCCTTTAAGTATCATCAAGCAATTTCCTGAAGTACACATAATGCCTGCCCTAAATGCGCTTATTTCCCTCTCTTATTTCTTTTATGTCAGTTTTAGCTTGCCTATGTCTGCAAATTGGATCAAGATAAGCTTTTTTACAACTCTAAAACATCTGCTTATCATATGATCATTATTAAACCTGTCTTCAGCCACCATAAACACCATCTCCCTGTGCGTAAAGTTTCTTCGGGTGCTCCTGGTATCCTCCCACAGTCCAAAAACATACAGATTAGGTTAATTGGCATTCCCAAAAACCCTGGAGTGTGTGTATGTGGGTGTGCCCAGCATGACCCTTCCATCCCATGCCCAGCAACCCAGCACCCGGTTGTACCCCACCTTGCGCCCCAAGTCTCCTGGGATAGGCACCAGACCCCTGACGACCCTGTATACAGGATAGACAATGAGTGAGTGAGTAAGTACTGTATACATTTTATTTATGAATGTCATGAGTTTACAGATCAGTTACTCAGTCCTCGTTAATAATTTGCACAAAATTTGATTGAAATACTAAATTTCATTAATGTATCTTAAACTGCTTATCACCCAATACTCCTTTCAGACCCATCTGTATGTGTCTGTGTATAAACATTTGTGCTAGTGTTTCTGCTGTCATGTAGCCAGTGTGATGATGGCTCCTGGCTTGGCTGTGCTCTCCAGCTAATGTAATTAGAAGGCATTTGCATTGACTGATTACAGAAGAATGTGACTTGGGTGAGTGTTATTTTTGGAGTCAACTTGGCTACTTGTCCTGGTCTTAGACATGGTAGGCTGTACTGTACACACATGTTCATCCTCAGTACAGGCTGCTTTATGTTAAGCTATGCATTTTTTTTTTCTGCTTTTACACTACAGGCTGCTTTTTGCAGTTTATGTTTATGGCTGGTCTCTAAAATTGATCATGTGGTATGGAGATTTCAAAATGATGTCTAATCCTTATCATTAATGTGAGAAATGCCAAACTGGAATACACATGCATTAAAAAAAAAAAAATAATAATTTCACTTTAAATATTTCTCTTTAAATCTGAACATTCAACAGGTTCAGACTTACTTTCTAACTAAATCTCTACAAATCTACAGATTTGTAGTTAATGTTCTTGAAAGATATGTCTAAAATGAATAACTAAATAATAAGGGCTTAAAACTGACTTCTGTGTCTTACTGCATCAAATTATATTGGTACTAGGCTGTTGTCTTTTCAGCTGATAACATATCTCTTTTTCTTTCTGACTGCCAAAGTCTGGTGTTGTCATCATTAGCTGTTTTTGTATAGAAGACAGTGACACACACACACACACACACATACACACTGCCCTCAGAACTTTGGATGCAGCTGATCCAAAGCTGTCCTTGTCCTAACGGACAAGAGGAATAGAGAAGAAGAGGGGTGGAGGGGCAAAATGCAAAGTCTGCGACAAAGGAGCAGTAGGTTTTACTGTCTGGCTGACCTCCAGGGCTCATTATTACACTAAGCCACATATACTGTGCTAATAAAGGAGAAGCCTTTTTGTAGGAAAGAGAAGATTCTGAGCAGAAATGCAAAATTAATGTTGCCTAAAAGTAAGAAAGAAAAACAAGAAAGAAGATGAGTAGTAATGCTCTTTGAAGCAGAACTAAGTGGAAGGAATGAAGCAGTGGAGGGGATTTTGAGCTGGGAGGCAGTGTGCGAGTGTGAGCAGTGTTCGTTCGAGAGTCATCGAGTTAAAAATAACTTTATTGTGGTAGATCATGTTTTGGTAGGAGGGACCTGCTTTCCATGCTAGGACAGCCCGTTGGGCAAGGGAGCAGTTTGCATGTGTGTTTGTGCGTGCGGGTGTGTGCACGCTGACAGAAGAGGAGTGAATGCTGTGCTCCGCTTAACACACACATCCACACACCCCTTTGTGCAGTTTCTCTACTACCCTGACGCTGTGTGTCCTGTGCTTTAGATGATGCGGTGGATATAAAGCTGGGCTCCATGAGTGCTATGAGTGACTCTCTGGGTGAGCTAGACACTCCAGGCAGCCTCGGCGAGAAAGCGGCCATATTTCGTGAAGGGAAGGGCAATGTAAGCACACTCAGTGGCACCGACCATGCCCTAATCGCTCTGCACTCACCCTACCAGCCGCCCAGTGCTGTGCACAACAGGACTGCCGCCGCTGCAGCAGCTCTCTGCAGGGCGAATAGGTAGGACTTTCCTCCCTCCATCCTACAGAATTCTCTTCTTGTACCTGTAATCATGTCTTTTCCATTAATGGGCTCTGTTTGACTTATTGATTATGATGTTTAAACAAGTCCTGCCTTGTGGAAATGAATGTGGGACAAGTGCGGATCTATAAGTGTGACTGAGCGTATACATAAGTGTATGTGTGCAAATAAGCAACCCTTATTTGCACACTGTTTTCCTTTTTTTTGTACAGATGTGTGTCTGTCTATGTAACTCACTTTTCAGCAGTTAATCTTTAACATATGTAATCGGTAAGAACGTCCCAACGAGACACAGAGCAGCCTTTGTGCTCTCGCACAAATTTGGCTGAAAAGTGCAGTAGACTTTGTCCCTGTAAACATCGTCTCAATGTTCAGGCTGCACTTCAAAACCAGACAGCGAACTGGACTCAAATCAAGCACCTGCTACTTTCCAGGCTGTGCTCAGTAACTCAGTAAGAGTGGTGTTAACAGAAGTTAAGAGATGGCCTGAACTGGGAATGCAAGGCCTCTGTGTAAAGTGTGTTTAAATTCCAAATTTGCAGCCTCGCCCCATGCCATTTTTCCATAGACACGCCAATTTTTGTTTGCTTTTTCTGGACACTACAGGATTATACAGTTACACAAACATGTTCTGCTTGTTTGTGGCATAAACAGCAACCAAAACAACCAAAATGGCTGACATGCTTTTTCATATCATAGACACACCCCAGCAAGAAACATGCCAGGGTTACCATACAAACACACAGCTTTGCAGTCTATGTTAATACCTTGTTGCTATGACATGTTGACATCTGTAAAACTTTCTTAAAGGTGTTAGAGAAGAGCTGGAAGCTGTTTGAGAACCAATTATGTGTTCAGACCAGTTCTCCTCCTTTATTGCACTTCTTCTACCCGCTTTCTCTTTCTTCATTTACCCTATTTCTTTCTCTTTTGCTTCCTGGGATATATATTTTTTAAAATATATTTTACCCTACATACAGTATGCAGTTTTACTGATTCATTTGAGCCCATGCATTCATTTCATTCATCATTACCAATAAAATTGCTTGAGGTTTATCGACAACATGCGGCCCGTTATTAAGGATGAGCTCACCACTCCAGCCCACTGCTCTCCAAGCTGCATGAGAAATTAGATGTCTCAGGTAGACACGGTGATGTCATCCCTGGCTTAGGAGAGCGTGTCTCCAGGGAGACAGCGTTTCACTCAGCTGGCCCACCATCAAAATGACCTCACCTCTGCCTCCTGCCCTGCAGCATAGCCTCTCAACAGCTCTGTGAATGCATTAAGAAAAACAAACTGTCTTAAGATGATTTGTTTTTAATAGTTCATATGATATGACGGCTTATCATGTAATAATGCCTTAAAAAATGTCTGGTTTTCTTTTTTTCTTGCTAGGAAATGTCAACAGGCAGAGGAGATGCAGCTTAATATGGTCCAAAACACCTTCTCAGACCTGCTTCCCTCAGAGTGTTTGTTACCCTGGACCAAAAACAGTTCAACTCAGGTAAATTAAGGCTCCCCATGTCTAAAATGTTATGGTTAAAATCATCAGTTCGACCTTAATAAAACAAACTGTATTTAATTAGTTTTAAATGAGCAGAAAAAAACAAATGGGGGCCATTATTACTTAACTTTACCCCAATGGCTTAGGTTTTATTTTAGCTTTAATGGTACAGTAGACACTGTTCATAGATCATAATGTTTTCAACTTTTCATGGTGGTCATAGTAGTTTCAAAGTTTTCAACTAAACATTATGTACGTGTAGTGGCGTTTTCAGCTTATTTCACAAATTTTCTAATTTAAGAGATAAATAGATATTTCAGACAAAGCTTCAACATTAGCTGGGTAAATACAGGCACATACCGTACGTTACCTAGTGATTACATATGCTATCCCCATGGTTCTTAAACTGGGGTCTGGACCCTCAAAACATAGCCAGAGCATTTTGCTTTATACTGGCGTCAATCAATCAGAAATACACAGCATGTGGACGCCTACTGTAACTACTACATCAAATGTGAGCCTTCCCCAAACTTTTGCCACAAACGTTGAAGCACAGTTAACACAATTATTGAGAATTTCTCTGGAACTAAGGAGATCATGCCTGTTCCAGCTTGACAATACCACTCTGTACAAAGCAAGTCCACAAAGACAAGGTTTGCCAAGTTTGGAATGGAAAAACTCAAATAGCCTAAACAGAGTCCTCACCTCATTGAGTGTGTTTCTACAGTATACACATTTTAAAATGTGACTAATACTAGAATAGTTTGATAAAGTTTGCAAAATAAATATCTAATGAGGGGAGCTAAAGTTACAGTTAAAGGCATATCTGGCTACAATAGGTTTTGGCATAATTTTAACTAAGGTGCTTGTTTTTTTTTTCTCCTTTTGATCCCATACTATGATTTGCATAACTTTTTGGCCAAAAGTGAGCAACTGTATTTGTGAAAAGGGATACTGGGAAATTGGCTGCAATGGTTTATTAGCCTTATTGCATGGGAGAGAGGAATGTGAGGCTTTAGATCACACCAGATCAAAACAGAATTTTCTAGAGAGCACTGCAGTTCTTTACAATACAAAGTGAATATCTGCTCCATTGGGAAACAATTAGATTACAAACAAAATATTCTATTTTGACTCACAGGCAGCAAAAAAAGCATGTTCGTTATCAGTCATTTTCTGAATTTCACTATGGTTATGGTCAGAATAGGCTAGCACAAGGTTTTTGGTCCTGTCGCAAATGGTGACCCATACCCTGTGGCCTAGCTCAAGTCCACACTTTTGTGATGTAATGTTTAGTGTAAAACTTCAAGGTGCATTTATTAAGTAAACAAACACAACATTTGCTTACATATAAATACAGTACATAGTTCCAGTAACATTATAATACTTTCAGTTACTCTCACTGTCATTAATAAGTATGTCTATTAACTCTAAGCACTGACTATATGAAGTTAGTAACTAGCTAACTTTGCTAAAAAAAAAAAAACATAGAAGTATTAACTTTTAAAATAAAAGCAAACATATATCTGATAGTTTAAATATGTTTAAATGAGAAAAGTTACCTTCAACAGCTAACAAAATCATATCTTAAAGCAACACCATTGTGTGCTGTAGAATTGTGAAAGGTAAAATTTCACTCTCCTGCAAAGGCAAGATTTGAGAAGGTCAGAAATTTTCTTTACAGTATAATTAAACATACCCTTAGCCAATAATATAAAAGATCTTATGCTACAATAAAGCTAAAGAGGCAGACTGACAATATGGTTAACCCTCTGGCTATACTGATAATGGTATTAAGACACCCCCCTCCCCTTTCTCCAACACACACATACTGTACACTCTCCACAAGCAGCCACGGTAGGCTATCAGTAAAAAGTAAACATGGTCAGTATGTCAACTTATCTCTCTACTGTTTACACTGTTTTAATGCCATGGCAACCATTTTTCAATGTATTAAGTTTTGTTTGCTTGTTAAACAAGCTGGTTAGCACTCCTATGCCATATACACTTATCACATACTGTACACTGTGCTGATGAACAAGATTCTGACCATATCCATTTATTTACACTACCGTTTAAAAGTTTGGGGTCACTTGCAAATTTCTTTGTTTTTGTATAGTGATTTATTTTCTACATTCTACAACAATACTGGAGATTTCAAAACTATAAAATAAGACATATGGAATTAGGTAATTATGTAACAACAACAAAAACAACATTTAGTTGTTATTTAAAGACACAGGTTTCTGTAATAGTTCTTGCAAGAACAGTATTGTCAAATGCATTTGCAAAATCCGTCAAGCACCATAATGAAACTGGCTCTCATAAAGACCATCCCAGGAGGGCGAGACCAAAACCTACCTCTGCTGCAGACAAGAAGCTTATTTAGAGTTATCAGCCTGAAAAATGACCAATTAACAGCACCTCAGATTAGAGGCGTTATGAAGTCTTTACAGAGCATAAGTAGCAGATACATCTCAATATCAACTGTTCAAAGGAGATTAATGCATTTTTTGGATGCCTTCAGCATTCCTTTACAATGTAGAAAGAAATAAAAATCAGAAACCATCATGGAGTTAGAAAGTGACCCCAAACTTTTTAACGGTAGTGTACACTGCTTCTGTGAATATCAAATAAAAATTATGGTAGATAAGCAATAATTAATTCTTCTGATAATCCAGAAGTTTGCTTGTTGTCATTGTAATTTGTCACTTAGATGAAGGGTGGTAAAAATGCTGACCCAAGCTTGTGTGTGTGCTTGTGTGTGTCAGAAAAAGCAGTGTTACTATAGGTTAGTATTGTTATTGTGGATATGCAATTAAACTTGCTTTAGTCATGATCACTATTTTCATTGCATTTATATATATAAGATACTGATATATTATGAGTTTCCTTTTGCAATGTTTTAACTGTTTAAATAGTCTTTGATAATGCTGTAACAATTCAGTGGTCTCTAATTCCCAAACAAGGCCACTTAATTTAAACTACCTTGAGTATTGTGTATTACAGTATGCGTTATTGTTTTATATAATGCCGAAATTTTAAAAAGTTCATAAAATTAAATAATTAAAGCAGCTAATAACATCAGCATACATGGCTCAGCTGAAATAATGATTCAAACACTAAGTATGTAACACAGAGACCTGCGTTTCTCAACAGAGCTGTTCTTACATCTCCATGGTCAGTCATCCATTTCAGCTGCACCTGGGAGGTTCCTCCAGCTGATAATGACTTAGCAGTTAAGTTTCTGTGTTTAGCTCGTCCATTTTCAGCAGTGTCTGGCCAGGGATGGGTTGTCCATGCATATTCAAATGCAGCAAACTTTAAAGATGATTGTTGTACAACATCAAATGCACCTTTCATTGGGATGCCAAAGTTTGCAATGCCACACTAACTAATGTTGCAGACATTAACCATTTTGTAAAGGTCAATATTTCACTTCTTATTGGTGGGGAACCTGGACCAGAATAGGGGTCTGCTGTCAAAGCATGCCTTATTGTAGATAAGAAAGTTAGAGGTTTCAGAAATATGCCAGAAAATGCTGGACTTTTCTTTTCCTGTCTCCAGCATGCCTGTTTGTCCTGCACGGGATTTGAGTAGTGGGACTTACCCTGATGCTTTGAAAGGTTTTTGAGTATACCTTATCTACTCTACAGAGAGAGAGAGAGAACCCTTAACTGAGTTGTAAACATTTTATCTTATTCAACTAGAGAGTCCTACTTTTGGCCCCAAGATGGTCAACAAGTAAAGTAAGTTAATTAAAGACCTTAGTCAGAACTTCCAGGTAGCTTCCTCCATAAACAAATCTACTGTTACAGATTTATGGTAAGATTTGGCAGCCTCGGTCTATGCCTGAGTGTCTAACCCCTTGTACTACATTACTCAGTGAAGACTATAATCTAGCAGGTCACGAAACACATCTCAATTTAAGAGCCTCAACCTCACAGGCCATGCATGTTGTGTCTTATTGTTCCATGGTTGAAATTTAATGATAGTGCCATATGTAACTGTGTTTCTATGACCCCCATATAACCACCAGATAGTCTTGTCTTTTAATATGAGAAGGTTTTAGAGAAGTATTGCTGTCTAGTGTTAAGTTATTTTAGGTGAATCTACGTGACCTTATTAAACAATCTTGATACAAGAAATTATTCAGGTGGTTTGTACCACACCTGGCCTATATCCTGGATTAAAATAATTACAGTTACATAAGTATGTAAACATATATAAAGTAGTTATAATTTACTATACTGGAATCCTTATACCCTTCAGCAAACATGGCACATGAAGAACTTGTGATTTTTCAGTACTAATGTGCTCATTTTTAATGTATCATTTGAATATGAATAGAGTGCTATGGAGATTGATTACTTTGGATCGTGTATTTAGCCCTAGCTATGCCAATTATGGCATTTACATTAAACATGGTGTGACCTCACCTTCAGGAAGGAAGTAAAGTGAGTTAATAAATGGCTAATGTTGCAGACATTAACCACTTTGTAAAGGTCAGTATTTTACTTCTAATGGTGGGGAACCTGGACCAGAACAGGGGTCTGCTGTCAAAGCATGCCTAGATGAGAAAGTCTGAGGTTTCAGAAATATGGAGCCAGCGTTGCCAAATGGTGCCTTTAAGCCAGAACATGCTGGACCTGTCTCTGGAGTGCCTGTCTGTCCTGCACGGCCTTCAAGAAGTGGGACTTACCCTTATGCTTTTGATAGGTTTTTGAGTATACCTTATTTACTCTGCAGAGAGAGAGAGAGAACCCTTAACTGAGTTGTACACATTTTATCTTATTCAACAACTAGAGAGTCCTACTTCTGGCCCCAAGATGGTCAAAAAGTAAAGTAAGTTAATTGAAGACCTTAGTCAGAACTTCCAGGTAGCTTCCTCCATAAACAAATCTACTGTTACAGATTCATGGTAAGATTTGGCAGCCTCAATCTGTGCCTGTGTGTCTGACCCCTTGTACCTCATTACTCAGTGAAGACTGTAATCTAGAAGTTCACGAAACACATTTCAATTAAAGAGCCCCAACCACACAGGCCATACATACTCTTAATTGTGTCTTATTGTCCCATGGTTCCCATACACAATCAGAGTCCTTGCAACTTACCGCATAAAAATTATGGCGATGTTCTACAGCACTGTGGATGACATTTCCTTAGGGTGAGGTACCTTCTTAATCCATGATCCCCTAGGAGCCCTGTGAGGAATGTCCACTTTGTATAGAAGTCCCTTAAAGATCCTCTATATGAGCCTTGTATGTAAAGGCACCACTGGGCAAAGAATGTCGTCAGCTTGACTAATAGACAGGCTGGACTTCAAGTCCCTTGTGTGACATGTCACTCTTTGTCTCCTCACCATGGACTTTATTTAAAGGTGAACCTTTATACTGCCGCTACCTGGTTGTCACCATGCACCTTCTCCAGATTTTAAAGAATAACTTGACCTCTTCACAGCAGATATTATACAGGTGTTACACACCATTCCTGGCTGTTAGAAGGGGTGAAATATAATGCTAGTGCCATATGTAACTGTGTTTCAATTACCCCCATATAACCACCAGATTGTCTCGTCTTTTAGTATGAGAAGGTTCTAGGGAAGTATTGCTGACTAATTAAGTTATTTTAGGTAAATCTCTTTGACCTTATTGGAAAATCTTGGTATCTTGATACAATACATTATTCAGGTGGTTCGTAGCACTTATATTATTATTATATATATTATTAGGCTTATATATATATATATATATATATATATATATATATATATATATATATATATATAATTATTATATTATTATTATTATATATATATTAATAGGCTTATATCCTGAATTAAAATACAGTAACTTAATTACACAAATATGTCAACCTACAGTGGTGTGAAAAACTATTTGCCCCCTGTCATGACCGGGGTGTTGTGGCAGGTGTTGAACGCCGTGGGCGGAAGGAGCAGGCATAGAGGCAGAGGGGTGGTGTTAACCAAAAAAGAGTCTTTTAATAAAGGTTAAACAAAGTATAAATAAAGAGACAAACAAAGGAACAAACAAACTCAAACCATACTTAACTTTGTGCTAACAGGGGCTCTCTGGCAAGACACAGACAGGGGAACAAACACACGTCCTGTGACGAGACACAGGCAGGAGGAGACACGAAACACGTCCTGTGGCGAGACACAGGCAGGAGGAGACACCAAACACGTCCTGTGGCGAGACACAGGCAGGGGGTTACACGAAACACGTCCTGTGGCGAGACACAGGCAGGGGACAAACGTAACAAGACACAAAACACGTCCTGTGGCGAGACACAGGCAGGGGACAAACGTAACAAGACACAAAACACGTCCTGTGGCGAGACACAGGCAGGGGACAAACGTAACAAGACACAAACGAGGCGTGGAGCTGAAACTAGACACTAGGGAGGACGGGAGACACTAGAGAGAACGGGAGACACTAGAGACACAGGAGACACAAGAGACACGGGAGACACTAGAGACACGGGAGACACTAGAGACACGGGAGACACGGGAGACACGGGAGACACGGGAGACACGGGAGACACGGGAGACACTAGAGACACGGGAGACACTAGAGACCAAGAGAGGGACAGGACAAGGGCTAAAGACATGGCAATCAGCTAGGCATGGCTTTTAGCTAAACATGGTTAAGCATTGCTTAACCATGGCAGTTAGCTACACATACACCTAGCTAAGCATGTCTTTAGCCCCAACATGCACTAAGCTATACTTACCTAATAGCTTAAACACACTAGGGAATAGGGGCACAGAAACACAGACAAAGACTACCCAGTGGCTAGGCGAGGCAGCCCTCCAAGACTAAGCGAGGCAGCACTCACAAGCTAGTCGTTACTCCAAAGCCCGGAGGGACCGCACTCTAAACCTAGGCACACTGGGACGCTAGGGGGAGAGGAAACACAGACAAGGGATACCCAGTGGCTAGGCTAGGGGACCATCAAAGGCTAGGCTAGGGGACCATCAAAGGCTAGGCTAGGGGACCATCAAAGGCTAGGCTAGGGGACCATCAAAGGCTAGGCTAGGGGACCATCAAAGGCTAGGCTAGGGGACCATCATAGGCTAGGCTAGGGGACCATCATAGGCTAGGCTAGGGGACCATCAAAGGCTAGGCTAGGGGACCATCAAAGGCTAAGCTAGGGGACCATCAAAGGCTAAGCTAGGGGACCATCAAAGGCTAAGCTAGGGGACCATCAAAGGCTAGGCTGAGGACACATCAAAGGCTAGGCTGAGGACACATCAAAGGCTAGGCTGAGGACACCATCAAAGGCTAGGCTGAGGACACCATCAAAGGCTAGGCTGAGGACACCATCAAAGGCTAGGCTGAGGACACCATCAAAGGCTAGGCTGAGGACACATCAAAGGCTAGGCTGAGGACACATCAAAGGCTAGGCTAGGGGACACTTAAAGGCTAGGCTCACTGGGCAACTCGGGGGAGAGGAAACACAGGATAGCTAGAGAAACAGAGGGGCTATGGCTAGAAGCATGCTAGTACTGTCACTGTACTATAAACTCAACATAGCATTTAGCTAATCATGCTCCTAGCCACACATACACCTAACTGCTTACCTGCTCTAGCTAACCACAAGAACACAGGAGGACAGGACTGAATCAGCTCCACTAACACAGACACACAAAACATACACAGAGACATTGCCAATAAGAGAGCCCAAGTCAACACAACTAAAATCAAAGTACAAATTAAACAAATAACAAAAACAAACCAAAATGCCCACATACTGACAGTGGTATTCCCAAAAATGCTCGACCCAGTTTCCCAGTCTAAACAGCTATTTATAGATTAATTGATGGCTACCTCGGTTTAGGTGTGCACTGCATCACCTGACCGAGGTGCCTGCTGGGAAACTGAGTCGGCCAACAAAAACTACAAAATAAAAACAGTGACCTCTAGTGGAGGACCCTTACACCCCCTTCTTGATTTCTTATTTTTTTTGCATGTTTGTCACACAAAATGTTTCTGATCATCAAACCCATTTAACTATTAGTCAAAGATAACACAAGTAAACAAAAATGCAGATTTTAAATGATGGTTTTTATTATTTATGGAGAAAAAAAATCCAAACCTACATGGCCCTGTGTGAAAAAGTAATTGCCCCCTTAACCTAATAACTGGTTGGGCCACCCTTAGCAGCAATAACTGCAATCAAGCGTTTGCGATAACTTGCAGCAAGTCTTTTACAGCGCTCTGGAGGAATTTTGGCCCACTCATCTTTGCAGAATTGTTGTAATTCAGCTTTATTTGAGGGTTTTCTAGCATGAACCACCTTTTTAAGGTCATGCCACAACATCTCAATAGGATTCAGGTCAGGACTTTGACTAGGCCACTCCAAAGTCTTCATTTTGTTTTTCTTCAGCCATTCAGAGGTGGATTTGCTGGTGTGTTTTGGGTCATTGTCCTGCTGCAGCACCCAAGATCGCTTCAGCTTGAGTTGACGAACAGATGGCCGGACATTCTCCTTCAGGATTTTTTGGTAGACAGTAGAATTCATGGTTCCATTTATCACAGCAAGCCTACCAGGTCCTGAAGCAGCAAAACAACCCCAGACCATCACACTACCACCACCATATTTTACTGTTGGTATGATGTTCTTTTTACGATATGCTGTGTTACTTTTACGCCAGATGTAACGGGACACGCACCTTTCAAAAAGTTTAACTTTTATCTTGTCGGCCCACAAGGTATTTTCCCAAAAGTCTTGGCAATCATTCAGATGTTTTTTAGCAAAATTGAGACGAGCCTTAATGTTCTTTTTGCTTAAAAGTAGTTTGCGCCTTGGAAATCTGCCATGCAGGCCGTTTTTGCCCAGTCTCTTTCTTATGGTGGAGTCGTGAACACTGACCTTAACTGAGGCAAGTGAGGCCTGCAGTTCTTTAGATGTTGTCCTGGGGTCTTTTGTGGCCTCTCGGATAAGTTGTCTCTGCGCTCTTGGGGTAATTTTGGTCCGCCGGCCACTCCTGGGAAGGTTCACCACTGTTCCATGTTTTTGCCATTTGTGGATAATGGCTCTCACTGTGGTTTGCTGGAGTCCCAAAGCTTTAGAAATGGTTTTATAACGTTTACCAGACTGATAGATATCAATTACTTTTGTTCTCATTTGTTCTAGAATTTCTTTGGATCTTGGCATGATGTCTAGCTTTTGAGGTGCTTTTGGTCTACTTCTCTGTGTCAGATAGCTCCTATTTAAGTGATTTCTTGATTGAAACAGGTGTGGGAGTAATCAGGCCTGGGGGTGACTACAGAAATTGAACTCAGGTGTAATAAACCACAGTTAAGTTATTTTTTTAACAAGGGGGGCAATCACTTTTTCACACAGGGCCATGTAGGTTTGGATTTTTTTTCTCCCTAAATAATAAAAACCATCATTTAAAAACTGCATTTTGTGTTTACTTGTGTTGTCTTTGACTAATAGTTAAATGTGTTTGATGATCAGAAACATTTTGTGTGACAAATATGCAAAAGAATAAGAAATCAGGAAGGGGGCAAATAGTTTTTCACACCACTGTATATAAAGTAGTTATAATTTACTATACTGGAAACCCTAGGCCCTTCAGCAATTCTATGTAACAAACATGGCACATGAAGAACTTTCTAGTACTTGGGTGCTCATTTTTAATGTATTATTTAAATATGAATAGAGTGCTATGGAGATTGATTACTTTGGACTTTGTATTCATCCCCAGCTATGCCAATTATGGCAATTGTACGTTAAACATGGTGTGACTTCACCTTCAGGCAGGAGGTGAAGTGAGTTAATAAATGGCTAAGTGAGTGTCTGAAATCAGTGGATTAAAGAAAGACAGGTAAAATGGAAAGTTCCTTGAGTGCTATTTTAAGTGATCTGCCGAGTGATACAGTTTGAGAGGCTGACCCAGACTCATTCTCATGCAGACATGATGACCATGTGGCTGTATAATTAACATCAGTTGTGTGTAGGGGTGTGTGATGTAGAGAAAGGCCAGATCAGCAGGCATTGTACAGTGTGTGTGTGTGTGTGTGTGTGTGTGTGTGTGTGTGCGTGAGTAAGTGAGTAAAACATAGTAAGGCTCTGTGTGTGTGTGTGTGTGTGTTTGTGTTTGTGTTTGTGTGTGTTTGTGTGTGTGTTTGTGTGTGTTTGTGTGTGTCAGAAAGGCCAGCTCGGGCTTGTGCAAAGGCTGAAATTGGAGCAGTACGCAGCAGAGCAGTGGAGCTTAGGGGCAGTATCAGTGCTGGTTGTGCGTACATGGGTTATAGCTTTCTGAACAATTTTCAGTTAAGTGATAAGGGCCATAGTAACAGGGGATGACTTAGTATCACACACTTATTTAAACTTTAAGAAACCAATTCAACAAAAACATTCACCTATACGGTAAATGGACACATATGGAAACACATTCTACACCCATATTAAATACCCATTCTATTACCATTAAATAAATAACCATTAAATTCTCTCTAATTGCCTATTTGAATTTTTTATTTTGTCACAGAGACACACACACAGACCATGAGGTGCGTAAGTGACTGAGAAAGTGTGAGACTGCGAGTCAAATGTTGACAATTATTTACTTTAGAGTAATAATAAAGAATTTTTTACATTCCAGTGTGGACACACAGTGGTGTGGGTCTCCTTGCTCTGACTGTAACAGGGACAGCTGCAGGAGGCTACAGTGAAACCTGTGAGTGCTTTGGGATGGGGATTGGTCTTAAATAACACGAGAAAAAGTTGCTAGATTTGTCGCTAATGCTTTTAACAAAAAAAAATCGCCAAGAGGGTTTGGACAGTTACCGGATTTAGCAAGAAAATCGCCAAGTTGGCAACACTGAGGACAGCAGTAGAGTACCAGAATATTCATTTACACATTAGAAAAAAATAATAACGACCATTCCGTCACACTGAGGATACTGTACGTTTGACAGAGGCTTATTTAGTGATAAGTGGTGATTGAGTCCAGGTGTGTGTAATCAGAAATCGTATGAGTGTATATGCTTGTGGTAAACTAGTCTAATACAGCTCACTACAGCTCACAGTTTCACTAGTTTAATAAAATAATTCTTACAAAAAAGTTAATCAGCAGAAAAAAAAGGGTTATAATTCTCCCGTTTCTTTTACAGTGAGCACTGCACTTTTCTGAACTTAAATGTGTTTTAAGGCCAGAAAGGAAAATGATTGATCAATCATGTGACCAATGAAGTCAAACAGTAGGTAGGGTATCAAACTGTAGGTCGGATTTAGAAAAACAAATTGGTTTCCAGAGAAAACAGGCCCAAACCTATATGTTTAAGTACAAAAGTAATGCATTACTGTAATATATTACTTTTGGCAGTAACTAATACAAAGTGAGTGAAAATTAAGTAGGTGTCTCTAAATAGACGAAAGTAAATAGGATTTTATATTTTTCTTGTTGATAGTACAGGCATTGGCCACAACACAATGTCCGGAGACAATAAAAAATTATTGACCACTGGCTCGGTGAACGATGCAAGATAGAGTATGCACGATAGATTTTCCTATATAAAAAAGTACAAGTACAATTTGTTTCTTATAACCTAAATTATTAGAAATACAGACTTTATTACAAATTTGTAATGCCTAGTTACTTTTTACCCACTCTATAATATAACTTAATATTATTATTAATCTAATATATTACTTTTTTTGTAGCTAATAATACATATTTACAGCTCCTGAGTGGCACAGTGTTAAATGGCTTGGTGCTATCAGGAGGTCGCAAGTAAAATTCTTGCTGTTTAGTTAATTTGTGCATCTGTAAATGTTTTATATATATATTCATATATACACATATATACATTGTTTATATATATATATATATATATATATATATATATATATATATACTGTATATATATATATATATATATATATAACAATGTATATATATGCATAAGTTCTGTTTACTTCCCACCTACTATTTAATGTCCTGCTTGCTGTTTAATTTTATTGGTCCACACAATTAAGCAATCATTTTGCTTTTTGCTTACTCTTTTGAGTAAAATCCCCATGAGCTGAAAGTGCTTGGACCAACTAAATATGTGCAAAGAGTGTGCATGTCTGTTAAAAGCTGAAATCCAAGGTAGACTGTGTCTTGAGAAATGGCATTCAATATGTTAAAAGTGAATATGTTAAAAAAAAAAAACAGTGAATATGTTAAAGCCAGTATATTTTTAGTACTGTTTTGCAGTTGAGAGAGTAAGTGAAAGAAAGGATTCTGGGCTACTGTGCATTCTTTATATCATGGAAGTTGATAGCTATTATGGCAGATTTGCTGTTCAAATTCATACAGTAGTTGAAAACTAGCAAAATCACTGTATTTTATTAAAGATGTATGCTCAATTGTCTTCTTTTTTCAAACACTATTAATCATTTAACATTGCTGTATAATTTTGTTTTACAATATTTAACATTGATGAAATATTTCTTTAGGCCATTAAATTTCTCAAACATTACACACTGTACAATTTTTTGAGATTCTTGTTTAAAGATGGGACAATTACATTGGGCTCTGCCAATATATTACCGTACACTAAATATTTTATAATTGGAATGTTAAGTGTGGGTTGTAACATGTAATTTTTGCTTTGGTCTGTCTATATATTCAAAACAGAACCGTTTTATTTATTTTTTAGGAGAGCACTTTCTGGTTGGTTCATTTTGGTAATTAGAAAACGTTTGATAAAGCTTTTTACCTTTATGAACATTTTTAATGGGTTACAGTTTGTTGTTGTAGGCAGAAAATCTGGCATTGTATCTCCCTAGTGTAAAATTAATTTATGTGTTCAGCATAGGAGACTTCTAGTTAGATTTTATTTCTTATGTTTATATAACTCCAAATACCTTTAGGGGGGCTTTCACCTAACACAACATATAAGGTCAAACAATCCTCTGCTATCTGATTTGGCTCACACTTGACCCCAGTGTTGACGTCTCAGTCCTCCTCTTTAATGCCTGCTCCACTATTGTTCAGGAGCTGTGGGACGATTCAGTCCGGCTTTCAGCTTTTGTTTTTCAGCGATTGGAAGGAGTAAAGCTGTGAAGGCACTGCTATAGATGCAGGTTGGTACCTCTGTGACCTTCTGCTCCTTGCTGGCCTGTGTGAAGGGTGTCTTTGCAATCTTATTGGCCTAACAGGCCTTTCATTGAGCGACTGCAGTGGCCAGAACAAAAGGAGCGTGACAGTTAGCCCAGCTGTTTGTCTGTCCTTACCATGTAGATATATAAGGTTTGTATGCTCTTGCTTCACACTGCCTTGACATCATCACCTCCCCCATCTTACTGTTGAATAGAGCAAGCACGCATTGCATCACTCAGTATTTTTTAATCTTTGGTAGATAAAAGTTTTCTAGCGTAAGGAAATAGGAACTTTGCTTGGGCATAATAACTTAACTAACTTTGATCTTACAATAGTATTTATGTTTGTTTTATCTCACAGTTGTGCAATTTATTTGAGAAATTGTAAATTCTCTTGGCATTCTCATTTAACAGTTAGAGCAGAAATGGACGTCTGTTTTTCTGGACAGTGTTATGATTATCAACAAGAGGGCACTGTTCTCCAGAAATGAAATAATACAGAACATTAATACAAAGAACATCAGTTCTCTCTTATTGCATATATGTAGACACTAAAAGAAATGTGTCCTGGTTTATAACAATGCTGATTATTTTTTGCTATTTAAGATAGGAACCTACTGAAGGTGTCTTTCCCTTTTTGACTTTTAGTAATATGAGTAAAAGGAGTACAAGGTGGAATTTGAATGACGGGTGAGTTGTCAGCAGGTTTGTTAGAGTGGAGCCATGAAAAGTGGAAAGGCCCTGGCTGCTGACATGCCATTGTTTTAGCTGTGGTTTTAAGGAGCTATTTCAGTCATGAGAAATTGCTTCTCCCAGGCCCCACATTTGCAGTGTCATGATAGATTTTCATGACAAAGGTTGCGTGGTAGACCTGCTGTCTCAAATCTCTATTGAATGCGAGAGCCGCAACCCTTGTATTATTTGAATAAGCAGTGCCGCTGCCCTCAGACTCCTGCCGTGATCCGCTTCAATAAATTCATTTGCAACAAAAGGGCATCTTCCATGTTTATCTCCTGTATTATTTACAATTCACCCTCTCTACGCACGCACGTACATACACATATGCAAGCCTAAAACCTCTATGATGTCTTATTATCAAACTATGAACATTTTGTAGATTGTACAAAGCTTACTCAGTTTAAAGAGAGTTTATGATTGACGTTTTCTCTGTTCCTTTTTTTGTGTTTACATTTGTCTCAAATAAGTATCTTATCTCAACCCCATACTGCTGCATTTACTTATGTAATCATCCCTATACATATGGTCTCATAGTAATTATGTAAGTTTTGACCATGACCGCCAGTGTATTTATGGAGAAAATTATAGCTCTAAACACATCTTGACATCATGCTTTATAGTTCAAGGACTGCTGCAGGTTATCCTTCTCCCTCGGCACAGACTAAGAACATGCTGCAATATTTCAAGGCAAGAGAGAAGGTATTATTAGCCTAAACACTCATACTCTTTCCCTGCACCATGGTTTGTCCTTTCTTTATTTGCTGAGCATGCTAAATTTGTTCCCTCAAGAGTAGATTTAGCTTTGTGTATCCCCTTCCCTTGAGCTTGTCTTTATGTCTGCAAGCAGTAGCTCTGATTCCACAAACACAGAGTGAAGGGTTACATAGAAATGATCCATATACTGCACCACTATATATCATGTAAAGAATGCATAAATATAAATTAGAATTTTCACTTGTTCAGATGAAATATATAATTTATTTATGGCATTGGCAGCTCAGCACTCAGACATACAGTTTCTAAGTTTTAGTATGAACATTGCCAAGCTTTACTGTGTATGTGATAGTATGTCTACTGTATGTTGAAAATAACTTTTTAGTAAACTTTAAACTGTTAGAATGTCTGTTTAGGGTGCTGCACACATCCTTCATAGTATAATAATCGAAGTGTTTGTACGTACATGTTTTCATCTTCACGTGAGTCCCTTAACATGCCAACCTGTCTGTGTGTGTTTGTGCCAGTGTAAGAAGTGTTTGGTCGATGAATTGTAAAATAAAATCCGGCTGCTTTTTGGATTGTGACCTCAGTCCCAGCCATCACCACAGAGACCCACAACCCCTTGTTTCACACAGCAGCTTGCACAGCTTCTTTTAACATGACTTTATGGCATGGAAAATCAACAAACAGCCTGCTTATTTTTTTCTCTGTTTATTTCCTTGCCATTAAATTGACAACCTTTCAGTTTTGTGCCTTCTTTGTTCTCTTTCGGGCTTTGACATCTTTTATGTTTTCCAGAATACTGCCAGACAGTGCACATACTATACAGACAACCATAGATTTTGTATGTATGTGGTTAATTAAATTGGGGCATGCTTTTGTTGTCAAGGCTGCAAATCCTGAGAACAACAATAAGGAGTTGTCTTGCTTATTGTAAATTTGGTGTGGGTCTTACAGTATATATTTTACTGTGTATGCTATTCTATTAATGGGGAGTTATTGATGCCTTAATCAAACTACAGCCAAAATAAACACAATTTAATTTAGTAGTTGTAATTTATGCTTCAAGTTAAGCGTCTTATACAGCTCAAGCTGAAGATATTTGGTATCACAAAGTTACACTTTCTCACCACTTAGAAGTGTTATAATAAAAGTAAAATGAACAGTTTTAAAGCAAAATGAGACATCTCCAAACAAGATGTTTGTTTATTTATTTATTTATCTATTTATTTTTTGAAAGAAGCAAGAAAGCTTACAAGCTGTTGGAAAATATTTAATGCATTGTTTTGCGTCAAAAGTGTTTTGGTTATATTAGTAAGTATTTAGTCTGTTTAGCTGATTTTGCAAAAGTCTCAAAACTCCACCTGAAACACTTTTTTCCTAATGGATAAATAACCCTGCGATTGCATTTTTATCAATGTAAATATGCAGTTTAGTATAAACAACATTCTCCGTTGAGCTTTAATAAAAAATGCAGCAAACTCATGCTTTGATTGTGTTTTTGTAGTGAGTAACTGGCGGGAACTTGGAGCAAGTAAAAAAGTGTTGAGTTTTTTTTTACAAACAAAATATTTTTAAAATATTAGAAAAGTGTTGTTGAGGATCATGAGAAATTTAAAACACTGAGGTGTCATATAATGTCTAATTGGCCATCAACTGACTACAAATACATTTTTAGTAAACATAGTTTAGTGAAGACCAAAGAGGAGATTTATGGATGCAGCGAGAGAGGACATGAAGTCAGTTGGTGTGAGAGAAGAGGATGCAGAGGATAGGGTTAGATGGAGGCAGATGATTCGCTGTGGCGACCCCTGAAAGGGAACAGCCGAAAGACAAAGAAGAAGAAGAAGGAGGAGTAAACATAGTTTAGTATAAAAGTTAGAAATCATGATTGGGGAATGGAGAGTAGCAGAAGTAACTACAGTAGGTGTACGAAAAAAACAGCTTCCCACACACAACACATCTATGTCATGGCTCAGGTACGCAATCAAGTGACTCTTTGGAATTGTAGAATAACTTGCTGACAAATTGTCCTTTGTTAATATATCTTTTAGAAATGCATCATCAAAAGTGGCTCATGGCTGCCAAATGAAGCAAAACCAGTGGTACCTCAGCGTATGAATTAAATTAGTTCTAGAGGTGTGTTTTTAAGGTAATTTTGTATTGCAAATCACATTTTCCATAAGGAATAATGTAAATGCAGATAATCTACTCTAGCCACCCAAAAATATTACCAAAATTACCAATTTCCAACACTAAAAACTTTATATTATATATACAAAATATTTTTGGATATAAAAGCAATCAAAACATTTATAAAAGACATTATATTTTACAAATGAAGTAAAATATGAAATAGACATTATACCTTACTTAACTCTTGGCACCAGCTGCTTTAAATACGAAACTGCAAGTCTTCTAAAAGCAAAAATGCTGTTGATTTTTTTCATCTTTTTCATCTAGTCTTGAAACGTATCTTTCTATTAAAGCTTTCGGGTCGAATTAATTTGTAGCACTTTGAGATTCGCTTCAAATATACAGTGCATTATAAATAAAATTTATTATTATTATTATTATTATTATTATTATTACAAACATAGTGAGTAAGATGTACACATACTTTGAGACCAAAAGAAAAATTAAGACTACAGTTCTTTCCATCTACTCGGTTCAAATTAAGTTATGACTGTATAAATTATGTATGACTGTGTATGTGACAAATAAAATTTGAATTTGAATTTGAAGTTAAAAGAAAGAAAGAATAAAAAATAAATGATAAAAATAGGCAATAACAACTAGCAATGTTTACTAAGCATAAAGTCATTTAATTGACCTTATATCTTTACATTGTAAAGTGCATAAAGGGTAATAAACTTAAGGTCGCAAATTGTTATGAAGGGTTACTAAGAAAATTACATTGGTTATATATACCCAGACTGTGAGCTATTATGAATAAGTTGTTGGAGTTTATTTCTGCTGGCTAAGACATTATAACAGGGCACAGACTGTGTGTGTGTGAGTGTGAGTGTGTGTGTGAGTGTGTGTGTGTGTGTGTGTGTGGTGGTGGGTTACAGAAAGCATGAGAGCCTGATCTGGATTCTTAGCAGTCATAGACACAGCAGTCACAGGTCTTCTGGTGTTGCATTTAAGCACATGGGTAAGAATGTCTGTGTGCGTGTATGTGTGAGAGAAAGAGAGAGAGAGAGAGAGAGAGAGACACGCATAGGTCAGCATTCATGTGTTCAGTCAACACTTCCAAAGAACTCACCACCACCCAACTAACCCCATTAAAGCACAGCATATTGCACATTGTACACTTGAAGGATTTGACCACAAATCTCAATAAACACATTTTGTGTACTTTTCCTTATTTTGGCAACTTATTATCCTCTGGCACTTACAGTATTTCCACTCCGTATCCTAACCTAATTCAAGAAGCTTAAAACATACACAATTTTGGCTTTTTTTTTTTTAGTTTGTAATTTAAAAGGTTTTCCCGCCTCAAACCCCAACACTATTTTTCTTGGCTCATTTTGCTACATCACTGCAAAATCACAATTAAAACATGTGTAATTAAATATTATTTATTGCTCCACATATGTTATTGATGCTAAATTGTATATGTTCATTGCTATGAACAAAACTGCATGCTTATAAATTATGACGCAACTGTGGGTGGTGTAGTTAGAGCATTTACAATAATATGACCATAACAGTTTTGACATAGTATTTTGGCATTTGTAGTTTTAATCACTTTTGTGAATTAAACATTAATACTCTTTAATAGTATTAAAATAGTTTGTAATACTTATATCTTTTAAAACTGCTTTTTTTTTAAAAGAAATCTATTTATCTCATTTTACAAATTCTTCCCTGTGAAAATGTGTATTAGCAAATTGTATTTTCTTTTTTTTTCTCCTTTTTTATGATGTATAAAAATGGGAAAATTACCTTTAACTTCCATGTGATATGAATTCTTTATTTGTTATTGAAAAAAATGTAAAAAAAATTTTCTTTCATCAAATTTTTTTTTTCAATAATTCCATATCCACGTTTTCATACTCATGGACCTAATATCAGGTTGGACAATAGATCTATTCCATATTTTAAACAAAAATCTGTGGTTACTACCTGTGATTCAAGTTAGATAATTACAGTGACACTGTGTAGTTAGTTTAGCTACTGTACGTGCATTGCAATCTATGTTCCATTTCCATATATAGTTTGGGTAAAAGGGCTTCCTAGTTAATGAGACATACAGTACCTGATGTAGCTTCAGTTGGAGCCAACTAGTTAAGTCCTTTTAGGGTGCCTAAATGATCTCAGTTGGCTCCCCTTGATTTGTAGGAGAATGTTCTTTACTCTGAGTCTCTGTTAGATTGCTGAGTTCACCCACAGAGAGTAAGCCCAATGGCCACTTTAAACTTGGCAAAGAAAATCAGAAGAATCTCTAGTGCATGGTGCAGGTCCTCAGAAAGCTGCGAAAGAGTAAAAAGCTGAAAATTGATCCTGCTGAGTCCTAGTTTAAACTATTAGTCTGAGTATACTCTGAGACTACTATAATTTGGTCTATATTTAAAAATATAGACAGTTCATTTTGCCTGTCCAAAGGCACTCTCCCAGCTTTTTTTGCAACAGAGATGAGTTTCAGCCTTTCAGTACCTTCAACCTCTTTACTGTAGGTCTTACTATATTTATCTTAATGACACATTTACCTTAACTTACAACAATGTTTTGTGGTTCTTTCTGCTTGTATATTAATGCCAAAACAAAAATATTTAAACACACAATTCAAGGTATTAAAAATAAAATAAGTTCTAAAATTCACATGCTTGGAGAAAAGAAATCTTTAGTATTTGCTAGATGACGGCCAGTGACTCAGCTGTTTGGACTGCTTGAGGAAGATAATTTCACCATCTGGGTGCCAGGAGAGAGAAGAGTTTTGATGCATGTCTTCCTTGATGGATGGATGAGCCAATGCAAACTGCTTAAAGCGATTGTGGTGCAGAGCAGGGTGTGGTAATTGCCTTTATGTACTGTAGGAGAGGGCTGGTCTGTTTGTGCCTTTGTAGGGAAACATCAGTGTTTAAATCTGATGTGGGCCACTACAGGAAGCAAGTGGAAGGAATGCAGCAATTGGGGTGATGCGGGAGGGCTGGGGAAGATTGAAAACAGGTAACATAGATGAATTCTGGATCTGTTGTAAGGGTCACACACCAGCATTGGGCAGAGCTCCTACACTTGAGTCGCAGTACTCCAGTGTTGATGTAAGAAGAGACCACCATAGTAACTTCAGTCACAGAAATAGTCTGCAAAACACAACTTCAGATTTCACACAAATAGAGCTCCTTCCGCTCCATTTGGGAATGGGATGTTTCTGTATAATTTATTATTTTTTTTTTTACACCTTCTTGGTTTTTACTAACTGCTGAAGGCATGGTTTGTAACAAGTTTTGAAAGCATGTGCTAGACATTACCAAGAACAGGACTTCACAATCAGTAAAGGGACGAGAAGAAGGGAGACCCAAGAGAACCTAAACATCTGCAGAAATATCAAGCAAGTACCAGTCTGTCAGAACATGAACAGTCAGCCCAAACAAGTGGCAAAACATGTGGACTCATAAGACCAAGATATAACTTATTGGCCATTTAAATTCAATAAAGATATTTTTGTGCAAAAAGGAGACAATCAAAACACAGTGTACATGGAAAGGCATCTGGTCTATTCAGCATAAATTGCTGAATGCAGGCCTTTGTAAAACAGATGAATATAAAGAAAAATGTCATGTTACAGAACAATAACAACCAAAAGCACAAACCCAAGTCAACAAAGGAATGGCTTCAGAAGGTTTTGGAATGGCCTAGTCAGAGCCCAGATTTAAATTCTCTTAAAAAAATTATCTTATTTTTTTTCCTTTAGTATTTGTTTTAATACAACAATCAGTAACTGTATGTGATCTCATCAAAACTGTACCACTGATTAAATACTTTAGATATAGAATATAGAAATTATTTTAATAAATACATATTTATTAATTTATGAAGCTTACAGTTAAACCCTAATCTATAACTGGTTGCACAGTATAAATAAAGCCCTATGGCTCTATAGTTGTATGGCTCATGATATTGCAAAGAAATACAGAAGACACTATTACATAAACATTCAAGATATGTGTATATTTTGTATACAGTAAATGTGTACTGTATGTTTGGTATATAGTGTATACAGTATGTATATTTCTATATTCCTACACTGTGGCATGGTAGTTAGAGCTCTCCACTGTCTTTCTTGGCCTAAGTGTTGTATGGTGTTTTTCTTTTGTGGTCGGTCAAGGCCAATGTCTCTAAGGCTGCTTATGTTTTGGGAATGGCTGAGACTTTCTTATCAAAGTGTTCTATTTATTTCAGTGTATTTCTTGCTAGCTGTGATAAGTATTAGCGTCTGCCTGTCTGTGTTCCCATTCCTGATAATTCATGTGAACCGTGGAATTATTGGTGCAGAGAAAATTATCCTAGCAGTGCTCTACTTAATGTAAGATTTATAGACATATAGTATATACATAGAGACACTGAACTGACCGACAGGCAGAAAGAGAGACAGACAGACAGATATTCAAGAAGTAATCATGCCCATTACACATGTGATGGACCTTCAAGAAAATCATGTCAAACTGTAAAACACAGCCCAAAACATCCGTCCTAAAGCAGAGTGGGCTTCACACTTACACATTTTCTCTAAGGTGTAATGAATTCTAAAGTAAGTTATTGAAATAAATTCTTTAATCCCTTCTTCCCCACCCAGGCTCAGACTAAGATATGCATCTATTGTGTGAGTGTGTGTGTGTGTGTGTGTTGTGTTATTGCATCTCCCTAATAAGAGTATGAATTAAGTGCAAATACTATTTTTATTTTATTTCTTAAAAAGTTTTGCCCACTACAGTCAGTTATTAACCCCAAATTTCTTTCAGAAGAGTAATGGAAACTGAATGTTAGGCCATGCTTAAATATTTAGGTATTTAAAATAATTTTGTATATCCCACATAATTTTCATCTCTCAAGTGCAGTTTTTTGTATAAATGTAGAAATCATGCGTTTCTATTTTAAAACGGTGTATTGTCACGTCTCTCATACACTTTTCCTCTGTCTGTTTTTTTTCTCTCACGACCACTCATCCCTTTACTGCTAACTCTCTACTCTCCCTTTCTCATCACTTTTATCAGCTCAAGTATGCATTGTCCTCTGTAAGTCTCAGTTAAAGTGCTCTTTCCTCTGGGGACAGATAATGCCTTTGCCATGCCTCATCAATTTATTTTGACACCTCTATCTGTAGTTTACTGAACAATATATACATATATATTTTGTAATTATATATTATGCAGAAGTAATTGCCGGCAATATATGTATGACTTCGGTATGATTAAAATTCAAATTGGAATTATAATGCTATTTAAATGTCTTTGTCCCAGGTCAAATTACTGTTTTCCTTTTTCATTTATAATATAAAAAAGAGTACTTAGTGCTCTGAAACAAAAGTAAACATCTATTTCAGTTCTTTAGAGAAAAATGAAGTATGGAAGTCACACCATCTTTTGGTGCCTTTTAGAGGGAAGGTTTACATGTTGTCAGCAGATAAGCTCATTGTAGGTCTTTTCCGTGACCTTCACAATTCAAGCTTAGCTCCTCTGTGCTTTATCAGGAGATTTTATTAGAAGGGAAAGCTTTTCTTACAAGAAAAAAAAAACACGCCATGTTTCCAAGGCCACAGGAGGAGTCTGACATTCAGTCTCATATAGACATTGTCCGTGGTACAACTCCAGACTTCGCCACGGGCATTTTCAGCTTTTTAGATCTTCAGAAATATTTAACCGAGCAACTACATTTACACCCTGTCCAGGGTGTACACCGCCTTGTGCCCCAAGTCTCGTGGGATAGGCTTTACAGTAGGTCCCTGCGACCCTGAACACAGGATAAAGCGATATAGACGATGAGTGAGAGAGTGAGTAAGTGAACTACGTTTACATAAAAAAAAAAAAAAGAAATTGGATGGACGTTTTTTGCCCAGCAGCCTACTGAAGAGAGCAGTATGAATTTCCAAGCCAGACGAGTCACGCTCCCCGCCATCACTCCGCTTTGTCTGCAGAAGCGGGTAGGAACCCAAAGACTTTCTTTTAAGCTTAAACAATTGACTAACATTTGCATTCTCTTCTTTGGACAAAAAAAGTATAGCAAAACAAAACACTATCTAACATTTCTTTGACTGCTTACATGTGCTTGTTTCATCGTTCTCTAACGTTAGACATGGTTTAGACTTTGGTTTTCCTGTATTGTGGCATGTTTGGAAGGCTGGTCTTGTGGTGGAAACCATAGACATTTATTTCCTCCATAGATTTTCCCATGATGGAAAGCCTGACTATGCAGGAAGTTTGGGAACAGAAAGATTTAATTTATTTCCTCGTGTTCCTTTGAATAATCTGTATTCCTCAAATCATTGATATGTACCGATTTGTCATTTTTTATTGTGTTTGAGATGCGCTTTTGTAGTATCATGAGGCACTGTAGGCTACATTATTACAGGTCATTGATTACAAGTTATGCATCCGCGTGCAAGTACTTAGCCAAACGCTGTGTTTCTACTGAAAAACTTGTTAATTTTACAGTCTCTCGTTATAAAGAATCATCCGTGCAGAGTAGAGAGTAATACAATAAGACAAGGTGCAGTGAAAAGGGTTCAATTCACACTAATGTCTTGCAGTGGGACAGGCTACAAGAAGCACGCGTTTAAAAAAATGAGTTTTATAAGAGTTTTAAAAGTGTCAAGTGCATGTAAAAAAAGGTTAAAACCTTAATTTTACAGGGATCTTTAGTGTCAAATATTTTACCTGAACTTTTTTTCATTATTACATTTTGTGAATATGAAACATTTTCAATCTTGTTTCATTATAGTTCATACTATAAGTGATCAGTAAAAATTAATGAGTTAAATAACAGAATAATGAGGCAGAAAGGGTTAAAATCATGTGAGAAAGCACATCCATAAAATTGGTTTTGAAGATATTTCACGTATTTTCACATAGAGTTAAACTAACGATTTAAAACAATTTCTTGAGTGCATGTAAGATGTCACAGCTGGTTAGAGATGTCAAAGCTGTTTGGGAGCCTGCCATTCATTTCGAGAGCAAGAGATGGATGGATGGCGAGAGGCTGAGGGAGCACTGGATAAGTACTGGTCAGGCCAAGGCCAGTTGTCTGATTCTCAGATAAAGATGCAGCTGTGGAGTGAGAGGTCATGAATACAGAAGGACAGACTTTAGTCAACTGGTCTATACTGTCCTGTCCTTGAGTTGAAGACTGTTAAGCATCTCTAAAGGCCACAATAGTGCTAACCTGAATAACACGTACAGTACTATGGTCTTCATTTGAGTTCACCAGTTCTGAACACACAGTTCTGCAGTCTGCAGGGTTAAATAACACACTAGTGTTCATCAGGATAATTGAGGTTTAGGACAGAAAAACACTATAAAATGACCAAAAAATGTAGTTTTTTTTTTTTCTTTTCAATATTTTCTAAGGAACGGAAAGCTTATGTCGTTTTTTTCATTTTGTTAAGGCCCAATACACTCATTATGCAAGGATCCCTTTTCATAAATACATAATAATAAAAGGTTCATAAAACAGCAGTACCTCCACTGGAATTAATTAGAAACTGGAAAGAACCAAATTTTCATCAATGCAGTTTCTTAATTGCGTCGTACGATCAGAATCCGACAGTGGGTGCATAAAGCTGTCATGGGTGTAATCAGTTTACTGCTAATCTTATTTCCTTGTTTAACTGAGCGATAGCTGGAGGGAGACAGTCTCCCAGTGTTCTACTCTCCCCAAGCATGCTCTGCTTCAAAGCTTATCTCTGAACACGGAGAGCCAGACACACAATATACACACACATTTTAACGCATGACTTGTGGACTTCCTCTATCCTCTCAGGGTTTAGAATATTCCAAATGAAATAGCCAAGTAAGTTGTGCATGTGCCTCTCCATGTGTGCTTGAAGTGTGCGATTGTCAGGAGTAGCTCTGTGCTTAAGGCATTGGACTACAGTCCAGGAGGGACCAGGTTCAAATTCTACGACCACCAAGTTGTCCCTGTTGGGCCTTTGAAACTACCTTACTACTGTACTTACCATACCATCTACTGTTCGGTTGTATAATGAGATTAAAATTGAAGTCATTCTATATAAGGGCATCTGCCAAATGCCTAAATGTAAATGATTGTATGCATTTGGAGGGCGCCAGTATTGGATGCAAGAGTGGGTGCCTCGACCTGATCTGCACCCACTTTTTATTCCCACTTACCTTTCAGAGAAGGTAGAACTGAAGACACTTAGAAACAGATTTCAGACATGCTTTTACTTTGGGTGGCTATTGTTTATATGAACAGGAAAATTCATTGATCTCTGAGTACATTAAAAAATATTTGAAAGTGGTGAACTTTGAAAGACTGGTAACATCAGAAATTGTTCGTGAGAGAATGAATTATTGATACAGTATGGGTTGATGAGAATTCTATATTACAGAATAAGGGAAGAACAACAAAAGTGAAATTTTTAAAAAGGCCTTTGTGTGTATGTGTGTGTGTGTGTGTGTGTGAGAGAGAGAGAGAGAGAGAGAGAGAGAACAGTAGATGCTTCTGAATGCAGGTCTTTGTGTCCAGTGATAGCACTCAGCAAAGCTTGCACTGCCCTTACATATGTTTTATCTGCACTCTGCACTGAGCTTTCATCACACACAGATTTTTGGGAAGAGAGAGAAAAACACCAACTACAGATGTCACTAATTAAAGTTAGTACTGTAAGTCACTAAATAAAATGTTTTAGCATTACACCAGACAAATATGTGTCTTTTCAGTTAGTTTTTTTTCCCTCCTTCATCTGTCCTCAAAATTCTGATACAGCTCAGGGATGCCAAATAGGACACAATGAGAACGCTCAGCATCTGCATGATGCTGCATGTATATTTAAGTATCTAATCAAAGAAGAGTAAGCCACTGCCACAAATGTGCGTGTTCTCATGGGGCAGAAATTCCGCATATTCAGTAGCCAAAATGTTCACAGATGACAACTTTAATATTAGCTTTGATTTTGAGCTAATGAAAGCAGTACTCTTTATGTTATAATTCTAAAATTCACTGCTAATGATTTTTTCTAATGTAACAGTTTGCACTCATGCACGTACTGTAAATAACCACCCAGGCGATCATAAAGTTATGCACACAAACCTGGAAGCCTTTCTAAAAGTACTGCAGCTTAATGTGACTCTACAAAGAATAGAAAAATTATGATTCACTACAGTCTGAATTTTGTGTGTGGATTGTGTGTTTGCTTTGAAGCTCTTTTTGATGCAAGTGCAAAGCGACACCTGTGCAGCGATTGAGTCTGAAAAGTGTCCCTCCTCTGCAGCCTGCAAAGGAACCAAAGGCACTTTTGGGACTTGATGAAGTCAGCACTGATTGGAAGCTCTGACAGCCTCTGACGGAAATGTATTCACGCAAATCAAAAGATACCCTCCCCATAAGGGTTTTAAAACAACACACCACATACTATTTAAAAAGTAGATTTCATTTAGAGATATGGTTATTACAGGTGGTGATGACTGGTGGGTGCTAACACTTTCTCGACACCTTGCAGATTTTTCTTTACTTTAATAAAGGAACACTAATAAACTTTAGAACAGTGGTGTAAAGTCTTACAGTGTGCTGTAAAAAGCTGATCGCTTCAAAAATGTTTTTCTCTTTGCAATTTTTTAATTTTTCTAAAGGCAAGTCCAAAAAAAAGTATGTGCCTCTAGCATTTTTAGGGCACACATTGAATTACTGTGAAATTGCCACATACACATTACTGCACAGTGGAATTCTTTATTCTTCGCATGTCCCAGCTATTTATTTATTTTTTTGTTAGTAAGCTGCCATTATACTGTGGCAGTCACTGATCTTTCTTGATCTATTCAACAAATTCTTGATCATCTTGGAAGGGTTTGTGCCACACTTTTATTTGTTTAAACTTTATGCAAAATTTGATTCGGATTGGTTACTCTACTCATTCTGTCATTTTGAATGCAACATCTACACAGTACACCAGCTCACTCAATGGCATCTAGCATATGACTCAAGTTATCATTGTTCACGCATGTGCATTCCATTCCATTCTCCCTGGCTGCCAGTTACTCAAATCGTTCGTGTTACTGTATATCATCAATGGCTGGACTTTTTCCCGGCAGACCTGTTTACATTATTAAACACAAGAACACAGATCAAGTTAAAGTCACATTTATTTAAACATAAAAATATGGAAAAATATGAAGAACAACAAATTCTACAAATATGTGGTGTTGTTTTTTCGAGGTACTAATAGAGGCAACTGATAAAGTACTAAATGCAGATCTTTGCCTAATTAAGGGTTAACAACTCTTCTGATCCAGTCTTAGTTCTATACAAGGCAGATGTTTGTGAACTATGAATGTTGCAGTAAACAAGCTGTCATCATAGTTCAGTCTGTTTAGATGGGAGGGTTAATTGTACCATTCTGCATAGGGCTCGGAAATAGCCAGCATGTATTATGGGATCATTGGTGAGGTCAATTCATTGTTTACATGCAACGTTCACAGACATTGTATGAGTTTCAAAACTATCCAGTTTTAAATAAAGGAGAAGGGGATAAATCTCAGCAAACTCCAGAGGAATGCCTAGCAGTGATATATGGATCAAATCTGTCTCTTTGAAGGCATGGGACCATGTAACATCCTAGAGAGACTGGAATGATCTCCACAAAAGTCTCTAAAGCTAATGTTAGAGTGTCGTCATTGTTTTCCACAGCTATTTTGACAGTTAAAATTAGCATATAATCATATATTAGCTTTCCTTGTTTAATCACCACATATGAAGTCATTGTAATAGCCGTAGCATATTTTTATGACAGCGGTCATGGGTGCTTCTGAGGCAGTTTATAACACGGCAATATCTTCTTACCATAATGACACAAACACTAGTTAGACTAGCTATCTGTTAAATGACTGACTAACCCTGCTAAAATAACAGCTCAACCATAAGACACTGCATCAAGACTACACGTTCCCATGCCCTATACAGGATGTAACAGATGCTCTCGATTGGCTCTGATTGATGGGCAGAAGGGAAGGCCGTTCCTCCCACTCAGAGAGCAGGTTCTCTTCAACTCTTTCGCTTCAACAGGATTTAAAGTTATAAACTCCCAGTGATGAGGCAAAAACAAAGATTCACCAAAGATACTGACAATGTTAATGTTTTCTAGATTCAACTGACTAGAGGGAATAAGACTGGAGGGAATAAAATAATTACATAATCATTGGAGGTAATAGACCTAATGTTCTGTGACTGCACAATCTGTTTATTGTCAGATATAAGATCTTAAGACATTTGTGCACAAACTGCTCCATGTTCCCTGCTGTGTTGATAATGTTTTTGTTTTTTTTTCTGTTTTGCACTATAGCTGTACAGTATTGTGGGATGTGTAGGACAATGTACTGTAGGCTTCGTTTAAAAGTTTTCCAGATGGCATTAACTCATCAAGCAATATGTTCTATTGATCCTTTTGATTACAACATACAATAACTGGAAACCATGACTTCCTAGTCTTATGGTCATTTTAGTTCAACCATGGCTGATGAGTAAAATTAAGAGTTTTTTGAAGGTTAAGTATATCAAAGCAACAGTAGCACATCTGCATGTTAAACGTTATAAGCCTGAAGGCCTGAGACCAGTTTATTTTCACCTCATCACTGTACAAAGCATAAATAATAAATAGGCTTTAACTAAATCTTGATTGGACTCTTTCTTTTCTCTCCCTCTCCCTCTCTCTCTCTCTCTCTCTTTCTCTCTCTCTCTCTGGCTGTCTTCCCTCTCTCTCTCTCTCTCTCTCTCTCTCTCTCTCTCTCTGGCTGTCTTCTCTCTCTCTCCCTCCCCCATGCTTTCTCTCCTCACATTTCGTCTCATGTCTCTTGACCCTTCTCCTTCCATTACTTCCCTTCCCCCATCTTTTCCTAACCACTTTTTAAATAAAAAAAAAACTTTTCATGAAGTTGATCTAAATTAAAATGATATTTAAACAAAATGGTCGAAAAGGGTGCAGCACCTATGCTGAACATTATAGAGAGGACAGATGGGGTTGATCTCTGTCATGGGAAAAGCTAGGTGAAACGAGCCTTGTGACTTTTTCTACCCCTTCTCTACTCCACCTCCTTCTCCCCAGCTCCCTTCTTTCTGCACTATCTTCCTCTACTCCCCTCTCTTTCTGGTGGTGGTGAGGGCGGAGCTTGTGCTGGTATGGGGTGGGCAGGGCTTACCCCTGGAAGCTGCAGTTAGTGAGAGATGGCAGGTGATTGGGCAGAGTTTGGGTGACATACAGCAGGAGAGGCAGGAAGTACTGGAGCTCGGAGCCTGTTCCCTTAATTACCTCATTTCAGTTCAGCTGCAGAGAGAAAGAGCCAGAGAGAGAGAGAGAGAGAGAGAGAGAAGAAGAAGCAGAACGTCTGGAAAAGACAGAGAGGAGAGAGTAAGAGACAGAAGAGGAGAAGAACAAGAGAGACAGCGAGAGGAAAAAATAGAGGGAGAGAGCTACTGCTCCCTCAGTACATGCATGTTTCTATGTTTTACCTAAAATCCTGCTCCTACAATGCTGTGTACTCAGCCTTACCTAAACTGCAGAGCTAGCCCCAAATCACAGCTCTGCTTGCCGTCTAATACGGTGGTAAGTTATGCTAAAATACTTGTTTTTATGCATGCGTGTTTGTATCTGGTTGATGCCTTGCAAAAGGGGCTAAGACCTTCCTCTCTTTCTGTAAGGGATAATTCGAGCTATCGTAGCTGTTCTAAACTTAATCCGGACCGAAGGGACTTCGATTTGGCGATAATACGCACTGCTCGTTCTGCTGTTCCGTTTGGCGAGTGCGAGACTAGGAACTGTGAAGCAAGTGAAAGGGAACATTCATGATCTGCTCCCAGTTTGCTGGCCTGGTTCTCACTGCTACACTGTCATTCGAAATGAATGGAGTGTTGAGTGTGGAGGGCGTGAGGTGTGAGGTAGCTTGCAGTATCAAATGAGCTCCATTAATGATACGATTCTCTGCCCTTGCACAAAAGGCATATAATCGAGTATTAGGTTCATGTGATTATTCTGACATTTTGGACTCCTTATCTGGATCAGTAGTCATAATTGTACTGTATATCAAATGTCATATGATTTCACAGTCACTGCAAAATGACACAAAACTTTTTCACTGGCTAATAAATGTTTTTTTTTTTGTGGAAGGTGATCAAAGTATACAGTGAGGACAACAGCAGTCGAGCCGTGGAGGTTCCCAGTGACATCACTGCCCGGGATATCTGCCAGCTGTTCATTCTGAAGAACCACTGCATTGATGACCACAGCTGGACGTTGATTGAGCACCTTGCTCATCTGAGTATTGGTAAGTGCATCCATCTGTGCCCCCATAATGCCCAAAAACTAATTTAGCTTTAATGGAACATAATGGTATTACTGTTTCATGCATTGTTTTATGAGTCTTGATATTCAGGCGGGCGTGCACCATCACCCCTTGGCAATAGCTGTAATGTAACAGAACTAGCTACAGTATAAGAAATATGGACTCACTGTGATCTAGCTCTAATCTTGCAATTTAGTCACATGCTGTGGAATGCCAAGTAGACACTGATCTTATCTAGTTTTAAACAAAACACAATGAATGGTGATTGTGCATTGAATCCCTTTTCATGACATCAGCAGACATTTTTGCAACTAGGTTTAATTTGTTTTAGAGTTACAGTTTAAACAGATGTACCTCATAAAAGACAACAGGCATGTTCATGTTTTTAACTTTATCCATACGATATGTGTCCTCATATGTTACATCAAAGCATCAAATTTTGAGTTCGGCTCCCAGGGTGACTCCAGCATTGTAATGCTTTGCATGCCGTGGATAATTTAAAAGTCCGAAAACCACTTGCATTGCAGTTTATTCTTGAAAAGTGCTGACATTGTTAATAAAATCATACTAATTCACAGATGGTGTTAGAGTTAGAGAACAGTGTCAACAGTCGGCAAAATATGTCATTTTATACAATTTATGTGGCAACGTGTATCAGACTGAAAAGTTCTTGATAAACAACTTTAAAATGTCAGGCAATAATCTTTGCTTTACATACTGTGGGGAAACCACCATCCTCAGACACAGTTTCTCTTACAGCAAGACTGAAGATGTCGGTGAGAAAACCTGCCCAAGCAGAAAACCTCTTATAAAATCCCCCTTTGTGTGACAAGCGGAAGGATAAACAGACTTTATAGGGTTAATGGTTTTGAAGTCTGAAGCAGACACCAACAGTTTAATGTAGTGTCTGGGAGTGCAGACCTTACCTTCAATTAATCGATTGTAGTTTGAGTAGCAAAATGTAGAAAGGCCAAAGAACTCTGGCTCTAGTACTGAGCAGCTTTTGCTGTGTGCTGGAAGGCTGATTAATGACGATGTAAGTGAGGAGTGCCGGATTTATGGCAAACAGGAATAAGACAAGAAGATAGTCACAACACGGAGAAGACATAGGGATGAACATATTAGTTTGGAGAAGGGAATTTTCAATTTCAACTTTTGCAGAAATTTCAGTTTTTACAAAGACAGTTTAATTGAATGGAGATTGAGAGGGGAGAAATCTGCCCAAATAAATTAGTTATGGACCTACAACTTAACCCTCTAAAGATGAACATCCAAAGCTGATTTTAAGTACAACTGGGCAGTTTTGATGAACTTCTTTTGATGCATTCATTTTTTTAACATCCAAAGCTGTACTCAAGTACAACTGGGCAGTTTGCATTTTGTTTGCATTTGCATTGGGCACGAGGTAGGAATACACCCTGATTGGCAGTTCATCACAGGGCATGGTTTTTGAGTTAAATGGTAAGAAAAAGCTCTGTCCATTTGTACATGGTTTACATTTTTGCGGTCACAAACTGAAGTGAAAGTCAGGAATGGTTGATTATAGAGGGGGTAGTTGAGCCAAGAGGAGAAGGGAATTCAAATGTGTGCTTGTGCTTCAGAATTTACAAGCAAAAGAGTTTAAAACAGTAAAAAGGAATATCAAAGCCCTCAGGTTCATCGCTGGCCAACACAGAGGTAGAGCGAGAGGTAGTAGAGAGAAAGTGAGCATTACTATGAAACCTGAGGGAAAGCTAAAGTCATGACACTTGGAATAATCAAGAAATGGATGTCATCAGAAAGTCAGGCTGGAGTTCAGGCAAATGGTGTGAATGAATGGGTAAATGGAATAACAGATGTGTAGGGTTTGGAATATGAAATGTTTGTGGTGAGTATATGACATAACTAAGAAGAGGACTTCTAACTGTGGTCTTTCTTTGGAATCATACCGTAAGTAATGTTCATCTCCACTGGACAGGAAGTGGTTGACATCCCTGGCATCTCTGGCAGCTACCTTCCACGCAGGAATATTCCTTAACCCAATTCTTCACACCATTGCATAATTCAACCATCTGTTCCTTCATCCTCTTATTCAATCTATGTACTTCTTACCTTTATGCATCCCTATTATACATCTATCATTTTTGCTCCTTTAGAATGATTACACATTTCTTCTTCACCACATTTTTTCCCTCCTGGATTTATTTTTAGAGAAGGAGCCAGTGAGCCTTACCTACTGTAGCAAATATACTAAACAGGTGTCCATCCATCCATATAGGAATGTCTGTAGTCCAGCTTGGGACTTAGGAGACCAGTGGTGACCACTGTATTTATTCCCATTTCGTATGACTGTGGAAGGACCTCCAGTCACTAAACAGATATAATTGAATGCTGCACAGATAATTGAAACAGGACTTTTTCTAAAACATATCTCTGTTTAAATTATTGAATCTAAACCTGCATCCACAAATTACCTCTAATTTGTTCCCTTAAATGTATGATTAGTGCTAAAATGAGCCCATCTGTGGCCAACAGGCTTTTGCCTGAAGGAGTTTGATATTGAAATTAATTTAAAATTAGTATTCAGTTTATGATGTTTAATATTTATCTTAATGTTGCACAATAGTCAGAAAGTAATTTATCTATCCAATGGGACAATAGTACCATCCATTGTTCTTTATCTAAACTAAAGGACTAAATAACAATAAATTCTAAAGAATGGCCAAATCTATGAAGATGAGTAGCAAAGGGAAAAGCTAGTGTCACTGTTGTGCTGTGGGGGAATTAAGCTTCACTTTTTCACTTTAAGGTCACCCAATACAACGTTCTCTGTACTGATTACCTTTATCATCTGATGAAAAATTTAATTCCTAGGAGAGGTCTTAACGAGGATGAATAAATTCCCCATCCTCCAAGTAAGTTGTTCTAATTTGTTACTCTGAAATTTTAAAAACTCAGGTCTAACCATTAGAATTAGAGCAAACAACCTATCTTCTACTAATAATGTAATAATGTTTTTCTTTTTTTTTTTTCTTTTTAATTGGTAAAGCTGCAGAATTTGGGGTTTAAATAATTTAGTGCATAAGTAAAAGTTTATAAGGCTGCACATTAGTGGCAGATGTTTAACATGTAAAGGACACTAAAAAACACACTATGCAAAATAAGCCCGGTGAACCATGCTGACTGCTATTAGGCTCTGTGCTGCTAGATAGTGAAAAAAAAAACCTGAATGAAAGTTTAGTAACTGTAGACTTCAATGGGAAATTTGTTACTTTGTCAAATCAGTTTCATGATAAGGAAGGAGGCCTACTCATGCTCAATTTTGTGTTGATACAAAATCTATCTTAGATGTAAAATTTATTGCATTGACATTTATTAATGAATGGCTTAACTTTATTAATTAATTTATTTTTAATGACTTGGTTTTAAGACAATGTAAATAGCTACAGTGAATATAACATTTCACTTTGTACTGTATATTAATTTTAGAGTTTTCCCTCTAGGTAGCATTTAACTTATAAAAAACATAACTGCTGGAGCTTATATGGCCAGAGTGATGGACTCATGTAACCCTACCCATACCTCAAGAGCTTCAACTTACTTTAGGGCTAGCATTATTCTTATTATCCTAATTGTTTTTGCAAGAGCTACAAGTATATTCACACACAACTTATCCAGAATGCATAAAATGCGGATCGGAGATTCCATAGCCAGCTACTGGCAGAAGCTTGTAACTGTCCACAAATCAGCGACGACTAGAAATACCCCGTGCCTCACAGCAGGAGATCACAGATACCCAGAGAAATAGCCAGCATGCCAATGCATTTTGATGAGGCTCGCCAGCCCTGATTGCGGTTATGCTATGGGAATTAATTAGTCTTGAATATCATCATTCTCACTCTTCCAGATGGCCTGCTCTAAATAGACGCTTTCCATTCATTCATTAAACATTCGTTTGGGTTTCCAGGAGCTGAATAATGTTTAATGAGAAAAATGAAGCAATGCAGTTGAGTCAGTCAGCCTTCCCTGACTCCCGGCACCTCACACATGGTATATTCAAAGATTACTCATTGATGAAACATATTTAAAAAAAGGAAAACTTAGTTAATATATTTTTAAATCTCATATTAGCTGATCGTTGGGACAACAAAAGGTAGCGTAAGGAGTAAGACAAAATCCAGATACTGAAGTTGCTCTTAAAATGCAGTGCTCTCATAATAATAATTTACTTTACTGAATTGTGTGTGTAGAAAAAATTATGCAAATGGAAAAAGGTGCACAGTATGTTAGTTTTTCTTTTTCTTTTTCACTGACTTCTCTTTTCTTGTATTGCTTTCAGAAAGAATCATAGAAGACCATGAATCAGTCTTGGAAGTGCAGTCTAACTGGGGCATGGACTCAGACAGCCGCCTGTATTTCAGGAAGAATTATGCCAAATATGAGTTCTTCAAGAAACCTCTGGTGTGTAGTGTTTTTTGTGTATGTGTGTTGTTCTCAGAAAAAAAAGTCTGTGCTGCCTAGGTAATGTATAACAGATTGGCGGAGTAGCAAAAATGCAAGACAAGCCTTCTTTGTCATTTTAACCAATTTATAATCCATGCACAAAATCAACGTTTTATATACTCTAAAGTTCCAATCATTAAGCCTTTTAGGGCTTTTGTTCTTATGACAAACAGACTCGACTCAATTACTAGTCTTATTATTCTTATTAGGAGAGATCAGTTTATAGGTTTTGATGGAGTTCAAAGACTGGTAGGGAGTTTTTAAAGATCAGTTTGACTTGCATCTGACTATGATCAATCGACTTAGAGAGGATTATTTCTTTCCAGCAGGTTTAAATGAAATGATGAGTTATAGAGGTGACTGGCATTTTATGGCACAAATTGTGAAAATCTGTTTTGCCCTCAGAGTCTTTGGTGATCATGATGGCTGGTGTCTGTTGGTACCGATTGATGTTTTTCTCATGTTAACAGGATTTTTTTCCAGAAAGCATGGTGTCTATATCGAGTGAAGCAAATGGTCTCATGAACCACTCGCAGCTTATCCAGGTATTGGCTGTCAGCAGTCTCATTCTCGCCTTCTGTTTTAAATAGGGCTGTACATATATTATTACAATATTATCACGTTAATGCATGTGATTAATCTAGAAATGTTAAAGCCTTACTACTTGTTTTAACTCAAAATAATTTTATTATAAAGTTTAAGCCTAATTGCTTCCCGAAATCGTAGCATGGTTACTTGGCTGTGTGTAACAGTGGCACGTTTAGCGTGGATAATAAGATGACTAAGGAAACATCACCAGGTGTACTGAACGGCTGGTTCCATTATAAAAAGGTTCTAGATTGAAGTTTGGATAAAACCAAAATTGTGTTCTCGAGCTACCTTCAAGGGGAACTAGACTCCTAGAATTAAGACTACATGTGATATGTGGGAATGGAAGGTTCTTTATTCCAACATTGCATGTTTATAATACAAGTACTGTAAATCTGAGTATTTAAAAATTTAGATTAATCAGACTATGACTGTGATTAACTAGATAAAAAAAAAATTGATTGACAGAACTAAACATATTTAAGTCACAGTATTAAAACAAACAAAAAAATACCTACAAAGAGAACAGCACTAGAAAACAGTTTGCCCCCCATTGTAACCCATTACAATACTTTAAATCTACTATACTTCCTGCAGTACTGTGCGAATCCATTTAACATCTCATGCTTGAAGCATCAATTTCCATGAATCATTTATCTGATCATCCAAGAAACATTAACTTAACCCTGTCACCTAAATACATACACATGGAATATTTAGAATAGGAACAGGAAGCTGCTTTTTTACCTTTCCTAAAAGTCATGGTAAGAATTAATCTCGCATTTTTACTTATTTTCATACTAATGTGTAACTGATGAGGTCACTTTGAAGTATATTACTGTTACTTAAATTCTAGAATAAATTTTAAGTATAACAATTTATTTTATGTAAATCATAGGGTGTCTTTATAGAGATGGGGAAAATTCCGTTACATAGCGTGATTCCTTTATGTGGCAATTCGTAACACACTCTCCCAAGATTTGGCGAATCAGGACATTCATGAAATAGTAATACTAACAGAATCGAAATATATTTATACATTTGTCAAACAGCCATATCAAGAGCAACTTACATTTTTATCGCATTGTACATTGTACAACAGAGAAAACTTGGTAGAGGTGGGGTTTGAACCTGGCAACGTCTAGACCAAAATCAACCATAATCAATCAACTCATCCACTTCCCTACAAACTGAATTGGCACCTACAGTAGGTATTGTGGTATCATATTGGGAGGTCCATGGTGATGCGTATCCCTACTAAATATCTTAACCTTTATTCATTTCAGAGCAAATACTGCCATTTTAAAAAATGTTATCTTAGATTCAGGGTTGAAAATAATTTTAATTTTTTAATTAGTTACTTTTCAAATGGTAAAGGTGTGAAGTGGTACTCCGCAATTCTGGAATCATTACATTGTTCAGTAAATACAGCAAAACTACAGTAACAAACAAGTTTTACTGTATTCCAGGTTACGGATTGAAAGTCTTAAAGTTTAAGGGGTTAATTTGAAAACAAGTTTTAGAAACGTGTGTGTTTTTTATCATTGTACTATTATGTGAAATTATGTGAACGACTGTTGACTTAAAACATGTCTGATTTGTGCTGTTTGGGGTCTGTTTGCTCTCAGACATTTCTCAACTCCAGCACATGTCCTGAGATCCATGGCTTTCTCTACTCAAAAGAGCAGGGCAGGAAGTCCTGGAAGAAGTTCTATTTTGTGTTGAGAAGGTCTGGGCTGTATTTTTCCAATAAGGGCACATCAAAGGTAATAGAAGAAACAAAATAACAACACAATAATCTGTAATTTTACACAACAATCACTCTGACTCCCTTTCATATACGACACTGTAATACATAGCTAAGAGTAAGTTGGTTGAACGTCTTTTACTCTACAAAGGTATATAATACCTGCAGCTCTTAGTTCTAATCATGTATTGCACCACTTGATCTTACCACTTGGGCTCTAGAGGCTAGTAACATTACTTACTTAAATCACTTCTAGCTTATCTAGTCTGAAACAAATATAAGTGACGGACAGAGCTTGGTTTGATAAGCCTGCGACAGATCATTTCAAAGCACCCTCATTCAAGCACTAATCTCCTGCAGTCCTGCTGTTAGATGTGACGGTTAGATCGAACAGCACGGCATTGTGGCCCTCGGCTGGCCAGAACTGGTCGGGCAGGATTGTCTGCGGCAGATCCTGGGGCTGTGCCAGTGTCTGAACCCTTCCCACTCACCACAGGTGAAGCTTATACCTGCTAGGTGCCATGCCAACCAGTGCGGCCCTCCTTCCCTTTTTCCTTTTTTCTCAACAAAGGGTTGTTGTGAGCCACGTAAGAGGAGCCCCGCTCTCTACTAACTAATACTGTCCGGGTGCACAAAGCAGCTCTGCGTCTACTCCTCATCTTTGCATTTGATTACTTAAAAAATATATATATATATTTCTGCTGCACATATTAAAACTGTCTGCTTTTTGCCTGTTGCATTCATTTCTCTTTTTATGTCCTCAGGTCTGTCAATCTCTGTCTCTTTTGTGTGTCTGTGCCAGTTATTGACTGTTGGGAAATTAGAATAGCGTAGCACATAGACAAAACGAGACAAAGGCTTGCTTTGTGTTGCTTTGCTTGGGAAAGCCTTTCTTTCTTTCCTCTCTTTCTCTTATTCTCTTCTTTTCACTTGGCTCCCTTTCACTGTTGTTAAGATAAAGCTGCTGGCATTGCAACATGTATGCATCTATCTTCTCTTGTACATATTACACCCTGGTTGTAATTGAGAGGGTAGCCCCATTTGAAACAGAAGGGATTGCCATATAAGTGCCTTACATTGTGCGAGTTTTGCCCTTGATTTTAATCATAACATTGCAAAGTCCTTGAGAATGTTTCCAAACACTGAATGCTTAATCCACATCTTTTAAGTGGAGCTTAGACAAACCCTCAAACTAAATCCACATCATTTTAACTGGTCTAGTAATTTTAGTCCCACTGCTGCAATGTAAGCCACAGTCTTAATGTCCTCCTACGCGTTAAACCCTGTTGCTGCCCTCAGCTTCTTCACTGAGATGTCTCAGAATAACAATTTTAATCCACGACAGCCTCAGCTGTGCTTCCTGTGCTTTAAAAGTACGCCTTCACCTTCAACTTTTTCTTTTTTTTTGTTTTGTTTAAACTATTAACAGACTTATAATTATTCACATTAGCCACCTTCTTTATCTTATGCAGAAATTTAGAAAGTTCCAAGCTTCTTGCTTCACTCTTCTCTTCTTTGCTTATTAATCACTCACCAGTTCATGCACACCCTGGGTAGGCTTTCCACATTTTACTACACCCATCATGCTGGACATAGCTTACATGTTTACATTCATCCCCCTGCTATGGCAGGCTTAATGTTAGAACCTAGGGATAGGGCCAGAGGAATTTAGGGCACCCCCACCCTCTCATCATCTCCACATAATCACTATCACGCACATCGTTGTTTATTGCATTAAAACTCAGTTGATGTATTCAGAGAGATTCATCTATGTGTTTTTTTTTTCTCTTATGTAAGGAACCCAGGCATCTGCAGTTTGTTGCAGAGTTTTGTGACAGTGATGTCTACACTTTGTTATCAGCCCGAAAAACACACGGAGCTCCCACAGACTACGGATTCTGTATAAAGGTATTTGCGAACGTTGCTTTACAACACACCCAAGCTAAATCCGCGAACACACACGTTTCACATATTTGATTGTGCAATGTTGATTTTGAATTATATTACACATACCATCTGTGCATAGTTAAGTTTATGATATAATAGCCCTAATTAAGTATCCCATTTGTCTGTACCTCATTGTTTAATGGGTGTTATATAAAGCCATAATCAAACACAGTGTCTGGCTTCTTATCTCGCTTCATCATTTTAGTGTTATGAGAAGCCTGAAATGATCTAACTCATAGAGATATTATAAAATGTGATTGATATCATAAAATGTTTGAAAATGTGACTTAAAAAAACGTTTCTATGTGTGATTCGGTGTACAGCCGAGCAAGTCAAGCTCTGCTAGGGACCTCAAACTGCTGTGTGCAGATGTGGAGCAGACCAGAACCTGCTGGATCACAGCTATGCGCCTCTTCAAGGTGAAAAATTCCTTTGACACTTTATGGGATTCTCTTTTTTTCCTTCCTCTCTCCTCTTAACTTTTCTAAAATCCTCTCATAGCCTTTCTCAAAATAATATATATAATTAATTAAGCATATGTAAAAAAGGCCCACATAATGTCACTATTTGCTTATTGGATCTTTCTCGACCTCCATAACATCATCTGTAACATGGTTACATGTATTGTAATGTATGCAGTTTGGGATGCAGCTGTACCAAAACTTCATAGAGCCTCATCATAAGCAGAAAATCTCTCCAATGGTGAGTTGATTCTCTCTATGCCAATGCCTTGAAATTTGACAGTAGTTAGTTAAAATGCATGCTGGTTAGTGGAAATCCAATAATCACAGTCACAATCCACAGATCTGGTCAAAGCATACTAAGAAGAAAACATAATGTGATCATCAAGATTGAAAGATAGAACAGGAGGAAATAAGAAAATTGGGAGAAAACATGGGTAAACTACAGTATAGTTATGGTAGATCCTAAAGCAGGTTTAGCAGTGTAGTGTTGAACATCTTGATTCTATTTTAAACCTGGTTCTCAAAGGAAATGTTTTGAAACAGTTCAAAGCGCACATGGTCTCTCATTACAAATTCAACACATTTTTGCAGTGAACACCCCAAGCAGAATTAGTTATGCCCTTGATCCAGCCATGTGTCTTAATCACATATGTATATGTTGTATATGTTATACTGTATGTTCAAAAACAGCATGTAGTCCAAATTATATACAGTACATATTACATTTGACAAAATCCTGTCTCTTTTTTGGGTTAGTCCAGTGGTTCTCAAACATTTTCTGTCATTCCCCACTTAAGAGGGTGGGCGAATTTTCAAGCCCTACTTGTCAACAAAATGATAATGAAATCGGCCAAGTTTACTATTTATTGAAATATCAATTTCTAAACCAATAAGATCAAATAACACCAAGTTCAAAACAGATAAAATACGCATGCAATTGTTATAACAGGCTTACTTTGTCACTTATCTAGAGCTTTCTTTCAAAGAAGTCGAGTGGCTTATTAACGTGACTGGGGTGTGTTGTCTCTAAGTGTCTTCCTACTTTGTTCGGTCTCGTGCTGTTGGCGTTATATTCCTGCCACAATTCTGAGCGCGCAGTGTCTCCCCTGCTCGCTCAACATGTTCTCTGCGCATGCGCGACTTCTCGATTCTGTGCGCCTGCACGCGCGTGCAACATTTATTTTCTGTGCGCGCTCGACTCACCACAAAACTAGCCAATCACAGACTTCCACACGCTTCTTCTGATTGGCTGTTCCTTCTCTATCAACTGGCAATATCGACCGCATAACGGAAGCGTTGTAAATAAAGGTTTATAAGTAAAGCGACTGAGTTGTCCAATTTGACTTTTAGTCGATCTAGTGTAACAATAAACTATATGGATAATTAGATAAGTAAATAAAAACACACAGTGGACAAACAAAACTGGTATATACTAATACTTCATTGAATAAAAAAACTATAATATTTGTTTCTAATATTTATAAATAAATGCAACTTTATTTACAATGCTTCCCTTATATAATTATTTTCTTTTGATTTTGTAAAGCTGCTTTAAGACAATGACCATTTTAAAAGCACTATACAAATTATAGTATGCGTTATGCGGTCGATATTGCCAGTAGAAGTAGCGTGTGGAAGTCTGTGATTGGCTAGTTTTGTGGCAGTTTTGTAACACTGGACAAAGTTGAGCGAGCGTACAGGCAGAGTCGAGCGCGCACAGAAAATAAATGTTGCACGCGCGTGCAGGCAGAGTCGAGCGCGCACAGAATCGAGAAGTCGCACATGCACAGAGAACATGTTGAGCAAGCAGGGGAGACACTGCAGGTGCAGAATCGAGCTGTTGAGCGCGCAGTGGATACACTGCACGCGCATAAAGTGCTTTGTCTGCTCTTAAAATGTCAAACCGCGCGCTCAGAATTGTGGCAGGAATATAAGACCATAAAACATCAGCATACACATTGAAATAAATGAAATTACATACATAATACCGAATGTTTTCTTATATATTGTTCCTCTGCAATTAACATGCCGACTATTAACATGGTTGTTGCACTATGGTTCCACTTTTTCTCTGACGTTATTTTAACTAACTTGTGTTAATGATCCATTTCTTTGCGTGTGATTGTTTAGATTCTAGTGTCCGATCTTTATTGTCAATAAAGAAAAGCACGAATTAGAATATGTACTTTCCTATTATTTTCCACTAATTCCCTCCCCCCCCTGTAATCCCCACTAATGACCACACTTTGAGAACCACGGGGTTAGTCCAACTTAATAAGTGTATGGAATTAAGCTAGTTGTCATTACTTAAGATTATAAGACAAATGTCAATTTTTAAGAAAATAAAAGCTGACGAAATAATGTTTATCTGATCTTGTTATTGGTTTGTTTGACAGGTCAGTCCCATTAGGTAAAATGTGTGCGAGAGAAAGAGAGACTTACTTTGAATTGTAAAGGGTGCTTAGGCCCTTGGTGCTTTGGTATTAAGTCCTAACTATATGAGGAACACATTATATACACTGTCTGGACAAAAAAATCCTCAAAATTATTGGCCTGCAGCAAGCAAACGACTAAGGAGATTTTAAATGACTGGAACTGGGTTAAGAACAGTCCAACACATTATAAAAATACCTGGAAGGATAGTGCTGAACTGTCAACCTTGTGGAAGAAATGTGGTCAGAAAAAAAATAATGAATGGAGATTATTTAAAGTCTGGGTTAAGTTGCATCATTAAAAATCAACAGTAGAAATCACAGCTATGTTTAATAGTGGATGTAAAAGCGTTTCCACATGCACAATGTGATAAGAATTCAGAGGATTGGAACTAAACAGTATTAGTAGACTTTGAAACAATGGAAAAGGGTCATAGGGTCTGAAGAGTCCGCACTGACTCTATTCTAGAGCAATGAGTGCTTTAGGGTAAGAAGAAAAAACACCTGAAGCACTGCACCCACCACGCATACAGTAGGGCCAATGTAAAATATGTAAAAAATATTGTAAATAAATAATGTCACAATGTGAAACAAAACTCATACAAGAAAAATTTGAAAAAGGCCAGTCAAAATGGCAGGTAACCAGGACATCTGTCAGGTGTCTCCTTTGGGGTGCTCAATACTAGGGACTTGGCCACAGACCTGAGTACACCTGACCCTAAAGTCTGGTACGTTTGTGTAATGTGAACCAGGTCTACTTGAAAGAGTGGCTTTGAGCATGCTACGCTGCACTCATGGAAGGTTCGAGGCAGATATCAAAACTAACTATACCAAAACAAGGAAGTGGATGCCTTATTAGAATGTGTTATTTTCAATGTCCTCTGTCTGCTCTAAAATCTAGTACAGTATGTGTGTAGAACTTGCTGATCTTATCCTCTAAAAGAAGGAAGGTATTGCAGTTATTGGTAGATTGCAAACCAAACCAGCTAGGTGCATTCTGCCACCTACTGTATTGGAGACACTCAAATGTACTTGGCTACAGAACAATATTACTATTACTAAAGATTGGATTGGGCACCATACAAAGCAGTAGTATGAAAACAGCTATAGTTTTGAGTGAGGTGCGATGAATTATTGACTACAGAGAAAAATGTTGAGTGGTGTTAGATCTTGTTTTATTTTATCTCCTATTGTCAGTGTTAAAGGCATCTTGGGTCTAAAATGAAAGAAAAATTAGAAAATTAAATGTGTAAATCAAAGTGCCCATGGATCCAGACTTTTAGGCCAACCTGTAAAATATAGAGTATAGAGTTTAATTCTAACCATGGAAATAAAATCTACCAGAATCTCATTAGTCTCAGTTTACATAATATCATAATTTATTTAAAAAATGCAAACTAACAGAATGCGGATTATGTATTTTTCTTTAAACAACCATACAGTAGATTTTATTGCATTTGTTAACGCTAGTGTATAAAAACAAAATAAACTATATGTATGATTATTATGGTGTGTGGACTAAAATATGTCATATGCAAGGCATAATATAGTATGTCTGGTTATAACGAAGCATGTGGCTGTAATCAATTTGATGTTGATTATTTTCCAATAACAGCCTGTCCTGGCGTGTTTAGTTCCTCTTACACCACAGTATTAGTTAATAAATCACAGCAGATTGTACCTTTTATTTGTTTGTTGTTACATTAAATGTTGCATCGAACACCATGCTGTGGACGTTAGTTTCTGGAATCGTTTTTTTTATAGATGCTATAAACATTCATTACCTTATAAGGTTCATTTTTATCCCCCTTAAAGTAATACACAAAAGCAGCTTGCTTTGTTCCTAAGCACAAAGTGTTCTGTTCTGTAGACTTTCCCGTGTTAGATAACTTAAAGGGGCAGCTTTTTATCTAACCGTTATACAATGACAAAATTGTTAAATAAACATTTCCTTATAGCAAACATTCATTTATTAAATTTAGCTCAGAGATAAATTAGCTGTTCCTGTAGAAAGTACTGTATTAAAATGAAGGCAGTATTATAGAGCTATGGCTTGTCAGAGCTGCTGTTATTGCACATCAATCAATGCCTTCAAAACACTCAAGAATTCAGTGGTACGGTTTAATTTTCAGCTTACAAAAATAAAACTCTCTCAGAGGTTAGAATGTTCCTTTTAAATTCAGCATGATGCGTCTCTGTTGCTCCAGCTGGGCTGTTTTATACACCTTCTGAGTTCTCTATTGATGGGGTAAATGGAGGCAGCAGTTTTACGCTCATTTCTGAGAACGATTTACTAATGTTGCGTCTAAATAAGAGTATTGTATGTGACTAAAGCTCCCTGAGCTATTTTTAGTACCTTGTACATAATTGAGGAGACAGACTAACTCTAAATATATCTCAGCATCAGCTGCTCACTGACTTTACAACTCGTCACCTCTGCCTTGTTGTTAGTGGAGCACAGCAAGTGGGTCCTAACCTGGACGGAGTGCAGGAGTGTGAAAGCATTTGTGGCTGCAAATCTAGAGTCCGAGACAGAAGTCACGGCTTACGAGAGTCATAAGACTTCAACACCTGCTGTTCATAGAAGTGTTCCCTGAACCATTAGGATCCAGTTACTGTTAAATGTGAGGCCCATGGTACATAGTGATTATAGTAATTCTAGATAGGACTGACTGGAGACCAGCACAAGAATTATGTTATACTATTTAAAAAAGCATACTCACCCCTTCTTTCTTCACCATCTACCACTAAGCAACAGCGTTTTACACAGAAAGGATGTAAATATTCCTAAAAATTAAGCCTGTGACAAGAATCATCTTGGTTAACCATGTGGAATAAGTGGAGTAAATGGTTAAACTGGTTCAACGGGCAAAGGCTACTGTATGATTTGTAATATAACTTTGGGTGGTTTTTACACAAAGTCTTTACTGTACATACATACAGTTAAAAATAATAATAACACAGTTATTATTATTAGTAATTATTTATAATAATTACTAATAATAATGATCCTGGTCAGGCTTGTAGTTTAAACCACAGCTAATAATGACAACACAGGAGAATTCACCTCTGTTGCTACACCAGCTTTTTGAAAGGTCACATTCATACACATTTATGCACTCTTTCTTGTACCGAAGGGCATGACCCATTTAATGCAGACAGGCCACCAACCTGCATGGTATTGAACAATATGAGGAAACCCACACGGACATGCAGCCAGGACATGCAACCAATCACATACAGTACAATTACCTGAGCTCGGGATTAAACCAGAGAACTGTCAGATCAATACTAGCCACTGTGCCACTGTAACTAGTTGTACGTCTTATTTAAACACAAGTTTAACTAATAAAAAAACAATGCAAATAATTATCCCTGCTGTGTCTCTGTATTGGGTTTGTGCATTTTCATCACTGTTCAATGCATGCAAATAGTTTTCCCTTTTTTAAACTGGTGGAAAATACGTTAAGTGTTACAAGGAGCTGTTACAACAGAAATAAACACAGGTCTACTAGGAATGAAGCCCCAATAAAATTTTGTGACTCAAAATCCTGAAGGGATCAAAAATTTATGACAGGTTCTTACTATATACTGTACATATAGTAGAAAGAGTATCAACCTGTAGTATATAAAGCTACTAATCTACTCAAATACATCTTAATATTTAATATTATGGTCTGTAGTATTGGCGATCAGAACAAAAATTGCATTATTAGAACACTGGATGGCAGCATGACTCCACAAAGATAAAAGAGCATTGAAGAGTGTGTGTGCGTGCGTGCGTGCATGTGTGTGTATGTTTATTGTACTGATAGAAGAGAAATCCTCAGTCCCTAGTTCTTTTTGTGCGTTATGCATGTGTGCATGTTTTTCAGAGAAGCATTTCAGAGAACTCTCTTGTGGCCATGGATTTCTCAGGGCAGAGGAGCCGTGTGATTGATAACCCATCAGAGGCTCTGTCAGTGGCTGTGGAGGAAGGTCTATCATGGAGGGTGAGGCACAAATGTTGACTGAAAGATGTTGCTTGTTTTCTGTGAAACTGGAGATGTCACATTCTCGATCTGCTGTGTAAATCTGTAGGAATACTTAGCGCTGATTGAGCTCAGATATTGATTTGCTTACATTTAACGTTTCTGTTTAATTGGCTCTGGCATGTTGTGCCACAGCCAGTCAGAATGTTTTATTTAGAAGTGTGAAAAACAGGCATATTTTGTCAGGTCTTCCACTGTGAACCCAAGTCTACCAACTGACATGAGGAGCTCAGTCTGGCAGGTCCTACTGTATGATGATATAGCTTGTCTGCAACTAATATAATTAATATAGTACTCAAAGGGTAAATAAAACACTTTATGGTTTTGAGACCTATCTTTGGGTCACAACAGGATCCGTGCATAAAGCACTGTAAGTAATAACAGTTGCCATGATAGTAGTAATATGACTTGTTTGTGCATTAGGATGATAATTACTTTTCTCTTTCAGAGGAAGAGCTGCCATCGACTTAGCCACGGAAGCTGCTCCCCCTCCCAAAGCTCCCTCTCTAACATAGGTCAGTCTTCCATTCTCACTTCCATTTTTTTTTTTTTTACCTTTTATGGCATACGCTGAATTTGTTCTCCTGCTCTGTAGCAATCCACATGGCTCAGCCGTGGTTCCACAGCAAACTGTCTCGAGACGAGGCTCACAAACTGATCACCCAGCATGGCCTCATTGATGGGTACTTCTTGTTCCATGTGTTTTTTTTTTTTATTGTTATTACATTTAATCTTTTATCCATATCTTCTCTTTATCTTTTGTATTCTTCCACTGTCTTTTAAATACAATGGTTTAATTTTCCATTTTGTTGCTATTCAGAGTTTTCCTTTTAAGGGACAGCCAAAGCAACCCCAAGACCTTCGTCCTGTCCCTGTGCCATGCACAGAGAATCAGACACTTTCAAATAGTGCCTGTAAGTTCTGTTTTAACTTTGGATAAGTTTAGACATACACTACCGCTCAAAAGTTTGGGGTCACTTCCAAATTTCTTTGTTTTTGTTTAGTGATTTATTTTCTACATTCTACAACAATAGTGGGAATTTCAAAACTATAAAATAACACATATGGAATTATGGTACGTATGGTGATTACGTAACAACAACAAAAACAACAGTTAGTTGTTAATTTAAGACACAGAGGTCAGCCTTTCTGTAATAGTTCTTTCAAGAACAGTATTGTCAAGTGCATTTGCAAAATCCGTCAAGCACCATAATGAAACTGACTCTCATAAAGGCCATCCCAGGAGGGCGAGACCAAAACCTACCTCTGCCGCAGATGAGAAGTTCATTTAGAGTTATCAGCCTAAAAAATGACCAATTAACAGCACCTCAGATTAGAGGCGTTATGAAGTCTTTACAGAGCATAAGTAGCAGATACATTTCAATATCAACTGTTCAAGGGAGATTAATGCATTTTTTCAGCATTCATTTACACTGTAGAAAGGAAAAGGACTATCATGGAGTCAGAAAGTGACCCCAAACTTTTGAACGGTAGTGTACTTTTTTTTTTTTCTTGACAACAACAAAGTGCAAAATTGAGATGAAATTTAGCATTAAGGCAGTCCACATAATTTAGTCATTTTGGAGAATCTCATCTTCGGTTAATGTTATAAATGAACATTGCGTAAGCCCATTGCATAAGCCACAGGCTTTAGTTCATATTAATGTCTGCTGAATACATTGAAACCCAAACTGTCTATTTAATGCAGGTATTTGATTGAATATTCCGACGAATATTCCGACGATCGAAAAATACGATTTAGCCATTTGCAATGTGGACAATAGAAATACATTTAATTTGTACTGCAACTTCCTTATTAGCGTATATGTTTTTGCTGTCAGATCAATGAAATAAGTGTCTTTACGGTTGTGTGTGTAAGGTTGAGGATGACGGCGAGCTTTTCTACAGCCTGGATGATGGAAACACACGCTTCAGTGATCTGCTACAGCTGGTGGAGTTTTATCAGCTAAATCGTGGAGTGTTGCCCTGCAAGCTTAAACACCACTGTGCCCGAACCACCCTGTGAACCCAGCCCAAAACCGTTGTCCAATCACCTTTTGAGCTGTCAAAAAAAAAAAACAGCAACTACTCCAACCCATTCTACTCCAACTCCAAGATCATCCAGCTCCTTTCCCACACTTATACACCCCTTCTCGTCCCTCTGCCAACCCTGAAGTTCACCTCTGACCCCTTTGCGCTCCATCACACGACCACACACATTCACAGGGTGACTCTGGACAAATCGACAGCGCAGCTCGTGCCTTGGACAGGAAACTCACACAGACTCTTCCTGTCTAGTTTCAATGTTCACTCCTATGTGAAATAATGATCATAAGCTGTGGGGTGCTGCAAGATCAAAAAAGACTTTAATGGAATTGAAAAGGGACTTGTTAAGTGCTGAGGAGTGTATGAGAGTCCACTCTGAGACTGTGTTTTATAATAAGGCAGGATTAATAGCTCTTTATGAAGAAGGTTTTGGTCGATTGTACTGTACAAAAAATGTAGACATTGCAGCTTGAATGATTTGTATGAAGCTTTCGAATTCTGAGGTGATGGGAGAAGCTAAAGTAGCAACCTGTCAGTCAGAGGGCTGACAACTTTTGTGTCCATATTATGTGAACAGAATAGACAGACATGGTACAGCCATAATCACACATGCACAATAAGCTGACACTGCTGGTTTTGCCAGCAGGAAGAGGGCCTTCAGGGGATGTAGACACCCTTCTTTGAGCTTTTGGGTATAATGTTAAATGTTTATGTCTCCTTGTTAACTCATGTGACGAAATAATTCAGGTATTTTCTAAAAAAAAAAAAAAATGTGATATGTGTAGTTTGTTTGAGAGGTGAGACTTTTCTCTGTGCATGCTGTAGGCCACATTCTGTCCAAATGCAATGGGTTGTATTAGCATGAAAAGGCAGCTGTCAGTGCTGCTTTACACACTCCAAGCAGACATGCACACATTCTTTTGGTCTTTGCTTTACCAGAACATGGAATGTACATACACAGAGACATACACACTCACTTTAAACACATAGAGTACATATGAACATAATATACACACACAGCACCCTAGATGCTGGATCACACTGTAAGTGGTTTACATGCTGAACATTAAAACTCGGACAGAATGTGTGAAGTCACTTGTTATCAATAATTGAACAAATCCAATTTTATATTAAAATGCATATTTTATGGATACTTGTTATGATTCAGGTTCTAGCGTTTAACCCCTGAAGTGGTAAGTTTCTGTTTTAAGAACAGTGAAGATGACCACTACAATCATTGTCTGGCGATGTGCTGTTTCTTCAGGTTGTGAGATTTCACCCTCAAACCTTCCCTTAAGAAAACAAAAGCTATTAGTGATTTTGAATCACATGTAATTAACATGTTGTACTGTAAAAAAAGAAAACAACAACAAAAAAGCTAAATAAAGAACACTTGATAAAAAGTTTTAATACTGTAAAAACATTCATGCATTTGAGTTAAAAGCCAGGAAAATGTTTCTTTCTTTGCTATGTCTTGTTAGGTCTTGATTTTGGACCATGCTTATACAGTATCTTAGGTTGCAATTCATATTTTTTTTTAATAGAAAAGCAAACAACTTTTCTGTCTGTGTGTAATATTGAGTCATGTTTTATAAACTTTAGTATGCAAAATTAACCGACCTGAATGATAAGTTGTTTTATATTCCTGGATAAAAGAAAATGCATTTAGATAGGTCTTGATTCACCATGGTATTTGCACTGTAGTCGAAACACTGGTAACTTTTCATTTCCGATGCTGAGGGATGACTGTGACTTTTAAATCCTTTTGTCAAAGGAGTAGATTTATTCCCATGCTTCTGCTGAGAAGTGCTCTGCTCTTTTGATACAGGCCCTGACAGTGTGGTGTATGTGAATGACACTGTTTATATATGTCTCCTATAAAACTGGCTTTGTTCACCTGCCTTTACACTGTCATTATTAACACGTGAACTCATCAACTATTCATGCTCCTGATTTGAAGCACGGAGTACTGTAGAGTATTTAACAGTACACATTCTTCCTTCGTGTATTTTTGTAGTGTTTATGAGGACTTCTGTAAAGTCTTACAGTATCATCATTTTCTTTTTGGCCTATTAATCATTCTTATATGTGTTTTGTGGGTTTATTATGGGTCAGATTGCTTACTTAAAAAAGTAAGTAATGATGTGAATGGAAAGAGATATAAAGAGAAGTTTAGGAGTATGCAATATGCACATATAATGATGATGGGTTTCTGTAGTTATGAATTTTTACAGATCGTGATGAGCCTCATTTAATATATAATTTGTTAGATGCAGTTGCAGATGATGAGGAATTGAGATCTTCATAGACATCATTGTTTATGATCTGCATTTAAGCACAAATTGGGTAATCTACATGACATTTAAATTGGCTAGAGCAATTATTAAAATTTACATGATTCTTAATTATGTCTCTTTCAGGTCAAATCTAGCAACCAGCCGGTAAACATGTCATAATCATACTTTTTTTTTTTTTTTTTTTACATATTTATTTATTAATTCATTAGTGTTAAGGCTTTAGGATCTTCAGCAAGGTTTCAACCATTGCTCATTTTAGGCACTTAAAATCTCATGCTCGTTAAGTGAACCATCAATAAATGTACCACACCACAGTGAGCGAGACACACAGATTTTAAGCAAGGTCGATGTGATGGCACCTCGAAAAAACCTGCAGAGAGTCTCTACCAATAGAGTGTTATTAGCACCAACAGGCATAAAATATTCATGGCTTCCTGAATAATTAATGAACAATCAGTATAGTATAAAAAGAATTTGGGCCAGTGGTAAATTGCAGTGTCTCACACCAAGCAAACAGTAGTTTGTACTGAAACTTATCATCATTATCCCAAGCTCAATACTCAGTTAATATATATACATAAATGACTGGGCAAAAAAAAAAAAATATATAATATATATATATATTTCTTTAGAGATTTTTGATGACAAAACTTTCTCCTTTTAAATAATTTTTTAAATCAACTTTAAATCATTTGAAAAGAGTTATTGGTCTAAGGTAAAATGTATGCAAACACATACATTTTATATGACTGGGCAAAAAAAAAAGAAATATATATATATACAGTATATATATATATATATATATATATATATATATATATATATATAATGTATGTGTTTGCATACATTTTACCTTAGACCAATGACTCTTTTCAAATGATTTAAAGTTGATTAAAAATATTATTTAAAAGGAGAAAGTTTTGTCATTAAAAATCTCTAAGTATTTCACATATGTCCTGGGCCTTTATGTACTACAAACGACATGCTGTTGAACTCAAGTACTCTATTTGCTGGTCAGAATGCAGTCTTTGTGCAACCACCTTCAAGCCATTCTTTTGGCTTCTAAGTTAAGTTTCTTCTATTTCTAAGTCAAGGCTTAAAAACCATTTATCACCACCAGACACATCTTTGAATTGAAGAATGTACCTTTTTACTTGGTGCTACAGTTCTGTTTACTTCTAAAGGCTTTTTTATTCACCTTAAGAATACATTTCTTTATTTTGGCACAGAAAGAAAATTTGAAATTTTCTGACTTCATTCCACAAATCAGAATTCTAAAATGATCTTGCTTCGAAATTATATTTTGAGGCTTGTATGCCATACAGATCCAAAAAGGATCTTTAAATATCAGTGCAGTTTTACACGTCTTTCATAAAGTTTATTAGCTGCACGATTTTTGTTCGGTTTAAAGCCAGCAGTCTATCATACTTGTATAATGTGAAGTGATTGCAATGAATGATGTAAACCATATGGTAGCATGCATGGAATTATGTTTTCATTTGTTTTTGTTTTTTTGTTTTTGTTGATTTTGAAATTTCCAGCAGATGGCAGTAGATGACTTGCTGAGTCTGCAGTTTAATTCATTCAGAATGCCAGCACAATATTGATTGTAGACAGCTTGAGTTTTGAAGGGTGCATGAGCATTAAAATTAATAATTTTGGATGTAATTATATCTAATAACTTAGATGTAATTATATCTAATACCCTTTTTACATAAAATTATCAGTGCTATTTTATTTAGATATATAGAAAAATTGCTCTATATGCTCTGCAACCAGTCAACAGACAAGTTGCACAGTTTCATTAAGCAATTTTACAGGTGATACAACAATTTTTAAATAAAATCAGATAATCAGATATATTTAAATCTCAAGCAGATAGTTATTATACATGATAAGTTATCATATCTATATTTGTATTATGTTTAGATTTATATGTAGTTAAATAGTATAATGCATACTATGCTATTACATTTATACTCCATTTATTTGAATTCATATTTCTATTAAAAGACTATAATTTCTTCATTATGAAAAATCAGCTATACTGTAAGTCCTGGTCATGTTGTTGGGGATCAGGCCATAGGCTAATGTATAAAATGCTTTATAAAAAATTGTTGTCTGATCTACAGAATTAGTAAAGTAGATTATCTAAACACATAGTACTGTAACTTAAGTGTAACTTAAGCAACAGAGTAACTCAAGCACTAACTGCATATCGTACTGTGTATGACTGTGTATGTGACAAATAAAATTTTAATTTTAATTATGTACACCATTTATAATATTAACAACAACAACAACAACAATAATAATAATAATAATAATAATAATAATGATGACAATTTCAGTCACTCTGGCTGAATTCTGGAAAACAACCAAAGATTTTAACTAAAGATAAAAAAAAAAAAAAAAGCTTTAAAAAGTGTTTCCTTGGATTTACTTTATTTTCAATTATATTAAAAGCACAGCATTTTATTTTTATTCAGCGCTGTCTTTATTTTTGTTTATTTTCTTACGTAGCGGCATGGTGATGTAGTGGTTAGCACTGTCGCCTTGCACCTTCAGGGTCTGGGTTCGACTCCCGGCCAGGCTCGATTCCCGTCTCTGTGTGCATAGAGTTTGCATGTTCTCCCCATGCTTGGTGGGTTTTCTCTGGGTGCTCTGGTTTCCTCCCACAGTCCAAAGATATGCAGGTTAGGCTAATTGGCATTCTCAAATTGACCATAGTGTGTGTATGTGTGTGCCATGCGATAGATTGGCACCCTTTTCAGGGTGTACCCTGCCTTGTGCCCTAAGCCTCCTGGGATAGGCTCCAGGTCCCCACGACCCTTATTACAGTTTAAGCAGTATAAGAGATGAGTGAGTGAAAGAGATCTTGCTCTTACTTTTTTTTTTTAAATGCTCTTACTTTTACTATTAAACATAGCAGAAATTTTTCCTGTTGATTTTTGTGTTTAAGTAATCGCCGCAAATGTTATGATTGTTTTCCAAATAGTGTTTTCTCATGTTTTTTTACTTAAAAAATTACAAATTTAAAAATTTAATATATTTGGCCAAATGCTTTCGTTATGTTATTTTTCATCCTTTACTTGACTTTTTGACTGCAAAGACTATGTCAGATAAAGAGCAGGTTAACAAATGCTAATAGGAAAAACTGTTGAGAAATGTAGTTAACAAAGCAAAAGTGAGTGAAATAATCAGTGGGTTTTAATGAGATGAGTAAAGAAATGACTAAGTATAAAAAAAAAAAATTTGGTTTTCACAATGAGAGACTGATGTAGACAATGCTGATTTACAGTACATGTACATAAGTTTTTAAATTCTGTCTGATTAATATTTATATACAGTATTTATATGGAATTTTTTTTTTTTTTATTGTGATTTAAGGGCTAGGGAATCTCTGGATAGAGAAACATTTCAGGTCAGAAAACATTTAGATTTTAAAATTTAAATAATACTAAGTAATAATACTTTTTATATCCATAAGACATGTTACAGATTATACAGATTTAATTTGTTAATGTAACCCCCCCTCCCACACATGTTTCAACACCTGTATCTACAGTAGTACCTTCTGATAATATGGATATTTCACCTCTCCTCTTCCCTGGCCTCTCTCTCTCTTTCTCTCTCTCTCTCTCTCTCTCTCTCTCTCTCTCTCTCATGTAGAGACTGATATCTTAAATACACCCCCTTCTTTCTTACATGGTTTGCTGCTGTTAAACGCTCTCTTGGATGTGTTTCTACCATTGATCCATGTCTAGCTCCAGGGCCTTCCACAGACAGCAGCTGTCAGAAAGAGAAAAAGCTGCAGCTCTGGAGTAGATGCTCCTTAATGAATTCACCATGTTAGTTACAGCCCAAAGTGAGCTATGCCGCTCTGAGGCCTTTCTGGCTACAGCGCCCTCACTATCGGTCAGGAGAAGTCAGAAGCTCTGTATACTGTAGCTTGGCCAAGGGGAGGCCGGGAACAGCTGAGTCCTGAATTAAGGAATGAAATTGACTTCACTCTTGCTCTTAACTGTTAGGCTACATGTGGCACTACAGTATGTGAACTTCTTGCCATAGTACAGGTACAGTGATCTTGTCTCTCTATATAAATATATATGCATAAGGAAAGGATTGCAATAAAACTTGACTTAGGCTGGTAAATGACCCCTTGACTGGACTAGCCTGCAGCCTGAACACTGCCTTATAAGACTTTCCTTTCTACTGTTAATGCCACAGTTAATGTCATCTAAGCCCCCAAGGTAGAGGATGAACTACCTTCAGTTTAGGTAAGAATCATAATAAATGCGCACACGCACACACACAAACAGAGAGAGAGAGAGAGAGAGAGAGACATATGGAAAATTTTAAATAAAGATAAAAATATTTGCTACACACAAACAACCTCAATTTTTTTTTTATACATAACTGATTTAAAAGCTCAAGTCAACAAAATCAGCTCAATCCTTATTTTTATACTTGTACAGTAAATCTAAAATACATGTACAAGTTTGAAACACTGTCTTTGTGTCCTAGTCTTGTTTTTTTTTTTTTTTTTTTGGAGACTCTGCTATCTGTTTTTGTATGTGTGTCTATGTAGCCTACAGTACTTAATTGATTATTGTGATTGTTTTCTATCTAAAGTCTAAAAAAAAGTATTATAAAAATCTTTTTAGCATCAGCATTTGTTTGTTAACAAAAAACTCCCTCCAGTAAACAAAACAATTCATGAACTACATCAGAATTTCTTGGAGCCATGTAAAAAGGAACAGCAGACTTTCAATCATTAATTAAACTATGAAACTAAGAATGCTTAAATGACATATAACATGCTTCAAAGAACAACAGATGTGTGACATGCAGAGACAGCAATTTGACCATATGATTTGAATTATAAGTTATTGTTTCTTTCAGTTATTAACATAAATAAATCACTTATGCTGAATATCCATAATTAAAATCAAGTTAAGCCGCCTTAAAATTGATTGATAAAGGGACAAAATTACAATATCTAACCAAATATTCTACTATAGATACCAACATCTATTTATATAATGGACCAAGCACAATAAATCCTTAATCAATACATCTTGTATCAGCAACTTGTTACTGAAAACTTGAATATTTACACTATTTTGATGGGTTGATCACTTTAAACTATTTTTTTGTTTAAATGCTGTACTGTCTCTCACTGATAAATTATTTCAAGTTAATTGTAGTGTTTCAGAGTAGGCTCTCTCATCTGTAGGATAACCCTAGTTTTTTTTCTCTCTCTCTAACCATTTCTGAGGTCTTTGGATGGCAAATACCTTGCTTTGTTATTTGCAAGAGTAACACAGTTTCTGGGTTTAATAATCAATTACTGAGAGTAATTCTTCATGGAGTCACTAGAGAGTCATTAAGTCTCAAAAGTCAATGAGAAAAAAAAAAAAACTTATGGTATTCTTTTCAAAGCTCTATTTTTAAATAGCAGAGATTTGGTTTTATGCACTCTGTGATGTTCTTTTTTTTAAGCCGCCCAATTATAAATGGACTTAGAATTGGAAACAATTTTAAGCATCAGTATGTTAGAGTAAAATGTCTTATAAAGGTGTTAAATGATTATTGATATTAACCTACAGTAGGTGCATACGTGGAAGTTGTTTTGCTTAATTTTATATGATATGCAGTGAAGTTCAAAAGTCTGAGACCACACTTAAAATCCAGGATTTTTATTTCAAATAGAAAATAAACAGAATGCTTTAGAACAAGAAAAACTGAAACCCTACTGTTCAATACTGTGAATAATCATGACTCTGCATTCATTCTTTTAAGACACAATTTAAATGAAAGCATATTTGTTCTACTGATCATGTTAACTCCTTTGTACATAAAGTCAGATTTTCCTGGAGACTTATCCCTATGTATCCTTCCAGGTGACACTCTATTGGATATAATATTACATGGATAATTTACACAAATTATTACACACTTAAGCTGTCCAAGCCTGCTTAAGTGTACAAAAAAGTAAAATATATATCAAATAGATATATTAAATACTAATAAATTATTGAATATTTAGATTAGATTCTACCTTTAATTGACATTTTTGCTCATAACCTAAATTATAAAAAAGTAATAAATTAGAAAAGAATGCAAAATTTGTTTTTGCATTTTTTCTTTTTGCATTACAAAATACTGAGTTGCAAGGAATGTATGCATAGAGTAATAAAAAGATTGTGTATAAATGACTCATTTGTTTAATGTTCAGATTTAACGTTTATTGCAACCCCTGATTACACACATAATTTTCTCTCTGGTAGTGCATCCAATTTAAACTACATGAGCATGCATTCATTGAAATAATCATTACAGATGTTATCATAATGATAATAACTTTAGTCATCATCATTTTGTCATCACTGGTCTGTATCATCAACCTATTTATGTCTCATAAAATACAACCTTAGATTGGATATAAAATACTTTAGTAAAATGACAATAGGAAAATGTATTTAAAAAATGTATGTGTCTGTAAAGTGATTTCCATTCTTTTGAATCTGTTTTCAAGACATTTATATGCGTATGCTGACATTTACTGTATGTTTGCATTCATTACAACGTGAAGACAAAGAAAAGTTTGACCTTAAATTCATAATGCCAGATAAAAGAATAGGGAAAATAGCACTTAAATGAGCGATGCAATCATGGCGAAAATGAATACTATTACTACTACTACTGTTTCGACCACAACTACTACTACTTCTATTAATACTACTACTACTACTACTAATAATAATAATACTATTACTACTACTACTACTACTAATAATAATAATAATAATAATAATAATACTACTACTACTACTACTACTACTAATAATAATAATAATAATAATAATAATAGTGGCATACATACGTGGGGAAATTTTATATTTTTGCACATACTTCCCACGCATGTACACAACAATTAGGAATTGCATATGTAATTTGATAGCAACACTTAGAATTTAATTTGTATATATTAGTTAAGATATGACCACCATAAAGAAAAGCACAGTGAGCAGATCATCAATTCCTTCATTTCCCAAACGTATTTAGTATTCATTGCGATATTCTACAGAAAACCTCCAATCTATAAGCTAGCATTACCTTAATTGCTGCAGTGTGTGGCATACTGTACACTAACAATATTTCTAATCCTAAAATGTCTCAAATGATTTGATTTCCTAGCCTTGCCATATTAATAAAAAAAAAATCAGGAAAATACTTTTCTACATAGAAAGAATGATTTCCTGTTCCAAACATCAGGGGATCTATTGTGCAGTCTCTGTGCATCTTGTAAAAATGTAAATCATGTTCTCTGTTTCTATTGTACACCTGCTACACAGAAGAGAAACTTTGTGATTGTAAGCTTTATAGAAATATGAGCTTTATGGTATAGCTTTGGTGAAAAAAGTCTTTGCAGTATAACAAAAAGCATAATGTATTTTGAAACGTAACAAATTGTGTTTTTTTTAGACCATGACTGATCACCAAGGCAGAAAATGTCAATTAAGTAAATTGTCAAATAAGTGTCAGAAACTGTCAAGTTGGTGTGGACAGCAATAGATTTTATGTGTAATGCATGATCAGATGATGCTGTTTATCCTCTATTTATTTTTCTGAAATAACTTCATCCCGGTCAGACACACAGAGACACTAGTCCACTGCAGGGCATGACACAGAAACACACACACTCCACACACACTCCACACACACACACACCACATCTCCACTCACACCTACGGCCAGGCAATGTTTATTAGCACGGGGGAACCAGAAGTACCCAGAGAACACCCAGGCAGACATGGGGAGAAGTATGCACAGGTCCAAATTTAGAATCAAACCTCAGACCCTGGAGCTGTGAGGCAGCTCAGGAAATAAAAAAGGAGAAACTTGTATATATATTTTTAAATTGCTACAGTGCTGTTCACATCAATCTAGACATCACAAGTCACCTTTACTGAAAGAACTGACTGACTGACTGACACCCCGCTGTTATAGCATGCATGTGTGGGAGTCATGTAGGGCATCTGTAGGTGGTATTGTAAACCTAACCTGTAGCTCAGTAGCCCATCAACAAATTAAGAATGTCTTAAAAAACCTTAGACTTTATATTTTATCACAAAAAAATGGATGATTCAAAATCTCTCTATAGGGTATATTTAAACAATCAACAAGGTAATATTTGAGTAATAAGCGTGCATGTATTAAAAAATAAACCTAGGTGGTTCAAGTTTCCAGACAAACAGGACACCCATGACAAAGGTTTCTTTGTCCTTACTAGTATGAGGTAAAAGTGGTTTAATTTGTGTTTATTCTAACGTTTATATTCACACTCTCTCTTTATAATGCTTATCCTATTCAGGCTCATGGGAAGCCAGACTGGGGTGGCAGTCCATTGCAGAGCACATGCATGCACATACTTACTCACGCGCATACACACTCATACACTACTGGCAATTTGGAAACACCAATTAGCCTAATATGCATGCCTTTGGACTGTGGGAGGAAACCGGAGCACCCGGAGGAAAACACACTAAGCAGGGGAGAACATGCAAACTCTACGCACACACACCCAAAGGCGGGAATTGAACCCTGCAAGGCCACAATGCTAACCTCACACCACCGTGTCGCTATTCATATTCATGAGTTCACAATTATCAGCAGATTCATGAAAGTGATTACTGAGCTAACAAAAGAATAACACATGCAACAGATTGATATTTTAATCTTAAACACTTAGAGGCATTATGTAGCCTTATTGAAACATTTTATTAAACGGTGTAATTTCTTCTACGAAACACCAGTTTCAAAATAACTGGGTTCCTTAAAATGAACACTTTTTGCGATGCATGCCCTGGAAACAGCAACAGGAAGAGAAGTGAAGGAAGAGACAGCAGCAAGTCTCTCTGAAAATCGTACAACATTTTACATCATCTGTATTTTTATGTTTGTGTACGTGGACCATTTGTCTCAAATAAAATTTTTGGTTGCATAAAAAAAAAAGAGTTGCTATTGCATTAGGGAAGCTCAGTTTAACAAGGTGAAGAAATAATTACAGTAGATAATAATTTGAATAACTCTTAACAACCAATATTTATGTAGTCAGTATAATTAACTAAAAGTTCTGTAACTCTTCTAGTAATGTAATGAATCAACGAACAACCGATCCTGAATCACTGGCCATGGAAACGCTGTCACTGTCGTTCAGTCACACTACAATGAACATGCACAAACTGCAATACGCTCTCCATGTGACTTTCTGAGAAACTGTTATGGCGCAAACCATGTTACACTTTCATGCCTGTCTGATTCAGGTAACATTTAGTAAATCAATTCAACATTTGAGTGGAGAACTAGTCTCATTTTTAAGGCTGGCCATGAAATCTAGAAAGTAAGTCCATACCAAACTCTTGCTCCACATGCAGCAGGAACTCTGACAGTGCTACTCTGAGTTTTCTTTCTCCCAAATTCACTATCTATCCTCAGACAACCGCCTGGCTGATGGGTGGTCTGACATGCTGACGGGTGAGCGGGTAGGTGAGTGGGCAAGAGACCTGAGTAGAGAAGCACTCATAGTGAGATTATAGGAGGTGGTTTGGACATTGAAGACATGAAGAGGAGACAGCTTGAAAAAGAGATAGATTGCTGTTCCAGCTGATCAAACAATAGGATGAGAAAGAAAGGAGGGTCAGTGGAGGCACAGGTGAAGAGGCTGAGAAATATTCAGATAGAGAATAGAGAAGGAAAAAGAAAAAGAAAATCCAAGAAGTCATGAAAGTAAAACAAACAGTAGGTTTGTGACACCAACATACTGTGCAAAAACCATAAAAAGTTATTTTTTTCTTTTATTCTTTATTTTTGTCTGACCATCGAGCAAAATGATTTGTGAATATACTGTAGAAATTACAAAAATATTTGTGGCCTGACTTTTTTCCTATTATTTAGCAAAAAAAAAAAAAACCTTATAAGGTAGTTAAACGTGAATATTTATATGCAATTCCATCATGCGATTATTAATTATGTAGACAAACTGGAAATATTTAAAAGGATAAAATAATATTTATAAAATAGAAGATAAAGATAAGTTGAGGTTTTATATATGTATATCTATATCTATCTATATATATCTAAATCTATATCTATCTTTATATATATATATATATATATATATATATATATATAGACAATGTCCTATGTTAATCTGTAATTAATTGTAGTCCTTGGTTTAGGCACATTAAGGGTTTAAACAAGCAGCCCACTTATACCCTATGTGTGCATACTGTAAGGCCCATTTACATGTGTGTGTGCGTGTGTGTGTGTGTGTGTGTGTGTGTGTGTGTGTGTGGCAGATGGAAGAGAGAAAGGAAATGGTTCATTTCTCTGAGCACTCAGGAGTGGAAGTGGAGCAGCATATGTTGGGATTTGAATAGTCAATCGATGAATAACCCAAAGCACTGTTTCTTCTTTTTTTTTTCCCTGCTCCCTCTTTCTCGTCTTTCTGGACAGGCTAGCGGAACAGCAGTGCTGTGCTGGGAGAGTTGGCCATCCCTAAAGTACTAGGCTGTAGTTAAAAATATTTACAGCGCCAGGAGGTATTTAGAGAAATATTCGAAAAATTCAATACTGGGCTGACCTCTCACTGGGCATTCACTGCCTCTCTCTCTCTCTCTCTCTCTCTCTCTGCTTTTGCTCTCTAGCTCAATTTTCCCATATCTATCAGAATAAAAAGGAACTTCTATGCATTTCTGTAGACAAGGCTAAAGCTGTGGTTAAATGGAAGTCTAGGTTTAATGGAAAAGCTATTCCATTTCTTATACCTATGTCATTTTCAGACAACACTACATGAATGACATTGTCCTTTTTGAGGGTTTTTTTAGTTATTTAGGCAACTTTTCAGCTATTTTTTGGTCATGTATTGCGGACAATTTCATTTTGTTAGTATATCTCTGTTACTCTTTATACGAGTTCTTTTATTCCTGCTAAGCCAATGGGTCCAATTTGTCAGGGTTACTCCTTATTCATTACGTGCTTGAAAAGACTTGCATTAAATATTAAGCACATTTGTTGCAAAATCCTCTATGTATTCAATTCTTTTGCAAGAAAAATCAAGCAGTGATTTGTCCATTATTCTGTTTTACTGTGACTACTAATGCAAGCGGAATAGAACCAAATATGATTTATAAATGATATTGATGTTTGTGTTTATGAGTGGTTATTTTATATGTTTCTGCTTTACTGTCTGTCCTGAGCTTGCCTTGTTTCACATCAAGATATCAGTTTAACGCTAGAGGGCAGGCCAGAACCAGCCAGAATGTCGAATTTGGTTGAAGCCTTTTCAGTCCTGATCCTACGTAAGTAAAAGTTTACATAAATATTAACTATACAGTAACTGATTTGTCTTGCTCTTTATTGACGAAAAAATACTTTTTACTTTTACTTCTCAGAGTATTAACAGGTGCTTTTTTATTATTATTTTAATAAATCTATGTACTATAACAATTATGGTTATTTTAAAAGATCTATGTAAATATGTGCTTAAGTTTTGATAAAACACAAAGTGTGTGTGTGTGTGTGTGTGTGTGTGTGCAGCTCAGCATACTTGAGAGACAATTTTGAGAGACATATTTTTACACGCTGATATAGACATGATCAACCCCTCCGCCGCCCACAAACACACCCTTAAAATTTATTAAATGCTTTTAATGTAAATCGTAAAACAATTCTACTACTACTAGTACTACTATTAATACTACTACTACTCCTATTACTACTACTAACATTTTCTCTAGTTGATAAGTATAAATAAGTTTAATATCTTAATGATGGCAAAACATGATCTCAATCTTACCATTTTAATAAAAGCAGAAATATTTTATTATTAAGAATTACCACTGTATAAATTTGTATATTTGACAAAGGCTCCAACCGTTTCTTTCCTGCTCTAACTCGTCCCTCTGGGGTTATTAAGCTTTATTTAAGTTATTGCTCATATTCTGCATTTTACTTCCATGTCTCCAAAACATGACAACTAGCGGGACAACAATGCTAATATATTCGGTGGAAGCTGAGGGATAGGGAAGGATTGTGAAGTGTGCAGCCAAGTGAAACATGAAAGGTTCCAGACAGGATGTGACATGGTGTCGTTCAGCTTTGCACAGATAAAAAGCACTATCCTCGCCAAACCCCCTGCAAGTCTTTTCTTCCCTATGCATCAATCCTCAGCAGCATCCAAACCACTCGCTCTTAAACCGTTCACTTTCGGAGTGTTTATACAGAGCTAAAAACAAGGCTGACAGCTTATCTGCACATGCAGAGACTGCAACTACTGAGCAGCCACTTATTACTCTACACAACCCTCATTAAGACTTCTTGTTTTTATCTCTTTATGATTTCTCTCTTTCCCTTCCCGTCTCTCTCTCTCTCTCTCTTGCTCTCTCTCTTACACACACTCTCTTTCTCTTTCCTTTCCCTGGCTGGCAGCAGAATGTCCTTCACTCAGTTGATTTATGGTTCAGGTCTCTGACTTGTTAGATCTATCCGCAATAACACAATATGGGCCTGTCCCCAATGTCAGCTCCAACAGTCGCTTCGGCTGATGCTTAATCCTCCCTGTCTGCTGTTATCTCTGTACATTTTTAAAGCACAAATAGAACTTGTGCTTAAAAAGCTGTCTTGCTTTTACTGTGAACATTTAGCAAACACTCGCTACTTTGTTTGTTTACGCTGCACTTGGCTTCCGTGTGTGGGTTGAATCAAGGCTAACCCCAAGCATATCTTGGCTCCTCCAGCTTGTATAGCTAACTCTCACACTTCGCTCCTTCTTACAGGACGACTTAATTGAATCCAAGTTCAATTCGTCTGTCCAGATGCTCCTCTGCGCAATAGCACAAAAGTACCGGAGCAGGTGTAGCTGCATTAATGCTTCTTTTCCATTAAAGATCTGGCAAAAGCTGATGTTTTGGCTTTGTAAACATTCTGTTCATCCCCCCCCCCACCTCTGGATATTATTCTGATCGCTGCTGAATTCAAAAAAAATTTGTTTTTGACCTTGGTGCATATCGCCTATTGATACATCTAAGAGAGGTCCAGCCTACTGTGTGTGCATGTTCCTCCGGCCAGCGAGAGAGAAAGAAAAGGAAACAGAAAAAGAGAGAGAAAGAGAAAAAGAGAAAGAGAGAGAGAGAGGGAGGGAGGGAGGGAGAGATCTGTGGGTTTCTTCTCTGATGTGGACACAGGCAGAATGGCCGTGACCCCTGCGGCCTGCAGCTTTTAGACAGCAGGGTGAGTAAGTCCCCCCCTTGCAGTAGACGGCAACACAAAGCATGTTTGGCCTGACTACTGTGCTGTGTTCAGCTACAGATATGCTGCATTCATGGCTTTTCGCACAGGGCTAATGGCCAGGCTGTGTGCCGCCTCTGAAATGAGCTTTGTAATTACTGCCCTTAGACACTACGGTGGACGCAGCAGAGCCGCTTTATGGCGCCGCACCGTGTTTTTCTGTCAATAAGGATTGATGTGGCTTTCAGCAACGTGTAAAAGACCTGTTGTCACTTTCATTACCTGAGCAATTTTTGTGTAATTCATTACTGAAAAGAAGTGTCTTAGGCTTATACATGACATTGTACATTTCATTCGACCCCAGCAATGCGATTTGTCAACTCGAAATCTAAAGTGAATTTGAAAAGGATGCAAATGTCAACTGATTCAAGACAAGAAAATTTTTTAATCGATTTTATTTAAAAAAAAATGCATTTATTTATTCGTTTGTTTGCTTATAAATTTGTATTAAATTTTTTTAACAAAGTGCCCCCATATTGCCACTGTAACAATGTTAATACTTTTGCTTAAATTACATATAATGCTCATGACATATCTGCTTCATTTATTCTGATGTCGGAAAAGCATCCATGCTTGACTGGTAAACTATGTGTTAAGCTTTAGAAATAGTCCATTTATACCTTCCACTCTTCTAGGTCCAGCCAGACAAAAAGCAAATGTTGCTGGTGTGAAAAAGAGATAAAATACTAAACCCAAAATATATACGGTACATACTGCACCCATATGTTGTTACACTTTACTCCAGCCACATCTCTCATTTATACAGTTATGTGTATTGCAAGCCAAAAAAAAAAGATTGAATTTTATCCCCAATCTCAACAATGACAGTCTACAGATTTATATGACAGATATTAGTGTGTAAATCATCAAGGTAAACTTCATCATCAAGTTTTATGGTCACCGTATGGTGCTATTAGATGAATTCTGCTGAAACAAATGCACACACATACAATCAGCACAGTGAGTGATCCATGACATTGCAGGCTGAGGGTCATACAACATACTCATTTAACATGTGGCAAAAAGTAAGAAGTTTTGTTAAATTGTCAAATATCCAGCCAGACAAGATCAAAATGGCCTTCATCAATATCGGCGTCCGACTTCTCTTTCTGCAGAGCAATAAACTCTGACCCTGCAACCACTCGCTCAGTCCTGAGACGATTCGTCAACCAAGCATGTGACAGAAAGAGAGCAGGGCAAAGACTATGTGTGTGTGTGTGTGTGTGTGTGTCTATACAAACATTATAAAAACCTGATGTAACTGTATTTAAATAACCTTTTTTTCCTTCTTTTCTTTTTTCTTTTTTTGTCTTTAGATGATATGTACTGTGACTAAACCTCTTTTCTGCTTTTACTTTTGCCTGGCTCCTGATTCTTAAGACTGTCCAGGCACTGCACTTTATTCTGAAATTATTTGTCTCATGTTTTCCTCTCAGAGATTTATACATTGTTTTCAGATCCTCTGCTAGCAGGATTAGGCTTATTGAATATAATCCTAATACAGATTTGTGTTATTTATAATCCCTTATTTAAGATTAAATCCACTGATTTCATGGTAAATTGTGAAACTACCTATATATACAGTGTAATATATATAAAGATATGTTTACATTTGTCAAAAAAACAGTTGCTCTCTTCTCATACTCTCATACTGCATATCATAACAGCCACTAGTTCATTTCCAGTAAAGCACAGCGGCAGCAGTCAACCACTGAAATGCATATTTGGATTTAAATAAGCTCATTCTTTTAAATGAATCTGATGTTCTCCAATTAGTATTAAAGAAAATATGCTTTGCCCTTCAGCACAAGCTCTAAAGCTGACTCGTATTGACTTATCTTTGATCCCTCAGATTGAGGGGAAGTTGGTGTAAGCAGGATCATGGGGCAATATCAGGGTCAGATAGTTTAACCCTTAAATGCCTAAGTGTTTTGCAGCTGTTTATATCTCAGTTATAGACTTTTAGTATTTGTAGACTTTTCTGAATGAGGCCTAAAAAGCAGATAATCAGGTAACCAAATAGAGAGTGAAAGAGTAGACAGAAGAACAGAATCAACGCTAAGGATCACAAATAAACACATATTAATATTTAACTAATTATTTAATTTGAAATAGGGAATTAATTAATAAATACCCATTAATAAGTGTAATTAAAAACTGATATCATGTAGAGTCATTAAAGGAATTAATCACATATCAACATATTCAAATTCACAGCAGAATTCTCACTTTTCCTTAGAAATATACAAGTTAAACAAAAGGAAATATCAGTAAAAATGGGCAGATTTAAGTTAAAATAAACAAATTAAATTAAGTACATCAACAAGCTCAATTATTTTAAAACATAATAGCAATTTGTAAAGGCTAAAATAAAACAGAAAAAAAGGCTAAAATAAATGTATTTGTATACTGTGACTCACAGTATTATTCAATCCTTTACAATTATATAAATCTTTTTATTAATGTAGGCTCACCTAGACCAAGTAAACTGGGACACTTTTTAATGCACCCTACGTACTAAGGAATACAAACTGTTCCTATTTTTACCCTATAGTATGACAAATTATGATATAGAGATATTTTTGCCATTAGGGAACAAAATATTAGGCAATTTGTATAAAAATAAATCAGATTGTCCTGCTCTTCATAAATGGCACAAACAACAAGTTTAGTCGTGAAACTACTAGAGTGAGGTAATTTAGCACAGTATATTATAATATAATATAAGTATATATTAATAACTGGTAATGATTAATAAAATGTCTATTAAGGTTTACTTACCCTGCATTATTTAATGTATGTTATAACGCACAAACCATTACCTCTAGTATTAATAAGCCTTAAGTGGCATTATGGAAAGTACAGCAACATACAGTACCCACATTAGTAATTAACTAATTAAGTAAAATAATCAACACATCTTTAATTCCTTCAAAATGTAAAATTAATTCCACAATATAAACCAACATTATGGTTTATTAATTGCCACATTTGCAATTGTTTAACAACAAAAGTTGGAATAAATAGTAAACCAATATTAGACCAGAGGTTAGTAAGTTATCAACATGCTGTAATTTAGTTAATGTGGATTTATTTTTGCCACAGATTGAATAAACATAATTCCACTGAACTTCATTAACATTTAAAGCAGTTTAAGCAAGTTAAATTATTTGGTGACTTTAACATTAGTTATATTAAATAAATGCCAAAGTGCATAATTTGGTAATGTTAGGTAAATATATCTTAATGTAAAGCATTACCTATGTATTTATTTGAAATATGTTCATTTAAATCAAACCCCATTGAGAAGATACTTTAAGAGCTGTTTACTCTCAAACCACTGTATTGGTTGAATGTTATAAAAATGGGTGTGGGTAGAGTCTGTGAACGTAAACACTTCATTATATCCTAATGGAGTAAAGGTTAGTGCATTATTTGAGTATTGGTGTAGGCTTATTATTGTGGACATTAGAGGAAGGCATTATAAAAACAAGTAAAATAGAGTGGCATGATAAAGAGATAAGTGGAGGAGAATGAGAAAGAGGTAAAGGAATAGAGTATGAAGGGGAAAGCGGTAGTGATAAAAGGATATAGCTGAGTGAAGTAAGGGGAGCAATGTGGAGAGGAAAGGAGAGGAGAGGAAAAAGAAGTAGAATGAAGAGATGAGTAGAGGTGATAATGTATAAGGGGAAAGAACGAGAGAGATAGATAGAGATCAAAAATAAGATAAATGTGGAAAACGAAAGCCTACAAAAAACAAGAGAGGCGACAAGTAAAGAGGGGAAAAGAAGAGTGGGAGGACAGAAAAAAGAGGAGAGATTTAGTGATAAAAAGAGAACAAAGGAAAATAAAAAAGGAGAAGAAAATATTTTTGTGAAGTACAGGGAGGGAGGGCGAGTAAAAATGAGACAAAAAGGGAAGAGTTGGGACAGGAGTAGAAAGAAGAAATGTAGATACAGTAACATAAAAAATAAATAAAATACAAGACAGGAGGTTTGAAAAAAAAAAAATACACAGAACCACTCTATAGGCTCTCCCCTGAAGCCATATAGCTTCCACATAACCAAAAAGTGAGCGCTTTCTTCCCAGGAAGGGTTTTTGGTAAAGACCTTTTAGGAAGCTACAGTAAGAACTTGTAACTATTCATAAAACCACAAAGAAAGTATTTAAGATTTCTAAGAATGTACAGGGTAGATGAGTAGAGAGGACCATTAAGGAGACAAAGATGGAGGTGTGAGAGAAAGAGGACAGGTGGAGATAGAAAGAAATGTGAGAAGTATGATGCAGAGAGCAGAGGGAAGAGGTGAGGGGAACAGTTGTGAGGAGAAAGAAAAATATAAGTTATGAGAAGAGATAAGTAGAGGGGATCAAAGAAGAGTGAGGAGTGAGGGAGAGAGGGAAGGATATGGACACAAGACCACATCAGCACAGTGTGGATTTGTGTTACTGTGTTTTCAAACAGCTCTGGGAACAGAAATGGCAACTGTGTAGACTTCCTTTGTGATGCAAGAAATATGGTTTGCAACTCTGAATTTAAATGTATTTAAATATAATAAATATTTTAATGTAAAATTTAGTTATTTACTAATAGTTTAAGTATTACTTATTATTAATTATTATTATTAGTAGTAATATATATAAATAATTATTAATAAGTAATAATTTATACTACTTATATATATTAGCAGTATAAATTATTACTTATTATTAATTATTTAAAACTTTATAACCTGGTTGGTCCAATCAAATAATAATAATAATAATAATAATAATAATAATAATAATAATAGGCCTAATAATAGTAGTAGTATTCTCCTTAAAACCTGTAGTTTCGTAAGATGTTATTGTAAACCCCCTCAACCCTTTCTCGTGCCAGTGAAATTACATTCTGTAGAGTATTTGAAGCTGGTAGCAGCAGGCCTTGTGAAGCGTTTGCTCTCCTAACTTTGACACACTTTGGGGTAAATATCCTGTTTTGCCAAACACTGAAGTGAGTTGTTATTGGAAGCTTTACACAATGAAGTAGCAAAGTGAAGCACTACTTGAGACAAGGATAGCATTTCAAAGCTATCGACAGAAAACCATTTACCTCCCAAGAGCTTACAGCCTCTTCAGGGGCTTCACCGTTATCCTCAATGCCACAGAGAATTAATTCAGAATAACGAGAGTGTGTTTTTGTTTTTTGCTTATATTTTGTAAGATTTCCCATCAATTTACAGCACTCAACAGTGTCGTAGTGATGGCATAGTGAGTCATTTCCTATTTTGCACTGGTCAAAATTCAGCTACCATGTTTGTATGTATTCAGTTCATGTAAGGTCAGATTATATCAAAATACATATTAAAATGTCAAATTTAAGCCTATTACTTATATCGATTTAAAAGTTCATTTAAATTACTTCTATATTGGATCCACACTACCAAAGATATTAAAAGAAGGAAATGTGGCTCTATTCAGCAGTCCTGGCAAACTATAAATATTATGCTCATCATACCAAAGTCTTTTAGCTTGTAAAAGGTTTTTGTCTTTTCTTTTCTTTTTTCTCCATCTGGCTTTTCTCATTATATACGTCTAAGCACATCCTTGACACAGAGGGATTTCAAGATAGGAGACATAAAAATTCAAAGAGCAGAAGCCAAAGTGATAGAAATTCAGCACCATGCAGACAACTGAATAATAACATTAATGAAATTTTTACATTGACTAAAAGTCAGAGTTCGTCCTTCATTAATTTTAAAGTCACTCTCTCAGACTTGGAAATGTGTTCGGACAGGTGGCTCTTTTCTCCATCTCGGCATGGCCTCGTGGAGAAACCTGCTACCCCACAGACATTCTCTTAGCGCCACTCATCATTTTCAAACATGACAGCCATGGCTAACCTTTCAGCTTGAGACACACTTTACTTTTTGGTCTTCCACTTCACCACAATTTTCTATATCACCCTTTAAATTTTGCATTTTATGCATGCTGATGTAGCCCCTTGCATGCAGCTGCATATAAAACTTAGGTTTTGCTAGTTCTCACTTATGCTGTAACTGACACTGTTTAATTGGTGTTTCTGTGGAAAGAAAAGAGGTGTGTTTGAATGATGTGATCTCAGACCTTTTGTTGTGTGGGAGGCTCCTCCAAAACCCTCCATGATGGAAACATACTGAGGTGAGGAGGTTAATGCAGCAAATGCTTTGTGATTTTGCTGCTGAAGGCGTTGACGGGCCATAGACAGTTGTATTTATGGCCTTTGGTGTAGTCTTTCCTAATGTTCAAGGAAGTGAACAAAAAAAATGTTTAACAGTGTTGAACTGCCTTTTTTAACACAAATGTTTCAATCATCCTAAGCATTTCACAATGGTTAGAAATGGGTCACATTTGTTTGCCTGCTCTTTAGGTCCTTATTATAGTGTTGATTTATATAAAGTATACAGCCTTATGCATAACAAAGATAACCTGAAGAACTATGATTTGGTAAAGAGAACCAATCAAAGTTTCAGTTTACATAATGCAACAGTTTAATTCCACTCAACTCATTCATCCTCAGAAATCGTTTGATCCTAACTGGAGCTGTGATGGAGCTGGAACCCATTTCAGGAACAATGGGCATGAAGCGGAAATACAACCCTAAGTAGACCTGGTGCACACATCTATAGTCAATCCAGAATAGGCCAGTGGTTCTTAACTCTGGTTCTGGAGGACCACCTGCCCTGCATGTTTTAGCATTTTCTCAGCTCCCGGTACACCTGACCTAACTAATCAGCTAATTAACGGACTTTCCTTAATTGAAATCAGTGTGATAGAGCAGGAAAAACAATCAAATGTTCAGGTCAGGTAGTCATCCAGAGTTGAGAACCACCAGAGTAGGCATTCCACCGACTAGTAAATCTGAAGACTGAGGAGGTTGTAAGGAAACTCACAAAACTACCTGCTGCACCGCTATTATTCCCTTCAACTTCAGAAATCTACTGCAATTTAACCTTTTTGCTATTGGAAGCTTTTTTAAGATGTGAATGTATACATTAGGCTACAGGTTATCTTAATTTGATTTAGCCATATATTAAGATCTCTATCATCTCTACCTGATTTACATCATCCTCATAAAAGATATGAACATGTGGTGAGTGGCTGCTGATAATACTAACCAGTCATATTGTTGTAATTTTAAATATTAATAAAATTACTACTACTACTAATAATAATTATAATAATAATAATAGTAATAAATTCTAATACATGACTTAATATCCAATAAATCAACTGATACAATATTTGACAGCTTTTGGATATTGTCTAAATACAGTAACACTAAATGTCTTGCTGGTGGACAGTAAATAAAAGTAGGTAGATTCATTCTTTAAAGGAAAAGAATGGCCGCAGCGTTACAGACTAAATATAAAATCGAAAATCACTTAATTCCAACATCTATCGTGCTTTCAGTTGAAGAAATAGCAGTATAAACTGTTATTATTAATATCAAGGACACTTTAATCTCAGTCTCTGTATGTCTCTGTCCTCTTCCTTTCCTAGCTCACCAGGCTATTATCCCAACAGACACTTCTTTTTCTGATCAAGAGTCGCACGACTGCCTGCCTCCAAAGCCTTCTGCAATTATTCTGTCTTTCTTCTGAGGGTCTCATTCTTTCCCTCTCTGTCACTCTTCTATCCGGGCTAGAGCTCATCCCTGCCCATCTTGTGTTTAAGTAGCTTAGTCTATCCTCTGAGTTGCTGATTTCCTTGTAGGCCTGAACGTCCTTTAGATGTGATCACCTTCCTCCGACGCCCCCGGGATTAACCAGGCCAGGCCGCCGCTCTCACCAAGTCTCGCCTCTACCTTTGTAGTCAATAAAAGACTAACTAGAAAAGAATGAGAGGATAGGGGAATCAATCTAGTGGAAGCCACCCCACTGTTTTCTCATCATTTCTGGTGTCGTGTGTCATCTCTGACTGTAACTTGGAAAAAAGCACAAGCTCAGTATGGGGGATGGTGTGTTTTTTTTTCCCTTTTCTGTCTGCGTGTTATTCAGGGTTAAGGAAAGATGGGATATAGAGAGGATATAGGAGATTTTGATTCAGGGATTGTGGGGATAAATAGTGTTTTATGCTGTGTACATTCACACAGGAGGGGTGACTATTATGTGCTTTTGAGTACTCATAACACTTTAAGATCTGTGGATATGGACAGATGTGCTCTGCAGGATCTACTGTCACATGAACATGTGTGTGTTTGGCTGCTTAGTAACAGAGCCAGCTGGATTAGATGGGGATGTATACTTGATTTGCTTTGTGAAAGGATAGAAGTTGTGCTGATTGGCAGTATGCAGACCAGACCCACTCAGCAGTATCGTATTGTGATCAATACTTACGTGTAGTGCTGACACTCTAAAGACTTCTGTAGTGAACCAGTCACAGTCCATGCCATCTGCTATCCAGTTTAATATGAGGACATTCAATATGTTCTCTGAGGACAAGCTCTTGCCAATTTATTGGCTAAATCATGAAGGTTTTAAGATATTTAATATTGACCAAAGCTCTGTAGGTCTTTATATTTGCAATTAAACATAACAACTTTAATAACATTGCTAGACAGTTGGCAGGGTGGCGCAGTGGGCAGCATCGCCACAGCTTCAGGTTCCTTGGTTCAAACCCGAGCTTGGGTTTCTGTCTGTGTGGGTTTCTACTGGTTTCCTTCCAAAGGCAGATAAGTGGATTTTGTCCCAGGAGGTGTTAATTTCTTTTTATGTGTGCATGACTGGTGCCTTGAACTGGACTGACTTCCCATCCAGGGTAGATTCCCAATCCACTCTCACTTCCCTCTGACATCCTAAGGGACCCATCATTACCCTAACCAGGATAAAGCAGGTACAGAGAATGACTCACCATAGCTAACAATGCACTATGAGTGTGAGTAACATAATAAGGACAGCTGTGTTTTCAAACAAAAAGAAGACCTATAGGGTGCTTTCACACTACGGGCTCTGGCCTGGACCTGGGAACACCTAACCCCAAAGTCTGATATGTTTGCGTAATGTGAACACTTCATACTGTGCTCTAGCATAAATCAGTGTACAGTTCCTAAGTACTGTACACACTAAAATGTACTTGAGCGTGGTTTAATTCAAATGTGAAAGCTAACTCTATCTGATCACACAAGTGAACTGCTGCTTAGAAAACAACGCCATCAGTGCTGTCTGTCTTCATCTTTACAGTATGTGTGACATGCACATTCTGATCACATCTTCTGAATTACACAGCCATAGCTGATAAAGTAGGAAGGCAGGCGAGAGGGTCACTGTTAACATTTTCTCCATTTTCTCTGAAACATATTATGCATAGCACAAGTGCTTATTTTCCTAAACTCTTCTCCTCTTAGTGTTTATTGGTGACTCGCAAAACCACGAGGTTTATACTGCCACCTTCTATATTGGAGAGCGTGAAACCGATTGAATCCTGGTAAACTCAGGTTTGGACCAATAGTAGCAATGGTACCTGGGCAGGGTACGAATCAAGTGTGAAAGCCCTTTTGAAAGCAAATCTACTAGAGACAAAAATGTTTAGTAAAAGCTAAATGTTGAATTGCTATTAAGTTGCACTTTTATTGAAACATCAATGTATACAAACTGTGGCTTACAAGGACAATCAGTTGTATTATACGTGTAGGCTCTAAGGAAGTGCATGCATATGAGGGGAGGATCATTTGCATACTTTATGTGGCTCTTGATTGCAGGTTTGTAAAAACAAAAACAAATAAACAAATACATAGATTAGGATTTATTTATTTAGAAGTTGGCTATAGATTGGGAATTATCAGGAAATTTATTTAAAATACTCTTACTTATTGACTTACTTACTTGTGTGTGTGTGTGTGTGTGTGTGTGTGTGTGTGTGTGTGTGTGTGTGTGTGTGTCTGCCACTTTTCTGTCCATCTGTATGTTTTTGTACACTTGCATGCTGATGAGATGAGCCCTGTCATAGCTGGCTGCCTCTCCCTGGGTTTGTTTCCCAGACCCTTTAAAGCTCTCACATGACACAGTCATAAACAGTCTTGACGGGTTTGAGAGACTTGATCACAGCAGAGGGAAAAAAGAGAGATGTCCAAAACAAAGACAGAAACTTGGTTGACAGTTACAGTTCAGCTGAATATGTATTGTTCTCAAACATGGCAAGTGGGAGAGTGCATATTTGTTTCATG